>NW_026849389.1:642235-1284470 GCF_030869305.1 Colletotrichum tamarilloi
AGCCGGGGAAGTAAGCATTGCTCGAGGATCGCATCAGACAGACCATTCAACTTCTCCGCTGAACCCGTGAACCAGGTTTCCATGTGATCCGTCATGTAATCTCGCACGACTCGCGCTCGCTTCATCTGGAGATCCGCTTCCTTCGGCAGTTCGTTACTGATCTTGAGCAGCTCAGCCTTCTTGGCTTCCTTCTTGTTGATACCGCTGCGACTCATGTCGGAGCGATCTCTGTCGAGCTCTTTCTTGAGGTTCGAGAGTCGCTTGTGAGCGTTGTTGTAACTGGCAGCTGGGACCTCGATGTCACCGAGCTGGAGAGCCCAGAAGAGGACATAGAACTCCGGGCTGAGCTTGGTCCATGAAGTACCTGGAGTTATGGACTTCATTGACGTAACGATGGGATCGAGCGCCTCGTGGATCTGGCGTCCGGCGTCCTTCTTTGCCTTCTCCCGAACCTCTGCCGGCGTCGGCTTCTTCTCCTCCGCCTCAGACGGCTCCTCAGTGGCTTCCTTTGCTTCGGTTGCGTCTTGGGCCATTGACAAGTCTCCGTCGGAGTCGATGTTGACTGTGGAGTCTTGCTTTTTGGTGAACATGTTGTATGCGACACCCTCACGACCGATGAGGAACGCCAGGCTTGCGTCAAGTCCAAATTCGTGCATGAGGATAGTGATTGCAGGCACCAATGCCTCGAACTCGTGAGGCTCAAGATTGGTTCGTAGAAGATCGAGATACTGAACCAGAATCTGATGGCTGTCATCGATGACCGAGCCGATGTACTTGATGTGCGCCTCATCGTCGGGAAGCTTGTAGATGGCAGCTTGTCGGTATTGAGCAACGTTGATAAGCAGACGTCCAGCGAGTTTCGAGTCGACAAGAGACTGCATGAGGCGCTTGGCGCTGCGAGTCGACTCAAACCGCTTGTCTTGGAGGCTGAGCAGTGTCTGGCGTCGCAGTACCTCTCCTCCAGACATGGCCAAGATTTGATCGTCGGTAAAGTCAAGAACTTGCACGACACCTCCCATTGACGACACGAGCTCTTTGAGAATAATCAAGTCGGTCGAGTTGCCCTGGAAGAGTTGATCATTCACGTATTGAAGAATAGGTGTCGAGTCTAGAATGGAGTACCGCTTGAAGACTTTGCCGGCGAACTTGGAAAGAGCTTGAAGCCATTTGCTGGTCAGCAGGATGGAAGATTCCTGAGTACGGCTTCGCTTTCCACCCATGGAGCTCACGAGAGACCAGATCAGGACATCGTAGGCCAGATCAGTGAAGTACTTGGCGCACTCAACAAATGCTTCGATGAGATTTGCGTAAGCCTCGATCTGGCCCAGAGCCTCCTTGAACACAATGCCTGGCGACGAATAGCTGGTCTTGGCTAGCGACTTGGCCATCTCGCTGAGATTCGTGAGAGAAATGCGCTTCATCACACCTCTGGTCTCTACGCGAGTGCGAGTGAAGGCTGCCTTCATTGCCGGCAGTCGGGAAATCTGGCCTTCAAACCACTCGGCGTAGATGGAGTATCGGGTTGTGACAGGGTAAAGCTTGAGCAGGTCCCAGACGGAGTTGACAATAGCCGCATTGGCGTTGGTCATGCTGAGAGCAGGAACCAGAATGCGCCGCAAGAGGTCCTGCCACCGGTCCATATTGTGCTGGGAGCGGTCTTCCGCCAAACTCTTCGCACCGATGCTGACAAACTTGGCCAGTAATGCAGGATCTTTGCCGATGCTTACGCCGGAAAGATTCAGGAACGTGTCGCATAATGTGAAAATGTCTTCGACAGTCTGACACACTGGGACGTTGTCTGCCCATTCGTCCCAGTAAAACCTGTAATGCTGATCTCTGCCGTCGAATCCGTCGGGGAATGGCCATCTCATAGACTTCTTGGCTGGTAAGGTGGATAGCTTGACGGAACCCTTGGGTACACCGCTCTGATCAATGTCGGCAATTGGTTTGGAGGCGGGCTCAACCGAGCGGGCGGGAGTTGGCCGACTTTCTTGATAGACCTTCTCCACACTGTAGTTGAGAATGCGATGAATCCTGTCCAGAACTTCAGGATAGGCTTCTGGTAGCCAAGGGAAGCGGCCAAGAATGAAAAGAGATTCAGGAATGGCGCCAATGGTCAAAAGGCAGATGAGTAATGCAGCCTTCTGCTCCATGGGCTCTGGTAGCTTTTCTTTTTCGTCTGCAGCAGCGTCTGCCTTGGACTCCGCATCTGCTTTTCCTGCAACGGCTCGAGTACGAGTCGTGGGGGGCGGTGCGCTGTCGTCAGGCAAGGCACCCGCCATAAGTAGGGCGTTTTGTGCGGCGCCAGGTCGGCTCTGCCTCTCCTTTTCGTCCAGCTCCTTCATCTTCTTTTCTCTCATGGCTTCCATCTCCTCGTCAAGAGGCCAGAGATGTGGGTAGATGTCGACCAGTGACATGAAGCCAACCTTGACGAGAAGTGCGACAAGGTAAAGCAGGTTAGCTGGCAGGACATCATCGGGATCTCTGGCATCGGAGGCGTAGAATCGTAGCTTGAAACCAAGCAGCTGGGCAGCGGTTCGGTTTCCCTGAGGCGGGAGGGTCTTTGTCAGCTTCATCCATGCCGATGCAGCATTGACTTCGGCCTCGGATGCAGACTCTGATTCTTCAAGCAACTTGAGGTGGTCACCTGTGACTTGTCTTCCTCCAAGCTGGAAGAATGCATCGAGGTGAACCTCACGAGCGCGGTCCCAGAACTCAATATCGCGTTGGCGCTTTAGCTCGGCACTCTCAAGTTCGACTTCTTGGCTAGTCATCCAGTGTGACGAGTCGGGCAGAGCCCAGGGAGGTAGGCCACCTGCGTATGTTGACGAAGCAGGGTTCTGATTGCTCGGCCACCAAGAGCTGACTCTGAGAAGTTTGATGAAGAATCGGAACTGCTTGATGAGGACTGCTGCAAAGACGTCGAGTGTAACGTCGAGGACTCTTCCAACGTCAAGATCGAAAGTTCCAATAAGGCCCTTGAGACGTTCAAAAGCTGCATGTGCCGTTTCGGCAGACGGGGGCTCCGAGCTACTAGTTGTGAAAAGCTCAGTCATGAGCTTGGAGTAACCTTCGCTCTCCTCGCGGAGTAGATTGTAGTTCGCTTGTCGGTAAAGAAGATTTGTCGCACGCCTGATACCAAGCTTGACGAAGGTCTCGCGGATCATGCCCAAATCTTGAAGAAGCTGAGCATCTAGAGTTTGGCGCACAAGCTCGGACGAGACGCCTGTTGCTTGAATGAAGTCGCGGAGCTGAGGTCTGAATAGACCACGGTCATTATCGAAGATTATGGACAAAGTATCGAGAAAGAGAGTGTGAGGCTCGAACGAGAAAGACTCCTTAATCATTTCTTGCGATTCCGAGCCGAGGATCTCTTTCATGCAAGCGCCAGCGTCAACAGGTGATAGCCGCCCCTCAATGACGGCATGGATAAACTCTTGATAGATGGCGGCCAGTTCCTCAATGTCCACATCCGACCGTGAGTCGACCCCATGGGTGACTAGTTTTTGCCTGCTGCCGGTTTCCCATGAGGTAATCGCCTCGTCGGTGAGATGCTCATAGCAGTAGCTTGTCGGTACTGGGGAGGGCGGATGCGAAATTGGTGCCGAAGGCGGTCCTGTTGCAATCGGTGCAGGATGTTGCGGCTGCGATGGGGTAGGGGGCGGGCGAGGGACAGTCGGGGACGTGACGCGGGAAGCGCTTGCCGACTGGGTACCAGGCTGTGATGGTTGTCCCTGGGCGGAATCCCGGCGATCGTTTCTTCTAGTGTTTCTGCCACCGCGGCCGCCTCTGCCTCCGCTCTCTGAAAAATCTCGTTCGCGCTGGCCCAGCGGCATGTCTCCGGGTCGATGGGGCGAGGGTCTGCCGCCTTCGCCTGCAGGGCCACCACGAGCCTTGCGTTTAGGAGGCATCGTGCTCTCGTCGCGGGTTTCTTCAAGGTATCATTTGGGTATCGCGCTATCTCGATGAAGCCAGTCTGTAGGTCGCCAGAGTCAGTAAAAATGCAGACGATAAATTTGCGCGCGCGTTTGGAGATGGAGAATAGAGATGCCTTGCGGTTGAAAGGATTCGGAAGCTTGTCGCGTGTAGCTTGTTCAGCGAATGCTGTGCACAAAGGAAAGTTGAGATAGCTGGTACAATCGGTTGGGTCAAGCAATCGCTTCGACGAAAAGAAATAAAGCTGCTGCGATTGCGGGAAAGAGTCGCGCTCCAAAGTTGGAGATTTTCGGGGTTGGCGACAGAAAGGTGACGATGAACGATTTCTCGCGTGAAGACGCAGTTGCAACCCCAGAGTCGAGCGAGCTTGAGATCCACTTCACTGAAAACGGGTAGCAGCCTCACGGAAGAAGGCTGTGAGGTGGAAGGTACCGGAGGAAGGTACTAAGTACCTGGGTAGCTTTTCTTTTATGGGGCATACACCAACTGGGGGTTCTGGATTGGCTACGCGTGACAGCACGGGGGGTGATTATAGCGTACCGGCCCTGGAGACCTGCCAGCTGTCTGACTCCCAATTGACCGGATCTCGGCTGACTCATCGATCCCCTGCGGCCAATGATTCGCCGTGGAATTAACGGCTGCGATTAAGATACCGGCAAAGCTGCCAGTCATTACGCCATTTTCGGTGCAAATCTTTGGCTGCCCTCATTGAACGTTGACCAGTCATACAGTCACATCGAGCAAGTGGAATCCCCAGACTCTTCATATATCTCGCATATCTCGCCATCGCGGAGGGGCTTTACTCCCAGTAACATTACCCTTGTTCTATCTTATTCAAGGCCTGCTTGTATCTTCAATTGAAGACATCCAGACCCCAGTTCGCATCCCGAACGCTGCCCCTCGTTCATTCCGAGATCGGGATGGCTGCACAAAATTTACAGAACGGCGCTCAGCCGAAGTACGGTCAGTTTATCCTCAGCCTGGGAGTGTCATTTGCCTCTCAATTCGTCTCAATCACATCATATATCTCTTCAATGCGAGCTAAGTGGCTCACTTCTTGTTCTATTGCTCGTTATTCCATCTTGAAATGTCATGAGAATGTTCTTCTTATCAAGTAATGAGACCGGTTGCTGAATACCCGCAAGAAAGAACCCAAACGCAGCCTGAGAACCCGTTTGCTACCTTGATTCCGGAGCAACAGTTCGCCATCATCCCTGAATTCACCCTTGAATCGGGAGTCACTCTTCACAATGTTCCCGTCGCCTACACGACCAGAGGCAAGCTCTCGCCCAACGGCGATAATGCCATGGTCATCTGCCACGCCTTGACCGGCAGCGCAGACGTCAGCGACTGGTGGGGTCCTCTTCTCGGAGGACCCGGTAGGGCGTTTGATACATCGCGGTTTTTCATCGTATGCATGAACGCCATGGGAAGCCCGTACGGCACGGCGAGTCCTGTCACGGCCAAGGATGGAGATCCCGAGAAGGGCATCTACGGACCCGAGTTCCCCTTGACCACGATCCGTGACGATGTCAAGTAAGTCCACCCTCTATCACCATGGCTAGATGCCCAGGGCTAACATATTCGCAGCCTTCACAAGCTACTGCTGAACGACCTCGGCGTCAAGCAAATCGCCGCAGTCATCGGCGGCTCACTAGGCGGCATGTTCGTCCTGGAATGGGCCTACCTAGGCAAGGACTACATCCGCTGCGTCGTCCCCATCGCGACCTCGAGCAGACACAGCGCCTGGGGCATCAGCTGGGGCGAGGCCCAGCGCCAGAGCATCTACGCCGACCCCAAATACGACGACGGCTACTATCCCTTTGACGACCCGCCCTCCACGGGTCTCGGCGCCGCCCGCATGTCGGCCCTCCTGACCTACCGCAGCCGCAACTCCTTCGAGTCCCGCTTCGGACGCAACATCCCGGACCCGTCGAGGCGGCAAATCATCCGCGAGCGGCCCAGACCCAGCACGCCGTCCGAGGCGCACTTCCACATCCACAACGACGGACACAACGTCAAGCGCGTCGGCCTCTCGAGGCAGAACAGCCAGGGTGGCAGCACGACAGAGGGAACGCCCGTCAACGGGGCGGCAGCGGCAGCGGTGCCCGAGTCTCTCGATCCACAATTCCACGGACCCCAAACGACAACAGCAACAGCAACGGACAGCCTAACCGGAGGCGACAAGCTCCCGACATCAACCTACTTCTCCGCGCAATCCTACCTCCGCTACCAAGGCCAAAAGTTCGTCAAGCGCTTCGACAGCAACTGCTACATCGCCATGACCCGCAAGCTCGACACCCACGACGTCTCCCGCGACCGCGCCCCCACCATCGCCGAGGCCCTCGCCCTCATCGAGCAGCCCACCCTCGTCCTCGGCATCGAGTCGGACGGCCTCTTCACCTTTGCCGAGCAGGAAGAGATCGCGGAGCACGTCAAGAACGCCCGCCTCGAGCGCATCGACAGCCCCGAGGGTCACGACGCCTTCTTGCTCCAGTTTGAGCAGGTGAACCGCTACGTGCTGGATTTCCTCAAGCAGACGCTGCCGGATATCATGGAGAAGCAAGGGGAGGAGGTGGAGGAGGTCGGTGTTGGACAGCTGACTAAGAGCAGCACGTTTGGCGAGGCCGAGGTGGAGGATATTACCGCCTGGTAACGAACAGGGGGGGAAGTGAAAAATGGGTGTGCAATATAGGTAGAGAGGGCCAAACGGGCAGACTCTCACAATCTCTTTTCATGGATTATTTTTTTGTTTCAACAGGTCTGGAGTCTTTTTCAACAACTCAGCGATTAAGGAAATAGATGGGGGAAATTTTGGGTTTGGATCATGCAGTGTCTTGCAATCGTGCCTCTGACGTGATTGTGAAATCTGGACTACGGAGTGGAACATGAATGTAATGAATCTCATGCAAACGATAATGCCGCATTACCTAATGTTACTTGGCCCTACTCGGCCGTGTACATAGCTTGGATTTGATTGCGGGACTTTGGTCCCTGCAGATGGACCGGAAAGATCTTTCTCACGGACTACCTCAAAGCACAATATCGAGCCCATCGATGTCGAAGCGTCTCACTGGCATCCATGCTTCTCATCTCCTCGAGTGAGCCTGGCGTGAGATCTTATGAGCTAGGTATACGTTCCCTTTCTCTGAATGAACCACAAGCCATACTTTATGGGATGCGGTTCCGCAGCTTGGCATTTTAAACTCCTTAAGCGGGCTGCCGACCGGGCGCACGAGACATACTCCTATCTCGTTCTCGGGGAGGCTCGCGGAAGATTTCGCAACCTTGCTTCCCAGGGAGCCTCAAATCCCAATCATTGCCGCTCCCCCCTCCCGAACGTCGCCGGAGTAGTTCCCATGAGCGGGAGTGCAGCAGTAAACTCTAGGCAGCCTGAAAGCTAAGCAGGAGTTCCTATTTGTGGCGTACGAAGGGCTTGCAAAGGACGAATGACACAGCAAGGAGGTTGAACGGCTATTGAAGAGACGATCCACGGTAGATGACTTGTCCATACTAAATACCTTAGCCGGCCATAAGGGAAGAATAAAGGTACTGAAACCAAACTCTATCGCCACAACAAGAGACGATGAGCTTGTCTGGTGGTGAGGGTGGTGTGCCAAGAATACTGTTGTAAAGACGGATAGATCGTAGTCCGGATAAGCGGCATTTCGGGGGACAGTAGAAATCAGGTGAGTGTGTACGGTGCGGTGCGGCAGCTTCGTCCAAAGGCTGACCGGCATATCGCCGAAAGACGCCTTGGCCGCTCGGCGGTGATGAATTGCAGCCTTCTCCCCCCCTTCTTCTTCGAGACTCTCTCTACTTCAGAGGACGTTGAACGTGGCCAGAAGACTCTACAGAAGACTCTACAGAAGAGTCGCTTCGGTGTCGTGGGGTCCACGTGCGATAGGGAATCCCTAGTATTGGCTCGGGGAATCCCTGCCTCATCCCCTGCCCAGTGAGCCAAGCGAGTGCACTGGCAGATCTGGAGGCCGTGGGGGGCTATTAAGTAATTAAGTGTCGTGAGTGAGGCGTGCGGACTACCGGTGAGAGAGGGAATTATTAGGGGAGGAAATTGGCAGGAGGCCTTTTCAGTACGTATTAACCAAACGGCCGTTGCTATGAGCGTACCTAAGGTACCTGAGGCGTCTGCCCGCATTTCGACCCTCGGTGTGCCAGTCAGGTGAGAGGTGGTCAATGGAGAGACAGAGAGCAGCATTTGGTTCGTTGATCTGGGCCGAAAGAGACTGGACGTGTTTTCAACGTGTTTGATGCGACGTCGGGGATTCCTGTGCGGAAGAGATGCACAAAAAGGAATGGGACATTGGAGGTGCCGTTTGGGTGACTGCGTCAAAAGAGTTCCGTGTGGTCGGCGTTCCAGCGTCCTTCTAGAAGGAGCACCCCTGCTCTGCCGAGTCGATGTCTGGGAACCTGGATGGATCGCGGTGGGGGCGACGTTGATTCTTGGGAACTTGGCTAAGGTAAGGTAGGGAAAGAGCCACCCGCATAAAGCGCGTCTTCCCTGCCAGATCCGTCGCGCCCAGCGTCGCCCAATGCATGCGGAAAGAGTCAGACACTCATTCAGAACCTGGAAGGTGGAAGGTGGAAGTCACCAGATGAAAGCTGTTAAACGGTGGAGAGGGAAAGTGGATACGCTGGGCTGTACCTGCCTTCCCAGGTTGCCTAGAAATGACCTGATAATGCATCGTTCAGTGAGCCTGGCAAGAGCGCCCGTCTGTCGTTTGGAGCCAACTTTCCTCGTGGATGGATACCTTACAGTCCGTCATATCGCTCGCTCTGTCCTTCGTCCCAATTGTATGCATCGCTATTACCCAAAATTATCCTGGTAAGCTTTTGCTGCCTCACCTTTTCCGTCTTCATCACCAGCCGCGTCCGCATATGCAAAAGCTTTAGCACTCCAGCAAGGAGGGCCCAGATCAGAACACAGGCCAAAAGGC
This sequence comes from Colletotrichum tamarilloi, assembly GCF_030869305.1. Taxonomy (NCBI): domain Eukaryota; kingdom Fungi; phylum Ascomycota; class Sordariomycetes; order Glomerellales; family Glomerellaceae; genus Colletotrichum; species Colletotrichum tamarilloi. Next base: position 651,127 of record NW_026849389.1, read on the forward strand.
AACTAGCAAAATGATGTGCAAGTCTACCAACGGCTGGGGGCCTGTTTATTCTTCAACGTTCTCCACCGGCGCCCCACCGAGGCAGAAATCCGTACCGGACGGCTATCGACAGCACGTGGCATCGCATCGCAGCCTGTAACTTGCATCCGTCGTCTGCTGCCTGACCATTGACAACCGGCTTCCCCCTTTTACAGGCTCACGAGGTGCCCTATTGCAACCATGAGAAATACGGCCCTGGCCTTGACTGCTTTTGTTCATCTCGTCGCCTATTCTGACAGAGACAAAAGTATGTTTCCCCAATCCTGCTTCATTCGATGTTTCTTGTTAGCGCCGTGAGTTGAGACATTGTTCTTCGGGGTCGGACTCTTGCCCTTGGCTTAAAACGCAGACAAACTTTCTTCTGCCCGACCACCCATTCACACTCTATCTTGTCCCTTTTCCCCAGTATCCGTACGGATACAGTACACACCCACACACACTCTCTCTGTCTCTGTGGCGATTAGCTTTAGGGCTCCCCTTCCTTTGACGATGTTGGCTGCAACCGGATCCGGGATCGGTTTGACAAACAGGACGTGACACGGTGACAGATGCGAACCATTCCCTTGTTTAACATTACAATCGTTCCATCCATTCCGCCCCCATCTTTGCTTTCCCCAGCATCCGACCAATCCCCTCTTGCGTCTTTGCAAACTCTCCAACTCTGTATTCAAACGGCTATTCTTAACACGCTACTGCGTACTGTGAGGTCAGAGGAAGGAATTACTAACAATATAACACGGACATTCTTCAAGTCAATGCCCATCCCTTCCACTCATCCAATCGGCCACGTCGCGGGCCCTCCCCCCCTTTGACTAGCATCCCCCTGCCATTTGCCTGCCCTGCCGAGCCCCTGTCACCCAACTTCAGCCCCTCGCCCCATTGCAGAGGTCTTGTAAGAACGGATCAGGCGGAATATATGTGTGGTATGCATGTCTGTGGCCCTCGGGCGTTTCCCTTTAAACTCTCCTACGCCCTTCACGCCCCGCGCAGTTGAGATCGAGTCGCCCAAACCTTAGCCGAGCCTGTGGTTATCCAACAAATTTCAGCCACGATCGCGTTGACTCTCGATACTCGAACGTCAGAAATTCCCGGTTCAAAGACACACCAGCTACGGACTTAAGCGACGACATACGCCTCGACGACGGAAGGACACGAAGTTGCGGATTGGAGAAAGGAATTGGGGAGTTATCGAGAGCTGCCCAGCACACGGATTAAGGCACTCCACAATGGCATCTGGGCGGACGACGGCGACATAGACCGGGCAACATTGCCATTGCGACGACTTTTCCATCAAACTCTTGCTTTCAACAACGCTACTTTCCCAAGATGGACGAAATGTTACCGCCGCCGATGACTCCGTCCACGGAACGGATTCATCGGCGGACGAATGGAGGCAACAAGGCCTTTCACAACTTTGCAAACGACTACTCCCACATTACAGACCCCTCGTTAAGGAGGCGATTAGCACTGAGCGAAATTGACAAGGTTCCTTTTGGCTTGTACCGTTAGTCTGCACCGAACCTTTTGCGCTTTGCGCTTCTCAACCAAGACTGACATTGGACCGCAGATGTAAGGGCTATTCTGGTTGCGGGTGTTGGTTTCTTCCTCGACTCGTACGACATCTTTGCCATCAACCTCATCACTACCCTCCTCGGCGTAGTGTTTTGGCAAGGGCCTCCTGAATCGAGTGCGCATGGTTATGGCGGTAACAACGGCGAACTGCCGGGGCCGGTAAACTCGGCTCTCAAGGCTTCAACCAGTGCTGGAATCATTGTTGGCCAAATTGTGTTCGGCTGGTTGGCCGACGTCTTTGGCAGAAGAAGGATGTATGGTGTGGAACTTGGAATCATCATCTTGGCGACGTTAAGCGCCGCGCTGGTCTCTCCGAGTCAATCGGTTAGCTTCACTGGACTGATGATTTTCTGGAGGGTTATCATGGTAAGTGCCTTGTATGTTGTTGTTGTTGTTCATATGCCATTGCTAACGACACCAAGGGCGTCGGTATTGGAGGTGATTATCCGCTCAGTTCAGTCATTACATCAGAGTAAGTCGGGTCTTAGGCCGTTAACTTCAAGAATTGGGATTGACGCGGTCCACAGGTTTGCGCCAACCCGATGGCGAGGAGCCATGATTGCGGCCGTATTCTCGATGCAAGGCATGGGTCAGCTCGGTGCGGCCGTCGTGGCTTTAGTCACTGCCGAAGCCTTCAAGGACTCCTACCTCGACGTCCACACTCTCGGCGACTGCCACGCACGATGCCAGCTTGCTGCCGACCGCTCATGGCGCATCATCGTCGGCATGGGCGCCGTGCCCGCCTGCATAGCATTGTACTACCGAATCACGATCCCAGAGACGCCTCGATACACCTTTGACGTGGAGCAAGACGTCGAGAAGGCCGATGCGGATATCCGCGCGTACATGGCGAGCAAGTCAAAAGGTGATTACGATACGGATTTACAGTTCAAGATGAAGAAGGAGACCGGTCCCGGTTACAACACTCCGGCGGCATCCTGGCCTGATGCCTGGGCATACTTCACGCAGTGGAAGCACTTTAAAATGCTTTTGGGTACTGCCTTTTCCTGGTTCTTCCTTGTGAGTCACACAACACTCGAAGAAATCACTTGGTCTAGTCATACTGATGTGCGGAACAGGATCTGGCTTTTTATGGTCTCGGGCTGAATAGCACCGTTGTGTTGCAAACCATTGGCTATGCCGACGGGGCCAACTTTTACAAGAGACTACACAACCAAGCCGTAGGGTTGATCATCTTGGCGTGCGCTGGTGCGATCCCTGGCTATTGGGTTTCTGTCTTCACCATCGACACCCTCGGCCGTAAACCCATCCAGATTATGGGCTTCTTTATGCTCACCGTCATTTTCTGCGTGCTCGGCTTCCTGCTCCATCAGTTGACCGATGCTGTCTTTCTCACTTTATACATCACTGGCCAGTTCTTCTTCAATTTTGGCCCCAACACTACCACATTTATCGTTCCTGGCGAATGTTTCCCGACCCGATACCGTTCTACTGGACACGGAATTTCTGCAGCGATGGGCAAAGTTGGTGCCATCTTGGCGCAGGTTATCAGCATTCCTTTGCTCGCAAAAGACGTCCCTGGCGACTGCCACGGCGACCACTGCGCGCCCTGGCTCGACCGTCTCCTGGAGCTGTTTGCACTATTCATGTTTCTAGGCATGCTGTCGTCCTTACTCATCCCGGAGACCAAGGGCATGACCCTCGAAGAACTTGCCGGCGAGACACCAACATCCTACAACCGCGGTCGCAACGGCAGTATATCGCACTACCCACGCCCGCAATCGAAGTGGAATCCCTTCGGCGGTGGCCACCCCGCAGGGTTCCACTACCCACGTACAAGCACCGTCAAAGCAGCACGTGTCGGTATCATGACGTCGCCCGACCTCCTCGCAGAGGAAGAGCGCAGGAGAAGGAGTCAGACCCGGTTCTGGCGTAAGAGGCGGAGAGAAAGGGGCGGCGGCGGCAGCGGTAGCAGCATTGGCGGTGGCACGGACGAGTACCCGATGAGCATACGAAACAGCGGTGTATCTTCCGCATACACTGGAAGAAATATGGGCGCCGCTGACGAGCAGATGCCTGCCGATCCTGCGGCTCCCGGCGTTTTTCCGACATGGGGCGCCGGGTGGGGCCGGGTGGATCGCGGGGCGCAGCCGATGGAGAACGTCAAGTTACACGACGTGGGAAGCCTTCTGAGGCGGGATTCCCGCGCGTGATGGGAATATAAAAGGCAATTAGCGGGCGTACGGTTTTTTTTTTTGGTTAACCCTCCTGGATGGAGAATGGGGGATTTTCATGATGACGACCTTTCGCTGGATATGGATCTGTCTGGCTACCGTAGATAGTGTATGATTATAGCATCAAGACCGCCCACGCGGTGATTCAAGATTCGCTCTACAAGCATTATGAGGTGACTTTTGATCTTTATATCCTTCACTCATGTTCACATTCATGCCATGATACGCTAGGGATTGCTTGGATTAGCTCCCTCTGAGGGACGTAAAAGTCGACTGAAATACACAACGCGAAACAATCCAGCTGTTCGCCATCGCAATGAGCAACTTGATATACTTCATCAAAGATCAGACAGGCCATGTACAGAAACCGCTTCCCCCAATCTCCAAATCACTTACCCTGACTTAATGGCCATACTTGGTCCTATCCCACATAACCCCCCAAATAGCAGCCGTCATCTCCAAACTCGCCCTCACACCAACGAAAAACCTCAAACTTCCGCTTCAACCATTTCTCATTCGCAGAAAGCGTCACAGCCGGTGTGCGAAGGGAATTCTCAGCCACCTAATGCTGCAGCCTCCGTCGGATGATAGGGTAGCGCTCGACGGCGGAGCCGAGGGCCTCCCAGATGTCTCTCTGTGATGAGGTTTGAAGGAAGATATTTTATTACTTGAAGCCTCGGAGAATTCATACGCGATCAAGAATGGAGTCATGGACCGACCGTATCAGTGAATCGTGTCCTTATGTGGAATCAAATTTCATCTTATGTATTGTGGAATATGCAAACTCACGAGACGTGGTCCGCTGATTTGAGCTCATTGATCACAACGGGTTGTAGTAATCATTTACTTTATTTTGAAATCAAGGTATCCCACTTCAGTGAATTCATGTAAATTGAGATGGCTTTTTACGGGTGGGTTGGGGGGGGGGGGGGTCACAGTCTAACAGTTAGTCCACGAGATAGACTTGGGTGACTTGCGGTTTTATTAAGGCATACTGAGCTATAAAGAAAATGAAGAGCCGACACCTAAGTCGGAAATTTAATGGTAATCATGCTCAGATTCCTTGACGTTGTGTTGACCGCCTTGTTTGATGGAAGACAACCCAGCCGTTGGGAAATTGAAGACCAGTCTTCAGCATGAACTAGCCACTAGCTTCTCCCTTCTTGTCTAGAACATCCCTAAAGTTCTTTCAGATAGATCGAGGCATATCAAAAGTGTTCAAGCCATCGTTGATACATCGCAACAATGAGCTTCTTCCAAGTTGTTTTGTGAGTGAACTTCCCCTTTTGTGCGGACTGAGTTGCCAGTGCATGGTCACCAGGACAATTGAATAGTTTTGTGAGTGTCTAAATTCTCCAGTGGGTCCATAAAGTAGAAGCGTTTTGCTGCGTTCGAAGTGAAGGTGTATTTCCAGAGCATCTCAGACGCGTCCGACCTTGTCAACAGTCCCAGCAACCACACAACAACTTACCCTACTTTTTCCCAATTTTTCATCCCTCACTGCACAAGGACAAGCTTCCATCTGCAAATACTTTTCAGCTTTTTTTCCTCCTTTGCCTGAAGTCTTCCACACACACACACTTTGCGGAATCTTTCACCCTCACGCTTCCACCACCACAACAAAGCATCTCGACAAACACACACTCACCAAATTACAGTCGTCTTTCCGGTACAACCCCTCCAACTAGCATCAAATCTGCATTAATGCATTCAGACTAATACAAAGCTAACCATGCAGTACTACAGTGAACTGGAATTGCAGGGCGCCATGATTGCCATCGCAGGCCTAGGCCAGCTCTCAGCCTCACAGCAGCGCATGTGCGACGACCTCCTGCAGGCCCTCATCCCGCGCAACTACCCCGTCGACCCCGAAACTCTCGACAACGTCCGCCGTGAATTCTGGAACCGCGTCTTCGCCAAGGGCTGGACGACGAACAAGGAAAACAAGGCCCCGGGCCAGCTCCCCAAGCGCACCAACGACGAGGCCTCCCTCACCATCGGCACCCTCAACCAAGATGTGCCCAAGAACGGCAGCGTCCCGGGATACCGCCGCGCCGGCCAATCTGTCCTGCTGAAGGTCAGCATGAAGGTCGGCGATCGCTGGGAGGACGTCGATGCCAGTTTCTTCTGGGTCGATCAGCAGGGTCACCGCGGCTCCGAGCTCTCTAACGCTTCGATCGATATCGAGGGCGATCTCACTCTCGAGGAGGCCTCGGTCGAGGTCGGAATGCACTACGACACCAACGAGAAGGAGCGCGTCGGCGGCTGGAACTGGGACAAGGTCGTCTACTGGGGCCGCCTGCGTCTCCTCAACTTGGCTCTGCAGCTTAGAGTCGCCAACACCGAGGATACGAGTGAACTGAAGCAGGTTCGGCTGGTCGAGGAGCATTGGTTGGAGAAGGAGGAGCTTCGAAAAAACTTCTTGGTCCACGAGCAGCTTTTGAGGGGTGATTAAAGGGAGATGAGAAGACTGATTGATACCCGGATTATGGATGGAGGCTGGCTTTGCTTTTTTTGGGCCACATGGAAAGGGATGATCGTAAAAGCATAGCATGAACTCTTGATTTCGCCAGAACGCCTCAATACACGTACCCGGAGGTATTTCCATTTGCGTTTCTACTGCAAGTACTTGTCTAATGATGTAGTTCGTAAGATGGTTCCATCTAACGGAGGTCTTTTTCGATATCGGCCTGACATGATGAATTCTTATGGAAGATGCGTTCGACGTTTGCTCCTGGACAAAATCCTAAATATTTCATCTTTTGTTCCATTGAGCCTGCTGTTCCTTCATTTCCATTTCAAACATCAGCAAACCTGTCTTCCTGACTTCCAACTTTGGATCACATCAAAGCAACACGCTTGTTAGGCGCTGGGACTGGTCGCGCAAGGGGCAAAGGCTTGATAAGGCGCTTTCACGACGTACCAAGTACTCTATATATAGTATGGACTATCTCTTCCCTTCTTCTTTGAGTTTTACTTCTTCAAGTGGAACTCCCTAAGATGGCGTATATCATGCGACCATGGTCTTTATCTGATAGATTGGATAATGGAACTCGTTGTTCACCCAGGGATTCTTTGATTCACCCAGGTTTTCACACCATAAAAGCTCTCATTTCATTCTTCTCTTCCCATGTCTGATCATACAAACTCACAAAGAAGAATTCATTCAAATTTTCTGCCCTCCAACTTGAATAACTTTCAAACTTTTGCCAGTCAAACTCCATTGCTTTCTAACTCAACGTCAATATCACACGTCGGATGCAAGTAAGAATCTTCTACCAACAGATCTGAAGTCTTGGACTTTGGCGCCTGATTTGTTTTTGCTGAGAGGAACATCACCTGCTACTTCTCATCACAACACCTCTTGATTTCATCATGGCTTCCCCGGAACCACCTCGGTTCGCTGTCTCTGGGGCCCACCAACTCGACGATGTCGGAAAGAGGATTTTCGACAGCCTCATTGCTTGTGTGCTAATCTTTAACGACCCCCGACCACCGAATCTCGAGCTAACCATTGGAGGTTTCAGACCGATGCCAGAGATTGATGATAGTATCCGCGACAACTTCTGGAAGAGAGTCTTTGCTGGTGGCTGGGCCACCGACAAGCCCAATGTTTTGGAGCCTAGGTCGAATATGCAGGGAGAATTTCCTCGCCGCATGATCAAGCACGCCATCGTTGGCGAGTTATCAGATACCATAGAGTATGACGAAACAAAATCCACGTATCAGAGCACTGCTATTCTCGTGGCAGCCAAACCGGATATCCAGAACGACTTGGTAGACTTTGCATACTCTTACCAAAGCGGCTCAGTCTTCTCGGACTGTGAGAAGAGGCCCATTTTCAAGGAAGACAGCATGAACCAGCCCTCCCGAGTTCTAAAAGATAAAGCCGAAGCCATACGCGCTTGGGACGAAGCTCAGATGGAATGGCTTGGTGAATGGAATTACGAGAGAGCAACATACGCGGCCCGACGCCATCTAGTTGATCTGGCTCGCTACTATGGTGGGGATGATGACGGTGTCCTCTGTTGTGGAGAGCGTCATCCGCTGGAGAGTCTAGCTGGGATGAAGGAAGAAGAAACGCGACTCTTGATAGCGATCCAATCGAGCCGCGAAATTCTGAAGAGGACGAGGCTCAGACTGCTCGACAAGATTGCTTCGTTTCGTGGCGAAAAGGGCGAGGATGAAGCGAAAGGCACCAGGAGGATAGCCTACGGTCTTACACATGAGTCAAATGAGTCTGACGAGAACTCAGAAGAGCTGACCAGTCAGCTTCAGTGTCTTAAAGAGTTGGCAGACACGACTGAACTCCTGGCCGAAGTCGTGAAATATCCTCCTCCGCCTAACATTTGGTAGCGCAACTTGCAAGTAGCTCACTGGAACAACTTTTCGGAAAAGGCTGGATTAGACTTACATTGAGTGGTTTTCACCCATGTCGTTTTTTTTTATTGGAAAGATCCTGATGGCCGGACTAGAGAGGGCAGGCTGTTACATCGTAAATATCCCATCAACTGCTAGAAGGCGTCAGTATTACATCCAACTCTAATCCTTATCTAAATTTCCTACTCCATCTCGAACCTATTCATGGCCGAATGTAAGTGAGTCAGGGCTATTTCAAGTCTTCTGTTCATGTTGGTATCCCTATTACAGGGTAGTTGGTTCGAACCGTGGGTTGACGAAGAGATCAATTGAAATATATGAATTTCTGCGTAGTGTAAAAAGGAGGTTCTAACCGTAGGTTGGGCTGGCTACGATAATCGTAAATAGGGCCCCCAATTGGCCCCTGCGCAGTTGGCCGTATGCCGCGGTCGAATTGGACTTCCAATCCGACAGTTCAAGATTAATCCGAAAACGTCATTCCATTTTGTTCACAAAGTCTCCAAAGTCTAAGCTTCTGTCATTCCAAACAGGAACTCATACAACGCCCAAGCGCCAGGGTCGGGCAGGTCTTGTCCCGCCGCGTCTCCGACATACGTCGCCCTGCCAAATCTTGCCTTCAAATACCGGGTGGCCTCGGCCTTCTCAGCAGCGACCTTGACAGCAGCACCAAAGTCTCCTGACTTGACAAAGGCTTCCGAGAACGGAAGCAGCACATCCATAACGGTCCGGTCACCTTCCCGTGCCGGAGTATGAGACTTGAGAGACTCCACCGCTGAAGCTAGAGACGAGGCATACAACATCGGTGAGAATGATGTCGTGGATGCGGAGTTAGCTTGCGCTTCGGATCGAAGTGACGAGGAGAAGGCGGAAAGAAGGATTCCAAGAATGGCCCCGAGAGTTCCCCCCATATCGTCGACAGCTTCGATCGTCGATTCCAAAAAGGCGAAGACGGAACCGCTAGCCGCTGAACCGTTGTCAAGATTGCGCAGCAGTGACTCGCACAGGCCCTTGACCGCTTCACCACAATCGCCGTCGCCCATCACCATGTCCCATTTGGTCAAGTTCGGCTCGGCGGCGATCGCCCGTTCGCAAGCTGATCTGATGACTTTTTCCAACAGCTTTGGATCGACTTTGACGAGATCTGACTTCTGTTCGTGACCGTTTGTAGTACTAGCTTTATCTGTCGTCAGACTATTCGTCTTCTCGTCGCCTGTTACTGGTCGAACCGTATTCGGCCAGTAAACTGCACTCGTGGGACGATCGAGAAGCTGGAGCAGCTCGGTAACTGCTGACTTGCACTGCCGTGCTGCAGCCGAAATGTTGCAGAGTGAAATGGAAAACCCAGGCGCGTTGAGAGACGTTTCAAAGGTACCAACTTGTGTTCGTATGGGGGTAATTGACCAGGTCGACGCCAGCTGAGTCTGTACTTCATCCGTGAGTGCGCCAAGCTCCAAAATTGAGAGTCCGCCGTAGTTGTTGATGAGAAGAGTGACTTCATCTCCGTTCTCAAACGACACGAAGGCTCTTTCCGTATCATTAGGGTCGCATAAGAGCTTCAGCATCCTGTCCACGAGATCGTTTACTGATGGAAAAGGGGTAATGAGCTGTTGGCCTGGCTCATTGTGGATGCCAGCACCAACAACGCAGACATCTTCTGCAACAGAGTGATATTGACGTCCTGGAACATGGCAGTGATCTAGAGCTGAGCCTATCGAGACAGTCTGGTCGTTGACGGCCTTGCCGATCTCTACACACTGTTCAAAAGAATACTTCTCAGCCGCTGCCGCACCGAGGATCTTCATAGCTGGTACCGGTTAACAACATTCCATATGGCAAGGTGATTGAACTCACTGAAAATATGACCTGGCATTCCTCTTCTTCCCACCCTGCTACTCTTGCTCCTGCCAATGGAAACATCGTCCGTAGCAGGGAGAACAACAACTTTGTCGGACAAACCAGAGGCTTTTGCCCTCTCCGCAGCGAGTCCAAAGTGAAGCCTATCACCAGTGTAGTTGGTGATGAGAAGGATAGTCCCCGCATCAGAAGGCGCCAGCCTCATCGCCTCAAGAACTTGTTTTGTACTCGGCGAGGCGAAGATGTCGCCGCATGCGACTGCTGAGAGGAGACCTTCGCCGACGAACCCGCTCCATGCCGGCTCGTGACCTGAGCCGCCACCGCCGATGATGCTTACGGTCGACCGATCATTGTGAGAGTTTGCAACGACACGTTCTGCCTCACTGAGAGTGAGATGAGGGTTTGCCGATACAAGAGCGCGCAGAGCTCTTGGGACGAGCGTATTCGCAGCTGTGTCGGGGAAATAATGTTTTGTCGCCATATTGAATGTCTTTGAACCGAGAATATTCAGATGTCACCTAGAAGCCATTGCCATGGACAGGAATCCGGATATATGGTACGGGTAACGTCTTCCGTGTTAACCATAGCTGCCAGTTCCCCTCCATTGTAACCTCTTCATCTTCAGGTGCAACCACACATAGATCCTCATCCTCGTACTCAGAACGCCAACTTGACGCGCCTCGAGCCATACGGGTATCCCGATGTCTGATTAATTCCTACAACACTAGCCTCACTCAGCTCTTCTCAGGTTCCGAAGCTTCGTAAACGAGAGGAGCTACAAGCGAGTCAGTCCAGGCCCCCGAGACGCGCACCCGTAGGCAAACAAGACTGGAACTAATACAGGGTACGCTATCTACCTAGCTCACTTATCCCTGCCCCCCCGGCGCTTTGTTGGGGAAATGGCAATGGTTCGTTTTCCCCCGCGAGTCCCCGCACAAAAATCCCGCTCAAGTTCCCAGCTCGGCAATGCAGCTCATCAAACTCCACGGACAAGTCCCGACATCCAACTTCTTTGCAACCGAGTGCGAAGGGTCGGCGACGCTCCGCTGCTTCGCACAACTCGGAAATAGCTGTGACAGCTCGCACTCCGTACCTAGCTCTTTCCACTAGGTCACGTAGTGGTTCCAGTCCCATGGGTCGCTAGCCCCCGCATACCGTAAAGTCTTAACTCAACCCTGCTCGAACCGCGTCTCGCAGTCCTTTCATGCAAGGAACCGAGATTCGTACACAACCGCAAACACGACGATAGGCCTGCCATGACCTCATGGATGGAAGACGAGCTGCATCCGCGCCTCCCAAGAAGCGCGTCAGAAAGCCTCGGGGCCGTGGTCTACGCACCAAAACGGGCTGGTGAGTTCAAGCCTCCCCGAGCCGCACTACCCTCGACGCGCGGGTTGCTGACCTGTTGCACATAGCTTAACTTGTCGTGAGCGACACAAAAAATGCGACGAACAGCAACCGGTCTGTGGGCCGTGCAGCATCTCGTCTCGTCACTGCGTCTTCCCCCGTCTATCTCAGGACGCGGGCAGAAGAGCAAGCCCAGCTGCTTCACATAACGACCGCCCGACCGCGCGTCTCGGAGACGATGGCAGTCATTCCCACGTCGATGAGCTCCCACAATCGATCGGCTCGACAGGGTCCATCAGCCTCGAGTCGCAGACGTCGATGCAGCACGTCTCCCAGCCTCCCGGGACGTATGACGCAGCCCACGCGCCCTACGTGAGCCAGCCGCGCGTATCGGCGGGAGTTACGTTCGGCGATGTGTACAGCTACTCTCCCGAGACCGTCGCATCCGAGCTTTGGACCACCGATCTCGCCTCGACGCGATGGCTCGGTCTGCTCGCCACCGACGCGGCGCAGGCAGACAGCGGCTTCTCACTCGCACCGAGCCCCGCCCCGGAGGATGAGGAGCAGAGGCGTGCGGCGGACCTGCATGGCCCGCCCGATGCAACCAATCTCGAGTCCCGGCTTAACGAGGTATCAGATCCAGAGCGGAAGACTTGGCAGGCGGATCGCGATATCACGCTGTCCAACCGGGAGGCTGTACTCTTTCGTCACTTTACGGAACGATCGGCTCGTTGGTTGGACTTCTTGGATCCGCAGAAGCTCTTCTCCACCTATGCAGTTCGGCTGGCTTTGAGAAATGCAGGTCTCATGAATGCAATCTTGGCATTGTCGGCCAAACACCTCTCAAAACTGGAAGGAGGAGGCCACCGGAACTCCAACGTGAGCAATGGAGACACGGAGGAGGATTCCGGCGGAGAATGGGTTCGATACTATTACGAAACCCTCCGCTATGTACAAGAGGCATTAACGTATACCAGCTATACTGCTTCAGAAGAGCTCAATGCCACGGCAATTGTGATCTCAGCGTACGAGATGTTGGACGAATCAGATGGCAGAGGCAACTGGCAACGGCACCTGAAGGGCGTCTTCTGGATTCAGCGATCTCAAGACGTCAACGGGGCCTCCGGCGGACTGCGACAAGCAGTCTGGTGGGCTTGGCTCCGCCAGGATATATGGGCTGCTTTTCGGGAGAAGAGGCGTTGCCTGAGCTTCTGGGCTGCGGACAAAGACTTTTGTGAGCTTGATCCGCACGGTCTAGCCGACAGAGCCATTTACCTGCTCTCGCGAGCCGTCAACTACTGCGCCTACTCTCGACTGATGGAGTCATCGTCTTTGACCGAGGTTTCGGCTTCGGGGAACAGGGCGAGGGCTGGGAGCGAAATGCTAGCTGAGATGGAGCGATGGAAGTCGTTTCTGGGGACCGAGTTTAAACCCCTCCCAACTTCAGCAAGTCCGTCCAATGTCTTCAAGCCGCTTTGGATCCACCCACCCCAATTTGGAGTTGCTCTCCAGGCTTACTCATTCGCAAAGATACTCGTTCTTCTCCACAAACCAGTATCATCCGGGTTTGATGGGTATATGAAGATGCAACGATCGCTCTCAGAGGCTGTAGATACGATCTGCGGTATTGCAATGGAGTTGACAGACGAAGGCTGTCAATTACTCTCAGCACAGTGTCTGTACGGGGCGGGCTTATGTGTACAAGACTCGCTAAAGAGAAACACCATTCTCTCTCTAATTGAGAGAAGCGAAGGAAGAGTCGGGTGGACGCCGATGGCAACGTGGCGAGATGACTTGAGAGAGGCTTGGGCAAATGCCGATAGTCAAAGTCCGGACGTAATGCGTTGAAGTTTCGCTATTGGCTGTCTATATTATACCCCTGAGGGCAGAAGCAGTTTGGATTACTTGAATCTCACGCCTTTCCGGCAGACTTACACACATCCATCTGCCACTCCGTCAACTTCTGGGCTTCCCTAACCCCTTCTTCCATCAACGTTGTCAGATTCTGGCTCGAGGCGTTCTTTTTCAAATGAACCAAGTAGTCGTCAAGCACAAGCTTGTTCACATTAACCTTAGACACGCCACCAGCGATGCAGCGCTGCATCAGGTCTTCGGGGAAGTCGTTGGTTCCGTGAAGCACGACCCGAACTCTTCCATCCACCTTTTCGCGAATCTTCTGCAGCCTTTTGTCACACACTAGATAAGCAACGGCTCTGACTGAGTGTCTAAGGGGGTGATTGATCTTACCGGTCAAACTCCAACACGGGTCCCCTGGCGCCATACTCACCATGCACATTACCAAATGCCGGCGCCAAAAAGTCGATACCAGTAGCGATGAAGTCCTCCACCTGTTCTTCCGTCGTCAAAGCCCCCTCAAGGTCCGCTGTATCCGCTATACCATCCTCGCCGCCCTCGATACGTCCCGGCTCAGCCTCGGTCGCGACACCTCTCTCATGGCAATACGCCACCAGCTCCTCTGTCTTGGCCAAGTTCTCATTCATCTCGTAGTGGCTCATATCCACCATGATACTGTCAAACGGCAATGTATCCGCCGCGTGTCTGATCATGGCTTCATCCTGTGCGTGGTCGAGGTGAATGGCAACAGGTACTGAGGCGGCGCGGGCCGCATGCGCTGCCGCATGGACGAGAAGACCTGATGAGAAGGTGATGGCCCATGGGAATACTTGGATGATCAAGGGGCTCTTCTTTGCTTCGGCGGCGCGGATGAAGGCGAGGATGTTCTCGATGTTGTAGGCGATGGGCGCGACTACGCCATATTGGCCTACCTCGGCAGCTTTGAGAATTTGATATGTCTTGTTCTTTGAAGGATCCCACGATGCCATGTTGACCTTGATGTGTATATGCACTCAAATGTTGTGTGCTAAAGTTATGGAGGTTCAAGTAAATCCGTGAATAAGGCGGCACTGGGTAGTTTCCCCGACAATGGAGTTTGAGTTGCTAGAAAGCCTCATGTAAGTCGAAATAGCCTCCTGTCTATATGAAGCGATTTCACGCTTGATACTGCCTACCAGTAAGCGTCGTGATCTGGTGCCACTGCCTCGGTGCCCAGAGAATCACACTAAGCTAGGAGAAGTCTCGAGCCGGCGTATGCCCACGACTCGCGGTCGCCAGCCCCACTGGCCCCGAGGCGCGGACTGATGACCCATGCACAAGCTTATGTTAATGCCTTGCAGACATCAATAACATCTGGTTGCTGTCTGATCAAGTGCTAGGAATGGTGAGACCTAAGATTCAGTCTGTTTCAATCTCGCGACATTAGAATCAGTCACCGAAACCCCGTCGTTTGCTAGTCGCTTCATCCGTGAACGCGGCTTCATCCTTTCTTGGTACTCCTCTGCAAACCTCTTCATCTTACCGAGCTTTGTTTGACACCAAGCAAGCCAATAATACTTCTTCTTCTTCTGCAGTACTCCTCCTCGAACTTTGAAAATGGCTGTAACCAACGGTCTCCGTATTGCCGTGGGCGGAGACGACGCCGGCTTCGACTACAAGGCCACAATCTCCAAGGACCTGGAAGCTGATCCGCGTGTGAGCACAGTCGTAGACTTTGGTCCCAACTCTGCAACAGACAAGACAGCATACGCGCACTTCGCTCTTGCCGCTGCCGAGGCCGTCGCCAGCGGCAAGGTCGACCGGGCCATCCTCATCTGCGGCACGGGGCTTGGGGTCGCCATCTCAGCGAACAAAGTGCCCGGCGTCCGGGCAGTGACGGCGCACGACAGCTTTTCAGTGGAAAGAGCAGTCAAGAGCAACAATGCGCAGGTGTTGTGTCTTGGTCAACGCGTTATTGGGATTGAGCTCGCGAGACGTTTGGTTGGTGAGTGGTTGGGATACGAGTTTGATCCCGTAAGTTGAGACTCCGGCTTCTTTTACACTTAATGACCTTTATCAGCTGACATTATCCTCTAAAGGCGTCTGCATCAGCAGCAAAGGTGAAAGTCATTGATGACTATGATCTGAGGCAGTCGGGTGGGATCAAGGCATGAAGAAGGCGTTGGGGGTGACAGCCCGAACAGAAATATCTAGAGAAGAGGCTTGATACCTTGCGGCTGGTCACCTGATATAGGAACCAAAGGTCTTGAGAATCATCAAAAAGAGTTTGCCCCCCGGTGCTGAATTGGGGCTACATCTCTTGGTGCTCATGCCGGGATTCGAACTCGGGTGCTCGCTAAGCCTGTCGTCGAGTAGGCTGGTTGGCGTATAAATCGATTGTTGACCATAAATCACTCCACCACCCAGCCAGTTTGACCCGACCCGTCGACCTAGACGGGCGCCTTCTGGCTGGTGAGAGGATTGGACTTGGAGGGGTATATGAGGCACTTCACCTTCTCGGTGTATTCCGATTCTGGGAGTATTCGGCTCTAAGCTTACGTACAATTTACATGCCCCAATACCACAAAGTAACTCAACAAAACAAACTTCCTGTAGCTCTGATGCAAAATATTTACAAAGGAACTGTCACATCTCGGCGCTTGCAAATAACCTTGAGGTCTGGGTCGGCTTCCTCCGCAAATCCGTGCTTCCGCAACTTAATCTTGTACGAGTTGTCATACTTCCAATCGTACTTCAGGAGCAGATGAGCGATGATGATCTTTGCCTCACTGGCCGCGAAGAAGCGTCCCGGACAGCTGTGCTCCCCATGGCCGAAACCAAGATGGTTGACGCTCGTGGTCACCAGCTGAGCAGCAGCCTCCTGCCCTGGCTTACCGCTCTCCCGCATACGTAGGAAACGGTAGCCGTCAAACTCGTTGGGGTTCTCGTAGAATGCCGGGTCCCTCATTCGTTCCGTCGAGACTGCAACAGTGTGACCCTTTGGAATCTTGGTGCCGTCGGACAACGTAACGTTGGCGGTGGCTTGCCGGAACATTGAGGCTACCGAAATTGTTGGTCAGCCAAGAACTATGTGCTGGTACCGAATCGAGTCTCGGGATATTTTGGATCACTTACAAATCTGGTTGGGCTTGAGGCGTTGGCTCTCATTGAGAACACTATCGAGAAGCTTCATGTTGTAAAGCGCCGTTTTCTTCCACCCCTCTTTCTCGAGACATCCGGTAATCTCCTCTCTCAAAGGCTCAATTAGCTCGGGGTGCTGAAATATATCGACCAAGGCCTGCGTGATGAGATCAGACGTCGTGCCGATGGATACGACCGCCAGCATCAGCTGCGACGCCCCAAAGTTGTACGGCTTCCCAGCAGCAAGCTCCTCGAACCAGTAGATGGTGTCGTTGTACTCCTTGCCGTCATTCTTAGCGTGGCGCGCCTCCAGCTCGGCAGCGACGAGATCCCAGGCCTCCTTCACCTGAGCTTTAAGGTCTCTGCATTCGGGAATCCAGTTGGTGGCCATGGTCTTGAGAAAACTGGGCCAGAGGCGCAATTTGCGCATGCCCAAGACGCTGTTCTCACCGTAGTTCACGACGAGGTCGAGCCAACGCTCGTTGCGGCATAAGTTCTCGCCGGCAAAGACGCGAGCTGACATTCTTGAAATGAGGCGGATGATCAAGTCTCTGAGAACAATCTCTTGTGGTTCTATCTTCAGTGTCAGTCTTTGCTCTATTTTTGACCAAGTCTTTAAATGTTTGCAGCACCTTTTGCATCGCCGAGAAACTCTTGAAGTGTCACTGAGCATTCATCTGACAAAGGCTGGGTGACCTTGGCTACATATGTGTTCTCTTGTTAGTCACGTATTCATCAGCAGAGCAGGAAGAAGGCACCAGCAACTGACCTAGAGACTTGGTGACACGCAATTTAACCACATTTTGCAGAGGCTTTGTAGGAATGGCGCCCTCCATGAAAGGTTCGAATCCAGGATACCTCGCCTGGAACAGCTGCACGGGGAATATGTTCAGCAATACGACACGAAACCTCATCGCCACTGACACTGACACAGCCAGAGTCACGATAATGATGATGACGAAGGATATAAATCATGAAGCTTACTTCGATAATAGGCTCGTCAACGCTAAAGCGAGGATCGTTGCGGATCTCCTCACCGTGCTGCGGCAGAAGCATGATGAATTTACCCTGGTCCGTCAAGACGCGAAACGGCGTAGCCCCGAATCTTCGCCTGGCCTCTTCGAGAAGTTCGCGCCCAGCTAAGGCAAACGACATAATAGACTCAGAGGCGGTCAGTTGAAACCATTTCTGTGGGTTGATGATGGGCAGTTTCTTGGCGTCGTCGTTGCGCAGGAGGCCATATAGTACAACGACCAAGGCAAGACCCAATAGAAAATGCGATTGATAGTCTCTGAAGCCTTCATATTGGCCGGCTACGGCTTGCGTGCTCGAGGTGGCGTTGTCAAGGAGCGTCATTGCACAAATATGTGACTTCGAGATGTGGGAACAGCTGTTGGCTCGAACGGTATAATGAGATGATGGAGATAGATCTGATGCTGACCTGCTGGGGAAAGGGTTGACATTCACTACGGAATTGGAAGCATTTATATGGATTTTGGGCTCGACAGATGATTACCATCATGATATGAGTGTTCAAACGGCCAGACAAAGAAAACGATGGGTTTGACTAAATGCTGAACGGACTTTCGGACATGATATGGCTCCGCACTGTAACTGAGATTCAACTGAGCTGCGATCGATGTTACGGAGCATTTTCCATTGAGGGGCTAAGTGAATACTAGCGTAAGTAGCAGGCGTCCGGGCACCAATCATTTTACTGGCATTTCACCGCAGTCCATAAATGGTACCGTGCAGATCATCGTGAAGCCGGTGGGATACTTCAGGTTCAAGAACTGTCTGAGATGACGTGGAAGCTCAGAAAGAGTTTGTAGGAACTTCGGGACTTAGGGAATCGCCGCTCCCTGAAGACTATTTTGAGTTGTAAGGATTAACGACGGCTAGATAGTCAAAAGTTCGCATACTACCACAGTATACATGTTTGTATTGAGGAAATCCCTTCGATGCTCAGCCGTCAGGAGAAGACTCCACATTCCCGAGCTCCTCGAATACATCAACTATTTCCACATGCATCAATCTACTCATTATACGTCATTGACTCTCTTAACATTGGGACCGGGTATCTTTTCCATCTCTCTTTTTCTACCAAGCACCAACAATGCCTGCTATGGGAATATCGATACCTGTTGTGTACGAGGCCGTCTCGCTCAACAAGTAGACATACGCGCCGCCCAGCTCCTGAGGCAGTGCTAGACGCGGCATCCCACCGTAATACTTCATCTTGGTGTCCCAGTCAGGGGAAGTCTCAACGTAGTACGTCAACGCAGTCTTGACGAAGCCAGGCGAGATTGAGTTGACCCGGATGCCATGCTCGGCCCACTCCATGGCCAGCGTATGTGTCATGTTGCGGATGGCACCCTTGGTCGCACCATACGGTGCAGAGGGAGCGGCCTGCAAAGCAAAAAATGGTCAGCCAGTCAGTCAGGGAAACTCCCCCATCTTCCATCACCTCAACCATCACACACATGCACACAAGGACTTACCCGGTTCGGTCTGTACGAAGTCATGCTCGCAGTGAAGACGATGCTCCCCTTGCACCCGAGCTTGATAAACGCCCTCGCGGCGGCCGTCGCACAATTCCAAGACCCGTTGACGTTGAGCTTGAAGAGCCGGTCAAACTGCTCCGGCGTGAAGTCGAGCGCGGGCTGGTGCTTGGTCGCGCCGGCGTTGGCGACCATGCCGTCGAAGCGACCCGTCACGGCCACCACGGCGTTGACGGCCGCCGCGACGCTCCCGTAGTCCGTCACGTCGCAGTGCTGGAACGCAAGTTTGCCGGGGAACCGCTTGAGCAGGGCGGCGAAGTGCTCCCCCGGCTCGGTGATGTCCAGGCTGTAGACGCACGCGGCGTCGTTGGCGAGGCAGACTTCTGCGATGCCTAGGCCGATGCCCTGGTTTGCACCCGAAACTTTTCGTGGACGGCGTTAGTAGGTGAACAGCCTCCCTGCTTTATATTGCATGAGGGCACTCACTTGCGATGACTTTGTCCTTGAGAGAGACCTTCCAGTCAGCGCCGGCTGGAGGCAGTGTGCTGAGATAGGCCGGAGCATCATTTGTGCCGTTGGTGGTGCCGTTGGTGGGGATTGCGGCGGTCCCGTTGCCGTTTTGGTCAGATGAGCCAGTCATTGTGAAGGTGTTGATGTGTGTGATGCGCAGAACAGAACGATTGAAGCCGGCTTTGATTCAGATGCAACGACTAACAGAGCTGGTGAATTGACTTTTAGATGGTATAGTAAGCTGAGAGATACAGAACACCTTTCCTTGCCTTAAGTAAACAGAGGAGCGGGCGAGGGGAACGTTGATGAACGCAAGACTTCCCGGCGCCGTGGGGTTCGTCAGAGATCCAACACCAGGAGGCTCCCGACACGCGGTCCGGTGCGGATGCAGCTTCCGGATCGGCTGTAGACGGGTCGTCGCGTGGTAACTCCGGACCGTGTTTGTCACTCACAGCCGCATGTTCCTCAACTTCTTGCACATACGATAAAGATACCACGAGCCGTGGTTCGCATTGCAGGTTGCAAGCCACTCCCAGGAAACCGCTTGCCTCGAGACGCGGTCCTCCTAAGAACTGGGCTAGTTTCGATTATTCCCAGCCCCATTCTTTTTCACTGTCCCCGAGTCGCGGCAGCACGCCCTCCCTCTGACTTGCGCTAGTTTGCTAGTTGATTGCTCTTCCGGGGTCTCCCTCCCCCAGACCCCGCAAAATTCGGAAGATTCGTCTGAGGGCCCCCGGTTCCCCAGATTGGGGGAGAAAACATGCCAAATGACTTAGTTCAGATGATCTACGAATCCTCGTTGGTCGTACGACCACCATACGAAACCAGGCTGCCTCTAGGCAAGTTGCGTGTAAGCTGGCAAGGGCGGCACGCCGCACTCAAGACCGAGGCAGGTTTTCCATCAAAGCTGACAAGTATTACTCGGACGCTATCGGTAACAAGTCTCGTTTTGATCATTCTCTTGTCTCGGCCGAAGCAAATATACGAGAGTTAGGGAGGCAGTTGTGAAATACATAAGACGCTTTTCCTTGCCAGTTGCTCTAGGTTGGCTTTCGGTTGGCAACTCCGGGCATCTGTTTGGAACTCTGCTTCTATACTTCTTTTATCCAAAAGTTCTCTTGAAGATTTCAAGAGTACCAAAGGGGTCTTATTACCAAATCCTGAGTCAACTCACAGAACGTTGTCGACAATGGAGAAGAACGAGACTGCAAGCAAAGAGCATGAACATGCTCTCTCCAAGGGCGAGGAGCTGGTGGGCGTAGACGACTATGTCGCCGACAGCGATGAAGAGAAGAAATTGGTCCGCAAGATCGACCTCTACTTGCTTCCTCTAATCTTCTTTATGGTTCGTAACTTGATCAGAACAATTCTCTCGAAAATACGCCCCTAACATCGATGATTTAGTATCTCCTATCTTACATGGACAGAACAAAGTACGCTCTCACCAAAACACAACCTCGAACCCCATCAACTGACAATATCCGCAGCATCGGCAACGCCAAAATCGCCGGCATGGACCGCGACCTCGACCTCGACTCCTCCCGCTACTCAATCGCCCTCGTCGTCTTCTTCGTAGGCTACGTCCTCTTCGAAGTCCCCTCCAACATGATCCTAACCCGCACCCGCCCCTCCCTCTACCTCCCCGGCATCATGTGCCTCTGGGGCTCCGTCACCATCGGCATGGCCTTCACCCCCACCTACAAAGCCCTAATCGGCTTCCGCGTCGTCATGGGCGTCCTCGAATCCGGCTTCGCTCCGGGCGTTTTGTTATTGCTCTCGTCGTGGTACAAGAAGGAGGAGCAGAGCAAGAGGTTCGCCGTCTACATCTCGGCCGCCATCTTGTCGGGCGCCTTTGGCGGGTTGTTGGCGGGTTCCATCACGAGCGGGCTGGACGGGGCGCACGGCATCGCCGGGTGGCGGTGGTTGTTTGTCGTTGAAGGGGCGGCGACGGTGGGCGCTGCGTTGGTTGCGTTTTTTGCGCTGCCTGATTTCCCGGCGAATACTTCGTTGAAAAAGTTTAGTGAAAAGGAGAGGGAGCTGGCGATTCGGAGGCTCCAGAGTGCGGCGGAACATCTTAGGACGGAAGAGGAGCCTCGCCTGGGACATTGGGCTGCCTTTAAGCTCAGCATGATGAGCTGGAGGACTTGGCTCTTTGTCGTTGGCTACATGGTGAGTTTGTTTTTGCAGACCAAATAACCCCCTTTCCACGATCAAAGCTAACATCTTCCCTTCCACCACAGGCCATCGTCGGCTCCTCAACACTCTCCTACTTCTACCCGACCCTCGTCTCAGGCCTCGGCTACAAATCCACAGCCGCCCAATACATGACCATCCCCATCTTCGGCATCGCCTTCGTCTCCACCGCCGTGACGGGCTACTTCGCCGACCGCCACTCGCGCTTCCGCGGCCTCATCCTCGGCGCCTGGATGACCGTCGCCATGCTCTGCGCCGTCGTCACCTGCGTCGTCTACGACTTCAAGGCGCGCTACGCGCTGCTCGTCGTCATGGCCTCCGGGCTCTGGGCCTCCAACGGACTCGCGCTCTCGTACGCCTCGGTGAGCTTCGGGTCCATGCCCAACGAGACGCGGGCGATTTCGCTGGCGTTTGTGAATGCCATGGGAAACCTGGCGCAGATTTACGGGGCGTACCTGTTCCCTTCCAAGGATGCGCCTAAATATCTGATGGGATTTGGGGTAATTAGCGGGTTGTGTTTTACGGGTGTGGTGTCGTATGTTGCGCTTCACGTGTTTTTGAGGAGAGAGATGAGGTCGGCATGATTGCTCTTGCGTGGACTGGGTCGTAATGTAATAGGATTAATTAAAACATGTCTATTAAGAATCTACTTTCCGTAGAAGTCAGACGCTTGGTTTAAAAGCTGACGTTACACAAAAGCAGCTGGAAGTGCCCTTTTTATGCGGAATTACGCCACACTGAGACATCAGACAACATAGCTGACCTATAGGGTGCAAGGTCATCTTCGTTCTCTCCTTAGCATGAAAACTCAGAGACATGTGCGTGTCTTACTGTCACAAGCACTACTAAGAAAGACAGGTCCGTGTCTAGACTTCATAACGTCAAACTCTTCATCTCCCTAGTCGTTGTAGCCAGATCAGCCGCACCCGAATCCATTGTCTGTTCCACACGGACTTTTTGTCACCTTCTGAAAAAATAAGTATTCCTTTCCTTGTACTTATTCTTTGCGCTTACAATACGCCTCCCAAAGCATATTCCGTAATGGACACAAGGCAGAGAGAGCGGAAGAATCTATACGGCTAATTTATAATTTGCTTCGGCGCCCCGCCACGACAGTGCTAGATCGCTACACGGCGATGACTTCCGGCGGTTGCACGCTGTGGACTTAGTACGGGCCCGGATATCCTCGTCGAGTTCCTCGGGCGCGACATCTGCGTTGTCCGGCGGCATCCGCCAAGACCGTTGGCAATCAGACCAAGTAGTAAGCAGGCTGCGGGAACATAGGGCTTTACATTTGGATTGCAAATTGTGTCTTGCTTTGTGGTGGTCTCTCTCAATCTTTGTCTCTCTCCCCCTCTCTCTCTCTCTCCCTCTCTCTCTCTCTCTCTCTCTCTCTTCTCCTTTCTCTCTCTTCGTTATTCACAATTTACAGCAACGACAAGATGTACGCCAAGCAAATCCTCGTTGAGGGGATAGTCATTCACGGGAACATGATGGTCGGGCCGAGCAGAAGCTATTTGGGTCTTCGCCATCTGTTACACATAAGATACTTCCCTAGCGGCAAGACACCTTGTCACATCATTGGCCAGTAGAAAGCCTCTTTGGAAGATTAACTTAAATATGGAAGAGCATACGCTCTTTTCACTTGCATCGGCTTTGTTGCTCCAAGGCTGAATTGATGACGGACGAAACCCACAATTTCTTTTCTGTAACTCTACGAATCAAGGTTGATGATGCACACCTGATAAGCCATGGTACCTATAGAAACCCAGAACCTTTGGAAACCAACACGACTTGAACCCCTAGGGAATCTTACTTGGTATTTTCCAGCTCCTGCAGCGCGAGCTTCAAGTGCAAAATGTTTTGAGTGAGAACCTCGCGTTTATCCCGCGTCGCTGCGTTCTCTCCGGCAATCATCTTGAGCTGCGTGTCATCCAGGCTCATGACTAGGTCAGGTGTGAAAATCTTGAGAGGGCTGGTCTTGGAATCGAGCAAGAAGTGAAATATGACCTGCTGCAGCACAACATCAACGAATCGCCTCCGAGCGACCATGTAGTAGCTACGGAGGGCGTCGTGGATATCCTCTCTGACCTGCTCAGCGTTGGAACGATCGGTTGTAAGCTTGGAGAGCATTGACTTTGGCACCCACCAGCCTGCAGCTCCGGAAGACCCGTCTTCTAGCTGAGACGTAAAATCGAAGGGACTTCCGTTATAGTTGTTCGCTCCCAGCGTGTTTTCTCCGGAAGCAGGACTTGCGTCCGTGCTCGGTTTGCTTGTAGTAGCACCATCGACGTTTCGGACGCTCTCCGGGCCAATGGCCTTGTTGATCGCTTGCTGAAGTCTGGTGGCCTGTGAAACTTGGAGATTGCTGTCGAAGTAGTGGTTCATGGTGTAGGGCTGTCCACTAAGCTCGACTTCAAGGAGGAACTGAGCATGATCCAAAGCTCGCTGATAAGCTGCACGGAGCTTCGGCAACAGAAGATGGTCATGCAACATCTCAAAAGTGTTGCTGTTGCCTTCACATTTGCGTTGCAGTGTTATGCGAATGAACTTGTGAATGACCACGATAACCTGACTAACATGCTTCAAAACCAGGGGCGCCCACCTCTGGGTCTGCTCCTTGAAGGTCTGTGCTAGCAATGAGCCTGGAAACTAGAATTTTGTTAATGCTGAGCGTGATATGTTGTCATAATGGTACTTACCGAGCCAATCTCGGCAGTGCGAGATCGATGAAAGAGAAATTCAATGCGGCCCAAAAGTAAGCCTTCTACTGGCTTGGGGCATTTGAAATCCATATGCTTCAGGATATCGCCGAGACAACGAGTTGACTGCTCGTCCATAGGCACTTTGAATCCAGGAACAGGCTCGACCTCCTCCTAGCTTTGGCCGTCAAACTCATGTGTATGGCCATACGATGTGAGGACCTTATTGAATGCCTCATTCAGATTGACGACGCATGTGATGAGTCGAAAGTGTGCGTCGTATTGGAACATGCCCATTCCGCTGTAATTTCCGTCCCGAGCTCGAATACAAACCTCTTGGAAACCTGATGCAATATTGGCAAGGTATCGTCGCTGAACATCTGCTCGAGATCGTGAAGGACCTAGGCGACTGAGCAAAGTTTCAGTGTTATTGAGTCTACGATGTATGTTGGCCTCGATGTTCTCATGATCCTTCTTGAAAAGGTCACCAAGCAAGTCTCGCAGACGGATACCGAGGCCGCTAACACCAACCCGAAATGTCGATTTGATCCTGTTCCACGGACGAGCAGAAAAGAACGCCTTCTCCGATGAGTTTCGATCTGTCTTCGTTGAGGCTCCTTCGTCGTCACTCCGATTCTTCACCACACAGTATCCGAGGCGGAGGGGATGGCGTTTGCCCTCAATAAGTTCGCATACGATCTGCTGGGTGACGCGCTCGGTGGCAAGGTCGGGCTTGGTGAGAACACCTATAGTTCGAAGCCCCTCTGGGTCGACTTCTTTGGCAAGAGTGAGAGCCTCCTGGGTTGATGCGTCGACATTGCAAGGGATGACTGCCAGAATGATGGTACGCTGATCTTTGATGTATCTGTTGACTATGTTTCTGACGATAGCAATGTCATTGTTGGTGGTCAGGCCCTTTGTAGGCGTGCGGAAAATACCCGGGACATCAATGATGGTCAAGTGATATTGCTGGTGTACCAAGGTCAGCAAGTTTCATAAATCGACAACGTCAGACTTGAACGTACGTCCGGGCTGTTGATCTCAATCTTCAGAATGTCTTCAGCAAAGATCGGTAGCTTTGAAGCATCCCCATCGTTGATACCGCGAAGTTCCATGGCTTCGTTCGCCTGGGGGAGGTCGTACTTATCAGCATCCAAACGGTGGCCTCCCAATGCGGGTTCTACCTACCTTCATAAAGACATCCGCCAACTCTAGGTCGTTCTTCTTAGCAGAGAATCCAAACTTCTTCAGCCGCTCCTTTCGATCCTCGTTGGAATCCTGGCTCGGAATAATAGAGATCTGGACGCTCTCGTAGGCATCGCGGCGACAAGTAATATGGGTCGCGTAACGGGTGCAGAGCTCAGGACCGCGGGGGAAGGCCAAACCCGTCATACACTCCAGGACAGAACTCTTACCCGAAGACGGGTCACCTACCACGACAACTTGCGGTAGTGGAATAAGGTCGGCGACGCCGAGATTGCAGAGTCTGTCAATGGTCCGCATGCAGGCATCGTCGCGGAGCCACACACGGGCAGGGTTGCCGTCGTTGTGGTTGCCTGCCATGTTGATTCTCCCTCCGTGAATTGTCTACGATATCAAGGACCTCGAGTAGTGGAGAATTAAGGTGATGGAATAGTAGACAAAAACATGAGGATACGAAGAATAAACTCGAGACAATGTTGGATAGTTGGCGGAGGAAGACGGGTAATGTTGTCGTGTTCGATAGAGGCAAGCTGCGTCTTCGAGGTTTGTGAAGTGGCAGAAGAGAACAAGATCGAGGTAGGCAAGCACCTGCTGCTCAAAAGGAGGGAGGTGGATAGAGGCGTGCCTTCCAGTCCGGTTCGATAGTAATGTGAGAACGAGGCGCGGTTTCTCTACGGTTGCGAAGAGATGATCCTTCCCGCCGTGCCCCTCTTGCCGGCAAAAAGTCAGAAGGTCGAACGAACATAGAGAGGCCAAGAAGACGCGTCTCTTCTAGGGTAGGTACTGCCTACTCGCTTATTTGGTGTATTCCAAAGCTCAGGAGCAGGCAACGGTTCTCTGTGCCTGCCTTTCAAAAATAAGTAAAAGATAAAACAGCCTTTGTCTCTTGAATCCCGATCAAGAAACTGGCCATCACGGTAGGTAAGTTAGCGAATTTGACTGGCACTGAAGATGATTGACCATGCCACAGTTTCGCATCTATCGCCATCGTCAAATGGTCGGTTCAAAGTTCTTACTGCAGCAACTTATGCAACACCAAAAGACCTTGCGGCACGACTGACAAGTGGGTTGTCGATATAAAATGACATTGCTGATGCTGATCTACTCAAGCCCTGATTGCTCGTTGGCATCGCTACTGAATATGCTACACAATAAAACATAGAAATGAGAAGACACGTTGTGTCGTGCCGTAACCTGACTCGCTGCACTTTTCCGCCTCCCGTTCCTAGGGTATTTCCTCAACCGGATGTTGGCTTCTTCTTGTCCATGACGCCCTTCAACACCTTAAGCTTCTCTTCCGTCACCTTGATTGCCTCTTCAATCTCACGCTCATCCATACGATCCTCTCTGACCCTCTCCTCCACAGTACTTGGCTCCATTGCTCGCTTCCGAATGGGCAAGCTGCCTTCGTGCAAGCGCTCCAACCCAACTCTTTCCTCCAGCCACTCCCAAAGTTCACTCTCTTCGCGCCTCCACATCTCGTCGTACGCCGCAAGACGATCCGGAAAACCATACATGCGCATGTCTCCAGACGCTTGTCTGCCAGGCAGGCCAAAGCCAAACCACGTAGCAACGAGAAGGCCAACTAGGAGGCCATACATCATGTTGCCCGTGAGTAGTGGTTTGGCAATGTCGAGAATTGGCTCGAGAATGCCGCGGACAGGCTCCAATGGGCCCCAATTCGTCTTGGGAACATGTCTTGGACGAACCTGCTCGTCTTCGGCGTCTGTTGTTGAGCCGGCCGCCTTGCTCTTCTTACTCTTCTTCTTGCCCTTGGGGCCTGAGCCCGCTCCCGCACCGCCAGCGCGGGCTTTAGTAGACACAGCTGATTTCAGACTAGCAAAGAGGTCTTTGCAGTACTGGGTCTGGCCATCATTGGCTCCCTTTTCGATAGGACCTTCATCATGTTAGCTCATGCCATTGACGTAGGGAAAAACTTCAACTTACCCTTCAACCAACTCTTGCCCGTCCACTCAATAGTGCAGTTAGATTGCACTCTGGTAGAGTTGTTGTCGGCCCACGTCAAACAGTACTTTGTCTTGACGCTGAAAATGTTGCCGTTCGGTACATCTGGGGTTTGTGTGGTGACGCTAAAGTTGATGGCTTTCTCAAAATCAAGATGATCCAAGGTCTCCGTTACAAGACATTTTGTCTGCTTCGGACCGATGGCACCATTGAGAGGCTTAATGTAAGTGAAATACCGAGACTTATTGTCGAGAGTCAGCCCCTTCTTGTCCTCCATGGTCAACTCTGTACACTTGGCCTCAACAGTGAGCCATTTTGTCATCCAGGTGACCGAGGCTGGACCGAAGAGCAAGTTATACACCTTGCCCAAGGGCGCAGGAATGACATCGTCGCCGACAACCCTGTCGTAATGCGTGTCAGAGTCTCCGCAATCGGTTGGCGCATGAGTGGCCGGACCAGGGAAGTCATTGCCGCCTGGAGCAGCACCGACAGCCTCCTTGACGACATCGGCGACAGCGCCATTACCACCTGCACCAGATACCTTGCGAGAGACGGTCTTTCCACCTTCGGGTTCAGCGTTGACTTCTGACAGTTGCGTGACATCTTGCAAGTCCTCTGCGTCGTCATCTTCGTCGTAAACGTCGTCGTCATCGCCAGAATCACTCTCTTCATCGGTGCCGGATAAACTACCATCATCAACATCTGCTACCACTGCACTATTCGCGTCAACCTTTTCTGTCTTGTCACCACCAGTACCCTCGAGCTGCACTCCGTTTAGCGAGCTTTGCAGGGTCGGGTGACCAAGTTTCCAAATATTGACAATTAGGTCGTAAGTCGAGTCTCGACTGGTGAAACTGGCAAAAATATGCTTGGCATGTAGGGTCGTGATCATGAGTCCGTTCTTGAAAACCAGGGCCGTGCTGCGCTTCTCAACGCTTACTATTTCGTCAAAGCTCATGACAAGCGTGGTCGACCAGCCGAGGATGTTGCTGCTAAAGCACAAGTGGCCTTCGGATACGTACAGGCGGCCGTGCGCCAGGATCTCGCGCTGCAACGCACAGCTGTAGTCTTCGATGAGGTAATCGTCGTCGGGCACGCTCTTGAAAAATCCATGGAAATCTCGATTGCGCTTCTTGCTCGCAACCGCGAATCCCGTAAGTTTCGGTACGCTCGCGTTGGCTTGAGGGTGAGCAAGAGATGCGTTAGCCGCAGCAATGGCAGCGCCAATAGTAGTAGCCGTACCTCCCGACACAGCTGAGCTTCCTCGCTTGCGATGGCGTCCAATGGCGCTTCGAATACTTCCACTTCGTTGGACTCCCGAAATCTTGTCTTCGTGTATGCTGCCTTGCGGAGGGGTTCGGTCCCCGGCACTTCCTGGATCGTACAGTGATTGGGGTCTCGCCGCGTTTCGGCCGTCGTCTACTCCGAGGTCGCGCGTGGCAGCGGCATAGGCAGCGTCTGTCGGGGCTGACTCGCTTCTAGCTCGTGCGTCCGATTCGGGGAATTTTGCTGTAATGGGCGTTCCTGCATTGCTGGCTGTGTCCGTTATACCTAATTGACTGAGGCTGAGCTCGCCCGACCCAATGGTCTTGACTGCTGGCTCTTTCTCCATGGTCGAGCCTGTTGCGGATGGAGGTGGCGGCTCGACCTCAGGCTGCTCGTCGATCTTGATATCGGGGGGTTTAGCTACGTTCTTGTTCTTGGGAGGGGTCGGTCCTATGCCGGTATTCTGGATGGTACTTGTGAGCGAGGTCGCGGCGTTTTGCGCAGCCGAAAAGACGGATGAAAAGAATCCGCTTCCGCCGGATGGAGTTCCTGGGTTGCTTGCGGTCCCGTTCTCGGGGGTGGGCGTCAAAGGCGCGAGGGTTATGTTGGACAGTTTGCTAGGCCCTATACTTCCAGATCCTGATCTACCCCTGCGGTGAGCAAGCATAGTACCCGTGGCAGAACCACCATTCGTGTTGCCTGAGGCAGTGACAGAAACTTCGGGAGCGGGCTGCGGAGCTGGGGCCGGCGGAGGAGATTGAGCGTAGGGTGCGTTGTGGTCGGTCGGTGTCGGAGGGGTGTTGACGATGACGGGCGTCTTGTCGGCGTTGGGCGGGGTTTGGGGTACGAAGGAGGTGTCGATTCGAGATGTGTTTGTGGAGGCCCTGGAGCGACGTCGCTCAGGTGAATGCGTTGTTGATTGTTTTACGCGAGATGCATCTGCGTCGCTCGTCGCATTCGGTTGTGGCGGGGTCGGATTGTCTAGAAACGGCTTTGTGGTTGTGGTGAGGTCAGAGGTGGAAGCAGTGGCTCTGCCTCGGTCTCTTGTTCTCCGCGTGTCTCGGTCGTGGTCGGGGGTTTCGTCACCGCCCAGGGACCGGTCGGGGCTTGTGGCGGCACTGGGAGTCTTTTTTGACTTTGTAAAAACACCTTTGAGACGGCCAACGGGGGACGGCGATCTCGTGGTGTTTTTCTTTGGTGGCACAAGACTTGTGAAACTGCGTTTGGAGCGCAAAGAAGAATCTGTCGACGACTCGACGGATTGCGTCCGCTTGGCAGAGGAGAGAGTGGATCGCGCCGAGGCGATCTGGGAGAGTTGGTCGTCCAGTATCTGTGGTTGGGGTTCAGGCAAATGAGTTGCCTGAACGATAGGGGAAGAAGTAGTCAAGTAACCTATTTGCGAAGGATGTGTCGATATGGCACTTGGTCGAGAGTGCTGGGAAAGAGATCTAATGAGAGGGGGCGGAAATCGTCGTGGTTAGATAGTTGGTATTGTATGGATGGTTACATGGAGAGACGAAACAGTAGGAGGTGGTCGGGGGAGACATGGACGACCCTGACCCCGTTTGTTCGCACTCGCTTGAAATGGAACATTCGTCAGGGACACGAGTTAAATGTGCTGAAGGGACCCCCAGGCAGCTGTCATACGGCGATTGCCGCAGAGAGTGGATGAGGGGGAGCTGAGACCCATGGGCCACGGAGCACAGAGAGAGGAGAGGAGAGCGCATCAGCCCCCCCTCCTCTCCGAGTCTGCTAGTCTCCCAGTCCCAGAACCCCCCGGACCAGTGAGAACTGTCAGACCAAGGATGGCCAGAGCAGCCTACTACGGACGCTAAACCCGCTGTCCTTTCTCTGTCTCTCCACTTGATATGCACAAAAGAGAGACGGCGCCGTTGCGGGTTGTGCCAGCAGACTGGGGCCGAGTTGCGTAGCACCCGCAGTAATAGCAGCTAGGTACTATTCGTAGCTCGCCTCGTCATTCGATGGAGACGCCAGTGACGACTTTGAACGATGGGGGGAATGCGCCACGCGAAAAGACGTGGCCTTGTGAGGTGGTGGTTGTGAAGAGCACGGAACAAGTGCGCTCGGATGCATACATATGTAAGGTGGTGGGAAGATTTGAAGGATGAGGGTGCAGAGAAGCCAGCCCCAACCGTGTGCATAGGTAGTGTAAGGTAAGGTAGGTAAGGTAAGATGGTGGATAGGTAAGACGGGGTAAGGAATAAGCAGGAAAAGGTGAACGTAACCAGTAGAGATGAAGAGAGACAAAACATGCGGGAAAGCAACACTACTCACTGAAGATCGTCAATATCAGGTTCGTCCAGCGACAGCATGCTTGTGGCTTCCTCGGTGCTGGCATCGTCCGCGTCGTGGGCGGCGTGGCCGTGCTCGCGGTAGTGGCCGTAGTCGTAGTCGGGAAACCCTGTCGAGCCGTCTTTTTCCAATCCAAAGCTGTCCGTGTCATGAACGTAAGAGCCGCTGTCGCGTCTGTTGGATAGATGGCTGGCATCGTCGTCCCTGAGTGCTGGAGGCGTAACAGCTGGAGCGGTAACTTCTTCCCCCTTGACCCCTATCAGCAAAGCGGCCGTGGCGGCAGCGGCTTCATCTTCTTGGGCTTCTTGTTTTCTGCGGCGGCGCTTGGCAGCGATTGACTTTGGTAGCAGCTTGCTCAGAGCTCCTCCGCTTTCATTGGCGGTGTCCATGGTTTCTCGGGCCAGGGTTCCGGTGATTTCCTAGGATCGTGAAGCTCGCAATTTTCGTACTCTTTTCCGAGCAATGTGTGTCTGCAGTCTGGCGGGTTGTTGCTGTCAAAGGCTATACGCGCATTGGTTGCGAATAGTGGGCACGATGATCATGGTCCGCGGGTGCAGGGAATTGGCAGTATGGAAATTAAGGTCGAGAAGGCAAGACAAGCCTGGAGAGGACCCGTAGGGAGGTGCGATGCGAGGTAGGGGTGTAGACGGTATCTGTAGCTGTACGCAGTAGACCTTGTGTATTGTTTGTGTATGACGGTGAATTATTTGGAAACGAAGCCGCGGGTGTTGTGTCGTTTTCCGAGTTTATGCGATACAGACGGGGCCCCGTTTAATGTTGTTTCTTGTTTGTGAGTCTGTGAGGTGGTGCAAAGTGCAAGCGCAGGCATGAAAAGGTGAGTGAATGAATGAATGAATGAATGGGTCAGGCCATGGGTGAGAGCAAAGATGGGTTCGCAGTTCGCAGTTCGCACTTCACGGAAAATGGGAAAGTTTGCAATTTCTCTGGAGACGGTGCCGGAGCCGAAGGACCCAAAAGGAAGATGAAGATGGAAAACCCGAGAAGGAAGGAGGTCCAGGTTCTGGTTGCCACCTTGATTTCTATTCGCACCAAAGGAAAGAGGTTCCCGTCGCACTCCCCAAACCCAGGTCGTCAGTTTCAACTCTGGCCAAGGCAAGAACCACCAAGCCGGAGCTCTCTTTCCACGAAGAGCGTCATCGTCACTGGAGGCGAGGCAAGTTCCTGGGCCAGGCGGGTTCCTCCTTCCTCCTTCCTCCTTGGCTTGAAACGGATGGGATACCTTGATTTGTTAGTGCAACCCCATTACATAAGCTCATCTTTCTCACGTCCTCCTGTTCTCCCCCGTCTCCTCTCCTCTCCTCATAACCCTCAAAATAACCAAATGCAAACTCAGACGGGCATAACAGCCGATTGCTTCTTTCTGCCCGCTTGCCGACAGCTCTCCATTATTACGAGCGGCCTGGAATCCCTCAGAATCGGGAATCTGGGGCCGTCAATCTGGCCAGCCTCCATACACAGTAGACCTGAGCCACCCATAAACCATGTTACTGCTGCATTATATGATTGACACCCGCCACCCGTGATCCGGGAAAGACACTGCGCTGCTATTTTGGTTCAGTGAAGTGGGCAGTGGCATCTCTTTTTCGGTGGATCTATTGGCGACTGCGCAATCCCAAAATGCAAATCTCCATTCCATCTCCACGTCAGCTAGCCAGCCAAACATGCCATAATTTTCCACCTGCGAATTGCACCTGGGATCTGGGACCTGCATCGGGATGATTCCGCCAGATGCACCCAAAGTCAATCTCTCCAAGGCCCCAGCAAAAGTGAAGAGTATGTACGGAGTAGTCATGTGGCTGAGTGTGCGGCGTGCCCCCTTAACAGAACCAAGTAGCATCTCCTGAGTTCCCGACTTCCCGTCTCGGCTCACTGCTCAGATCACATCTCACCACCGGCCGAAGAGCTCCATTCCACTCTAGCCGGATGCACCAGCACCACATGGTCTCTGGCGTACCTTAGGTAGGTCGAACCAGAGAGACCAGCAGATCCCAACCAGCGTATCAACGGCTGGCCCGGAGCCTTTCATCCCACCTTTCTCACCCACCCAGCCCGAATCAGTCCGCCAGTCCGCACTCCTCCTCCTGGCGATGCATGCACGTCTGGCAGATTTGCAGATGGTTTTCCCAGCAAGGTTTCGATGACTGACCCGATTCGGGACGGTTGTGGCCGTTGGGTTGCCCTTTTGGATCAGGTGCTGGCTCCGGGGGGGGAACCATAGCTACGTCAGGGGCCTCCACAAGTGCGAATCGTGTCTCGCGGGTTACGGTCTGCGGCTTGCATTGGTGCTTCGCCCTTCTTTTTCCTTCATCGTGATAGGCTCGTCTCTGGAGCGACGAGACACCGCGCAACTGGATATTGGACAATGCCGTCCCTTCTCGCGATTGTTAGGGCGGGGAACAGGTGGCAGCCACAGCGCAGCCAAGTTCCAACACTCGCAGACACGATGCCCAAGGTTCTGGGTTCCTTTGACATGCATTGTGCGTCATTCAGAATCTTTCAAAGTGTTGGCCTGTCTCAGTTCCGGCACTTACTGTCATCGTCACCGTCTGGATGGAATAGTCACTTCCTACCGACTTACCTTCCAGACATTGCGCCGCTGTTACTCGACTTTTTATCAACATGTCAAATTTGGCAATGCAAGTGACGACTGTTGGCTTGAATACTTTGACAATCCAACGTTTACTGCAGAAACAGTATCATGATCTGCTCGACTGTTTCGGTGCTTTGTATAGCGTGCCCTGCAGTGGTGCAGCGGTACCAACTTCCCTTCTCAAAAGCCGTCTGAAGTCTCTTTTGAATTTTCTAGCAACATCATCGAGATGCCATTAGTCGGAGTAAGTAAGGCTAGCTTCAAACAAGTCGCTTGAGGCAATTACTAGCACTTGGTGACGTGGGATCGGTCTCTTCGCTTCCTTTGGACCTTGACGATTTTGGCAAGGTGCGTGGGTGGCCGCCAGCGGGAAGACGACGCTTTGACGAACGGAAAGCTTACGTACTCCAACCGCCCAATCTGAGCCCCTCTAGCCCCCTTCTAACTGGAAGCGAACCAAGCGTCGTCCCGCGTGCTACTGCGCCTATTGTCCACTGCCCACCACCTGACTGCAACCGGAGAAGAGAACAAGCGGGGGCCATCTTCTAGCGACTCTGGGGAAACCTCCGCGACCGCAACACCCCGACCCAACCACCGGTCACCGAACCTCAAAGGCCGGTTCGTTAGACCTCCTCCGTACCTCCATCGGCGCATATCCGTACATCCCTCCACCTCCTCCCCACTACCACCGTCTGTATCGGTCTGAGGCGGTCGCGTGATCCAAGAGCAAACGTGCGGACAGCCGACTTGGAGCAGGAACCAACCCCCAAACGACCTCCGAGACCGAACCGGCACCAGCACCCCGTCCCTTGACACATCACCGGAAGCCCACCTAGGCAGCCCTACAGTTCTTTTTTTCGCGATGGACGAGTCTTCGCTTGTCAAGGTAACCTCAGCCCTAAAAGGCACCTGTGAAACATTGTCTCTAGCAACCACTGGTCTAACAGCAAATCACCCAGGCGCATGACCATGCCAAAGCAGCCTCCAACGCCCAGCATCAATCCGAGACGACGGTAGCAATCAACGAACACGCCCTCGCCGCCGGCGAGTTCGCCAACGCTGCCCGCTCCACCTCGAGCATCGAGGCCCTCCGCACCCTAAAGCTCCTCGAAGAGCACCACCAGCGCCTCGCCGAACTCCTCAAGATACCCTTTGACCGTCGCGCCGCCGCCAGCCAGAACCCCTCCTCCGAGACCATCGACGAGAAGCAGGAATCGCAAGCCTCCGATGCCACGAGCGATGTCTCCTCACCCGATGATGGCCGTACCAAGTCCAGATCAGGTCAACAGCAGCAGTCCGCTGGCGGAAGCCCCGTCGCCACGGTGAAGGGTGTTCCGTCTCTGGCGCAGCAGCGCCGGTACCCGAGCCGCGAGATGACCTCCTCCATCGCGAGCAACCTCGCCTCGGCGCGAGGCATCCGTGGGAGCAGGAACCGGGGCCAGCCCATCCCGCCGAGCGTCACAAACGACCAGGCGCCGGGCAACATGGAAGTCCAAGCCCGGCGGGACGGCTCGAGGACAAAGATGCAAAACGTCCTCGATCAGTCCGGCAAACCGGGATGGATCCCGCCAACGGCCGACTCCCCGCGAAGGGAGACAGAGCCCAAAAAGACGGAAGAAGTCGCCTCGCCCGCCAGCGACGACGGATACTCCCGCTTCTACAGCACCTTTGGCAACATCATCAATCGCCTCTCCGCGCCCCTGGCCTTCGCAGGCCTACCCCTCATCACCGAGGAATCCTCGTCAATCACCTCGTCGTCATCCATCCCCGAACCCCACGCCGAGACACCTCCCGAACCTGCCCCGGCAAAGCGCAGCAACAGACTCAAACCCTCCCCAGCGGCCCCCGCCGAACCAGACCTCTCCAAGATCTACTCCCGCGCCACCCTCCGCGCAATCTCGGCGAACAACCCCAACGACTCCTTCTACGTCGTCCCAACGAGCGGACACACAATGTCCTACGCCAACATCCTCAACTTTGCAGACAAGGAGAAGCGCCGCCTCGAGGCCTCGCTCCACAGCGGCGTCGGCGGTGGCGGAGGGGGCGCAGGTGACAGCCTCATCGAGGACGACGAGGACGACTTCGTCGACGCCCGCGAGTCTCCGTCCATGATGATGGCGGCACCAACCTCCCCCGGCGTGTCCCGACGTCGGGGAGCCGCCAGCAAGCCCAAAACAGAACAGAACCTCAAAAACACCGTCGAGGAGCTCTACCTCGAAAACAGGGGGCTCAAGGACATGCTCGACAAGCTGAGCAAACGGCTTCACGCGTTCGAGGCCACGGCGCAGAATTCGAGCCTGGCGCTGGCGGAGAGTATTCGTCTAAGACGGCCCGGGTCGCCTGCGACGGTCGGGGCGTCTCCTTTTACTACCGGTGGTGGTGGTGGTGGTGGCATGTCGAGCACCGACGCCGTGTTAAAGGCGCGGAACAAGGAGCTCGAGGAGCAGATGTCCATGGCGATGCAGCGCATGGAGGCGCTGGAGAAGGAGAATCGCACGATGGCGCGGACGCTGGAGAAGTATCGCGAAAAGTGGGAGAAGTTGAAGGCTGGTGCTAAGGCGAGGCGTCAGGCGCAGGGGGGCACGGGGGAGAGCGCCGAGGCGGATGAGTCTGCTGCTGCTGCGACCTGATACCGTAGTTGATGAACAATATTTTACGTAGATGATATGACGGAATGAAAAACAGATCTGAGGCTTGTTACACCTCTTATACGAGAGGGGGTATCTCTTCCCAAGCTACCAAAAACTCTCTTTACTTGCCACGCTCCTTTGAAGTTGTGATATCACTCGTCTCCCCTCCCCTGCGGACCAACATAATGATCCCCATTCCACCAAAAGCTCACGCTGAAGCTCACACTCAGACTGCGGACGTAATGCCACCACCCGATGGGAATATACAACACTTCTCCCGGGCCGAGCACACAGTCCCAGTACCGCAGCCCCCGAAACTCCTCGAGCTCCATCGGATCCCGGCCCTCCGTGTCCGGGTCCCAGCCCTCCACGGCGCCGACGTCAAAGGCGCTGGTGTTGCTCATGTCCACCTTCTTCATCCCCTGACCTCTCTTTCCATCTCCATCTTCACCCCCTTCTTCTCCTTCGTTTCCATCGTCGGCGTCAAAATCGTCATCACCATCAAACCCCCTCGGACACAACGCCTCCGAATCCCGCGGCGCGTATAAACGCACGTACTTCTCCCCGACAACCTGGCACAGCAGGTTATGATACCCGTCCGTATGCAACGGGGTAATCGTCCCCGCGGGGCCAAACCACGCATTCACCAACGGCACGTCGAGCTCCGGCTTGTCGGCGGCCTTGTTGAACGGGTGCGCCGGCGGCGAGGTGAAGCAGTGGTCCGGCGTGAGGATGTCGTTGAGCAGGCGCGGGAGCTGCGCGAAGAGTTCGTGTTGGGCGAGGTACGTCGTGCCCTTTTCCGTTCCCTTTTCCGACCCCGTTATTGTTGTTGTCCTCGTCGTGATTGGTGTCGCTGTCGATGCTGCAGTCGACGGAGACCCAGACGCAACCACGCGCGCCAACAGTTCCCGGAACGGGATCAACTCCTGCGTCCACCCCTCATCAACATAACTCCGCCCGACCTCCACCGGCACAAGCCTCCGCCCACCATGCGTCTTCGACATCAAGTACCCAGGCGACGACCACGGTCTCGTAGAGAGCGCAGGCCACTCCGTCATCAGCGACGTCAGAACCAGCGGCTCCGGCCCCATGTCCACGTCTTCGCCCACACTTGCCTCCTTGTCTAGACGAGACCGACCGTCCAGGTACGCTTGAAACGCCGACATCGACATGCGATCAACGGCACGAATAGGCCGGGCCACGGGCGGCGTAAACGTCCGCGAAGAAGGAAACCTCGCCGGGAGAGGCGAACGCGGTGAAGACGATGGCGCCGCGTCGTCGAGGTACCCGAGCAATCTCGAAATCGTCCTCCTCCCGCGCGTCAAGCCCGCCCCGCCGGCGAGGATGAGCGCCTTGTCTAGCACGGCCACGAGATCATCCAGCACTTTTCCTTCATCGTCTCCCTCTTCCTCACTCTCTTCCTCTTCATCTTTCTTCTCCGTCTTCCCGCCCCGCGCCGCCCTCTTGGCAACATACAAAAACGCCACCGCCGAAAACTTGAGCAGACTGAGCTCCGTATACAACAACCTCCAACAAAACGGCAGGTCCGCGTAGACATAGTCGTAAAACCGGCGGTAGGTCCGCTCAATCTCTCCGTCGAGACGCTCGATCACCGACTCCGATCCTCCTAACAATGGTGACGGCGGCGGTGGTGGTGGTGCTGCTGCTGTATAGTCGCTCAAATCCACGCTATAGCCCGCTGCCGCGCACAGCCCCAGAACCTCAAAAGCCAACCCCTCTACAACCCTCAAAATCTCCGGACCAACGGGTCCCAGACTGTGTCCTTCGGTAATGCTCTCAAACGGTCGCGGAAGCCGGGGTAAATCGGCGGTGAGGTGGCCGACGACGTCCGCGTAGATTGAAGCCACTGCACCGCTGCACTCTTTGATGAGGGCGGGGTTATCAAAGACGGACATTTCGAAGCTCCCTCTTCCCCCAGAGCCCTTCTTCTATGCCCTCATACACACGCCCCCTTTTACTCTCTTGGAACTTCTTGGTGATGGTATAAAAGGCTCTCATGGAAGCCGGATGCTGGATTAAGTCTGGTGGGTTTTGGCGTGGGTAATTGATGCAAAGGTACGAGAAAAAAAAAAGTTGGAGATGTTTGGTTGAGCGGGTCTCCCTCCGTCTGATATGGCAATTACGTCCTGCATTTTAGCTCGGGAGCATGTCGGATGAACACCCCTACATACGTAGCTACATAGCTTCAACGGCTGCGTTCTCAGAGTCGAAAAAAGGGGGTTTTAGACTTTAGCATTGCTATGTCTAAATGTCAATATACCCGGGTCACCTCATCACATCTCCTCAGCGTTGCATTGCTTTCCCATCCTCTGCCTGTGTCATAATCGCGTTGTATTCGCTCTGTTGAAAGGGGGTTCTGTATACTCTAACATGTCCATACTCCTACAATACCGTCCTGTCGTCCCTCCACCAGGTAGCCGTCCTTGACACGTACACGCTCCACGACGGCAGGCGTCTTGCCCTCCTCGGCATCAGAGATGCCCGCACCGCAGTCCCATTGGCGGCCTTCCACCTTATCGTACACCTTTACAACGTCCTCGCCTGCTGCGCTGACGATTCTCCGCTCATCAAACATCATGCTTGTGATAGCGTTGTCGTACGCGTAGGCGTCGTAGATAGATCCTGTACGGAGATCCCAGATCTGTTGATGATTAGCAATGCCCTAGGTTGAATGAAGCAGGACCAAACTCACTCTGATGCTCCTGTCCATGCTGCCAGTCACAAGGTGAACGTCATCGAATTGCAAGCACGTCACCGGTCCTGTGTGTCCCACTAAGCTTCGGTGAACCTGTCCGCTTCGCAAATCCCACAACCGAACCATGCCGTCGGCAGTACCGCAGGCAAGAGCAGTCTCGAAGACTTGGAGGGCACCGATGAAATCGGCTTGCTGCGCGGGTGCCCGGTTCGTCTGCCTCCAGGAGCTTTCACTGCCGAGAGACGCGGATGCCTGCGCTGCAGCCCACATAACGTCCAGAGTCTGAACGCATCGGCCCTTCTCGAGATCCCACTGTCGCAATGTCTTGTCTGCCGAGCCGGACACGAGCGTATCGTTTCTGAAGTGGAGTGCCGTGATTTCGTCAACGTGGGATTGCAGGGTGTAGAGGTGACAATCTCTCATGCTTCCTTCAGGAGGCTCAACCGGTCCATCGTCGGGGTTCTCAAATGCGATGCCATCTTCATCTTCGTCCCTTCCGTACTGGCTTCCGTGGGGGTCGTAGTGTGCCTTGCTCAAGTCCCAAAGTCGAATCGTTGCGTCCATGCCACCGGTCGCGAGGAAGTTGTCGTCAACCTGCAGTGTGCGAACTGAGGCCGTATGCCCATCCAGCAAACCGATGCATCGTCCAGCATTAAGATCCCAGACCCTGATCGAGTCATCCATGGCCGAAGTCACCATTGTTCCGAAGGGTGCGTCAAAGTCGAGAGCTGTAATCGTATCCTGGTGCGCGCGAATTTCCCTAATAGCCGTGCCTGCTTCAAAATGCTCGTGCAAGATTGGCATCGATTTCCGGCGGACCACTCTTTTCTTTGCCTTTGATGCAGGTGTGCCAGCTGTTGTTGGGAGCTTCTCGTACACCGACTGTGACATGAAACCAGAGTCATCCTCACCAGCCAGGTCTTCCTCGGTCTTCGTAGGTGTGTTTATCGCAATCGACTCGGCTTCGTCGACGAGCTCCTGAGCGTCTTCTAACCGTGTCTCGACATCCATGACTGGAGCTAGTCAGCACCGAGCAAGTCACCTAAGAGCTCAGATGGTTGTGCAACTCACGGTCATGTTCCAGCAATGTTTCCTCCTGCTCCAAGTTGGCCAGTCTGTCCAGGATGATCCGGCGCATACCGTGCAGATTGGCAATTTTGTTGTCGATGTCACGGATCTCACTACTTGCCATGTTTTTCCGAACACCCAGCATCTCGAGCTCGTGCATCATCGAGGCCTTGTCTTTTTTCAGATTGTGCAGCGCTTGCGGTGTGCCGGCAGTGTTTTCCGTATCCTCCAAAAGCTTCCTGCCCCTCGATACCCGCCGTCGGTGCTTCCTACCTTCTTCGGTCAGGTCCGGGAAGCTCGCTTTGAAACCCTGGAAGAGGGAGTAGGAATTGTCACTCTCGGGAATGTTCGCTAGCAGTTCGTCGGGTAAATATGTCAGGGCGCGATGCTGGATCTCCGTCGTGGACAGCTTGGACCGAACCATGTCTGTCGGCGTCGTTTTTGCCATGGAAAACATGCTTCGTTGGATAGTTGGCCGCCGGAGCTGCTTGTGAACCTCGGCCAGGGCGCCATGGTAGTGGTGATGATTACTGTTCCCTTGCTCGGACAGAGGACCCATCAAATGGCTTGCTGTTGTCGTGACCTTGCGCCCGAATGCTTCTATACCGCGAGTCTAGGCACCGATACGACACTTTGGTCAATCATCCAAGTTACGACGGACAAAGTGGTCACGCGAGTGGCAAAGATCAACTTACAGACAAGACGGATTGGTCGTCTCCGGCGGCCGCATCGTCGTGGAAGCCATACTGGTCGTGATCCGAGGCGGCCATGCGTACGTGTGCTCTCCCGTCCGATGCGCGCGACAATGAGTGGCACAAAGGGGGAGGAGGCGAGGGAGGACGAACGGGGCGGAAAAAGAGAAAAGGTGGTGATTTCGCAGCTGGGCGTTGTGGGAACAGCTCGCTCCGGGTTTGTGCTTCTTGTCGACCGGGTCGAGTTTTGTCGTCTCGGTCGAGAATCAGATACGTATCCACACTCCAAGCAGTGATCCCGGCAAGAACCCGGTTGGGGACGCCTCCTGTTCTGGATGACGCGCTAAACACCCGAGAAGCTCCCTGCACGGGGCACACGGGCACACGGGACACCTGGGCACGCTAACGACGTACGAGGCTGCAAGATTTGGGGGGGCCACTTCAACTGTGAAGGATGGCAGGGGCCACTGATTGGTGCCCGCTTAAGCCACCCGATCTCTCGGGGGCAGCGACCTGCAGGTGCAGTGCACTGGGGGTCGGAGACGGGCAGCCTCGCGCTTGTGCTGCGTTGGGACGAGTTTTTTTTTTTTTTTCTGTTCTGGAGTGCCCGCCGGGGACTTGTCCCTTTTCGCTGGGAGCGTCATCGGCCTCGGTTGTCACCCGCCCGCACCCAGCCAAATCCTCACGACCGTCAAGCTTTTTCCCCTTTACGACCCGACAATAAGCAGTCCGAATGCGTTACCCGCCCCAACCCGTCGTCCAAACTCCTTCTGCGCACCAGCATCACTCCCAGGGACTGATCTACCAATATCCAACCGGCTTTCAATCAATTGACGA
This sequence comes from Colletotrichum tamarilloi, assembly GCF_030869305.1. Taxonomy (NCBI): domain Eukaryota; kingdom Fungi; phylum Ascomycota; class Sordariomycetes; order Glomerellales; family Glomerellaceae; genus Colletotrichum; species Colletotrichum tamarilloi. The sequence continues at coordinate 692,695 of NW_026849389.1, forward strand.
CGAAATGGACTCTCTCATTGACCTATCGGACCCCTCCAAGGCGTTGGATTTGTCCCGCATTCGCTACCAGTTGATGTCGGTTCCCCCTCCAACCTCCAACGTTGGTTGTTGACTCACAACTAACAACAACGACCAAACAGTCGTCTCGAAGATACCATCACTTTTCACCTTATTGAACGGGCCCAGTTTGCTCGTAATAAAACGATTTATGTCCCCGGAGCGCTCAACATACCAAACAGCGAACTGAGCTTCATGGACTGGTACCTCTGCGAACAGGAGAAGCTGCAGTCCATCATCCGCCGCTACGACTCTCCCGACGAGTACCCCTTCTTCCCCTCAGCCGTCCAGAAGCAGATCCTCAAGCCCCTACACTACCCGCGCATCCTGCACCCCAACGACGTCAACGTCAACAACCAGATCAAGGACTTTTACGTGGACAAGTTCCTCCCCGCACTCTGCCCCGATTTCGGCCGCGAGGACCGCGGCGAGTCCCAGGAGAACTACGGCTCCTCGGCTACCTGCGATATTGCCTGCCTCCAGGCCCTCTCCCGTAGGATACACTTTGGCAAGTTTGTCGCCGAGTCCAAGTTCCAGTCCGATCCGGAAAAGTACACAAAGCTCATCAAGGCCGAGGACCGCGAGGGCATCGCCGAGGCCATCACTAACGCCGCCGTGGAGAAGAAGGTCCTCGAGCGCCTTAGGCTCAAGGTGTTGACCTACGGAACCGACCCTTCCATTGGAGCAGGCCCGGAGAACCAGGCCAAGATTGACGCCGATGCTGTGGTGGCCATGTACAAAGACTTTGTGATACCCCTGACCAAGGATGTTGAGGTCGAGTACCTCATGCAGAGATTAGAGCCTGTAGAATAGACTACGAAATGAAAGACAATTGCTTAAAATCATATTGCTTCTTTTTAGGGGGGATTCCCTCCTTCTATTGAGATGCGCTCAGGTATTGCTCCACCGCCTGCACTGCACCCTCCCACTTGCTAGCCTCAATCAAGATGAGGTGGCCGTGCGACTTGACACCCATCTCCTGGAACGCGCGCTTGCTGTCCGCCACCGCCTTCTCCTCATTCGTGAACTGGAAGGAGCCGTGGGCCACAGCGTGCTTCACAAACACCTCGTCCTCGGGGTGGAAGTGCCACAGCGCCGTGTCCGCCTTGGCCTTCTTCCCCTTCCTCTCCGTCTCGGTGAGCGTCGACTCGATCTCCTGGTACGTCTTGGACAGGATCAGGTAGTGCGTGAACTCGTAGGGCTCCTTGTCCTCGACCGCGGCCTCGATCTCGTCGACGAGCATGCGGTACATGGGCGGCGCGATCTCCGAGGGCATGTTGATGAGCCGCTCCGTCAGCACCAGGCCCACCTGCGCGCCGCTGTCGTTGAGCACCCGCGGGACGGCGGCGGCGAGGGCCGGGTTAGCCTGCGACTTTTCAATCATGTATTTGGCGAGATCCGCCATGGCGGGCTTTTGGCTGTGCTCTTGGACGTTGAGCGCCGTCATGAGCGCGTAGGCGTCGTTCTCCTTGCCGTCGACCTTGACTGTCGAGCCGATGGTGGGCTGGGACAGGATGAGGTCGGCGAGGCCTGAGATGTCAAAGAGCGTGGAGTCGACGTCGAGCAGCTGGCGCAGGAGCGTCTTGGTGCCCTGGAAGTCGACCTCGGGGTCGAAGTTGAACCACTCGAAATCGACGTTGACAACGTCAAAGTCCTTGTTTTCTCAATGAGTAGGATGGTCTCTGGTGTGGGAATGATAGTGATTCGTCTCTCACCTCATCGTCGGAGCTCTCATCGGCCATCTTGACATCCTCCGCAGGCTTGGCCTCGTCTCTCTCTCTCTTCTTTCCCATCTTGAGATATGGCGTTGTGAGGAAAGGGTGTATTGAGTAAGTGGCGGTTTTTTCCCTTTTCTTCCTTGCGAAGAGGCTCGACCTGTAGACTAATGTTTAAGAGCAAGACTTTTGGCAATTAGATTGTCACTGCACCCAGCTAACTTGGCCAACCCTCATCGGTGAAGACGAATTTTTTGGTGGGGGTGCCCCTCACTAGACTGATTTGGGACGGGCCGGCAGACGGCCCCCTTATCGATAAGAGCGCCGCAGCCGCCGCCCGGGCTCCCGGAGCGGGTCCCGCTCCATCGCACTGTCAAGTCTCGGAACCTTCGCTTGATCAAGATCCTAATGTGGTGACGCATTCCCAATTGAACGATTGAAATTATTTGACAAAATAATCAGAAGTGTAGAGGCTATCGGGTTGAAATCCGATGTCCTTTGTGTAAAGCAGAAGACTAACAGGAAGTGACCGGGTTGGCTCAGTCATGCCAATGAATGGCCTTTGCCCTTTTGCCCTCCGCTTTCCTTGCGCCGAATCTTCCGTTTAGTATAATTCTCTTACGAGCTGCCCCTCGACCACGATACCTCTTGGTTTTGTTTGCATCACCAAAGGTCGGTCTTATCCAGGGGGTACCGTCTGCTTCAGGGAGCGATGTGGATGTCCCATGACGTCCCACGGGTGCTCCAACGCCATATTCTTTCTTTGCTTCGCACTCCATCTGTTTACCTATTTCCTAGCCCCTCCTTCCACCGGTCTTCCCTTCACCGCTCTCGGACCGTATTCATAACTCCCGATGAAGGCCCGCAACACGTCTCGCTCTGGTGAAGTGGAGAATCTTCTCCTGGGTTAGTATGCCTAAGCATCCCGGGATGAGCCGATTGCTTACTGACGCCTTTTAGGCTTGGTTTATCTATTCACCATCGTCACATTGTCGGCCGTCTTCAACGTTGAGGTTCGCTGGAATGGGGCATACTCGCAAGAAGAGAAAGGGGCATAAGAAACGAACTTCACAGAAAGAGAAGGTAAGTTTAGTGCGAATTTCCTCAGTTGCAGAGCGTACAGTGGTAAAAGTGTCTAACGAGTATTTAGCCAGATAATGAGGTCTCGACCTCGTCATCAAGTGCTCGCCAGCACGAGGCGCAGGATGACGAGGCATCTGCATCCGATTCCGACTCGGACTACGCCAACAACCTGGACCTAATTCAGGTGAACCTCAAACGCTCTCCCGCCCGTATGGTTTACCTCGTCGACCACATTCCACACATGAATCCTCCGCCAGACGTCGTTGCCATCCAAGACCCTCCATCAGAGTTCGCTTGGAAATCATGTCCAGGCTATAACATTGAATATCTCCCAGCAAGAGAGCTTTTGGAAAAAGACAACCCGAAAACGATAGAAGACCCTGTTCCAGTCAAGCTTGTCGGTTTTTATGTTACCCGGTCGATCGATCCAAGCGACTGGAGGATCGATTGGCGGGAACATGATAACGGCCACTATAGCTCGGTAGCTTCCTCGTTTCTCAATACATGCTGCGGCGAGATAACGATTCATAACGTCTACAACAACAAGCAATCCATCTCCATGTCAAAATTATTGACAGATTCAGATCATCCTGTCACTGGCGAAAGTGCCGTATTGGTTGGGGATTTCAACCTCCACCATCCGGGATGGGGAGATGGGGTTGCGCAAGTTAAGAAAGGCGCTGAAATTCTTCACTAGGCAACAAGCATAGCAGGCATGCGATGCTTGTTGCCACCCGGCCTAAGGACTTACTCAGGGTCGGCTACCGACTCCGCTGATCTCTCAACCACGATTGATTTGGCCCTTGCCGGTCAGAGGTTTGAGTCTCGGGCTCATCCCACTCGAGCGCTGTCAGTACCTGGATTCGATTCAGACCACCGGCCGCTCCACACCAGGATCTCCTTTGCGCCCAATCGAGACAAGGAGCTACGCTTCAACTGGGACAGAGCAAATGAAAAGAAATACTGCAAAGAAGCCAAAAGCAACTGCTCACGATCGGCTGCCCCACTATCCGAACTGCAGCTAAGGTTGATGATTGCGCCAAAGCGCTTGTGCTGGCCATCTACGAAGCTGTTCGCCGGACCATTCCCTGCTACAGGAAGATCTCTCCGCGGTCGAAGTCCGAAGTGGTCCCGGAAGACGTCCAACGCGCTCGTGAGAACGAGAAGAATCAGCTTCGCATTCTGCATGAGCTTCGATTTCGATGCAAACAGCGAGACTAAGAGGAGAAATGTCGCATAGCTAAGCGTGGAACCCGTTACGCCACCAAGATGCACAAGCTGGCTTCGTTTCGAGAGAATATTGCTAGCCAGGCTTCTCAACTACGGGGTCTTCATCAATTGGCGAGGCAGATTCCGTTGTGGAGTCAACCGCAACGACAGGTTCATCTCAAGAGGCTTATAAGACCTGACGGGTCTGTCTGTCAGACCGATGACGAAATCTTGCACTGCTTCAAGGACGAGATTTGGCCCAAAACGAGCGGTGCCTCTGAACCGCCGGCTCCTGAGATACCCAAGCTTGACCCTAAGCGTCCCCAACTCATTACTCCTCAGTGTATGAGCGATGAAGAGTTGCATGAGGCATTCGCCTCAGTGGAAAGAGGCAAGGCTGCCGGACCAGACGATATCATCAGCAACGCTCTCAAGGTTGGGTGGGCTGAAATTTACAAATACTTCAAACATCTCGTCAACGCCAGCTTCATGATTTTTTACCACCCCCTTTTTTTCGCGACGCGACAACGAATGTCTTTCCCAAGCCTGACAAGGAGGACTATGCTCAACCAAAAGCGTATCGTTCCATAGCCTTGTCCTCTTGCATAGGCAAGCTGCTGGAAAGGCTGGTGGCGGCACGACTACAATTACTTGCGGTCCAGCACAATTTTCTCCCAAACAGGCAATTCGCATGCGTCGGAAGGAGCACCACCGAGGCCCTAGAGCACATCTTCAACTTCGTCTACAAAGCTTGGTCTTTGGAGAATAAGGGGAGGCGCAAGAGGCGAACGACAATGTGCAGCTCGGATATCTCAGGAGCTTACGGTCACGTTGACCGTCAAGCACTTTCTACCTTCTTCCCCTGGGACCCCTTCTTGGCTTCCTCCTCATCAACCCCTCCTACGCCAGGCTCCTCCAGAGCACCAGTGCTCTTCGTCACCGCCAACACAGTAGGCAAGGCAAACACCAGAGCTCCCATACTCAACCCCCAATTCATCGCAAGCTGTGCCATGGCGCTCGCCCGCTGGGCGTTGATCCGCCACGCCATGGCCCCGCCTGCCGCCTGGAACGCCTTGTACGCGCCGACCAGCACCGCCGCCCGCCCCGTCGAGTTGGACTGCGCGCCCACGAGCCAGTAGCAATACGACTGCCACAGCGAATCGTAGGCCCCATATAGCACATACAGCACCATGGGTCCGGCAGCTGACGTCCTCGCGCCGCTGCCCGGCGCGCCCTGCGCGTAGTCGACGTCCTGTGCGTGGCCCCGGGCCCGCCGCGCGTCCTGCCACCGCTGGAACCGGTACCCACCGCCCCAGATGGCCATGCCCGTGGCGAAGAGGACGGCCCAGCCGAGGCGGGCACGCCCGGGGCGATCGAGCGCGGGCAGGTCGAGGAGGAGGCCGATGAGGAGGCCGCCGACCATTTGGGCGAGCCAGTAGAGGGCGCCGTTGAGGGAGCGGGTGCGGAGGGTGAAGGTCATGCCGTTGACTTCGTTCTGCTGGTACGAGTAGAAGACGTTGGCGCAGAAGAAGAGGGGCAGCATGCAGGCGACGCGCCAGGTGCATAGCGTCGTGGTCGTCATGGTCACGAGGCCCTTGGCCCTGGCGGCGAAGCCGGAGGCGGAGGCGTGTGAGCGATTGCGAGTCTCCTCCGCCTCGGTCACGGCGCTGAGCTGCGCGAGACGGATGCGTTTCGGGGAGCAGATGAAGAGGCCCAGGGCCCAGCCGAAGAGCATGACGGCCATGAGGGCGATGTACGTCGCGTCGTTGACGGTGCCAGTGGTGGAGGAGAAGTTTAGGCCAAAGGCGGCGAGGCTGCCGACGCCGCCGCCGAGGTTGAAGATGATCCAGAAGACGGCGATGGCGCGGCCCTTTTGCGACTCGTGGACGTAGGTTGTCATTATGGCGCCCTGGACGATCCACATGAAGGAGGAGCCGATGCCGAGGATGGCTCCAGAGGCGATAACGAAGGTTCCGTTTGCGGTGTCTTTGGGGCAGTCACATTTTGTGAGTATTCGTCAAGGGGCAAAGACGGGAGAAGGGGGGGGGGGGGAGAACATACGGTTGAAGCTCAAGAGACTTCCACTATAGAGGGCGTAGGTCCAGCCTCCGATGAGGAAAGCGACCTTCGGGCCTACGAGGGACAGGATTGGGCCCACAAAGAAGAGGGACGCCACGGCCGTCGTCGAGAGGAGGGCAACGGTTGCGTTGGCCGCTACTGTTGAGTCGACTTGGCCGGAACCTCCTAGGCCGGTGAGGGCGTTATACATCTGTATAAGAGTTTCTGCGTCAGGATTTTGTGATCTCTCAGTCACACGAAGGAAGGGTTACTAACTCCAGGTAGACAGAAACAGATGAAGCTAATGAGGATGATTCTGTGGGCACACTTTAGCTGTTGCGACGAGGGTAGTCGGACTCTAGACGGATCCTACTGTGTCCACGGATTCGAGTACAGCCTCATGAGCTTGGAGTTCTTCCCACCCTCGAGATCATGCTGGACGCCGGTTCCGGTGTGTGACGTATCGTCAGGCAGCTCTCGAGGTTCATTGGTAGTCATTGTCGATATCCTGGCTCGTTGATCGATAGGGTGATTGTCTTTCTCCTCGTATGTTGTGAACCCGAGCTAATCATGTCTCTTTTATTGCAAGATGATTTGACCAATACCCTCTATGACTTATAACTACTGTAACATGTCCTTGACACCTGGTACTTCCAGAGGCAGCATCGAGATAGGGAGACAGGCACGAAAATATGGCAACGTTGAAGTTGAATATCTTGAGAAAGCTTGTCTTGCCCCGCCCTTCCTATCTTCGAAAGTTTTCCACTAGAGTACCATATTACTAACAAGCTTTCCTCGTCTTCTTGTTACCAAATAGGACATAGTAACAGCATGTTCTGACAGAGCGGGGAAATCGCACAAGAGAAGATAAGCTGAGGATCCTCAATCTTCTTCTCCACATTATCCAGTTTTTCTCCCTCGCTGGAAGAGGAGGAATTCAAGTGTATCCCACAGTCATGCTGAGGGGAGGGGAAGGAATCTGGCAATAGTGTGAGTGAGTGCCTGGTCTAAGGGCCTGAGGTCGGATTCGTGAAATGTGATTCGTTCGTCGGCCCCAAAGAGGAGATAAAAGGAACCTGTGTCTGCCCCAGCTTTCTTTATCCGGCACCACCCGCCGGCACGGTCCTCAATGACAAGGATCTTCCCTGAGGCTCCGCTCCGGCCCTCTTTCTTCTGACGTTGTTGTATCCGTGCACCCGTGGGATGCCCTGTTGCCGCACCGACGTCTCCGATGGAACGTGACATTTGGTCTCGGAGGTACGGACAGCACACGGCTCCGATCCAAGGCGGGATATTGCGGTAGTCGGATCTGGCGTTGCATCGAGATCTTTCATAGCCGGTGAGATGGCTCAGAAACTGAGATAACGTCTGGTAAAAGTCCTATAACTACCTAGTAATGGATAAAAAGTATGCCTTTCGATACCTCCTTCCATCGCAAATTACAGCATTCAACTTTATCAAAAGCTCGCACAAAATTCGAACGCTACTTGAACTATTGACGATACACCCCGTGAACACTCCACAGGAGAGGTTTCCTTTGATGTGCGACCACATTTGACGCGACCAGGAAAGAGTAGTTCACGTTCCATGCGGTCTGGCGTGGTAGCGTGAAACAACATACAACATGAGAGGGGGAGCGATATGGACCTTATTGAATCACCAAAGGCAACCATGCGCCACCTCAAGGCCCTGAGTGGGCTTCTTAGACCGGACGGGGTTTACTGGAACGTTACCTAAAGAAAGATTGATTGGAGATCTCATGCAGGCACGGACACGGTCTCCCCTCAACAAGCAGAAAATTCAGAGAAAGAAGTATCACTCTGATGATGTAGTAAACCAGGTTCATGACTCTTGCTTTCCCCATGGGGAACATCAACGTTAACTCCAACGTCACATTTGGAAACACCCACCCCACATTCTGTACATTGTCATTCAGAGCCGAGCTGCAAGTCAATGACACTGAGCTAATTGTACCCGAGCGTTCGTTGAGACTACCCACCCGTGTTCCCGTCTCACACCGGAGTCCGGAATCCTCGGGTCCGAGCACCCCCACCAAAGATCAGAGCGCCGCTCCGTGGGGTAAATCTTCATTTGACGTCAAGTCACGGTGCTCCGAAATAAGCGGCCGGGTGAGACTCTAGCCGAAAAACGGCGAGGAAGCCGGAGCCGTCTAGGTCGGCAGCCTGGGTGTAGGCTTGACCGGGGTCGCGCTTGTAGCATCTGGTAAGTTCGATGAACTCGGCAACCTTTTGATTTCGGATCCCTCTCACTGAGTAGATTTCAGTCCGCGGTAGAACACACCTACGCCTGCATAGTGTGCTGCAACCTCACCAGGCCCCGTATGCGAACTTCTAAGCATGCGAATCATCAGGTCAGTAACAAAATCATGTCTTCTTCCCCACACACCTTCCACCGTCAAAGCAAGAAATGGAAGGCTCCCCAAGACAGGGGGGGATTTGCATCGCGTCATGGGATATATCCTCAACGCATAGCTCCCCCAAGGACGAGTTCACTAGACGTTGTGAGCATCATTCCATGTGCATACATACAAACGGCGGAAATACGCTTCGCAAACATCCCTCACCCAAAAACACGCAAAAACCACAGGCGCCGGGCCGACGGCAATCTCCAGCCGGTATGGAGTACTCCTTACTGTGTTGCTTCTACCGCGTCACCGCTCATTGGTGGGCAAATATTGACTCTCATGGGGCTGTTTCGGCAAGCGATCTTATTCGCTGATAGGCACAAACAGCCTTGATCAATCTTGCCGCCGGTTGAGATATCTGGGAGCGGGAAAATAACTTGCGCTCTTTGCGGAAGCGAGATGTGTGCCGGGTTATCAAGGGACGATATCTGTCGTACCCATGAACAAGATTGAGTTTGTAGGTTTGGACGGCTAGAAATGCCGATGTGTTAATCACCACGTAACCGTTTTAGGCCTTGGGATGTTGGATCCCTTGGTTCGAAATGGGGGGGTTTGCCGCGCAGGGGGGAAGACTTCATCCCTGCGTCCCTACTACACATGGGGAGGTCGCCACGAGGTCCCTTGCCGGTTGCGAGCTTCAGGCTCCTGCCACTGCTCAGACAAAGAGGTAAAGCTTTCGCACAATGGATTCTGTTCAACATCCAAATTCGTGAGCTGGAACAAAGAACACGCACTGCGGATAGCTTCCAGAAACCAACTGAACAAGAACAATGAAGAACCATAACAGTGATACAAATAGCCCATGTCCTCCAGCTCAACCGGTAGCTTCAAATTCCAATCGATCAAGAATTCCTAAACATAAAGAAGCACGCCTCCAAAAAAAAGACCAAAATGTGTCAAGGTATCCAAACTACAATGTCCTGCGGCCACACAATTTTCACTCACTCAATCAACTGCGACAGCGTACACTGCCAGCAGCAGCAGCAACCCCAGCTCCAGCCCGTCTTCCTCAACGACAGCTGCTCCGCTTGCCACCGCCCCGCAAGCTACGCTCAGAACCGCGCGCGGCACGAGGCCGAGCACGCCGTGCTGATGGGTGAGTACATGCGGGCCGATGCTGCCGGTGACGAGGACGGCATGCGGCGGGCTCGGCGCGCCATGCTCGAGCACACGCGGCTGCTACGCCAGCGGAACTTTGTGGTGAGTTTGGTGAGAGAGAAGGCGGGTGGGGATGTCGAGTGGCCTAGTCTGCCTTCCTGTGAATGAAATGGTGAGGTTATTTGTGATGGTATGCATGGAATGATCTTGGAAGTGAGACGGGGTCAGGAATTAGAAAATAAAATTGGACTGAAATTGCAAATGAGGGTATAGATACAAAAGCCTCAAGATGCCTCCTACACTAAATGCCCTCTTAAGCCTCGGTATGAGCTACAAGAATCAAAGACTGCCCTCCCCATAAACTAGGCGACCTCTTGGTGAACATCCATCTCTTTCATCACCAAGGCGGGGAATACTTTGGCAACGCCCCAAGCCGCACATCGCTCGGGCCCATGAACTGCGCAACATCCCACGCCGAAGGCATATATGGCATGTGACTCAGGTTCTGGTTTGGTGAATCCTGCCTCATCTGCTGCTGGCCAGCGTTCCCCTTCTGCGCCTGCACTTCCTTCTTCGCTTGCGTAAACTCCTTGACCCTGGCCGTGCCTAGCTTGCCTGCCCTTCTCTTGTCTGTGGGACAACGGAGCAGCGGGACCTGGATGACGGCGGAAAATATGTCCCGTATCTTCTGTTCCGGTTGGTTATGTCGCTTCGCCACCTCTTGGAACGGGAACATGTTGAGGCATGTGTCTGCGATGTCGACAATGATGTGTTTGGTCGTCGGTTGCGTGTCGGGGACTCTGGTTGACTGAGGTTTCGAGATGGTTGCTGCTTCTGGTTTGGCTGCTTGGATAGGCGGCTGTTGCGTGACGTACGCCGGTGTTTGCGGGACTGGCGAAGGAGGTCCGAGATGGAACATGTGTCCCGCTGGCTGTTGGGGAGGAATCCCGGCACCGAGATGCGGCTGTTGCGGATGGACTGCAAAGTGACCAGCTGGTCCAGCCATCAAGGATTGTTGCAAGAGCGGGTTGTACATGGCCCCAGCCATCGCGTTATGGTACGGATTGAGTCTCAAGAGGTTTGTCCAAGGTTGCTGCAGAGACGACGGTGGAAGGGGAGCCTGACTGGGGGCAGATGCATTTGTGCCGTTTGGCAAGCCTGAGTTGACTGTCATGTTGGCAGCCTGCTGCCTCAACCTCGCCTCCACACACTGACGGCATGGCGCCTTTGCTCCCGACGCAGGGCGATCAGCGCAAGCCCCGGTCTGGATATCCGACGCGCCATGAGCGGTGTTGTGAACATCAGCATTCAGCGGGTTTGACGTATGTATGTTCTGATGAGTATGGGTATGGAAGGGGAAAGGGGGGTCGTTGATCTTGGAACTGTGAAGGTGTACCTGCTGATCCAAGAGATCGCGAAGGTCATTCTTCGACTCCGTCTCGGCATTGGAGTGGTTCAGCGTTGGCCCAGACTCAGCTGTCTGTTGCAAGATAATTGTGCCGTCTGCTTCTGATGCGGGCATAGAGTTAATCTTGCCCAGGTCAGTGATACCAGCTAGCATGGGAGCTGTGGAGATTGAGGGAGCCGTGGGTGTCTCCTTTGCAGTCTCAGCGTGGTTCTCGGTCTCTGCTTGCATCTGACTCGGCGTACCTTGTTCTCCTGGTAGTTGCGCTTGATACACATGAGGTGAAGTCATGGACGACAGCATACCTGGCGGGATCGGCGCGGGAACATCAGCCACCGTTTCGTTGGTTCCGCTCGTGCAAACAGGTGCAGATCCATCATTCTTGTCAATTCCGAGTATGGAAGGCGAAATATGTTCGGGAAGTGATTTGGGAGACACCGGTGGTGAGCACTGTGGTCCAGTAGACGGTGCAGTCCAGAATGATTCGGAATGACAGGCCCTCTCTGGAGTCGGCATGGAGCATCCTCTCATCGGGTCAACGTCCGGCAAACGGGCCGTGGGTGAGTGATCGACCATGCCCGTGCTTCCCCGTCGTTCCGGCTGAGAGATTGGCTTGGCGGGCTCGGATGGCTGGTTGTTGATGGGGGTGGGAGTCCCCGCCGCCGGTGAGTCTGTGGTGGAATGTGGCGTGACCAGCCGATAGCCATCGATCTTCCTCTTCTTGACAGGATTGGAAGATACGAATTGGACGTCGTCATCCTCTCGTTTCGCTGGTATCACAGGTTGTGGGTATGGTGCAAGCCCTGTTGGATAGACTGGGGGAAACATGCCCAGATAGTGGTGGGAGCTTTCCATATCGATGAGAGAGTGACAGTGATGGAGGGGAAAAGAGGGAGAGATGGGTGTGTCTCGCGGATGCGGGAGCGGGAGCGGATGCGACATCGATGAGATGAGGGAACGCCGCTAGCTGATAAGAAAATGGCCAAGCATCCATATTTGAACCCTGTGCCAACCAACAACGGGCTCTGCTGGGTACATGTTGGAGTTGACGGGGGCAGCTGAGCACATCCAGTAACAGTGAGCCATGAACAGCAAAGAAGGAAGCCAAGAGAAGAGTGTTGGCATGTTGCACAGTTTGCCTTTGAGTCGTTCCCTTTGGTACGGTGGGATTCCATCCCAGCCTGGTGTGCCTGGCAGAAAGAAGAGGAAAATCACAATGTTTTGCGTACCGTGACAAGCACCTTGATGCCACTTTTCTCGGGTCCAGGATGCAGATTGCCACTTGGCAGGGAAGGCGGCATGTGGTGCCCAAGTGAGTAAGGTACCATGACTTCAAGGAGGTGTGCAGAGCTGCCAGCGCTCTCATCAATGCTGCTCAAAAGTGAAAGACCTTGAGACTATTGGGTCGGTCTCTTGCTTGTCTATAAAGTTACAAGCTCGGACAATGAAAGCGACCGGGGTCGTTCTCATCTGAGGCACTTGCTTCATTGTCCAGTCATGGACTCATCTAGTGTCTTCATGACCTTATCAAGGCAGGGGTCAATGACGCTGATTGAAATGGGCAGCACATGACAAGACATCATCAAGCCTGGCCTCCATGATAGTGCAAGTTACTCCAAGCTGGAATGAATCTGAACAGGAAACCTCATCGTAATGAATAGTGCTCATTCTGTCTACACCAAGAATGTTGTTTTATGAAGAGTGGTACATTGGTCCAGAGGTACAGAGCACCTCACCTCGGTTCATGAAAATTACAGTGAGCAAAGTAGGCCCCACCATAGCTCCAAGCTACCCGCCTTGCTTTGATTGGTCACAGACGGGAACAGTCAGCATGTGGCTTGACTGTTTGCCTCAGCCTCTCGTCATGTTAAGCTCCCGTTCCGTCTGTGGACCATGCCTTCCCCACATCGCGGGGCAGCCTCAAGGCAGCTTCACCTCCACCACCGACACCTTCCCCGAGCGACGAACCACACATCTGCAACTGTACCTGCAGCAACAACAGCAAGCGCCACCGACTTAACCAAACACCAAGCAAAAGGTCTTTGATCCAGATCGTCCCTCTCTTGACCGCCTCGTATGGTCTCAACAATCGAGTAGAAAATCCGACATCCTGTGGCGACGGCCAGAGAAGCGTCAGCCATGGCTTCCTCCGACGTGAACCCTCTCATTTCGAACCAAAAGTCCTCGGAGCTCCAGGCAATCCTCCACCCTCTGGTCCTCCTCACCATATCCGACTACATCACCCGTCACACTCTGCGGTCGCAGCAGGGACCCATTGTCGGCGCCCTTCTCGGCCAGCAGAATGGTCGCGAGATTACTGTTGAACATGCGTTTGATTGTCACACGATACCGGCACCTGAGGTGGAAGGAGGTTACCTTCTGGACTCCGGGCGCTTCGGCGCAAGACTAGAGCAGAGTAAGCTCAGCTATTGTTTATTTTATACGCCTTCGTTGGACTAACACTCCCTAAGTGAAGACAGTTCACAAGGACCGAAGCCTAGACCTGGTCGGCTGGTACACTCTACTCGCAGTGACAGGCCCGACACCGACCATCCTCCCGATCCACCACCAGCTCCTCTCCGAATTCAACGAGTCGGCTCTCCTCCTTGGCTTCCACCCTGAGGAAGTCTTTACTCATTCCGTGGGCGGCAAGCTGCCCATGACCATCTATGAGTCCAACTATGAGGTAGACGACCCGAGGGCTGCCGAGGCTGAGGGCGAGGACAAGAAGATGGATGACGGAGAATCAAAGCTCAAGCTACGCTTCCGCGAGCTGCCATACACGGTAGAGACGGGCGAGGCTGAGATGATCAGCATGGACCATGTTGCGCGCGGTGCCGGCAACGCGACCGCCGTCGAAGCTCCCAAGGAGACTGCGAAGCCCAAGGTTCAGCTCGTTGAGTCGGGCGGCAAGCGTCGCGTCGTCGTTGCCGACAGCGCAGACGGCGACGATACAGAGGCCCAGCTGTCTCCAGAAGAGGAAGAGATGGTGGCCGCTCTCACGGCCAAGGCGAACGCTGTCAAGATGCTTCAGGGCCGCATCCGCCTCATCACAACCTACCTCGAGCGCCTGCCGGCCGAACCCCTTGCCGGGGCGGACCAAGCCGACGCCGCATCCGCCACCACAGGTGCACAAACTACACCATCTCACACCATCCTCCGCCAGATCCAAGCCCTCGTGAACCGGCTGGATCTCGTTGTTCCCTCTGACGCGGAGGGCTTCGAAAAGGAGGTACTCTGCGAGGAGAACGAGGTCGCCATCACGTCACGTCTCAACGACCTCATGCAGAGTATCAGTGGCATGCGCGACCTGGGCAAGAAGTTCAGCATCGCCGAGTCCGCACGTGTCAGGAACCGCGGCGGTGCGGCGGCGGCCGACTTCTCCAGCTACGGCCCTTCCGGCTTCAACCTCCCGGGCGCGGGAGACATTATGATGTAGAGGGGATAACGGTCGACGACTAGTCAAGGGAGCGAAGGGTCTTTTATGGCGGCGGTTGCGCGCATCATCAGCCTATCTGGGATTCATGGGGAGGCGTTTCGGGGATAATGTAGACATGACGACACTTGCAAGGGGCATGAAAACCCTCGAAAAAATACAAACTCTTTGGTCAAGATACACCAATGTCAGTGGGTTCCTTGAACCTTCAGTTCGAGCTCCATCAGTGAATTTTCGTAAGCTCAGATTTAATTCATGGGTAGTCCCGGATGTGGAAGGTACTGCCTTAGCTACTGGACCACCGGGGCCTCATACCTTAATGTTCAATCACAATCGCTGCCACCGGCGCCTTCCCACGTCCGCGCTCCCTTCCTTCATTGACGTACCTTCCTCATGTATCTCAAGAAGATAAATCCTCTCCTCCCTTTTGATTTTCTTGTTTGACTTTTTTTCATATGTCACAATATCATAGTTTATCATGCTACCCGTTTTTTATTTTCAGCCTGCAGCCTACCTATGCTCTTTTCTCTTTTTTTTTTGTGTCCCGGTAAACCCAACGATCCTTCTTACTCTCTAAGTAGGTATCAACTTCATCATCATCATGACCACCTAGTCAAACTATCCAACGCTTGCTTTCCAGAATATAGTAAATGGAGAAGAAAGAAAAGAATCTATGGTACTATCTATAATCAAACCTGCATACTTGCAAACCACGAACCCCAAAAAGAAATGCAAATTTGGAATTACGCATCAAGAGAAGAGGGGCTCCGACTCAAGCCTCGATAACAACCTTGAGCACAAGCTTCCCCTCGTCATCAAACGTCCGACTCGCCAGCTCAAACGCCTTTGACGCGTTCTGCAACCCCTTGAACCGGTGCGTAACCATATCATCCAAAGGCGGAAGCCCGCCGTTGCCCTTGGCGCAGAGCAGACGGACGCCCGTCGGGTAGGTATTCGCGTACCGGAAGATGCCAAGGATATCAATCTCCCGCAGGTGCGCGACCGACAGCGGCAGAGTCTGCACGGGCGTGCCCATGCCGACCATGATGACTTTCCCGCCGGGCCGCGTGGCGTACAGGCTGGTGTGCATGCAGACCTCTTTGCCGGTGCACTCGAAGGTGACGTCGACGCCGTCGTCTTCGGCGTCCGAGTCGAGTTCTTCGGGCACCTTTGTGAGGGCCAGGATTTCCGCGGCGAGGGACTTCGCGCCGTCGAATTTGCTCTGGACGCTCTGGACGGAGAAGATGCTGGCGGGCGTCATGACGCCCGGGTCGGCTGGCGTGGAGGTGCCGGAGTTGGTCTTGACGACGTGGCCGTGGGTGGCGAAGCCCTTTTCGACGGCGTAGTTTACGCGGCCGGCATCGACGTCGGTGATGGTAACTTCGGAGCAGCCAGCTTGCCGCGCCATGGCGGCTGTCAGGAGCCCGACGGTTCCTGCGCCGATGACCAAGGCCGTTGAGCCGGGCTCCGGCGCGGCTCTGTTGACGGCGTGGATGGCGACAGAGAGCGGCTCGAGGAGGGCGGCCGCTTCGTAGGAGACGTGGTCGGGGATCTTGTGGCACCACGCCGCCGGATGGTTGATTCGTTCCTGGAGGGTTCCTTGGTAATGGGGCACGCTCTTGGCGCTAGACCGGAACTTCATCTTCTTGCAGAGGTTGTATCTGCCTTTACGGCAGATGGTGCACTGTCCGCAGGGGACGCCGACCTCGAGAGCGACGCGGTCACCCAGCTTGAAGCCCGTAACCTGGGGCCCGATGGAGACGACCTCTCCCGAAGATTCGTGGCCTAGGGAGAGGGGGTGACACGCGCAGAGGTCGCCGTTGGCGAACTTCTTGTAGTAGCTGACATCAGACCCGCAGATACCGGTCCGCTTGATGGCAATCTGCAGCTCCCCGGCGACCGGTTCTTCTATGCTCCTCGTCTCCTAAGGGGTACGAGTGTCGTTAGAATTAACATGTCCAAGGCGGGGCGGCTTTTGACACATTCAGGTGTAGGGATGCAACAGGATCAACGTGGGGGAACCCTCGTGTGACGAACGAGCCCACATTCTCCACGTCACAATCCATGACCATGAGCCTAAGAAAGTTGAACTTACCAATCGCAAGTCTCGAGGACCATACAAGACTGACGCAGTGACCGAACAAGACTTTGACTTGTAGACGGGTAGGTGCATTGGTGCCATCTCACCCGTTGCGACTGGGGCCATGATGGAAGTTGAATGACGCCGGCGGCGTGGGGTGAAGCGTGGGATGATGGGTTAGGGTGTCAAAGGGGGCTTGGCCTAACTTCCTAATAGGGAGGGCTCGATGAGTGGGATTGGCCCAAGTGCCGGATGAGGGGTGCCGACAACACAAAATATGCTGAAAGACACGAGGGCGAGGGTCCTGGGAATGAGGGACGGGAGGGGACCGGCGCGGGGTGTCTCGAGGACTGATAGGTTCGCTTTGGTATTTGGAGTTTGGGGGTAATGGGGGGCACAAAAGGATAGACAGGGTTATTTCGTGGGATGAAGATGTAAGGAACCCAAGCTAATACGATTCCCGTCCGAAGATGGAGGTGAGCGAAATAGATTATCACTTGACAGAATGAAATGATAACCGGAAGAGCAGGAGACTCAAGATAAAGGGAATTATGAAGAAACTTTGGCGCGAGGGGTCGTTGCTCCCCACCACCCCTTAAATAGGCTTGCGTGCTTGCCCGGCCCCCGGGCACTCTGAACGTCCTGATGAACGATGCTCATGGTGGTGTCAATCGGTGATAGACCAAAGTTGCAAGGGGCTATCTTGGGTGAATGGGGAGACGGATGGACAACGGGCCATGAGCATACCTATCGAGGGTGACCATGATGGGGAGAGTTGGCCAAGTTCGCCCAACCAAACATCGACCAGTTATCGGAGCCAAGCTAAGAGCTTCGTACATGTAATCTCGGGAAATCATATGCAAGAGACATCTAGCGACGGAGCCACCTCAGCGTTCGGCAGCAGCACAAACCTTGGCCGGTATCGTACTGGCTTGCGAGGCGAAGATATGAAAGGGAACAGAGTAGGGATGGGTAGGCAATACCGGGCGGTAGTGTACATGGTTCGGCAAGGAACGAAGCATGTCGGGCCAGGACGTGTCCGCATTTGGGCAGCAGCTGTACGCACTGGGCGTGAAATCGTCGTGGCATTGGTTGACGATGCTGGACAGGTGGAAAACGGGACGGCGGATGGAAGTAACTTTTCGCCTTTTGCGGTGACTAGGCAGGGCCCTGTTGAGCCACTTCCGAAACTCTCCAAGCATGGCACAGATGGAGGGGCTCAACGAGCAAATGGGGAACTAGCGGCTGGTGATGGGACGGCCTGGATGGCATCAGTGCGGTGACATATATCGGCATGCATGGGGCTTCGACATGATAGTCATGGATGCAGTGCCTCGCCTGCATGTGTCGCAGGTTGCGGTGACGGGCTATACCTGTCCCGGGTCGTGAGGCTAGTCAGGAGCCTGAAGGTAAAGAGAGCGAGCACGAAGACATGACGATGGCGAATCGCAAGAGGAAAAAATGTAGGTTTGCCTCCCTCTCTGTCTCTGTTTCTCGCTCTCTGTGGAACGGCCGCATGCGCCCACTGGGATATTGAGCCAAGTGGACAGTTGAGGTATGGTCGGTGATGTACCCGGGAGTGAGGGCCCGGAACAGAATGGACCACGACAGGGGTCAATGGGAGGGGTAGGAGGGGAGGGGAGAGCCGGGAGGGGGGGGGAGGGGCAGTTGTGGCAACGGGGATGCATGGCTCTTGATGGAGGGTAGGAAATGAGCAGGTATGGTGAACAAGGAAGATGCCGTGGGCAAAACTACTCTGTCTGCGCCTGTATCCGTACCATGATCTCGCGTGCAAGGGTTCCGAGGGGACAGATGGGACGGGACAATAGCGGATGAATTGCGACAGATGATGGACAATGAACCCAAGATGAGGCGATGAATGCCCTGGTTGAATGTGCCAGAGTTGCAGGAAGAATGGATATGGAGATAGACGGTGAGAAAGAGGAGACCTCTGACCAGGGCAGGGCACTGAGAAACGACGTAGTTGGCTAATTGAGGTTCGAGTTCCGCACGAGATTCGCAACGAAGCACCGATTCGTGGCCCTCGTTGAGTGCGTAGAATCCTGCCAGGGGGGGTCCAGTCGGATGCTCGGCGGTCGAAGGATTGAGCATCTTTGTGTGGCCAATGAGGCGACATGTTCCATCGATAAAAGTTCAACGCAGTTTGAATAAGTAAAGAGGTAAGGTAAAGGCTGAGTGACATGCGAATTTGGTAGTCAGAACTAAAGTAGAGCAGGCGAAATGTCGTAAACTTCGAATTTGCATCGACGGAGGCAGATTAAGGTGTGATCGAGTCCAAGATAGCTTAAGTCAAGTAGTTGGTGAGGAAGAATTGCAGAGAAATCCAAAGATTGACTTTTTAGGTTTCCCTCTTGCCTCTCACGATCCCTGGTTGCCTCTCTTCCAAGTCTGCACTTTCTGATTTCTGTGCACCGATCTTTCTGGTTGAAGGAAGAGAAGGTTCGGATAAGGCACCTTCGTGATTTCCTCGAAATTACATAATCACGCAACAGTTCGGATGGCGGGGTGCCAAGGTAGGGATCTTCCTTGTCTACTTACATCCTCTACTCCGTACGGAGTACCTCTTTCCATTCCTCTGCTGCACATTACCAGTGCCGCCCGCCTTCATCCGTCCGTACTTCAGCACCTTCGGTTCCCCTTGAAGACACGTTATGCCATTCTGTCAAACCTTTCGTCCTGAAATGGAGCGAATCTGCAGCTTTGGCACATTGAGCTTCCCTCCCTCCGCGGCCACATACGTACGACGCTGCATGGTTGTTGTTGCCGCCTGCATTCCATCGTCTTGGCCGAACCGTCCCATCAACCAGCTGTCGGATACGTTCTAGAATGAGAGCTACCGCCTTTACAAGTTACAACAGCTTTGGTGCTCAAGACCGCCCATCCCTCATCACTCTCTTCTGGCATATGTTCTACGGCACGGTTGCGCATCTATCGTTCCCTGTCCTAGCCGACGGCGGCGCACATCCCGTTCGTTCCGCGGAATGAGGACGCTGCCGGTCGTTGAAGGCCATCACCCGTCCCAGCTAGCGAAGCGTCATGGTTCGCGACATCGAACCATTTTCTCCGTCGATCGCTTGAGAAGACCAGCAAGTTAACAGCTAGAGAGACACTGCTGAACAGCCGCTGTTGACCAGCTGCTCTCTCTTGCCATGGATATGGGAACTTCATTATTGCGCCTTGCTCCCAGCGGTTGCAAAAACCTATTGAACACCAAGTATCTTCACAGAGCTCATATCCTCAGATTGAGCTGCGCACTCAATCCTGCACGTCAGGCTCCGCTGTGATGGTATGCCCGCAGCAGCAAAGACCCCCAGTGGATTCCTCTGAGGGGAGGGACATGGACCGAAGGCCCCATCTGGTGGACCCCGGCTTAGTTAACGGGGCCTTCAAGGGCCTTGCCTACACCTATCCTTGCAACAATGGATTTTGGTATCAAAAGACGGCACAAGAAAACGATGCCGAGGCTCTAACCGGCCGAACCAGATCACGTCGGAAGCAATGCGTCCTCCAAGAATTCAGTACTTTCTTGGACCGGTCCAGGAAAGGCCTTCTCATCGTGACGCCCTCGGCGCCAGAAAGCGTTCCTCGGGCCTCGACTTCAGTTTGATATCACTCCATCGACCAAAACGTCTATAACAGCGTATATCGAAGGCACTGCAACTGCTGCTCCTTTACCTGATTTCTGTCAGCGCTCGAGTCTGCGCCAATCTGATCGAGTGGCTGGGTCCAAGTTCTCCGACTGCTGGTATGCGGATACACTGCATGTGCACCTCCATTTTACCGGTCCTATAGCGAGGCGCTGCGCATGGCTGGTCCTGACCCCAGCCCTTGTAAGTCCTCGAAAGCCCATGACTACCTAAAATACATGGATGACCGTACCTTATCCTGATCCGCAACTTCTGACGCATCCGCAGTCGGCACGTAAAACCCTGCCCGGATTTCGGCCACTGCATTTATTTCTCAAGTCAGACTAATGATACAGACTGCGGCCTTCTAACTTGCTCAGGCTCTATTGCCTCAACGACGAAGCATCTGCAAAAAGAGAGCTGGCATATCACAGTTGGTGGCAATGCCGCCTGTTCTGATATGGCGTGGTAACCGAGTCGCAGCCCCTGGCTACACCTCGCCTGACCAAAAAGTCATGGGTGTTGGATAAAGTCGTTTGAAGCTGATCGACTCAAACTCAATGCCAATCGTACACATTTTCCGGCATGGACGCGAAAGTGGTTCTCTTGATGGCAAGGACCAGTGCGAGATATAAACGTCATCTTCTGGGCTCAGCAAACTTGGAGACACATTCGAGAGCTGCAATGATCACCAGCTACTGTTCCCGTCGATAGCACTAGCATGTACGGCGCCCGCATCTCTGAGGCGCGCCAGATGTTTGAAGGCACACTCACTACTCTACTGAACCCCAAACGAGTGATCTCCAAGTGTACTATCACACGGAGAGCCTGAGCCGACATTGCAATCCTCAACACGGCAAGATCTACTTCTCTGCCGTGAGGCAGATGCGGGATGAATCAGGAGCTGGTTTGTCTGACGACTCAGTCAGGGCTTAGTATTGAAAGAGTCAAGAATCTCGCATATCCGCAACCGCAGGCTGCTTGGGTATCACATTCAACGGTGGCCAGCAGATACCCACTGCGAAACAAAAATTGGAGACAATTTTCCAATTCGGAGAAACCCTGCATGCTCACGCAATCGGAACGCATGGCATTACCCAGGGCCCATGCAAAGGAGTGTCGAGTGGAGCTCTTCGTCATGTCTGCCTGAAGAGAACCCATGCGCGAGGCTTTACCTGGGTGTACGTGATACTGATGAGCAAGCCGTCCTCTTCTCGGTATGCGAAAGAAGAAGAGAGAAGCCCGTCACGTCATCTCATGGGAAGGTGTTGGTACAATGATGTCGCCGAAGATGAGCGTGAGCAGCTTCGGGACGAAAGTCTGGTCAGTCCTCTGATATCACCAGGGAGAGCAGCTATAACAACTAACACGGTCCACGGAATTGTTGTCCGGTCTACCAATGGACGGCCTTGACATATCTAAGACAGAGACTCTTCTCTTCTGAGCCGCATGGAATCGAGTCATTGCAGTATTGACGATGAGGGTCACTTGCCAGCGGCGCCTGGAATCATTCCATTACCGGCGATTTTCTCCAAACCTCAGGCTTCAGCTCCAGGGCAGACGGATGTCTGGATTGACACCTGCCGACGTAGTTGCCGAGTAATGACCTTGCTTCCAGACGGCTATTGATCTCGATGGAAGTTTTCCATCCCAAAAGTCGAATGGGAAGACTGGGGGGAGCATAGCTCGATACGACCTCACTAGGCCATGGCCTCTCCGCATGTACATCGTCTGCTCAGGCATGTCAGCGAGGGTGTCTACCGGATCTCTGGAATAAAGTGAAACACTGCTCGCATCGCTGACAAAAATGCCAGATAAATTAGAAAGAGAGAAGTGGCTGACGCCTCCATTCCAGAAACCGACGCTGACAGACAGCGTCTGTCAGGCCGCCGGATTTCGCCGTAATTTAGTGAACAGGAAAGTCTAGCTGGTCTGGCAACGCGGAAACGCTGCATATTTCGGGTAGGGGACAGAAGTACCAAAGCCCAAATAAGCTGAAAAGCACTATGAGACCCGATCAGCTGCATTCAGCTTCCTCGGCATGCCTCTAGAGTTTCAACGGTCAACTACATTGCATAGGAATATCGCCATGGCACGATACATCCAAGACAATCCTCAGACCGCTGGAAAGGACCTCATCAGCCAATGTAAGGTCCTTGAATCCAGACAGCAATTGGTTCTCTACCCCAGAGAACTAAACACAAGCAAATTTCCTTCTGAAGAGGTAATTAGGTCGTGGATGATGCGAGGAGGAGGAGGGGCCACTCAAAATGGTCAGAGGCGTCTGGGTGCCCAATAGAAGAACAACCTACGAACAGAACACCACCATCAAATCGTAGACATCTTGCCTGCAGCCACCGCCTCAATCGTCGCTCAATTACCTTATATCAACGAAGCAACATGTGAATCTTGTCCCCCTTTTCCAGTGCGAAGCTAGCATGTGCATTTCAGCCAATCTACCACCCATCAGCAGCAGCAGCAGCAGCCGTACTATAATAAAACTCACCTACACACACCCACATTGCGTTTCCGCATCCGCATCCGCGTAACTCCCCCGGGCGTATAATATAGCCTGCCTTTCATACCTTGACTCACACACCTCACCGCCAATCGATCAAATCCAAGCCAAGCCAACAGACAGCAACGTCCACTTCCCGAGCATTGGCAGACAAAAAAAAAAAAAAAAAAAAAAGACACATTGAGACCCCCCGGAAGCCGAAATCGGGGGGTGAAATTGGGATCTGATTCATTGAGTCGGTGAGTGAGGGGAAACACGACATCCGCCACACCCATGTGTATTTCGCAGTTCATATACTATATTATCATGTGCCTCTACTGCAGCCGCTACGAGACGGATGACGACGACACGGTAAGCGGGTGAAGGAGAACGATATCGCATGGGAAGCACAACATGCCCTGGTGCATCCCTCGGTGTGTCTTTTATGTGAATGGCTGCGAAAAACGCACCCACCTTCAATTACACGTTGCTCTTGCTCTGCTTTTGCGTCACAATCAAGACACTTTCCTCAGCCTACCTCAACCTCGAGGTGCACTCAAGGTGCCTTGAGGTAGGTAGAGTCACGTTTCACCGCCTACCGCCACCGGCACACGCACGCCGAGTCGTCCATTAAGAATCTCATCGTGACGCTGCGTCCTGTCAGTCATCGCCATATGCCACCCCCCAACGAGACCTTTCTCTCCAATGTTGTCTCTCATAAACAGCAGGCGGGCGAGCTCACGCCGGATACAATCGCGCATACCCAGTCAAATGCAGAGGAGAGAATCAAGAATTACAAAAAAAGGCAAGGCTCATACTTTGGGAATCTATGTGTATGGGAGCACAAACAGGACGGATACAGCATTACACATCATACGAGCTTTTTTGGGAGAGAAAAAAAGTGCCTGCCCCGAAAGCCCCCCCTCCGTACAAAAAGGTCTCGGTCCAAGGATCTTTCCCCCCCTCCTCCCTCCCCTCCCCTCCCTCCGAGGAGCGGCATCGCCCGTTCACCCGCACCTCGCAAACAAAGGTCGACGCGATCAGAAAGTGCTGGTCGCCAATCGGCTCGCCGCGTTTCTCGCATCCACTCGGTCCTCGTCGTCCTCCTCTGCCACACCGGACAGGCTCGCCCGGCCGCCCGCTGCGCCGAGGCCCTTGTTCTGCCCCGCACCCTGGCTGTCGTCGCCCTCACCGTCCTCGGGGACGCCCATAAGACTGCCAGACACGCTGCGGTTGAGCGTGTCGGTACGTCGTGGAACACCGCTCCATGCATCACCCTTGGGACCTTGGCTGGCTGCCACGCTGGCCCTTCTGACGGGAGGGTGAGCCTCGCGTCCCAGTCGACTCAGACCGCCAGATGCGTCAATGGCGCGGATGTCTGGTCTTACGCTCTCGAGGACGGCGAGAGCACGTCGCTCCGCTTCAATCTCGCGAATGACATATTCTCTGATGCTGAGCCGAAGGTCCGCTGCAGTCCTCGCGAACCACTTTCGGCGCTCCTGTACGAGATTTTGCGTGACACGAGTCGTCTTTTGGTAGAGGTAGGTCTCGTTTTGGCGGGCGTCATCGAGGGCTGTAATGGCCTCATCGACCTTCTCGCGCCTTACGTTGGAGCTCGCCTTCAGACGATCGGCAGCATTGAGCTTGCTACGTGTGTTCTCTTGTGCCTGGAGGAATTCGCGAATGAGGATTTGGCGATTTGTGAGTGACTCCTTGACCACAAATGAGTCCTGGGAATGGTACTGGAAAGGATCACCAATGGTGGTAGCTTCCGCAGTAGCTTGCGCAGCGTGGTAATCACCGACGGTCTGTACGATCTTGCCCAACTTACGATAGGCATTGGCGAGACCCTGATGGGGCTCTTGGATATGCATGGAGCCGAGCTTGACGCCAAAGTCGGATTCAGCCAATCCCAGACCTAGATGATATCAGACCTGCAAATGCCCGCGCGTTGTTGGGAAGGATTGACGTTGGACTTACCTCGACGAGACTTGACGAGCTTATCGACCTTGTGGCCGGCATCCATGGTTCCAAGGTAGAAGAGCTTCACAATCGGACGAGCCTCCTGGAGCTCCGGAGTGTCGTCCGGCGGGGGAGCAAACTGCTTCAGGATCTTTCTGCGCACACCCGTCGCCGGCTGCTTCATCTTTACCATGGGGCTGTAACCGAAATCGCTCTCAACGAAGAGGACCATCTCATCGTCCCTCATAAGGACTTCGTTGCTGCACACGTAGTTGAACCACCGTTGTAATAGAGCCTTAACACGGGCTTCGTCCTCGTCCGTGCCAGCGCCGGCCGAAGTCACGGCGGGCGGTACGGTAGGTACCAGGCATTCCGGGTTGGCTGAAATCAGGTGCTCCGCAAGCTTGACGAATTCGGAATGGAAGCGACGTACGTCGCGGTACTGCGTGGTGCGGAACCGCGGGAGATTGGTCTACGGCGTGTTAGGCAATCACCTTCCACCGCACAATGGGGTTTGCTCCTTACATGAACATCGAACCGCAAGATGGGGTCCTTCTTCCCGGTGCGCTCGAGACCGGTGATCTTGGCCTGTAGCCTGAACTGAGGCTGCTGAGGCTTGCGCGGCTGTTGTTGAGCCTGACCGCCCTCGGCCGCGGGGCCACCTTGTTCTTGCGACTTTTGAGGCAGCTCAGGTCCCGGACCATCGCCGCTGGAGCGGGCTTCTGAGCCTATTTCAGTCCTCGACTCCTGTGTTTCCACCTCGGTGGTCGACTGGGTGCTGCTTGCGGTGTCTGGTCGTCTGTATTGCTGCTCGCCGCCAAAGCCCTCCTGGTGGTCTTGCGGCGTTGCGTTGCCGGGACTCGGTGAGTAGTTGAAGGGGGATCCAGCCGGGTCGCCGCCGAGGTCAGCACCAAGAGATGAGAAGTTGGTCTGGTTGGGCCGGGGCGAGGAGCCTGGGGAGTTTCCCCAGGGTGATGCGCCGCTCTCTTCGTGGATAGAGGCGCTGTAATCCATGGCTACGGCGGTCTCGTTGTCGTCGTTGTTCGTCGTCTGCGAAGGCGTGCGATCGATGATGTCGTCGGGTTGCGTGGACGGATCACGACTGGCCGACAAAGCCGATGCGGGGAAGAGGGAACGGGTGTAGATGGTTATTTGGGGATTCGGCACACGAGCCTATCCATTGATCGGTGTCGGAATGAAATAGTGCTTGTCGTGGGCCGGAGGATAGTGGTCCGGCTGTGTAGATGATGGTCCGTATAATCGCTCTCGTGTCGTTCGCAAGCTGAGGCGGGATGCGAGCGTGACGTCCAGAAGGCCGGGGGACCTTTTCTCCACGCAGCTGCCTTGAATTGGTTCGTAACCACCGCAGTTCAAAGCCTCAGGTACGCCGGAGGGCCACAGAGCCTACCCAAAGCCCGCGAAGCACCACAGCCCCACTCATCCTCCGCTTCGGCTTAGCGTCCCCACGTCCTCTGGTCGCAACCTGGAAGAAGAAGCTCGGGCCAGCGCACCTAAGCACAGAAGTAAGGTACGCCTCCAGTTGCTTCCGGCCGGGTTCTGTCTCTCCTTGGGAAAAAGTGACGACACACGCGCGGCAGACATCGCGCCTAACTTACCCTGACAGCTCTCAGCTTTGACCAATAGGGACACCGGAATCCCAGCAACCTCGAAACTTCAACATTCTTTTTCAGCCTTGCGGCGACGGTTTTTTGACGATTGCTATCTTTACAAGGTGGAAAGGCCACCGAGACGACGGCACATAGAGGGCGCAAACCATGGCGCATATGACCAACACCTTGGCGACGGCCGAGCAGCTCTACAAGCGCAATTCCTTCAGCTCACTACCGGCCGACCTCCAGGATGTCATATTCTATGCGACGCAGTGCCTAACACAGGCTGCCGGTGTGCTACTCGACCTGCCGCAGTCGACAACGGCACAGGCGAACGTCTTGCTGGCGCGGTACTGGCTCGTCGAGTCGCCAATGGCAGGAGAATTCAGCGTGAGTCGCAAGCAACACATTCCATACAACATCTTCAACTTCCACTAACGAGATCTCCAGGACGTCTCCGCCGCAGCCCTCTACCTGGTCGCCAAAATGGGCCCCGTCCCACGCTCAACACGAGACGTCTCAAACGTATACGCCTACCTCCTCTCCCCAGCCTCCGCCCTCTTCCGCGGCGAGCCACCAGACGACGACCCGAAGAAGCGCCCCCGCCCGGATCCGACGACGTACTACCAGACAGAAGGCGAGTACGCCGCCTTCCAGACGCGGATGCTGGCCGCCGAGGCGCGGATCCTCTGGGCCCTGGGCTTCGACACGGCCGTGGCGCTGCCGCACGCGCTGGCCGTGACGTACCTCCAGGCGCTCGACTTCCTCGGGAAGCCGAGGGCGCAGGTGGCCGGGCGGGTGGTCGCGCACCTCAACACGGCGCTGTTGAGCCCGCAGATGCTGTATCTTACGCACCAGCCCAACGCGCTCGCGACGGCGGCAGTATATATCGCCGCCCGGGAGGCTGGGGCTAAGATGCCCGAGGTGGCGTGGTGGGAGGTTTTCGATGTCGAGAGGGAGGAGCTCGGGTTCCTTGTCGTGGGGATGAGGAGTCTTGAGGGGTGGGTTAGAGGGGTCAAAGAGACTGGGATGCTTGCTGGTGGTATGATTACCAGAGTAGGGATTGAGAGGGAGGCTAGGAGGAGGGCTGGTGAAGGGGATGAGGAAGACGAGATTATGGCGCTTATGGATCAGAAAGCGGCATAGAACAGTGATGAACTGCTGGCGGCTTCGAGGACAGAAGATTGATACCCAAACAAAAAATTGACTTACTATGTCTTCCCTAGTCCATATGTATGTTGCCTCATCTCCAGTGTCACTTAACAGCTGGTGGGGGAGCGAGGTATCGCGATACGACAGTGGTAGCTTTGTCCCTCTCCACACTGCTTGTTGAAGAAGTTGAAGATGGGAGTCGATGTCATGCTTTTTGGAGAAGCTTGACAAGTAAACAATACAAAGGGGCAAGTTGTTCTACTTAAGTAGTTACATAGCCGTAAGTGCTGTAGCTCTAATGGCGTCTTCAAGATTACCAGCTATGTGTACATTCCGGTTATATAGTGCGAACATTTACTGCTCGAATGGCAGTAACTTAGGGTGAGGGACGTGGTCCTATGTCCATACGTATATTCACCCTAGTAAACACAATACACTGCGTAAGCGAGGAAGGTACTTGGGTCTGTTTCCATTTCTACTCACCATCATTACAAGTGAATTGGGACACTTGGCCGAGGGGCTAAGGGGGCGCCAGTGGAACCCGTTCTTCCAGAGTCAAGTTGAACAATTGCTTAATCTTTTGTTCGATTCCCTATGATGGAGTCTTTTTTCTCTTGCCCCCCCCCCCCCCTTTTCCAGCACCTCAACAAAAGGCCCACTCCTACTTAGGTCGGCCAGATTGTAGGATGCTCTTCGGTTCTTTGTCTTCAGGTTGATGTCACAATGAAGACATCAGAGGCATCCAGGATACCATCATTTGGAGGCAACGAGTATAGAGCCTACATACATCTGCGATTCCAAAACTCCGACGTCTGTTCAGAGGTACTCTAGTACCCAGGCGTGCCTGACAAATAAAAGGCATTCACCATGGAGTTTTCCGAGCCACATACCTTTCTCTAAGCCCACCTTTCCCCTAAAATCAACCCAACTCCAGTCTCCTACCTCTGTCCTCTCAGTCTTCATACCCCCCAACCCTAATCTCATCTACTTAGATTTCCTCTCACTCACACATACCTCCTCTCATCAACAACCTCCACGGTCCCCGATCCCTACCTCAACGCACAACGCACAACTCAAAACAAACCTCCCGGACCTCACCACCACACTCTTCCAAAATGACCATCATCACCGACCTTACCCAACTCATAACTAAACCCGTCATCACCGACCTCATCAAAGGGGCCAAGTAAACCTTCACCGATCCGTACAGCCTCGAGGTCCACCGCATCTAGTTCTCGCATGGCGTCCTGCTCACCCGTATCTACATAGTCCTCTCATATAAAATTAACAAATCCATGTCCTCATGCAAGTCTCGCATGTCCAATGCCGACATTGCGCTTATGGAGAAGGATTTTGAAAAGATCGAGCAGATGATCAGTACTACTAAGATTGATGAGGTAAGTCCTTGGCGGGAGCTATGCACATGAGAGAGAAAGAGAGAGAGCCTGACTCTCGATATCGAGGTGAAGATGGATTCTGAAGAGACGGGTCGGACTTAGAACAGAGCGCTTGGATACTGAGATGTATGCACGGGCTTGCGATAGGAGACCGGTATGTCAAAGTAAACTCTACACACATCTCACATATGACTGGTCTATGATATGAACATGGCAAGGGGGGGTAATACAAGCCCGCCCAGTGATGCTTCGAAAAAAAAAAAAAAAAAAGGAGGTCGCTACTTTACGCCGTGGGTAGATTGGGACAACCTGAGGGTATGTCTTCCTTGCCCCCTAATACCCCGTTTCCCGTACCATACTGCGCCAGGCTTTGATTTCCTTTAGTGCCGGGTATTCCCCAGATGAACCCCATCCAAGTAAGTGAAACCAATTAACGCCGTTTCGTCTGCTACATATTCTTTCCAAGCCCACAGGTTTTCCACCACTCTTTTCAGCTCCGTGTCTCTCTCCTGCTCTCCGTTGACAACTTCTCCCTCAACGTTCGGGGCCTTCGTTCACAGCCTTCCGGCCATGACTTCCTTCTTGAAAATACGGACGTCCCAAACATCATAAAAATGGACGCCTTCAACGGTTTCCAGCTTGGTGTTGGCAACTATATCGGTGTCTTCATCGTCGCTGTCGCTATCCGTTTCCCATCCCGGCATGGGCAGCGGTGGGAAGCTACCCGGGGCACCTGAACCAGTGGAGGTGCCCGGGCCACCAAAGGCGCCAAAAGCAGAGCCAGCAGGCTTACTTTTGCCCTTCTTGTTTCTCTTCTCGTCGGCTCTGGCAGCCGGGGTCTGTGGTGGTGGGCGGATGATGCGCTCAACCCGGTCATCGTCGATTGAGATCCACTCGAGCTTCATGTGGGGGTGGTGGCTGAGGTTATCGACGAGGAACTTGCGGGTCTCGCGCATCACCCAGACACAGGTATCATCGTTTCTGAACGAAATTACGTTCAGAGCTCGAAGGTTTACCAGCCCTCCGAGGTGCTGCATGAATGTGTGCTAAGAGATTGATTAGTTTGGAACACGCACAACATCTCAGATAACGTACCATGGCGCGAATGCCAAGCGAGGCCGCAAGCTCTTCGAGTTGCTTCCCGCGGTTGCAAATGAGCAGCATGGCCTTCTCATCCAGATCCCAGCTCATTTGAGAATCGTTCTTGATCATCAGCCGAGTTAGTGTCGGCATGTGCTTCTTGAGAACAAGACGGCGGATCTGGTCCATGACGACATTTGTCTTGGGCGCGAAGCTCTCGGGCTTGTATTTGGACGACCGCTCGAGCATGAACAGTTCGGTGATCTGCTCCAATTGCGATGCAAATGTCAGGAAAGGCATGGACACGTTATCCGTGAATATCTTGCGTAAGGGGAGCGGCTGTGCCTTGTTTTCCTTAGTCAACATGGTCCAGATGGGAGCTTGATTGCCGACATTTAGCAACGTCAGCCTCTTTAGCACTCTCACGTCAATGGCTGCCTTGAAGACAGAGGCCTTGACTGGGATGAGGTGAACACTAAAGGATCGCAGAGCGACGCCTCTGGTCGCCCGGATATACTCGCTGATTCTTTCGTCCTCGCCATGTGCTGTCGTGGCTATGCCGTTGACTTGCTTCTCCACTTCACGAATCTCGGCTTCAGTCGCATTCAGCTCGGACCGAACGTTCTCAATATCGCGGTAGAAGCCCTGCAACTGATTCTCGGCATATCGAATGTGGTCCCGGTCGAAAGCGCTCGTCGTGTTTCGCAAGTCCTCAAGTTTCTCCTGGAGACTTGTGGCTTCGGATAATAGGTGCTGTAGACGAGCAACCAATGTTTCAAAGTTTGCCTTTTGAGCTTCCAACGCGGCCTTTGCTCGCGCCGTGGTAGGCGATGCAGGTTCTTGAATTGACGAGCTCGTCTCTGGAGCGACAGCCTGAACCCGCTCGATCGCCTCAGCCTCGTCAGCAGCAATGGGCTCTTCCACGTTGATATCCTCGGGGTTAGAATCGGCTGCTGGCGTGGTCTTGATTTTGGCGCTGATATCTGCACCGGTAATAGACGCTCCCGAAACCTCGACGGTCGTAGCCGGCTGAACGGTTGTTGTCGCGGCGGATGACGATCCTGCACCAGTGGAAGAGCCCGCTTCAGCTGATGTCGTGTTTTCTTTCTCTTTCGCTGCCTCCGTCGCCGCTTTCGCCTCCTCTGCTTCCAAATACTTCCGACTGGCTTTCTCGATCATCTCTAGGATTTCTTGCTTTGACCCGTCATCCGCATCGCCTTCCGCCACGCTTGCCATCAGTTTGCCCGAGACCTCTCGCAATCTATTCATGAAGGCTTCGGCAGGTGAGCCAGCCTCTTGCGTGTTAGCCGGGTTATCGATTTTGGCCTTTCCTTTCAAACTCTTGCGATGCTGTGACTTCTTTGCCAGGAATGGCTCCACGTCAAAGATCCTGCCCAAAACCGACTCCTGACTTTTCCTCTCTTCTTGCGCGCGAAATGCTTTTGCCGGTCCACTCGCTTCATCCCAACCGGGTGCTGATGGAAGAGGAACAACTTGGAACTCGTCATCCTGGTCCGAGTCATCAGGGTCGGTGTCCGGAGGTGGCTTTCGTGATTGCAAAGCAAGATACGTCGAGAAGGACAATTTCAGTTTCGTCAAGGTAGACGCCGAATTGCGCACACATGACTTGATTTCTGTAACAGTATCCAAGGTATCAATGTCGAGAACCACCAAAGAATTCAGCTTGCGGAACCCGCCCAGCGTTGCGGGCTCGTTGGCGGATATCCTACGCCTACTGCGGGGCGTCGGCTTCAACGCGGGCGGTAAGGGAGGGTGAGAACCAAGGGAAGATGGGTTGTACGGCGGCGGGACGTTCAAAGACATGCTTGCGAAAGGAGGAGGCGGGGGCGGTATTGAGGAAAAAGCTGGCAACGGGTCCCAATGACCTTGAGTGGATGTAGGCGGCGGTAGATTCGTCGAATACGGTAGCGGAGGGGGAATCTCGAAGAGGGACGGCCCGGCTTGCATTCGGATGTGGAGGTTCTTAAGGGTCGCAATCTGGTGTAACGCCTTGTACACAGGCCGGCTTAGCTCGACTCGGATGTTCCACCTGGTGTCCGAGCTGTCAGCGGTGACGATGCGCAAATGGAAGCCAACGCTACGTACCTGAAGGTCTCGAGGGACTTTGCATTCTTGAGGGTGAGAAATAGTAACGTGTTCATGAACTTGCCGCAGCTGGCGCTGTACAAGTACGGCTTATATGCAGCTTCGGCCTTGTCGCCGGCGCTGAGGGTATCGAGAGAAACATCGCGAAGATGCTGAGCGTAGTCGTATTCGCTGGATACGAAGGTGTCGAGGCCACCAGCCAAGCTGTCGATAGGTGAATCGAAAGATGGATCATCTTCATCGGGGAAGACGATGTGAAAGTTGCGGTATAGCTGGGCGGCAGCGAGTTCGCGAAAGTGTCTGGAGACGAGGGAGAGGCAAATCAGGTCGCTTTGGCAGCACTAGAAGGGGTCAGTTGCATTGCGACATGGGCTGTAGGCTGAAGGGGAGGGCATACATGGCTGAAGATGTCCTTTTGGGTCTCGAGAGGAAGGTCAAGAAAGCCGAGAGGTTTGGGTGCGGGCTCAGAGGCGGTGGTGGTAGCCTTGTCGCAAGACTGGGGTGAATCCATCGTGGGCGAAGTGTGGCGCATAGGTAGGAAGAGGAGTACGGATACGCCAACTCGATTCGCGATGGGTGGAACTTGCAAAGGCCGTCGGAGGCGCAGTGAAGAGGATACCAGAGACGGAATTAAAAGTAGGCTGGTGAGGACGACAAGCGAGTTTGTGGAAATGGACAGAAGACGGAGACGGGTCTACGTCTGTCCTTGTCCTCTTGTTGCGTGAGGAAATGTAAAAATAAAGGTATTGGCTTGCCGACCTTATGTTGGGGAGGGTGAAGAGACAGACACCCTTGGAGACATGGAGACAACGAATAACGGACAGCGGACAATGGCAAGCTGCAAGTGGACGGGAAGGAACTTGGGAATGGAATGGAAGGCGAGGCTAGGCGCGGGTAGGCGAGCAGGGGCAGAGCAGAAGAATAGTTGCGACTTGCTGAAGACTGACTGCGTGACTGACTGGGAGTGGTGGAGGAGGGGCGTCTTCGGAGGCGGAGGGTGCAGCGTCACGGTGGGAAGTGGTGGTGGTGGTGGTGGTGGTCGGCGTTGGAGGCGAGGGGTGACGGGGCGGGCCAGCCAGACAGTGAACGATGCGCCCGCCCTCGGCCCACTGACAGCGCAAACCTACACAGTATGTACATACCTTGGGAGCCCAGGGATGGGTGGCCCATGGGCTCCAGCCTCCAGCCTAAGGGCGTGGGGCCTTACTGCGCAGGTCACTGGCAGAAAAGATGCGTGGAACCTGCAGGTAAATGGGTGGTCAATGATCTCCCCGGGGTCCCTTCCCTGTGCACGGGGCCGTAGGTCGCAGCAATGCTCCACTGGCGGGCGAGCAGCTTCCCTAGAATCCCCATCACTACGGAGTACCTACTGCGTACGGGCACTATCCGCCTCGGTGATGACTAAGCGTTCATTGACAGGTTCGCTGTCTTCTTGGGCGCTTCCATCTGCTCGTTCCAGAGGGAGAGATGAAGGCTTAGCGTCTCGCCTAGGTAAGGTATCATCCTGACGTTCAAGGGCCACCGTATCGTGGGACTCAAGGATGGCTCGCAGCAGCACGCACAGCTCGCAGCACTCTAATCCGGCCGGCTCCACCTCCCTGCCGTTGCAACTCCCGTCCAAGGTACGGAGCAGAGTCACCGTCGTCCCCTTCTTTCACTTGTCACGTCAGGCCTTTGAGGAATCCCCACCGATTGTATTCGAATGGACGGATATAAACACATACCCTTCATAGGCATGTCTCGTCCCCCTCTTTGCCAACGTGTCGCGGTTCCGGTTCCGGTTCAACTGTCCCAGCTTTCGTCTTCTATCTCTGAGCCCTTTGCCGTGCGACTACCAATTGAAAGAAAACCACACACTGTTGTCGCATACATTGTTAAATACCCTGCGCGTACCCATGATCTCAAACTCATATCCAGGCCTCTTCTTCTCACAAGAGTATTTGCTCTGCAGCTTCCCGACATGATAACATTGGCAAATGAGACGGCCATTGAAAGAGGCTGAGAGAAACATAAGCGATGTAGTCTTGGCTACGGTAAGTTTTACGGCAGCTTACGTTTGCCGTCTGCTAGTGTCGCATCTCCGCGGTAGACATGGTTCTTTACGGGGCGCAATGACGCCCATGTGGAGAAGGGGCAGCATCAGGAAGTCTCAATTCCCTGGATAGGTACTCACTTTACTTTGGTCACTGCTTGTAGAAACCCGGTATTGGGGTTTGAAACGGCCTCTTCAACGGCGTACCTGCTGACGGAAAACGCCCTATTCCAGCACAATAGACGGGATGCTGATGTAGAGGTAGAGAAGAGAATCCAATACCAGGCAGCCGCCATGTAAGACAGGTTCAGCGCTAGACTTGGCGCAAGCGTGAGGCGACGATCGGCCTTAGCGCATCCGCTCCAAGGGGAAATCCCCACAATCCCCCACTAGCAGGGCTGGGCTGTGCCGACTGATCCAGCCCAGCCCGCCTTCTTACCTTCTTACTTCTTACTACGTAGCACCAATGCTGCGTATGTACTCTCCAATCTCAGGTACCATTCTCCTCACGAGATACTTGTGACCCTATCTCTAGCTCGTACATAGTAGCAGAGGCCAGACCTTCAAGCTGAAGTACTGGGCTGAGCAGAGTGTCAGCCATGTGCAGATGAAT
This sequence comes from Colletotrichum tamarilloi, assembly GCF_030869305.1. Lineage (NCBI taxonomy): Eukaryota > Fungi > Ascomycota > Sordariomycetes > Glomerellales > Glomerellaceae > Colletotrichum > Colletotrichum tamarilloi. The sequence goes on from NW_026849389.1 coordinate 727,357, forward strand.
TTTCGTCTCTTAGTGTAGGTACCGGTATCCGTACCTTGAAGTCTTGGACAAGAACTGCAAATTCAGACGGGGCGAGGCATGGGTATGGGTGCCGTGCCTGGCCCTGGCGTTCCCAAGTCTACAAGTACCATATCTGTGGCCCCACGCTCCTTTGTCTTTCCCATCTCTGCTATTTTAAATAAAGCAGATACCCGTCACTCTCCCTCAAAGCTCATCCCACCCCTTGCTGCTTGCTGTTTCCTGATCTGTGTTTGCGCGCTTGTGCTGCTTTGCGAACCTGGAAAGAGGGACATACCCTACCTTTTTACGGATACTTCGTACAGCTGCGTCCAACCAACCTTTGGGTCGAGTCCGAGTTTGGCCCCGGTTCCTGCAAAACCTTGTAGGGCTTCTCTTCTCACGCCTCTCCTTTCCCCATTGCCCCTCTTCCTCCTTCTCGTCAATTCGTACTTTGTACGGCTACCGTAACTTAACTCATTCATCCTTCTCTTGTCCACTATCGTTCCCATCCCCGTCCCTGTCACGGCTAAGCTTCTCGCGTCCCGCGCCTGCCAGCCTCCGACCTCCGACCCGGTGGGCCTACCAGACGGCCCCGTTCCTGTTGCCTGCCTGGCCTGACCACCAGTGTCACTGCCTGAGGCGAGCTTGCGTTCCCATCCTCGCCTTGTTTGCACCGGCAATCAACCCGAAGGCTGAGAGCTTCGCCACAATCCAACATCTCTCAACTCCCCACGTCCATCTCTGTACGTATTGGCATCAGCTTGCTACAGAGGTACAGAAACGCTGTACCATTACACTTGTCCGTGGCCGAGCCATCTTCCAGCCAATCCTTCACTGGGCTAGCATTCGTTTCCGCTCCACGGCCACACCAATAGCCACACATTTAGCTTACTCTCTTTCGTACCTCGAGTACTATTACCGTGGCAGCAATCACATTTATACAAAGCTTTCTGCAGTACCCCTCCAACTCATTTATCTGTTTCGTCAGACCCCTGGTCGATTGCTCGACACACTCGCCCGTTCTCTACAGATCCAGCCCGGCAGCGATATCATCACTTTGCTCTTGACAACCCCGCCGCGCAAAAGTCCCAATCGCCTCTAGGGCTCCGTGACTCAGTCACAAAAGCCTGCCTGCTGCCTATTGCTCAATTGGGACATCGCGCCGCGATCAACACGAACTGGATTGGTGGGGTAAACACCAACAATCGACAGTCGTTTGTTTCATCCATCATTTATACAAACCACCTGTTCGCACTTCTCATCCTCTTGAGCTGCGGCACACCACCAACTCTCGCCTTTCATTCGGGCCCCCTCATTCAAGTCCCGAGACGCAACCATGGCCGACGTCGAGGAGCCCAAGTTCAACTCTTTGGCTGAAAGAATTGCCGCCCTCAACCAGCAAAAGAACTTCCAAGCACCAGAAGCGAAGGCTAAGAGGCCACCTCCTCCACCGCCGCCAACAAATCGTCCTGTTCCACGCAGTCAGACGCTCCCCGTCACCCAGACGAATGGACTTCCCACGCCGCAGAAAAGTCCCTCGATCCCTCCTCGACCGAACAAGGCCGCCGCACCGGCAAAGCCCGCCCCACCACCGTTACCGCGACGAACCACCGATTCATCCCAAGTCGAATCGTCAACCTCACCAGCCCCCAGGGATCGCATTGCACCTCCACCCTTGCCAACTCGTTCTTCGACCCAGCAAATCTCACCAGCTCTACCCCCTCGGAGGCCATCTACACAACAATTGACGGTTCGCCGTAACTCAAATGCCTCCGAAATTTCTAACCTGTCGTCTCTCTCCCTGAACCAAACTGTATCGTCGGCAACCAGCGTTCACTCGATTGATGGCCCAACACGAAAGCTGCCTCCCACCCTAGATCAGGCAAAGCTACCACCCTTGCCACCGACCAAGAGGGAGCGAGAAGCTGCCCAAGCAAAGGAAGCGGCTGCTCAGCAGCCCAAGTTCCCTCTGGTTTCGGTCAAGTCATCGCCCGCAATCCGACAGATTGAGCCTCCTCAGAGACCAGTACTACCCCCACGATTAACCTCAAAATCAACCACCCAGCAAGTCCACCGACACACGCTGGAGGAAGAAGAACCAGCAAAGCCACGAAGATTACCACCACCGCCAGCGGCCTACGTTAAGCCACCGCCCCCGACGACAAACCAGGATCAACAAGCCAACGACCGGCCGCCACTGCCAGGGAGACGACCAACTCCAAATGATGACGCACCTCCTCCTGTTCCTCTCAGCTCCCGGCCAAGCGCTGCGCAAATCGAGGCGGTCTCGGCCAGAGTGATTGAGCGTGCAAACGACTGTCTGATTTGTCGCGACTTTTCCGGGCCGGATGGTGTCGCCGCCCAATACCCCATACACGTACTCCCTCGGAACGATCCAGTAGGCTACTTGGCTCAAATGCTCTGCGGTCCCTTTGCATCGCTCACAGACAAGGCGCGGGCAATTTTCACGTGGTTTCACCATAATATCGCTTATGACTGCGCAGCCTTCTTCGGTAATAACATCAGGGGTCGCTCGGGAGCTGAAACGATTCTCATGGGCAAAGCGGTCTGTTCAGGATATGCAGACACATACAGAGAAATCGCCACTCGCGCGGGTCTGGAGTGTATTACGGTGGTGGGCCACGGGAAAGGGTATGGATATACCGCGCTGAAGAAGGGGGAGCGTCCGCCGCCGAAGAAGGCTGACGGCCATGCGTGGAATGCGGTACGAATCGACGGCGGGGAGTGGAAATTGCTCGATGCCTGCTGGGGTGCCGGCAACGTGTCTGATGTGACGAAAGAATACACCAAGTCGTTCAAGCCGCACGAGTTCACTCGAAGGAACGACATTTTTGGACTATCGCATTATCCAAGCGACGACAGGCATTTCTTCCGACCCGACGGCAGGGTACCCTCTTGGGAGGAATACTACATTGGCCCAGTACACGGCGACAAACCCATCGTCTACACGCACGCGTACGAAGAGGGCGTTTGGGACCACACCGTCGAACCCAAGGAGCTCCAGATCCCCGTCCACAGCGGCCAGGTCGTGCGCTTCCAGTGGTCCAACAAGTGCGAGCACTGGACCTCGGAGAAGCACGGCAAGGGGAAGCCCCCGCTGCTGTTCCTCAGCATCAAGGGGCGGGACGGCCGCAAGGACGACATGGTGCCCATTCAGACGGACGGGTTCTGGCACTGGGCCGACGTCAACGCCATCGACCTCGGCGCGCCGGGCCAGAGCGTTAGCGTGGCCATGATCACCACGATTGATGGGCAGGACGCCAGGGGCATGACGGCTGACTACTACTTTTCCAAGAAGGGGAGGTGCGGCATGGCTTGGACGTTCCTCATGAAGTGGGAGCTCATTTGATGATAAATGGGCGACCGACGCATGAGAAATGAGGAGGGGGGTTCTATTGATGACTGTGACGGCCGAACATTATATCGTTTATAAATAATGATAATGGGACTCTTTTGGATCACGCCCCGTGCCTTAAACTTTGGCTTTCTGGGGGTTCTATTTTCGACTCGTTTACTTTGGTGCTGATGTGCAATGTAGGTCGACTCCATTCAGGGGTCAGGCACGGGGATTATGTCTTCAGCTCAGCACTGCTAAGGTATGAGACGAAACATGGCCAAAGTGACACGAAGCGATGATTTAATCGATTGATTACAAACTCTACATCTAATGGGTATCTTGCAATTTTACCACACACTTTGTCTCACAAAGCCCAGTCTATCTAACTGACCATTAATCCCTACACACTCTCTCCGCCTCATCAAAGTTCCAACTTTTGCCACTTGCGCAAGCGGCCTCCGTACCGGTATATCAACGCCGGCACGGGGATGAGCGCAATGGCAATGAACCCCAACAGACTGTTGCCCCACCCGAGGCCGAGGGCGTCGTACATGGACGGTCCCGCCATGGGCAAAAAGGCGGCGACGACGCTGCGAAACACCGTAAAGGCCGCCATGCCGGAGGCGGCGTAGGCCGGGTAGGCGTCAATGACGTAGGCCTGGATGGGCTGCCAGATGCCGAGGATGGCGATGCCGAACGGCAGCAGGCCGACGACGGGGGCCGCCCAGTGGGTGTGGAACTGGGCGGTCCAGCCGTACCAGAAAAAGGTAACGGGGAGGAGGGCGGCGAAGTAGATGCAGTCGGGCAGGCGCATCTCGGGCTCGTAGACGCCGTTGTTGGCCTTTGTCATGCGGACGACGGTGCGGTCGGAGAGGAGGGTGAAGCAGGCCATGCCGATGAGGTAGCCTAGGCCGAGGGGGATGTAGACGAGCCCCGTGGTGCCGACGGAGAAGCCGTAGGTGGAGGAGAAGACGAGGGGGATGGTGCTGAAGAGGAGGTAGAGGACGCCGTAGGCGAAGGCGCAGTAGAGGCTGACGCTGAAGAGGATGGGGGAGAGGAAGAGCATCTTGATGGGGCGGACGAGGCCGCGGAGGAGGACCTGGGAGGTGGACTTCGGCGCGGCGCCCGGGGCGGTGTCGTCGTAGACGCTACGGAGCTCGGGGCGGTTCAGTTCTCTGCGGAGGCGCGCGACTTTGCGGTCGATGAGGACGCGGGGGTTGGTCTCCTGGTTGAAGACGGCGATGACGAGAGCCATGGGCGTGGCGGCGATGAAGGCGATCCACGAGCACCAGCGCCAGCCGACGTCCTGGGCGACGAAGGCGCCGACGATGGGAGCGATTGTCGGGCCGACGAGGGGCCCTACCATCCAGATGGAGATTGCGGTGCCGCGCTCGGCGATGGGGATCATGTCCGCGATGACGCCGCCGCCGATGGCGAGGCAGCCGGAGCCGCCCATGCCCGTGAGGAAGCGAAACACGATGAGGGAGTCGAGCGTGGGCGCGAGGGCGCAGCCTATGAGCCAGGCGCAGAAGAAGAAGTTTGCCGCCGTGAGGACGGGGCGGCGGCCGTACATTTCGGAGAGGGGCGCGAGGATCAGGGGGCCGACGGCGTAGCCTAGGAGGTAGATGCTCACGGGCAGCGTTCCGAGGGTGAGGTCTGCGTTGCCGTAGTCCTCGTTGAGATACTCGATGGCGGGGGCGAGGATGGACGAGGCGAAGGGGGTCATGAAGGTAATGCCGGCCAGGAACCAGATGATGATCCACTTGCGGCGGCGGGGGAAGTTCATGGGTATGGCCGGGTCATCTTGGGAGTCCCAGCCGACGAGGCCATTGTCGAGGTCGGAGACGGGGTGGATTGTGGGAGGGAGTTGCTCCTTTTCCTTTTTGCGGCGGGAGGAGGCCAGGCTTGCTATGCGGGAGAGGCGACTTTTTGCGCTGGCGTGGGAGTGTCCTGTATGTATGCGCTCGACGACGATGTCCTGGAGATGGAGTTAGCGCAGAACGAGTATCATAAGTATAAATGACATTAGGTTGTAATGGAATTGGGCACTCCCGGAGAAGTCATAGGAAAAGACAAATAAAGTGCCAATGGCCATTGAGCCTTGGCAAACTCTTAAGCAGGCGCAAAAGTCTTGCCAAGGAACATCTGCAGAGAATATGGAAACTCACCTCCTGGTACGGCTCGCTGTCGGGCGTATCCTCAACATCGTCGAAGCTCTTTCTCTCTTCCATTTCAGTCTTTTCACCCTTTTCCAAATCGCTTGATGCGTTGAAGTTTTGTCGAGTGTCCTGTTCCGTCAGGGTGCCCTGCTCCGAAGAGGATCCTCGGTGCCCGTGGGCGCCGGCCGGCGTCTCCACGTCCTTCTCGGACGTCATTCTTGGCTGACAAAAGTGGATGATGCCTATGAATGAGCAGTCGGTGAAAAGATTGATCAAAGTAGTTGGAAGTGATACCACTTGAAATTGAAAAGTAGGAAGGAGGGGGTTTTGTAGGTGAAAGGAGAATGAATGGGAAATTGAGAATGAGGATGGGAAAGAGCAATGGGCCCGGAAGTAGTAGCCGGCGGGAGGAGCAAGCACGTATCCGCGTGCCTGGCGTATCTATCCACTTAGCAATAATACCTACTCAGTTGCGCTGCCGTGACTCTACGGCGTGAGCAGTAAGGAAAACTGCTTTAGTAATTCTAACCCGAGACCCCCCCCTCTCCTCTCCTTTCCTTTTCCCCCCAGTTGCCGTATCTACCCTTGTGTACTATGTGTAGGGAAGGGCGCGAGGGCGAGGCAAGGGCGACGATCAGTTGAGGTGAATGGTGTAACGTTATTCGACCAGTACTGTCCAAAGTCCCCATCTCCATCATCTTTCGGCCGACCCCCCCTTGCGACTTGCAGGCTAAACCTGCAGGAAAGTGCGTTTTAGCCTCTCTTCCGCCGCCGGGGTTTTCGCTCCCCTCTGCGTCCTCTGAGTCGGGGCTAGTAACTCCAGATTTTTATCTCCGTACCCGCTTCGAGACGGGCATAGTTGGGGTCTGGGGGATCGGGGATTGGAGGGGCACATAGTATGGATACACAAAGAACGAGAAGAATGTAGGTTGACTCTACCTTGGGTAGGGTGTGGTGGACCTCTGAGACTAAGGTACACACTAAGGACAAGCAACCTCGGATCTTGTTTCTCAGTGATAGGCGGTGACGGCGACGGGAGAGTCTAGGACGCGGGGTTCGTTGGAGACGGAGCCGTGGATTATCCATGGAGATCCGCAACGGAACAATGGGATTGGGGCTGACCACCAATACGGCAAATCGGCAGTGTTGGGCATTCCGTCATCTCTTTGCCGTGGCATGCTTAATTCCGCGTTTTCTGCTTTAGTTTCCGCAGCTGGTGGTCATTGGTTGCGAGCTGGAATAGTGTTTGTAAGCTTCATGTACTTATCTAAGGTAGATAGCTGTCACGGCGGAATTGTGAGTTGTATCAAATGCATATACAGCTGTAGTGTAAGTACCTATAAGCGAGAAGACTGCTAGGAAATAAAGGATGAAGTTCCAGTTACCAATGCAACAAGAGCCTTAGAGTTTGTCATCAATCAACTGTAGAGATAGAGTTCATCTAGAATTGCCAGACTATGGATACTACAGACTCAACCATTGGTCAATGCGCCGCCTCTCCAGTACTCAAGAGCCAAGTCTCGCACAGACCAAAGGCTGCAACAGCTGCAACAGCCTGCAAGTGCAATGAGGTGGAAGGTTGTAACTTGTAACCGTTCCCCGGCTCCACTTCGGTTGCTGATTCCTCGCCTTCCTTTCCTGACGCTCCCTGAACCTCCACAGCCCACTGCCGCACTGCGTATCTGCCCCGCAGCCTCCCGGAAAGCCCAGTGCCCACATGGGAAAGTTCAGCGTGGTTTCCACACTCTATCCGTCCGCATACTCCAAAAAAAGAAGACAGGAAAAGGGAAAGCCACCATCCGATTACGCGCCCCCCCCCTGGAAGTGAGTGGGGACCTCTTTCTCCAAACTGACGAAGCCCTCCTCCACCTTCTGCAACTGTGTCCCATCGCAAAACCTTTGACGTTGCGATCTTTCTCTTCTTTCCATTGTTGCAGCTTCAACCACTCTTTCCCAAAAACAAAACCACCTGCGCACCTGTCTACTCACCTTGCGCACAGGAGTACGATGCAATCACACCACAGCCAAGCCTAGGCTCCTACAAGAAGTAAAGGAAACGCTACCGGAACTGAACAGAGCTGCTGGTACCGCAATCACCGCGGTGGGCGCGTTCTTGCCTGCAAAACCCGACGATACCACAGCCCAAGATGGCTTCCTCTTCAACCTCCTCTCCGACCCTCACCCGAACCGAGACTCTGAGCCTGGGAGCCCTCTCCTTTGCCGCAGTCGCAGTCCTCCTCAATGCCTTCCAGGGCGAGGGCGAGCCCCTGATAGCGTCACTGGCACTCTCAGTCCTGGCCTTTGCGCTGGCCTACTCCATGATCCGATGGCTTGGCCCAGTCTTTAAACAGGCCGGCTTCAAGGGTCGCGACCTCTCAAAGCACCACCGCCCTGAGCTGCCCGAGTGCATGGGTGCCGTCTGCGCTGCCGTCTACCTACTCGTCGTCATCGTCTTCATCCCCTTCCCCTTCTACAAGGACATTGTTGCCGCCACTAGCGGTGGTGGAAACAGGGACGTTGTATTCCAGGTCGAGCATGTACAGCAGGGACGATTTCTTCATCGCTTCCCCCATAGCAAGGTCGGCCTACCTCGTCTCTCCTTGAGCGCAACGCCACGAGAGATCATTTACTGACATATGCCAAACTGCCAGCTCGCCTCCTACCTTTCCGCAATCATCTCCCTCCAGACGACCGCCCTCCTAGGCATCGGCGACGACCTCTTCGACATCCGATGGCGACACAAGTGGTGGATCCCAGGCCTGGCCTCGGTCCCCATCCTCGTAATCTACTTTGTCGACTTTGGCGTCACCTCCATCGTCATCCCGATCCCCCTCCAGCCCTACCTCGGCGAGCTCTTCGACCTCGGCGTCCTCTACTACATCTACATGTCCTGCATCGCAATGTTCTGCCCTCAGTCCATCAACATGCTCGCAGGCATCAACGGCATCGAGGTCTCCCAGTGCATCGTCGTCTCCCTCCTCCTCGTCCTGAACGACTGCCTCTACCTCTTCACGCCCTACCCCCACCCGGCCACCGACTCTCACCTCTTCTCCCTCTACCTCCTCCTCCCCTGGCTCGGCGTCTCCTTCGCCCTCGTCCTGCACAACTGGTATCCCGCCAAGGTCTTCGTCGGCGACACCTACTGCTACTTCTCCGGCATGGTCTTCGCCACCGTCGGCATCCTCGGCCACTTCTCAAAGACGCTCGGCCTCCTCCTCGTCCCCCAGCTCTTCAACTTCCTCTACTCGACGCCCCAAATCTTTGGCCTCATCCCCTGCCCTCGTCACCGCTTGCCCCGATTCAACGCTCGCACCGGCCTCCTGGAAACGAGCAAGACGCCTTGGAGCCCCGAACGCCAACCCCGGCCCCTCGTCGCGCAAGGACTGCACCTGCTCGCCAAGTTGCGCCTTCTGGAAGTTACAGTGGACGAAAACGGCCGCTTTGTGGAGACGAGCAACTTCACCCTGCTCAACCTGTGGCTCGTCTGGAGAGGTCCCCTGAGAGAGGACCGCCTCGCGTGGGAGGTCACCTTCCTCCAGCTCTTTGTCGGCCTGTTTGGCCTCTTTGTTCGCCATCGCCTCGCTCTGCTCATCTTTAAGGAGGATAACTGGGGTATGACGACCAAGAGATACTGAGTGAACCTGCCGTGTGTTATGGGCCTTACAAAAGACCTCTGGACCTCGCACGTTTATCAATTTTCATCAATCCTGGAACCGCGTTCCATCCGGATTTTTTTGCCTCATTTTCTTGTCTGGATTTCGCATCGCAATGGGGGACGGACGGCATGGCTAGGAGAGCCGTATGTCTGTACTATACCGAAAGAATTGGTTGGAGGTTTGAAATTGAGATACCCTGTAAGAGTACCTGGCGGGTATGTAAGAACCGAGATCGACACTCTTGAGAGATGGTCGATAAAATCAAGATAGAATTGCAAAAGCCACATTACAAGTATGGTATCAGGGAAGCAGTATTCTGTGAGCGAAAACTTAGGCAGCCTGTTTCCAGCTGCAAAAAAAGAGCCATCCATTTGTCATGGGAGGGGTGTAGTAGTCCCGCACCGAGGCGACTTCCACGTCGCCCGGCACAGCTAACAAAGCCTAGAAATACACACGAAAACATGCCGTTCGTGGCAAGAGTAGTTGGAACCTCCTTTCCCGGTCTTTTCATCTCGTATCGGTCGATACCCGGCTCTTCACTGCGTCTGTCCATGTCCCCCTTACGTTACGCCATAGACTCCCCATCGAAGAAAAGATTCAGCTTTCCTGCCAGACGACGAAAATAAAATAGTGTCGAAATGGGCTTGTGTGTTTTTCGTAAGACGTGCATTTTCTTTTTGCAGCTCCTCCCAAAAACAACAGTAAAACGAAGTTCATCTGAAGACATTCCCGAAAAAGCGCTGACCGAACCCGAGGAACCCCTTCCCCTTTCCCTTTCCCATTGTCCGTCGCTGCCCAAACGCCAAAGTCAATCACCAGACTGTCGCCGCCCCGAAACGTTTTTGATAATATTTAGAGGGGAAATAAAAGCCGCTGTGTCATCTTCGGAACTCGTGGACCCCGTTCTATGTTACAGCGTGTTGGCGGCCGCAGCCGCAGGATTCGAGTTGATCGTGTTGCCCGTAACGGGTGTAAGAACATCCGCACTCTTCTCAATCACTGGAGAATCGACGATAGCATCGAGCGTTGGCTTCGTCTCCTCAGTGCCAGAGAGTGAGGTCTTCAGAGTGCCAGCAGGCTTGGCCTTGTTCATCCTGCTCTTGGTGTAATCGCTGAGGCTCAACTTCTTCTTGACCGGACTTGGATGTGCCGCAACACCATTGACTGCAGTCGGAGCAAATGGACTGGGTAGACTGCTTGCGGAGAACGGCGACTGAATTGTCGATGGTGTTGAGGCACTGGGAGTCGCCGATGTGGGTCCGTTGAAGGCAGGGACCGGTGGCATCGTGACTCGTAATTCCGGTGATCTCATCTTCAACGGGCTGCTTGAGCCATTCGCGGGTCCATATGAAACGCTGTCGGTCTGCAGGGGCGATTTTACGGTGCTTGGCGAACTTGTCGGAGCATCCGACATCACGACATCGCCAGCAGGAGGAGCGGCTGGCGATGTATCGCGGGCTTGATTGCCAATATCCTTGGAGGGCGGAGGAGATTCAGCACTAGGCTTGACCTCAGCTGGTTGATCCACGTCCATGGGTGTTGGTTCCCGAGCGGAGAGAGAAGAGAGTGACTTGCGTCTCTCGACTTCATCACAGCGTAGGCGGTGTCGATTGTTGAGCAGCCGTTGCGAAAGAGAAATGATACGGCGTCGTGGCCTGGGTGTTTGAACGGGCTCACTGTACCACTCGCCCTCGACAGGGTCGGTTTGTACACCGGCATCGCAGTAAACGGGACGAGGTGTGGATGATGTTCGTCCGGACTGGGAACCGACCGACTCGGCTCTGGAGGCAGGTGCCTTGAACGGATTCTGTGCCGTTGGTGACACGCCACTTGAAGGGGAATTCGACTTGCTTCGAGATGTTCCCGCATCGACGTAGTGTGTAGTGCCGCTGGATGCGTTGCTGGTTGAGCTCCGTTGTTTCGTCTTGGAAGAACCGGAAGTGGATGCCGTGCCATCGGATGTTCGCTTCTTCTTGCGTGGAGGTTGTTGCTGTTCCATTCGTCGGAATGAGTCTTCAACCATTTGAACCTTGCGTTTGTCCCTATCAGTCGGTTCTGTGAGGATACCTGGCCGATCCAATGAACCCTGGCGTACGGGCGTGCGATCACGACTAGGCGGTTTGCTGCGCTCAGAAACTGACCGACCGTCGTTGTCGGCGTCGTCTTGGTGTCCCTCGCTAGCTGCGCGACTGTTTGTAGCGTGACCGGTGCTGGTGGGAGAGATGGTGTGGGTTTTTGGCTTTCGTTGTTTCTTCTTTGCGGGAGGCCGAGACTGAACCTTCGCTTGGTGTTGTCTGTGGAAGCGAGCAAAGGCACAGTTCGCACCCAAGTCACACGCACAGCCGCCGTACTCGGACAATATCCGATGAATCCAGCCCGATAGTGTTTGGTACTCAGCCTCGTCCATCTCAGACTCGTTCTGCGTATTGGTGTCGTCGTCAGCGAGGCCCAGCAGATGCACTAACCGTGCCTGGAACTTCTTGGGTAGCCTAAAGTCCCATGGTAGAGTAATTTGCTCGTTTGCCGCGATGTATATGTCGCTCATGAGCCAGAAGTGATACTCGGATTGGCCTGACAAGTACGTATCCAGCAGGGCGTTGGGCTTGCAGCTTCTTCGAACGAAGCGAGCCATCGATCCTTCTTTCCTGGTATCAATGTACAAGGGAAGCATGGGGTGGAAGAAAACAAAAGGCAACGGGGACGAAAGTTCCTCCCATAGGTTTTCGGGATCTGCGCAGTAGTCCTTTTGGAATCCGATCACGCCGTTGAGTTCAATCAAAGGGACGTCTTTCTCGATGGCGGCAGGGGTAGCAAGATATTGCCATCGTAATGTCGTCTCTGGCGAGACAGGAATCTTCTTGCTCTCGACGTGAAGCTGACGCTTGCGAGCGTCAATGTCTTTCGGCAGCTTAGCAAAGACGTCGTTGAATTCCTCGCCCGTCTCTTGCCTCATGCGATCCGGTTCCCGAAGCCAAACTGACAAGGTATTGGAAACGAAGAGGCTCGCAAAGGAATTGATGCGAGTGATGGGGATGTCTGCTTCTTTGCTCATGGACAAGAAGCCGTCCGAGTAATTGTGTATTTGGAAATCGCTCGGAAGGTCCGGGGGAGTAGTTGCTGGGCTTGGGGGGTGGCCGTTGGGTTGTGATCGCCCACCATTGCCGTACGAAGGACTTCGCTTTGCGTTCTGAGAACTGATCGAATGGGATGGCCGATGGGATGACTTCACCTTCTTGGTTGGGTGAGGGTGGTCGCTCGGACTTCCGTGCTTTGCATTCTCCTGGCCCACAGGGTGGCCATTCAACTGCAAGTCCGTTGGCTTTGGCTTCTTCTTGTGGCTTTTGGATGGCGGGCGTTTGGCCTTCTTATCTGGTATGGTTTCTGTCGTAGGACCATTCTTTAGTCGCCGGGTTCGCTCGATGGCCTTTTGTCGATCTAGGGGGCGCGGCTTGCAATCAGCGCACGAGTGGGCAAAGTCTTCGCGGAGGGCCTCCTCGCGACTGTGAGGGTAAAAGCAGTCGATGTGCTGCCACGTGTCACACGTCTCGCAATAGATCGTGTTTCCATCATCGTCAGTGAAGTTGCAAATACACTTGATCGTGTACGGCTCTTCTTCCTCTACCGTCTCGGCCTTGCGTGGCACATTGTGTGTTGAGACTGGTACGCTCGGGGCGAAGAGGGTCTGACTAGGAGTCGCGGTCTGCGTCGACAGCGGCTGGGGCTTTTCGGTCATAATCTAGGTTTGCCTCGTAGTGCGAATTGAAGTCGAGGTATTGGGTGAGATGATTACTGTTGCGGCCTGGGTAGCATGACGACGTCTGTCTAGACGCACAGGTACAAGCCGTCGAATGAACCACAGAAACAGCAGTACACAGGGCCGTCGTCATCCGTCGGCGGGAAGGGTATGGTCGAGTCGAGGGTTCTCGACGAAGCTGGGTAAGGTAGGACTCGGTGGGATTGTCGAGTCCGGCTCACAAAGGACAGGTCGTCGCAGAGGCGAGGAACGGTCCAACAAATCGCTTTTCACACACCGCGGTCGTCCCGAAACCAGGAAAACACCGTTAGGTTGTCACAAGCGTGTGTTGTGGGCGTCGTGAGGTGGAAAACTTTTCGAATTGTGATCGCGAAGAGCGTGTCCACGGACCGATCGAAGCCAGAAGACGGATCAAGTCGAAGAAAGGGTTGAGCGGTTGCGCCTCGTCGACGGGGAGGGATGGAGCGTTTCGAAAAGCTGGGCCGAGTCGGGAGAATGTAGTATGAGGAGGAAATCGAGTGTTGAGGACCGGAGGTGAGGTAGAGAAGGGTGTTTTGGGTCGAGCAAGTGAGGGTGGAAAAGAGATTGAAAGAGAAGAAGAGAGGGGGGCACGACACGAAGGAGAGAAAGATGGATGGGTCCCCCAAAGGAGCGTAGCAGACACCAGCGGTGGTGGTGGTGGCAGCAGCAGCAGCAGTACCTGGGTAGGAGTAGTAGGTAGCAGTGCTGGTGCTGGTGCGGTGCGGTACGAGTTGAGCGAGACAGGTCCCAGTGCAGGAGCGTGCAGGCCGGAGCCTAGGCCAAGCCGAAAAGAGAGAGAGGGCGAACGAGCAGGAACAGTGACTGCACTGCTTAGGTTGGGGGACTTGGACTCTGCGGGCTTGGGGACTGACTGGCACCTTGTGCTTCGGTGCGCGGATTGCGGACTGGAAGATGGGGGGGGGAGGGAAGGCAAGGGAAGGGGGGCGTCTTCGAAGATGGGATTTTTTGGGGGGAAGGGCGATGAGGACTCAGGACGGGTTGCTGGGTGCTGGGATGCTTGGGGAGCATCGCACCTGCTCAGCTTGAGATGCCCTGGCACCTGGCCCGTTGCCCGCTGGCTGGGGAGCACTGGCTACCACCAGCCAGTCCGCCAGCCGTCACAGCCTGGTATGGCCGGACATGCGCTGGAGGGAAGGGCGACGACAACAGGACGGGGGGAGACTAGAGACGGGAAGACAGACGAGGAAGAGAGTGAGAGAGAGAACGGGAGACGAGGGCAGAAAAGCCAAAGCCCGTGTGTAGGGAAGAAAGGGTACAGAGGTACCGGTACTTACTTGAAGCTAAGCCCGAAAGGCGGTGGACACGCTGATATGAGTGGCTCCAACTGTCCAATCAGATGTCTAGCGCAGATCCATGATGCCTCAGGCAGAAGAGGTTTCAGGCCGCAACCAGACACAGAGAAATTGGGAAAGTGTGTGATGGTTCCCGTCTGATGAAGGACTGGTGAGTGCCTTGTTAGCCCTCCGCACCAGACGCGCCTGAGAGGTCGACCAGGCAAAGAAGAAGGCGGAGAGGGCGAAAGAAAAAAAAAAAATCCAAGTCTGCGTGATAAAAGAAGCAAAATGTTGGAGAGAAAGTGGAGTGAAGACACTATCCGCAATAAGTGTACCGAAAACAAAGTCAAGGAGGCATTCGACTAGAACAGACTCTCATCATCTTGATGAGAGCAGCTGGCGGCCACGGAACGTCGGTTTGATGTGAACAAAAACAAGAGGCAGACTCGTCTGGTGGGAGTGGAGGGACAAGAAGCGGCATGCAAAGATTTAATGAGTAATAAGAGAGAAAGAAATGGGCAGGCAGCGTGGTGTTGGTGTTTGGTGCGAGTTGGGTGATGGATCCTCTCTGGCCCTAGCAGAAACGCCGGGCGGATGTGACGGGAGGAGCGAGAGGTGGAACGACCGAGGGCGAAAGGCGACGGCAGACTGGTCGAGGACTGGTCGAAAGAGGGGTGACCCGCGCGACGGGAGTGACTCTGCGTGCGCCATACGGATGGATGGGTTCATGGATGCCTTGCTTCGCTGGTTTCTGCCTGCAAAAGAGAGGACATCCGCGTGCCATATGCGGAGACGAATAAGATATCCGTCAGGTAGGTAGGCGTGGAGGGCGTAGGCGGAAGTGAACAACTGTGAGCACTGAATCCCTAGAGAAGTCGACGCCAGAGACACGGGAGAGAGAGTATCTGACTGGTATCTGGCCGACGGAAGGCTAGGCATAAGATAAGCGTAGGTTTGATTGCCTGTGTGCTCCGTACTATGAGCGGGAGAATGCCGGCGTCGCGTTGATCTCCTCGTTGAGTTCCAGTTGAACAAGCGTCGAATTCGATGCCTTCAAACATGGTAGCGTCTTTGGAAAACCAAACCAGCGAATTTCAAGACTGAGAATCGGGGATGACCATGGCTTTCATCCCATCCCGAGGGAGACGTGAGGCCCGTCCAATTATGCGCAATCTGGGTTCTCTTAAAATAGGAGGCCTTCGAGTGACTTGCCGTTGGCGCGTCGTTTCGCAGGAAACCTTTGTACCCTTGCCCCCTATTCTGCCTGACTTGTGAACAAGTGAGTGGTTGCTCTTCTCTGATTTGTGCTAGGTAGGCAGCTAGACGACGTGGGCGGGTGGCAAGAGTCACTTTCCGGTTGAGGGCAGCCCAAGTCCAAGCCGCCATGGCGCCAGGGGTAGAAGAAGCCAACAGGACTGGAGAGACACTCGGGGGCCCCTCCGCTGGAGGTGAGGTGGTGAGTGGTGAGACTGAGAAAGAAGGCCTCTGCTCCAATGGGAGACCATGGGCAGACTTCAAAGGCGCCGTCATCCACTCTGGACTCCACTGCTTCGAATGCTCTTCGCATCCAAGCCCAATATCCACTTTCGTCTCTCTCTCTCTCTCTCTGATCCATCATAGAAGAGCTTCTCACTTCTCGTCGCAGAATTGTGTGTCCAGCCGAAAGGGTACGAATACGGCAGTCGAGAGTTCATCGCGTCGAGGGCTACGGAAACGAAGCGAACGCTACACCAAAATCAGCCACCCATAGTTACATGTACGTACACACCTCAGCGATGACGGGAGTGACTTACTGGATAGATAGGCCGAGGTACCTTGAGAACTTCAAAGGAAGCAAAAGGAAGAAAAGGTACATCTCTATACGTCTCTGGCTCAGCGACTCTTTTCGGCTGCAGTGGGATCGGATTGTATTGGATTTCCATTGGATAAAGTGGGGCTTGTCTGCGAAAGGGCAGCATTTCTGATGCTCCTTCTAAAAACCCAAAATGGTGAAGTCCCTCCTCCCCCAAGCCGCAAGTCCCACGGCGTAGCGTCGCGTCCTGCCGATTCCCACTTGTCTGAGGTCTCAACTCAACATCCCTCTCCCTTCTCTCATTGGTCAGTAGATCAATCTGGGAATGGCCGACCGGGTCTTACTGCCAGGGCCTAATATTATCGTGCATGGAGCCGGTCTTTCGCTCCCTGCAACAAGTCGCCCTTCCCCCTGGTCAAGCTGGAGACCTGCAGTTTTGCATGCGACTTTGCGTTGGAGTTTTGGAGGTGACAAACAGCTCCGACTCGGATGCGCAAATGTTGACTCTAGAGTGAGAGAGAGTCTGTCTCTGCTCGCCCACGCTCACGGCTGACGGAAGCTTTCGCTGGTTGTGTCGCAGAGGTAAGTATCTTCGCCGCAAGGTCAACCGCCCGCAGAGGCGGCCCTTGATGACTGCAGCTGGAGCTCTTTCACCATCACACTTTCCGTGAAGCCTCTTGCACAGCTCGTCAACCCAAGGCGACAGCAGCATGCAGGTTGAAGTCATCATCACTGCAGGCTGATGCGAAGCGTCCCCTCTCGGCACTGGAACTTCATCCCACCCTTTCGTTCGACACTTCGGTACGGAGTAGCGTAGCTGACTCTCGCCTCCAGTTGCTCTCCTTTTTTCTCCAAAATCCCACGCCGTCGCCTGATGCCCCTTCAACCATCTGCGCCAAATGGCTCGACCCCTCACCAAGACAGACTAGGTTGGCCTCCAAGAGCTCGGTAAATGGCACGCTGCGTTGAACTCTACTGCGAACTGTGAGTGTGTACACAGAAACGGAGGCATGGGGGGCGGCCCTTTGGGCTGCTGAGGTGTCATCTATCTGCCTCACCAAGCCATAGTTGCAGAAGTATCGGTACTTTGACCACCTTCAGTCAATGCTCCTCAGGTCCAGCACAATTGCGCGCCTCGAAATGCGACCACGCGCGGCGCCTTTGCGAGCAGTTGTGGTCCTTGTTGCCCTTGGGTTGACTGGTTGCCCAGAGCGCCCGGGTGCTCCAAGTACAGTACGACGTAGGGGGGGGAACATCAGTGCCCGCTGCCGTCTCGAAGGCTCGTCGAGCCTTTGCCGTTCATAATAATGCTTCCTCGGTGATGGGATCGACGGGAGGAACTGCGCTATCCTTCCGCTTTCTCGCCCCATCATCCTTCTCCTCAACTGGAGATACCGAGCAGACAAACAAAACAAAGAGTCGCGGTTTTCCGTCGTCCATCCGCACCCAGCTGGCGTAAAAGGGCCCCGGCATGATTCGCGGCCGGTGTCCCTCTAGCTAGGATCTCCCTGTCCTATGATCGCGTCCTCGAGACTTGTCCAAAAGTTTGCGACACTGATAGCCAGGGCTGCAGCTGAGTTGTCGAGGTGCCCCGTACTTGTTGGCCACGGTCCCCAATCATCGTCCAAGCAGGTTGGCCACACTTTCCGGTTCACTCGAGCACTTGTTTGTGCCAGCTCCCTGCACTCGACGCCGGACTGATTGGTACAAGCCGACGGACCCGTGCACCACGGTTTTCCCACCATGAAAGACGCATGAGATGGTGTGGCTCCTGGTGTGGCTACCTTTCTTTTCAGGTCATCATCCATGCCGTAGCACGACTTCTTGAATCGCGGACGGAGTTCTGTCCAATCACGAAACCTGCGCAGTCGAGCCCTCGAAGATGCTTGGATCGAAGGGCGCACCAAGCAGTTCTGGCTCTGATACTGAAGATCTTGGAGGAGCCAGCGGCTTGTGATGATGGAGAGACCCTGAACAGTTTGGCTGGCACTGGGCTTTCAATGCTGAGGTTGCTGTCTGTCTGCTTCGGTTCTGTCCACGGGACCAGAGTTCCAGGGATCTTCCAACAAAACCTGGGCCGTCGAAACAGCCCAGCTGCTCTGTGTGACAAGGCTCCAGCCGTCGCATAGGAGTGAGCACAGGCGGAGGCGAAAAGTCAAGTCCATTATTGTGGCTAGAACGCCGACAGCTCCTTCCTCGTGTGGCGCTCCGTCTTGTTTGCGCATGGACGGCTCCTTCAATGCGCAAATGGTGATATGGCACTCGCGACGCAATTCCATGGTTGCAGCTCGTAATCGAGGGACTCGGCCGTTTCAATCTCCAAAAGACGAAGGCGGGAGGTAATCTGGAGCTGGGAAGTCGATAACGAAAGTGGGATCTTTGGAGGGGAACGAAGCAGAAGAGTGGGAATTTTACGGTGGCCCGTGCGACGACGACGACGACGACAGGATTCGATGTACCTTTTGGGACAGCACTCAAGAGGCTCTGTCGTTGTCTAGTGTACTTGCTTTGGTCCAGCAAAAGCATTATTTCGGAGGCTCCTTGTGGCTATTACTTCTGCAATGTGAGTCTATAATCAAATAGCTATACTTCAATGTACAGACCTATACAAAGGGCACTGCTTGCTCTACACCAAAGATATGCAATGAAAGGTACCTCCAATGTCGCCATGGTCGCTGGGGAAGGCAAAGGCGCTTGTCCCGACCAAGGTCACCTAGCTCCATCCAATCAGATCGATCTGACGTTGTCCCCATGACGTTCTCCCTCCGAACCCAGCCCCGTTCGTTGCTCACCACCTACCAACCAAAGCCACTCGCAGGAACCACTTCTCTATCACCTCCCATCATCCTCACGCTAAACATCGAACCTCGGACGCCGACGAGTACACACCGAGCATCATCAACGACATCGAGACCGCCGTTGTTCGAACCGCCCATACCCCATCTTCCTAATCACTAAACGACCTCGACCTCTAACCGCGATGAGGTTCGCCACAGCTGTCATCGCCTTCCTCTCCGCCGGTCTCGCACCGGCCGGTGCCAGCGTCCTGGTCCAGAGAGACCAGTCCGTCATTGTTAACGATGACCTCAAGGTCCCCGGCGACTCGCCTTTGGAGCTCTGCCCCAAGTCCCATGATGAGGACATCGTCACAATCGACAGCGTAGACCTCTCTCCCAACCCTCCTCAGGCGTAAGTTCGTTTGCAGCAGCCCCCAGTCTATGACGATGCATACCGCAGTATCGTGAAACGGGAGCCAGCTAACATGGCGTTTCAGTGGCAAGGAGCTCGTCATCAAGGCTTCCGGCACCGTCAAGCAGAACATCGAGAAGGGCGCCTACGTCCTTCTCCAGGTCAAGTACGGCCTCATCCGCCTTATCAGCACCAAGGCGGACCTCTGCGAGCAGATCGAGAACGTCGACCTCGAGTGCCCCATCGAGAAGGGTGTTCTCACCGTCACCAAGTCTGTCGAGCTTCCTAACGAGATCCCCTCCGTAAGTCAGGCTCATCTATATGAACCTTATCAGATTATTGACAATATCTACAGGGCAAGTACACCGTCTTTGCTGACGTTTACACCGCCGATGACGTCCCCATCACTTGCTTGACCGCTCAAGTCGTTTTCTCGCGCAACACCAAGAGCTTCTTCAGCTTGGAGCTTTAACTTAATTACAAGCATACGAAGGTTTACGATGATGGGGCATGGGTTACAGTCACACGTAGCGATACATCCAGATTGCTGTTGGGGTTTCACTTCATCTCATAACACTGGTAGCATTAGGAATTTGGCATAACACAGTTCAACTTCGCCCGTGTGATGGATCCATTTGAGGGTCCTTTTAGGTGTTCATTCTGCGTAGGAGTATCGGCATAACAATGCGTACGTACATAGGGTAGCGGTGCTAGGCATGTAGCTCGCAATTTATTCATGATAGGCCGGTGCGGTCCATCCAAACTCCGAATACGCTGCCGGCGTACCATGCTTTTGCCTCTTGGCCCTTACTATCCCCATAATCTGTGGAATTACATGCTTATTCGCCAAACAACCGGCGCACTCTGCGCAAAACACTGTCCTTCTCGGGGTCGTACGGGTGGTCCTTGCTCGGAATTTCGAGAACGGTCGGGAAAGCAGCAGTGTAGGTATCGAACCGATGTCTTATGCGATCGGCAATCTATTCTTTCAATCAGTATGTGTCCTCTTGGCACAAGGCTTTCCCCCCCCCCCCCCCCAGGATCGCTACTGACGTGTTGGTTGATGAGGATGATGCCAATGTCCTTCCTCGAAGTGAAGGATTCAAAGGTAGACTCGATCGTAGCGGTGTCCGTCTTGCTATCCACCACCAGGAAGTTCTTTTCTTGGTCGGCACCCGTGCTGACGTGCTGTGCACTTGTTAGTCATCTCGAGCCGCAATCGGAATCGTCGTGGAGTCGAAAGAGCGCACCCCAATGCCAGCGAGGAGGAGGCCGGTGACCGAGTCCTAGTTCTCAAGTTTTAGCCATTTGTAATCAGTTATAGTGTCGACTACGCAAAGTGTCCTACCTCGTCGCCAATAACGGCGAGGAACTGGCGGTCCTTCATATCTGCTTGCGAAGCCATCTTGGATGACTTGTGCGGTTGTTGGAGAGCTTGCGATGGCCCAGGAGGTCGGCGGACGGATTGACGTACTTGCCTTGATTACCTGTACCCGACCTGGCGGCGGGCTGGCAGCGCTCCACTCCAGCACCTCACTGTGGCTGAAGTGCTGTTAGCGCTGTTCTGCCAGGTACCGCCTGCTGGAGCCCGAACTGCTAACAGGCTCGGATGAGGTGTGGGCTATGTGACAGAAGCCAGTGGAGACCCCGCTTGCAGCGTTCCGGTACGTATTATCTCCCAGATGCTTTCAGTTTACGGTCCATGCACATAAGGAAGGTACCCCTGTCGAAAGCTCCTCTTGCCAAGCAGCGGGACAATGGCCCAAAAATCAATAGGCCCAGACTTCTTTGTAAACAATTTCACCTAGCGACGAAATCGACGACGACAACGACGACAAACGACACCGACGCATCACTCGATCCCGCCCGTCGACTACGAAATCATCACCTCCGAGGCTTCCAGAATTCCATCCGCCCAGAAGTCGCCTGTTGATGGCAAGAAGCGCAATCTGACGAGATGCCGCGTCTAGTGCGAAAGAAGCCGCTCTCTGAGCGCCTGAAGGCCATGCTGAACCCTATGGACTTCTTGCTCTGGCTATCGGAAGAATTGGAGACGAGAGATTGGGATTCAAAGGCACTAGGAACACAGCTCGGGCTCGGCTGCAACTTCGTGTTCCTCCTTGCTAGAGCTAACTGCGTAGCATCGGAGGTCGAGGATGATGTGTTCAGCGATGGGAGCTCCGGGGGCATCGTCACCTACATTGTCAGTAGCATCGAGTCGCATGGGTTGCGCATCATGGTTACTAACAAGTCCTCAGGTGCGGCCCCTCGTTTGGATTCTTGGCCTCCTATCTGTCGCCAACGCCTTCTATACCATGTCCAGAACGAGGCAGTACCGATTATTCCAAGTCAACGTTGAAGACAAGCCGCACACCCCCTCAGCCCAACGAGTCAAAGCCAAGTCCGACCCGGCCGTCTCTTCGCCCCTGAGACTCTTGAATAACCTCCTGTCTTCCGAGACTGCCGAGTCGCGAGCCCACCCCGACAGATCACACGACGTCTGGGAGCTAAGTGTCTGGGATCCTCTCCCGGTCTCTTTGCAGCTCTTCTGCCTCTTCAGCCCTGGCCACGTTCTTGTCTATATGATGTTCCTCCCTCTGGTGCCCTTGGATCCCAGACCGAGTGTAACAGTTTTCAACTGCATTGTGCTACAACTCATTCTTTCCGTCCAGCTGATTTTCGTCCAAACTCGGTATGCTCAGCAGATCAAGGATACGGCTATCATCCACAAGGAGGTCCTCCACGAGTACGACACCAAGTTCGTGCGGCCACGTCTTCACCCGGTTGTTCGCGATGTCGGCACACAGTGTTCGCCTGAAGAGGCTAAGGATGAAGAGTCCTTTGTCGAACTGGGAACGCCTACGACGGTCATCAAGAAAGAGTTTGTGGTTACACCCAATCCTCACGTCAAGCAGGAGGACCCGGTCCACACTCCTCCAATTAGCAGCTTCGCGTCCCGTCTCTTTACTCCGACGTCTAACAGGCGATCCGAGTCCTTCACCCCTGTGCCCAGCACTCGCTCGGTCCGGCAAAGTCTCCCGCCGGCACCCATGTACCAGTCGACCTCAACGTCCACCGCGAACACCGGAGGAACGAGCTTTGGCGGAAACTTGGGTGTATTCAACCACGCGAACTCGCCACTCAAGAAGACGTCGAGTCTTAATGAGATGAACCAGGGCTTCATGTCGCCCCGGAACTCGAGAGAAATGGCTGCTCGGGAACAACGTCGAGGAAGCCCACTGAAGCAGTCGGAGATTAGAAGATCGACTGGCTCAGATGCTCTCGACCACACGAGTGCTCCCGATTACAACCCCTTTGCCAGCGCGAAGAGGAACAGAAGCAATCAACAAGGGGAACGGTACCCTTCTAGATGGTCGGGTTTCCACTGAGAGGGCTTGACGTACGTGGCATGAGAGATGGGTGACATTGCTCTGGGAAGACTTTTTGCTTGATGGCTTCAAACTTATTTACAGCAGCATATGGCGGCGTTGGGCTGGTTCGGGCGGATAGTCGATTCCTGGGCCGGCGTTCTTCTTTGTTAATCAACTATTCAAGTCTCAAGACTGAATTTGTATTCTCTTCAATCAATCTTTTTTTGGTGAAGGTGCATTATTCCCGGCACAGTTCTCGCGAAGTCCCTGCAACTTGGCGAATTGGTGACCTTGTACCTTGCGATCCTTGGATATGTCTTCAGGATATAGAAGTGACTGTATCTGCCTCCTGATGGTGACTGAGCTTATTTTGTTATTACTGACGTTGGCTACCCAGCCAACTAAAGTCTGTCAATTCCTTCGTCCTGAAGACTAGTCTCAGTGTTGCTAAATCTAGCCTCCTCGGAGATTGACGACCCTTTGGCTCGCCAGACTTAGATATCCTCTGAGAACTTTCACGAAGACGCGTCTCATTGCCGAGGGAACAAGCTTTTCCCGGTTGTCTGACCTCTGCGATAGCGGGAGATAAAGATATGCCTCCTCGTTCCGTTTCGTTTGACACTTCTTATCCATGAGAAATACTCGCCGCGCTGTCGAATATGGTCATTTCAGTGTCTAAATATTCGCATGGGTCTTGGGAAGTCAGATGCCCTTGATAAGCCTCCGCACACATGAAAACGAAGAAAAGCAGAATAAACAGTTGAAGAGCAGATAATGCGAATTCCATAAACAATGCTGATTCTTTCCTCCCAGTAGAATAACGAGCAAGGTTGTCAACATCGACACTTGATGCCTTTCCTCACATGATGTTTTGCCAATCTCTTGTTCCTGTCTTCACCAAGCCCTTTGGCTATCACTTCGTTGCCGTATGGATTCCTCACTACGTCTTGCTCCATGTTCCCGAATCGTACTTCAGAAACTGCAGGGCAGTGACATCTAGACCTCGGAAGCATGAACTTTCCATGTCCCAAGCTTCCCCACAAGCCTCCATATCGATCCCCTCGCTTGCGGTGGCGAGACGGAAGAAAAGGAGAAAGGTTCATGGGCGTTGGAGGGACGTTATGGACGGAGGTCAGTCTGATGAGGCAGGAAGGTACCCTGGATGCTCGACGAGAGCCTCAAGAGAAGGCAGGTACATTGGAGGCGCTGCACCTGCTCTCCTTGAAAACTGCTCCGCCAAGAAATACCGTAGCGCATTCAAGAATGTGCACCTCATGTGATTGATAAAGTACGTTCGGTTCCTTAGAAGGAACTGTCTAGTGATGCCAATTGGAACGAACCATCTATCATTCGTTGCTACCCGAGCCTCATTAACATGCCTGCGCTACGAGAATGTGGTTTCCAACCGGAATGTACTTCCTGCTTCGTACTGAACAAAAGTCTGGGTCAAATATTGGACTCTCTTGAAAGTCTTCAATTCACGATTCCACCAGCGATGAGCTCTTCGTAACGTTCTGTCCATGTCGTTGAAACACTCCTCGATGATCTTTTCGAGCTCTTGTGTGTACTCCGTCATGCATCTCGACAGGTGCGACGGGTCCAAGGTTTCGGTTCCGTCAAGATCTCTTACATCGATGTTGTATATCTGTGTATCTGCCGCAGATATCCGGCGCAGCTTGCAGCGTGTCTTTGGTGCATTGAAGTAGGAGCCAAAGCAAGAGCCATTTGAGATGTCCCCGACAACCACTGACAGAGTCTCCAGTTTCGGAAAGTAGAATGTGAGTACCCAGGCTACCAGATCCAAAAATTCTTTCTCGCCTGGGATAGCCAGATGCCTTGTCTCTTGAATGACGTGTTCGAAATCGTCTTCACTGGCAATGTCTTCCAAAGATGCCGGACCTTGATTCTGGCAGAACAGGGTATCCAATTCCGGCTGATAAGATCGAAACGGCACAGGAAAATCAATCGTGTCAATGGCCGAGCGCGGACGCATAAGATGAATTCCACTCAGTCTAGAGTTCTGGACGAATTGGCGAGACTCGCGGCAAACATGCATCAGCACCGGAAAGGCAGTGTACACCAGCAACGACTGTGGTGTGTCGCATGTCGACGGAACGATGCAAACTTCTGACTCGACTTCAGGGAGTGACAGCTTCCAGATCTCAGCTCGAATTTCTGGAGGCAATTCGCCAAAGAGGTGGAAATCCATTGCGCAGGCGTGGGTGACGGTTGCTCTGGTTGACGTCTAACAATAGAAGGAGGAGGGCGAAGCACAAAGGGAAAAGGGATGGGAAAGAGAGAAATTCAATTGAGTTGGATTATATGCTGGGAAGGAGTGTCGCCAACTTACAAGCAACTGCCTTGTTCCTTGAGTCAGGGGTTGACAGCAGCAGCAGTTCGTCGAGTCGTTGCGCCTCTTTGACATTGACTGCTCAAACCTGTCGTCCCTTCCTGCGCAAGGATCTCCCTTTCCAAACGCAACCCATCATTTCCGATCTCTTACATCGCCGCCGGACACACACCTGGCAACGGGTTCATGAGTTCTTTTGCCGGCATCGTTGTTTATTTACTCTCTATCTGTCGTACCATGCAGCATTTCTATCCCCGCATCTCCTCGAATTGAATTATGTCAACCCACTCAGCTCCAGCCACCGGTCGACCGCCCGATGCACCATCGTTTCGAGTCTTATCTCGACGTCCTGGACAGCAAGTCTCCGAAGGGTTTGGCCGGAAGTTAAATCTAAGCGCGCGTTTGAGGGCCGTCCTCCCAAGCCGCCGGGCTGAAAAGGGTAGCACCCATCGGAATCAAGGGTACTAGGAAACCGCTGAAAACCCTCGTTCGAGATCTAGACACTCTCCGACAAGTCCACCACGAATAGGTCGAAGCTCTGACCGCATCACACGCTGGAACACGGCCAAGGAACTGGGCCGTTCTCGGAAAGCCCGATCTTCTGAACCTGAGCCTCTTCTCCGAAGAGCTAACACGATCGCTCATACACCGGCAACTAGATCTTCAAGAGAAGAACGAACACTGGAAGAACGCCGATTGATCCACCGGGAGCGCAGAACTCTGAAAGAGAGTGGAGATTACCTTGGCGTCACAGGAATCAACCCAGTCACAGGAGAACTAGACGTTGAGACACCGTCTACAACCAGCTTCAGCTCTGCTTCCTTGACTCTCGACCAAAAGCTGGAAGCTAGACACAAGTCGGAGTCTCGACGTACGCGCCGCGGGGCCGAACTCCTCACAGAAGAGGTGACCAAAAAGCTCCAGCAACGAGAAGAGCAAAGATTTGCCCGGAAAGATCGGGAAAAGGAGGCCATACGACAAGCACAGCGCAACGTTCAGTGGCAACGCCATAGACAGCAGTGGTCTTCTGCCAAAGAGCCTGTACTTAGCCCGATTGCGCAGTCAAACAAGAGCGTATCGACTCGCGGTAAGCTAGCTTGTGTCGACATTGGGTTCATGTACTGACCAATGAGTCAGGTTCTGAAGCGAAAAACGCTCGATACCTGCCTGAGCAACCAAACGCTCATCGTTTGGGGATGGGCCATACTGATCCCAAATCTCATCTGCCCAAACATATCTTCTCGGAAGAAAACGATGCTGATTCATCTGACACTGTGATACGAACCCCTCAAAGCAGACGATCATCCATGGCATCCACCGCGGCTCAGGAACTCGGAACAAGCGGCCGAAACTTAGGCGGAGATCGACGACCTACGCAGTTGCCGCTCCCGTTTGGAAACTTGAACTCTCCGCAAAGCATCAGTGAGAAAAGCCGGCCTGGTCACTTCGCCCTCCCAGCACCAGTCACCAAAGGTCAAAGCCAGAAGGGCAAAGCCATGGAAAAGGAGCTACCACCTATACCTCAAGGACCTCAAAAAACGGTGTCTTTTTTAGGCCAGCGACGCCCAGAGACAGAGCCGGGAGGCCGGCAAGCTCTCCGGGCCGTTTCCAACCCAATGGTTCTACGGAAAGCAGACGATCAGGATCCGCTGGGATACCACAGCAGGGAATTCTCAAGAAACATGTCTCTAACCTCAGGCAAAATCCCCATCCGCCATTCGAGGACAGTATCAGCAAGCGCAAACCTGACGCCTACAAACCTCTTGAGAGATCATATCCTGGGGGAAACATACCCACACCCAGCCCTGGACTACCAGCGGCAGGCAACACTGAACCGCTGGGAGGCAAGACAACTTATCCCACTGATCCGGAATATGGAAGCCCTGGACGGCGAGGTGGAATTGACAGTAGCGCCACTAGCAGTGGCTTACCGTTCATTGATGCAAACTCACGAACTCAACGACCAGCAGGCAGCCAAGAATCGTGGCCCACCAATCACAGCGAACATATCCCCATTCGAGTCATTATTGACATCCCAGATCGACCAGAAAAGCCCGCCGCTTCAAGAGAACTTGTTGACCCGAGAGCATATCCAGGCGCTGGAGGACAACCTTTGCAAGGTGACCCAAGAGCCGCCAATCCCGAAAAGTCTCACCTTCGAGGACCGAGCAACATCTCCAAGAAGGATGGAGGTTCGCGAGGACGTGATATGCCAGCGGGGAGTGGGAAAGATGGAGGCTCTAAAGACAAAAGCTGCCACCACACCCATCACCACCATTATTGGCTGCGGCCAAGGTCTTTCACAATCGAGCCTATGCCAAGAACAACCCAAGAGAAGAGTCAGCGAAAGCTGGAGCATGTTGCAGAATCGACGCGTGAGTCGACAGTACGACGAACAGATGTCAACGTCAACAGAGGACATCTCGACCGAAAAAGTGCGGCATCTAAAGACCGTCAAAATAAGGACCCAGGCTTTGGCACCAAAAGGAAGCCAAACGCTGGCCCTCCAGCATCGAAACGATGCGATCCACAAGGTGGTCGAGAAATACTCTGCGAGGAATTTGGCAGACAGCGACAAGCAGGAGAGCCAAGCCGAGGACCCTGTCACACCACACATGTTCACGTCTACATCACCCCTAACCGTGTTGGAGCCAGCCACTCAGCAGGGCCAAAGCAAGATCGCATCGACGGGGGCGGCGCGGGCCGCATTGGCCAATTCGGGCAACAAGACGGCGGAAACTCGGAAACAGAGCCTCTCGGCCAGCGGAACGCCCAGATCGCTGCCTACCAGCCTCAGGAAGCCTCCTCCCGACTCTGTTCCGAGTAGGAGATTGCGGAACAAGTTCAAGATCATGAGGTTCTCGAACACGAGCCCGTCAAAGTCAACAAACACCATAGCAGACGGTATAGAGGCGATGAGCAGCCGCAAGAGTTCAAAGACGTTTCGTGCCATGAAAGGGAGAAAGGACAATCTACAGGATACACCAACGGAGAGCCAGCAGTTGTCAGCAGCCAGTCAAGCCAGGTTGAAAGCCGGCTGCAGCACGTCAACGACCCTGGTGAACAGCGACTCCGAAGGCGGCGACACCGGAGGTCGTTTGAAAAGAGACGTGTTGAGTAAGCGTGTGCTAAAGTGCGCCACCGACGGCAAGCAGATTGCGGGGAGCGTGGCTCGATGGTATTGGAAAGCCATATCACCTTGCTTTGATCCGACATCGCCTGCCAGAAAGCGACTTGATGTCAACCAGTCAACTTGGACGGACGTTGGGATGTTTTTCATTGCGCTGAGCAGCGGATTCGTGTTATTGGCGACAGCGGTCCGGATCGCGCAGGGGATTGCGTGGGTGATGCAGATGGTGCAAGGCTTGCTGGGGGGTTTGATTGCGATTCTCGGTTCCTGACAGCCGGTGGTGACGAAAAAGGGAGGTTGTGGAGGAAAGCTTGGCGTTGGAGCCCGACCAACCGCCGATCGGCACTGTAGGGACCAGGTCGGCTGGGTGAAGCGCGACGAAAGCCATACTCCGTATATCGGCTGGGTTGGGGGAAAGGAATGTTTGATAAGACGGAGGCCGAAAGCGCAGCGTCAAATGCACATGATACGAGTCGAACGGGCGCTGTTTGAGCTTGTGTGGGGTAGTGGCAGGCCAAGCATGCAGCACGAAGGAGATCAACCCTTTCGAGACTTGATTACCTTGCTTCTCGAGTGCTTGGACAAGGTTGACAATGGCAGCACGAATGCAATGGCAGATGGCCCGGATTGTTGATGGAGTTGACGCAGTATTGATATGCCGGTATGGCTACGGATACAGACATTAATCAAACAGAGTTGCACCACAGAGGGAGCAGCCCGGGTATGCTTTTGCAATGCATGATGAAGTCGGCACCTCGGGCTCGGGTACGGTTACGGGCAGTTGTTATTGGGGAGGGTAGATGTTCTCCGGATTAGCCTGGGAGCGCTTGTTGGGATGACCGCAGGAGAGCCGGCCGATGCGGTGAAGCTGCCTCATGATGGACATTGCGTTTGCGACAGCAGCAGCGACGGCGATCGAGGCCCTATCATGTTATCGCGTAGTTCTGCAGCGTCATCATCGAGTAAGCCTCGGCGGGCGGATGTTGCATCCAGCTCCAGGATGGGAATCAGGGATTATGGATTCACGAATCACTGCCACTTCTGCTTGGGTTGAATGGACGGGCGGTACTCCGTGATTCCGTAATACGGTACGTGCTCCTGTTCTCGGAGGTCTTGGGAGCTAAGGTGGTAAGTGCCACTATTCGTACTGCGTATGTGAGAAGACTGGATAGGTTGGAGTCATTCTTAGTGCACAAAAAAAAGTGCCGGGGACTGGAATAAGATTGGAACCGTTGAGAGGCAAAGCAAAGTGAAATGCTGCAATGCAGCTTCGGCATCGCGTCAATTACGTACATGAGGGGGTTATGAATGATGCCGGCGCCAGCATTCGGTGTTCTGCTACGGGTCTCGCTGGCGCATGTACTTGGATTGAATCTGGCATGTATATCCGTACTAATTACACACAAACAGTTTTAGGGTCACTGGTGACCGAGCAGGCATCATAGTGAGGGCGAAAGAGAAGACTAAAGAAAAAGTCAGCAACGGCAAACGACGGAACAAAACGGAGACGGTACTGGGCCCCCCAAGTAGCAGAGGGTACTTGTTGGACACATGAGAATTCAGCGAGTTGCTGTTTTGGGCGGCGCTGAGCCCATTGGAGCCCATATTACTCGTCAGATTGCGGGCTCTTTGCGTCTCACGTGCGGGACGTGTAGTCAAGCGGTGGAGTATCAAGTGCCGTCGTATTCCATTATACTAAGGTAACGGTATCCTCTCCGAAAGTGGGAGAGATTTTTCCCAAACATCAACAGAGTCATACTTTGATATGATCCACGGTGAATATGGGGGGCCCCCCTTTTGGAATGTTTCCAGTTTTTCCCGTCTCGCCAAACACCCAACACTCGAAGAGTTCTCGTCCGAGATGATTGAGGTATTACGCATAGGTAAGGTGCCAAGGTAAGGTAGTGTGGCGTGTGTTGAGGTCTCGTCCATGGAATGGCCCGAGTTCAATGTCCATGGCAGCATTTGGAAGGTTCTCAGGGCGTTCAAAGTGGGATGCGGGACCCCCGGGCCAGGGCACCTTGCGGCAACGGGCCAATCCGCGGGCGTCATTTGCAAATCAGGGCGCTGTACCCCGCGTTCACAGGTCTTCCGTCGCCAGGACCCACTGCTGGCTGGAGCTGGCGCCTCCGATCATCGGACACTTGGGAACTTTTTCGTCCCAAAGCCTCACCCACGTAGTAGTCACAGTTGATTGTTTCGTTTTCTAGGTACCGGTAGCTTTGTAGCCAGATTGATGTATTTGGTGTGTTGTGCGTAGTGGGAAAAAAGGGTTCGAGGTACCTGCGGTTTGCGGGCACTTTTGCAAGAGGGGCGGACGGGCGTAAGTGTACCTACGTGCTTTCTCTTCCATGTCGCCCTTGCAAGCTGGCACCTCTTTCTCGCTCCGATTTCGTACCTTGTTCTTTTTTCGCTCTCTCTCTCTCTCTCTCAGTCACTAGGTCTCTTATTACGGAGCAATTTGATTCAGGTGTTCCCAACTCTAAGCAGAGGCAAGCACCGACCTCAGACACAACAGAGGGACGAAGGCCTCCTGGTCCGGCAGATACATATTGAGCTGCTCTTCCCCCACACCCCTGACCACACCTCTCCTCCGACTCAGGATTTTTCTACGTTTTCTACTTTTTTTTCCCTCTCTTCCCTTTCCAAACGCTTCTCTTCCCAACGAACCATCTTCTCATCTCTCTCACCAAACCCTCTCCCTCTCCGTCATCCACTACCTAGACTCCCAATCGCCATACAAGCAGAGTCACAAACACACACACGCACCCATCGGCTGCTCTCACACCAGCTTGATTTGACAAGGAAGCTTGGGAACCACCACCCTCGCAACACCCTACCAGGTCCCTTCAATTGAGGCCGACCTGACCTGCTTTTGAAATTGCATCGCTTTTCCTCCCCGTCTCTCCGAGTTGCACAAAATGCCCGTTGCCGAAGGCACCCCGCAAACTCTCTACGACAAGGTCCTCCAGGCCCACGTCGTAGACGAGAAGTTGGACGGCACGATCCTGCTGTACATTGGTAAGTTCTGCGTCATGCTCTTCCCCCCCATTGCGAACGATCTGGATCTTGGATCTGCGCGGAGAAAAGGAAAGGAATTCATTCGCTAACATTGAGACGCAATGCAGACAGACATCTCGTGCATGAGGTCACCTCTCCTGTACGTTTGACGCTTGCTCCTGTTTTTGGCTTTTTTCCCTCCTGCTTCCCCTCGTAACCCCTTCGCTATCCGCAGCCGCCGCCTTCGCAATCCGGCTCGGATGACGTCGGTTGATCGACCCCACCATGACATCTCGCTAACAAAGGGCTGCAGCAAGCATTTGAGGGTCTGAAGAATGCAGGCCGCAAGGTCCGCCGACCGGACTGCACCCTCGCGACCACCGATCACGTAAGTCTCTTGTTCCACACAATCTCTCACACGCGCGCACATGCGAGAAGCATCGCTTTCGCCCGTCCATTCTCATTTCCGTAGTGGTGGTCCAATCGCTAACATGTGGCTGGCCAGAATGTCCCCACTTCGTCACGGAAAGGCATGAAGGACATTGGCTCCTTCATTGCCGAAGATGACTCCAGAGTCCAGTGCATGACCCTCGAGGAGAATGTCAAGGACTTTGGCCTCACATACTTTGGTCTCGGCGACAAGCGCCAGGGTATCGTCCACGTTATCGGTCCCGAGCAGGGCTTCACCCTCCCCGGCACCACTGTCGTCTGCGGTGACAGTCACACCTCAACCCACGGCGCCTTCGGTGCCCTGGCTTTCGGTATCGGTACCAGTGAGGTCGAGCACGTCCTCGCCACCCAGTGCTTGATCACCAAGAGGAGCAAGAACATGCGGATACAGGTCGACGGAGAGCTGGCCCCCGGCGTCAGCTCAAAGGATGTTGTCTTGCACGCCATTGGCAAGATCGGAACGGCTGGCGGTACCGGTGCCGTTATCGAGTTCTGCGGTTCAGTCATCCGTAGCCTCAGCATGGAGGCCCGCATGTCCATCTGCAACATGTCTATCGAGGGCGGTGCGAGAGCCGGCATGGTCGCTCCCGACGACATCACCTTCGAGTACCTGAAGAACCGCCCCCTGGCCCCCAAGTACAACTCGGACGAGTGGCACAAGGCCGTCAAGTACTGGAAGTCTCTCCAGTCCGACGCCGACGCAAAGTACGACATTGATGTCTTCATTGACGGCAAGGACATCATCCCCACCATCACCTGGGGCACCAGTCCCGAGGACGTCATCCCCATCACCGGCGTCGTCCCCGACCCCGAGACCTTCTCCACTGAGAACAAGAAGGCCGCCGGCCGCAGAATGCTCGAGTACATGGGCCTGACCCCCGGAACCCCCATGGAGGATATCCCCGTCGACAAGGTCTTCATCGGTTCCTGCACAAATTCCCGTATCGAGGACTTGCGCGCCGCGGCCCACATCGTCAAGGGCAAGAAGATTGCGGCGAACATCAAGCGCGCCATGGTCGTCCCCGGTTCTGGTCTCGTCAAGACTCAGGCCGAGGCCGAGGGCTTGGACAAGATTTTCGAGGCCGCTGGCTTCGAGTGGCGTGAGGCCGGTTGCAGTATGTGCTTGGGCATGAACCCCGATATCCTGGCCGCCAAGGAGAGATGCGCGTCCACCAGCAACAGAAACTTTGAGGGTCGCCAGGGTGCCGGCTCCCGCACCCATCTCATGTCCCCCGTGATGGCTGCTGCTGCCGGTATCGTCGGCAAGCTGGCTGACGTCAGAAAGCTCGAGGGTTACCAGACGAGCCCTAAGCTCCAGGCCACCATTACCCCCGACAGCGAACCCCAGGTTGACGAGCGGGTCGAGGAGAGCGACGCTGAGAAGGAGGCCATCGCCGACCAGCCCGAGGACAACGAACCCCACACCAACACTATTTCTGCCGGTAGCTCCGCTGGTCTTCCCAAGTTCACCAACCTCAAGGGTATCGCCGCTCCCCTGGAGATGTCCAACGTCGACACCGACGCCATCATCCCCAAGCAGTTCCTCAAGACCATCAAGCGCACTGGTCTCGGCAACGCCCTCTTCTACGCCCTCCGCTTCAACGAGGACGGTTCCGAAAACCCCAACTTCGTTCTTAACAAGGACCCCTACCGCAGCTCCAAGATCCTCGTCGTCACCGGTCCCAACTTTGGCTGCGGTTCGTCGAGAGAGCACGCCCCCTGGGCCCTCAACGATTTCGGCATCCGCTGCGTCCTCGCGCCGTCGTACGCCGACATCTTCTTCAACAACACCTTCAAGAACGGCATGCTGCCGATCATTATGGAGGACAAGGAGAAGCTGGAGAAGATTGCCGCCGAGGCGCGCGCCGGCCGCGAAGTCGAGATCGACTTGCCCAACCAGCTCATCAAGGACGCCGACGGCAACACCCTCGCCTCTTTCGACGTTGAGGAGTTCCGGAAACACTGCCTCATTAACGGCCTCGATGATATCGGCCTGACCATGCAGCAGAACGACAAGATTGCCGACTACGAGCGCCGCATGTCCCAGCTCACCCCCTGGCTCGACGGCACCAACTACCTCAAGAGAGATCCCAAGACCGGTCGCCTCCTCGCCAAGGCCGTCCCCGTCCCCAAGACGAACCGGGGTGAGACCAAGAAGGAGCCTCTTGAGTGGTAAGGTACTCGGAGACAAAGAAAAAAAAAAGAGCAAACAAAAACACAAAAAATTGGATTGGCTTTTCAAAACTAGGAAACTAGGGAGTTTAAATCATGTAACGTGTCTACGATACGAATCTGGGTTACGGCTTTTTTTTTTTTTTTTTGCAAAGGGACAGTCTTATCTTGTCCAGAGATGACATTACTCATCATGCTGGCGGCGATTTGGGAATTATTCAAAGAATAAGGGAGGGATTTGGTTATTACGTGGCATTCTATTTTCTCTTCTCGAGATGAAAAAGCTGCGGGAAAAAGTCTTCAAGTTAGATGCGCAGTTCGTCACAATAACGGAGCTTTCGCAACACATCATCCTTCACTTGTGAACCGTTCGTGGGACCCGTTCTACAAGTCTGCATAGCTTCAAGAGGATATCGTGATGATGTTGATACGCTGCTTAATATAAAGCTACGCAACGGAGTATTTAGAAATCCACCGTAGCCTCCCTCAAAATCCCAACATGCACCACAAACCCAGCCTCGATCCTCAACCCCTTGGGGAGCGACGCATCCGGTACTCTCCAGGTTCGAAAGTCGCGATGGAACGCGCCGATCCATTCCTCAAAGACGTCCGGGCTGCGGAGCTGCTGCGCCACGACGCAGACGCACGGCTCGGACCGGGCCGTCGTTGAAGAGAAGGAGGGGTTGTCGTCGTGGTCGTCCTGGTCTTGGTCCTCCTGCTGGGCACGTACACGCAACCGAGCGAGGTCGGCGGTGGTGGAGACGAGTGGCTCGACGAGGGCCTCGTTGTAGATGCAGTCGCAGCAGACGACGACGTCGAAGCTGCTTGCGGTGGAAGGGGGTACGCCGGTGAGGGAGGGGTCGGGGGTGTCGAGTTCCCAGTCTAGGGGGCGGAAGGAGATTGTTCCTGGCGATGACGATGTCGTTGCGGAGGTTGCTGTTGATGAGCTTGCTGCTGCTTTTCGTGAACGGCGCGAGGTTGATGAGGAGGATGATGAGGACGAGGACTTGGGAAGGGGATTCGCTTCGAGGTTCTGGTGGATCATGCGCGACACGTAGGGTTGGTCTGTGAGGACGTAGCGGGCGACGCGCGGGGCGAGGAGGAGGGCTGTCAGCGGGGAGATGCCGCAGCCTAGTTCGAGGATTGTCGAGGTGGGGGTGAAGAGCTGGTTGAAGGGGGAGGTTGGGGAGGAGAGGTAGGTTGCGAAGAGGGGGGTTATTTTCCAGAGGACTGGTTTTTTGTTTAGTCAGTTGCGGTTCAGGGAGTTGGAAGATTTAGATGAGTCGGGTTAAGTGGTTTGAGAGATGGTCCAAGGTGAGGGTGGGAGGGTGAAGTTGAGAGTAGGTTGTGGGACTACCTATAATGACAAGGGGGGTTCAAGATTGCCATGGAGAATGACACGAGTGAGGTTGAGAGTAAGTTTTTGACTTTTATGACAAAAGGGGAAATTTGATGGATGGAAGGACGGGGTAACGCGAAATAGGGCCGCGAAATGAGGGAGGTCTGTGATGGTTGATTCGGAAGGGGGGGGGGGGGGAGAAATATAGAAATACTGACCGGCCCCGGTCGTGCCTCCGGCGCGGGTCGATGAGAGGACCGTGGGGGACTGGTGGATCGTGAAGTCTCTGCCCGCCAGCGTCAGGGAGAGTTCGGTGGCTTTCGGGTCGATGAAGCCCAGGTTCGAGGACGGGATGTTGTGGGAGAAGAGGAAGAAGGTCTCTGTTTGGCGCACACGTAGGATCTCCCGTGTAAGTCGGTTGCTGCGGGGTGCCTGTTAGGTAGTAGGATGGATGAACGTACCCTCTTCTGGGTCGAGAATTTCATCCTCTAGGGTTGAGATGAGAGCTTTTACTGCCATTGTTGCCGGCTTCGTCTCTGCGCGAGACGGGTGGGAGCCCCGAAAAGAGTTAGATGAGGGTATAGCTGGAGTGAGTAGATATGTTGGTAGGTCTACACCTTCATCTTAGCGTGTCTGTTTAGAGAACTGATGTGGTTGTACTCCGTAGTCAGGACGGCCGTAGGAGGTTGCGGAGGACGGACGCACGGGCCGAAAGTGGACAGGTAGAGATTTGGGGGCAGTATTTTTTCTTCGGCGGGAAAAAAAACATCGGGACTCAAATCCGACGACATGTCTTCGGGCCGGGGTCCCCAGCTTAATCGGAAACCCGCATCAGACCGTTCAACCCGATCTGCTAGACCTCTTCAAGGAAATATTCTAAAACAGAAACAAGCTTTACAAGGAAGTTTTTAACTGTTTCCCGAGATTACGCGTATATATCGGATTCGTCGCACTAAGCTCGGATTTGTTCAATTGTTGTGAGCGTCGTTCTAAAATGGCTCAGAATCAACTTTCACACGATGAAGTTGAAAGATAGTTGGAGAATCATGGTTGTTTGATGAATTCACAATGCTTTCTACCGCTCTCACTCTAACAAGTTGTGGAATAGAGTAACAGAAAAAGCAACTCTGCTCTCAGAGATTACAGGTACACGTCAATCCTCATGATAGGCCAAAGTCTTCTGCAGAGCCTCTAGCAGACTGTCGGATCAGCTCGCTTCCCGTCATCCCGAAAAAAGAGAAGCTTCGTCCCAAAACTGCCGTGTTTGTACTTTTTGACAAGAAAAGCCTAGAATCCGTTAGCTACATTGTCACAACTCGGAAAAAGGTAACCAAGCTCTTACAGTACACCGTCTAAGCAACCCATCCCCAAATGTTCTTGATGCTCTTGCAGACATCAATGGGCGCCTCGTTCTGCTCAAACACGAGATCGCAGACCTGGTTCTTGGCGGGGGTGACCCAGCAGGCGTAGTTGCCGTCGAAATCGATGCAGATGGTGGCGGCGAAGGCGCCGCCGCCGCCGCCCTGGTGGATCTGGCAGTTCTGGTTGAGGGTGGTGACGACCTGGAGGTCGCGGGACTGCCACTTCCAGTTGGCGTTGTCGACGCTCTCGAAGCGAAAGCCCGTGTTGGACTTGCGGGTCTCCGGGTCGAGGGCCTGGGTGCAGTAGTCTGCGGCGACGAAGGAGGCGCCGAGGAGGATGGTGGGGAAGAGGGTGGAGAATTGCATCTGTGGGAGATGGGATGGTCAGCCTTTTGGTGATCTGAGGCGGGGACAGTTGGGGCGAGGGCTTTTATCCTACCTTTGCGGTGTTGAGTTGAAGAAGTTGGGGATGTAAGTGATTGGAATGGGTGTCAGAGACTGTAAAAGAAAGTGATGATGAGATAGTGACTGTGATAGTGAGAGACTGTAAGATGCAGTGTGAGCTGTGTGATGAGGGAGCTTTTGACCAAGTTACGGCGGCAATCTTGTCAATACTTATACTCTTCAAATGAAGGCATCTCGACCATATACATCTTGGCATCACCGCATCAAGTCGTGTAAGTCATTTGCGAATCCGACAATGCCCCCAAAATAACACTCTGTTTTGAGTTGAGTGAGATTACATCTCAGAGTCCTGGACTGAGGTCTTCGCCCCCCGAGTCACTTGTTCACTGCCCCAATCAAAAAGAAGAAAGTAAACTACAGTTTTGGATATTTCGTCCTCATTCACCGAGTCAAGCAAAGGCTTGGGGGAGCCTCGAGAGGCGCAAAAGTCAAATTGATTATAGTATTTGAGTTGAGAAGGATTACTGAACAACCCGTTTGAATAGCGTAAGGTCCCTCGCCCACAAAATAGATTCTGCATAATGCATCACCCGCCAGACGCAAGCCGCGGAGTCGGGATTTTACCCCACTATTTAATAACGGACGGAAGACGGACTTTTTAGATACTCGGCGATGATGGAACGTGCTTGGATCCATAGGTAGGGCAGTGAGGGTGCACGATCGGGGGCGAAAAAATGATTAGAAGAGTTGTACGTGTAAGAAAACCCTCCCTAATTCATAGCCTAGTTGCGAGAGAAGATGCCGTGCCAAGATCTCAACACCTAGTACTCATGTGTTCCAATCTAATAGACTCAAGGCGCCTGCTCTAATTTACAACCCAGCACCCGACGAAAAATCATAGTCACCATGTCTCTAGCCTCCTGCTCGCCGACCTGTACAGGACCGTCACCCTGATCCCACATAATCTCCGTAATTTCCGCCCCGACGTCAGCCCCCTCTCCCGCCGCGTCCGCGGGTCCGGGCCCATCCGAAACCGCTCGGGTCGATGCCCTGATCTGAAACTGCTCGTGGCCGGTCCAACTCCGGTACACATGGGCCACCATCGTGCCCTGCGCATCTGGCCCGTCCGAACGACTCATCCAGCGATCGTCCATCGACGTCGGCTGGTAGCCGAGGAGGAGCTTGGCGGCGTCTGTTCCTGAGATACATAGGTGCCAGGCCGCCGTGGCGGGATTGCCGATGGGATGCAGGTCGCCCCAGTTGGAGCCGGTGACGCGTTTGGATGTTGACTCGCTGGGCGGCGGAGGGGAGGAAATGGAAGTTGAAGCGTTGCCCATGATGAAGAGGTAGAGTTGAGAGAGAAAGATAGGATACGCTGGGTACGTTCTGGATGGTTTGGTGGATTGAAGGAAATTGGGATCGTGCAATGGAGTTACTTGATTTTGTATCGATGTGATGTGTAAGTTTGGAGCTATTTGGAATGGGGATATTGTAAAGATGAACGTGTATTGGACCCAGTCTTTGTCTGCTGTTCGGCCCGATGCATACGAGGTCTTTGTAAGTTGGCGATCCCAGCATCAGCCTCAGGAGGTTCCTGAGATTTTCTTATTTGGGCATTTAAGACTCCATCTGGGATGGACATGCGCAGCCTTAAACCCTATTTTGTCTTTGTACGGGTCAT
Source organism: Colletotrichum tamarilloi (assembly GCF_030869305.1). Taxonomy (NCBI): domain Eukaryota; kingdom Fungi; phylum Ascomycota; class Sordariomycetes; order Glomerellales; family Glomerellaceae; genus Colletotrichum; species Colletotrichum tamarilloi. Next base: position 765,840 of record NW_026849389.1, read on the forward strand.
TCGGGCTTCATCGGAGACCTGAACAATATCAGATGAATTATCGGGGTCTTGGCAGTGTACCACGAACATTATGTGATCGCCACATTGTCAAGGTTGGCTTGTCATGACACTCGGAGGTCATTGTTCTAGAAGGGAGTTGTTCCTTTGTTCTTCCAGCAGTACCCGAAGCTGTCTCCTTCCTCGACTTGGGTCTTGCCATTATAGATTATATTGTTCATTCTCCAACTTTATCGGGATGGACAAGTGCGGTTTTACAAATCACTCCGATTCCGTCTCATAACCGACTCCGGCTCCGTCGGTTTCGGATTCCATCGCCCGCAGCAGAGTACAAGCTGACAACCAATTAGAATAGTCTTGGCAAAGATGTGAAGAGCATTGTAAGAATACGAATACCCGTAAAGCCTCTGAACTCTTTGTATACAGCCAATATATTTGTTTTTTTATGCGCCTGGATTCATACTAGACTGGTCTCGACATGACTCTCCAAAGTTGAAGCCATCGTGTAAGTGTCAGCTGTTCCACGCGAAACAGCACTTCATTGAACGCCTTGCGGAAATACCGGATTCCGCGACCTGTACCTACTAGATTTCTTGTCAAGCGGGGTTGACTTGTAAGATCAAGACTCAAGATATAAACCAGTCAAAATCCGTAGTCATGTCCAAATCGGAATCAGTACAGATCCAGTCCTCTGACCTCACACTCTCTTACAATACAATCGTTTGAACAACAATTTCACATTCTTTTGAACCGTCTCCCCTTATCATTAAACAATGGCTAGACAACAACCTCTTATGCTTGGGCTGACGCTCATTGCTTTCTGGGCCTTCCTCTGCAACGGTCTCGACCTCTACCGCGCAGATTCGAGAAACTATGCCACCATCCAGGCCTCCAAGGGCTTCTTGCCAAAGGGTCAATCCACCTTTGGCGTCGCCGCCCCGGACACCAGCCTGTGGAACCACGTCAAAGGAGCCCCCAGCGGCGCCAGCAAGGACGAGGACGGCTACGTGTCCACGACCTCGGACCCCAAGCTGGCCGAGTCCTGGGTCAGCCGATTCCTGGGCGGCAACGGCTTCATCTACCGCATCCACTCGGCTCCCAACATGATTGACTGCCAGGCCACCCTCCAAAAGTACAACCCGTACCCCGAAGAGGCCGAGTTCGCCGCCCTCGGAGGCATCAAGGACAACCAGATCATCGGCTGGACCCCCGTCCGCGGCGGCGTCAAGGGCAAGGAGGAGCTGAACCCCTTTTACCAGGGCAACATCTACAGCAACATGGGCACCGGCGGCGCGCAGTACAAGCTCGCCGCATTCCCGCCCAACCACCAGGCCTGGGGCGAGGCCCCTTGGTCGCAGTTCGCCTCGTGCACGCGCAGACGTTCCGCCAGGGACCTCTTCCAGATCGAGAAGCGCGCTTGCTCCGCGTCCAAGAGCAACGTCGACTACGCCAAGGAGTACCTCGAGTACGTCGAGGCCGTCTGCCCTGGCTGCCAGTAGTGTCATCAGTCACTACGATAGATTCTCTCGGCTGGCTCAAAGCACGAAATCGACTTGGAATTGGAAATGGACATATTCGTCGTCTGTTTCTGGCCAATACTTTCTGGACTTTCTGGACAACAAGACTTCCTTGATTCTTGGATATTGATTTACTATCTGTATATCCCTTGGACAGCTTGTCGCGCAAAGAATGTTGTTAGACTAAATAGGCGACATGTCTTGACAATTCAACATACAGAGAATATACTTGCATCTTTTGCATTCTTATCCCCAAGTCGGTACGAGCACTTTTCCATCCAGGAACTGTCTTCGGGCAGCATATGCCCTGAACAGTGTAAGCCTGAAACAATTGTAGTTTTGTAGTCGTCTGGCAACAGCAAGAGTAAGTAAGACTAGTGCAACATATGACTTGGTTGTAGTTTCTTAGCACATGCTACTGTTCATTCCTTGCTGCCATATGTAAAATTCGTGAACTTGAAGTGTTGCACGGGAATTGGAATTGAGTTGACAGAACTAAAACATGAATCATGGGTCAAGTAATTCAAAACGCCGAATACTTAGAAATAAGAGTATAGCCTGGATGGCTTAGTGGGCAAAGCTCTCAGTAGGTCGCAATGCTAGCAAGCTTTCATCGTCACTTAGGATTCCACTTTCCAAGAAAAATCATGCCTCTGTCTGCATGGTGGTCCTGCGATCCGGTCTGTGTTTTTAATGCTAGACTGCGATCAAGAGTACCTAGTCGACTATCATCGCCTTTTCTTTCTTCCTCATAGTTGGTGCTTCGACTTGAAGTTCTCTTGTATGTAGTTCCCAACGGTTATGCGGCTAAGAAGCTCCACTCAAGGGATCTACAATGCAGTAGCAAATTGCGCAAGCAAAAGCTTCAACAAGAAACTTGAGAGCAGTCAACTCCCTATTACGTACCAAATTGACAGCTCAGTCTGTTCGCTAAAAAAAAAAAAAAAAAGAACTACACCCAAACCATTAAGCGATACGTTAGTGAAATTGCCCATCGAGTAGTTGCCGAAGCCTTTGCCGGGGGGCCATGACTCACTTGCGAATAGAAGCGAAGAGCTGTGGGGCTCTGCAATGTCTCAACCTTTCAACCCGTTTTTGATGTCGAACACGTCAGACTAGCGAAGGGCGCATCTTGAAATATTTCAAGCATACGGATGGTTTCCTAAATTCAATGGTGTTTGTTAATTTGCATTTTTGTTTTCGCTGCCAATTGGCTCTTCTTAGTATTTTAGTCGCGATCATCGTCTGAGAGAGCCCCTAGTTGGTCAACTCTCTCCAAGTGTCGACTCAACCCCCGCCCTCCTTCTTTAGACAATAATGGCGTCGAATAAGGACGAGTCAATATCAAACAACCGTTTGGAAGCTGGTCCTCCGGAACAGAACGACACACAATATGATCATGGCAAAGGGTAGGCTAAAGGTCATTGCTCCCTGTTGCGATCACCACACCAATCCCACCCTGATTCGAAGACATAGGCTGACCTCACCTAGCCGTTATATCAGCGTTGTTCTTGCTGCCTTCATGATAAGTTTCATGACGGGTGGCCTGCAGTTCGGCTTCGGCATCTATCAGGCGCACTACGAGACGATGGCTCTACAGGACAACACCCCATTCACCGGCGCCACAGCCGCCCGGCTCGACCTCATCGGAACCCTCGCGATCTCAATGATGACCATCTGCGCACCTGTCGTTGTGGCATGGTCGAAAACGATTGGCCCTCAGAAGGTCATGTGCGCCGGTGGTCTGCTTGTCGGAGTGGCCAACGTCCTGGCAAGCTTCGGTCGGGAGCTGTGGCATTACCAGATTACGCAGGGGTTCCTGATGGGAGTGGGATCTTGCCTCTCATTCGTTCCGTCAATGGTCGTCGTCCCGACTTGGTTCGACAAGCACAGAGCGCTGGCCATGGGTATCGTCTCTGCGGGCAGCGGCGTTGGCGGTCTAGTTTGGGCCCCGGTGCTCGTGGCATGTATTGAGAAGCTGGGCTACAAAAACACTCTTCGCATGACTGGTGCCCTCGGTGCTGCGGTTGTATGCGCAGGTGGGGCAGTTCTCACTTGGGAACCTGTAATGGCGGCCAAGATACGTCGTGAGAACGCGACGACATCTAGGCTCAAGAAGATGTTCAAGGTCCCGCTGCCTCCATTGAAGACTGTCACGCAACGCAAGTTCATTGCGCAAAGTCTCAGCATGTTCTGCCAGAGCGCGGCTTACTACACACCCGCATTTTTCTTTGCGTCGTACGCCAAGACCTTGGGATATTCTGACAGCGATGGTGCCAACCTGACTGCCGTCAACAACGCCTGCAACGCTGTGGGAAAGATTGCCATTGGGCTCGTGGCAGACCGCATCGGAAGACTCAACGCGTTGTTTCTCACGACTGTGATCTGTGCCGCCGTTACTCTCGGGCTATGGGTTCCTAGCATAGCCATAGGAATGGACCATGAGTCCGTGGCGAGGTCGCTACTCGTCAGCTTTACAGTCCTGTACGGCATTTTCGCGAGCGCATACGTCAGCCTGTTCCCACCGGCTCTGGTTGAGCTGTTCGGTATGGAATTGATGCCGCAGATTACGGGGATCATGTACATGATCATGGGAGTTGCTTCCATGATTGGAACGCCAGTGGCTGGTGCCCTGGTCAGAGGGCACGGTGAGATCAAGGAATCGGGTGACTACATGGGGATGGGTGTCATGGTGGGCACTTTAATGGCTGCAGCAGCCATCTTTGTGGCTTGGATGAGATTAGAGGCGACTGCAGATCGCGCTCAAGGGGGAAGGAAATGGGTTTGGAAACTGTAGGCATTGATGACTTGAGAATGGTGACGGTGCGGCTTTGAGCAGATACTCCTTTAATTGAACGGCGCTTGTCTCCTCATGACGGGAGTTACTCACTGATCCAAAAGCAAGAACGTTGTTCAATGGAATCAAAGGACCTCATGGCATGGTCCATGACAATGAAAGCAGCCTTTAGCTTGTCGCGTGACTGTGTTCAACTATACTGATTCCTGGTAAGCAGAACATCAATCAAGGACTACACTCACATGTCTAGACTCCATACCCTTGAGCTTCAACCTCAGTGGACCCTCACTCACGTTGACGGAAAGCGTTTGTAGCCGAGTTGCTCCACCGCTAGGAATATTAACCGTATATAGTATCTCTCAGGCAGCCATGTCGGAATACTCTTAGGCGAGCTGAGCAGATACCCGTGGAGCCTAATTGTGGACGGCTTTGCACTTTCACAGTCATTCATAGAGCCTTTATCTCCTGACGCCTGCGTTTGTTCTCAGCCGCTTGAACTATGCCTCAGGCAGTTCCCCCTTGCGAAGCAGCTTGTGGAAGATCTTGGGCGACGCTGGTGGAAGACAAACGCAGCAGGAACATCTTACAAAATCTTTCCTGGTCTCCAAAAACTTCCTCTCCTTCTTCCCCTCATACGACGTCTTCATTCTCAAGCTTCACGGAAAGACTCCTGACATCATCGCTGACCGCCATATTTTTCCCATTCCGACGCCATGGCACCTGCTCATTCCAAGACGCAGGCCACTGGCTTGGGAAACCGAAACCTCTTGGACAAGATCGACAAGTTGAGGGAACTTGGAATTTCCAGGCAGATCGCCCTCCCTCAGGTACCTGATGTTGTGATTCTGATGACGCCTCATGCTGACATATGCCGCACGCCAACAGCTCGTCGTCGTCGGAGACCAGTCCTCTGGAAAGTCCAGCGTTCTCGAGAGTCTCACTGGATACTATTTCCCTCGATCGGTCGGACTCTGCACACGTCATGCTACCGAGATCGTCTGTCGTCGAGAACATACACCCAGCATCGTCGTTACCATCCAGCCTGACGATGCCACCTCGAAGAGAGCCGACCTTGCTAGGTCGTTCCGACGTGAGCTGAAGGACCTCAAGGGCCAGGCGTTTGCGGATGTTCTCCGCGAGGTATGTTGCTTGCCTATCTCATTATTTGCTCTTCAATTCATCTTTGGTCCATTGTGTAGACTTCTTGCGTCGTCTTCTCTCTACAGGCTCCAAGTCATAGCCGAGTTTAGCTGACCGTTACCATAGGCTGCCGGTGTGATGGGTTTGAAGAGTGCCGAGAACTCCGAGGGTGCTGCCTTCAGCAAGGATGTTCTTCGCGTTGAGATTTGCGGCCCCGATGAGGAGCACTTGACAATCATTGACGTTCCTGGTAAGACCAATCAACACTGCTTATGGCGCCCACAGCTAACATGCGTCGCAAGGCATCTTTGAGAATACTCAAGATGGTATGAGATTACCTTTGTTGTCTCTCGCCTTTATTCTTCTTCTCTAATCTCGTACCCAGGCGTTTCGACAGTCAGAGACGTCGCTTTGGTCAAGTCTATGGTGAAAGATTACATCAAGGATTCCAGAACCATGTGAGCCCCCTTCTCGTCTTCCCAGGTCTATATGATTGATAACACGAAACACCTAGCATCCTTGCAGTCATCCCTTGCAACGTGGATGTCGCGACTCAGACTATTCTGACCTACGCCGCTGAAGCTGATCCCGAGGGCAAGCGCACTCTGGGTGTCCTCACCAAGCCTGATCTTGTAAGCGAGAACGCCACCCGAGAAGTAGCGATGGACCTCGTCCGAGGTAAGAGACGAGATATTCAGTTGGGCTACTACGTCGTCAAGAACCGAGGCGCCGACGACGCTTCCTCTAGCAAAGAGGATCGTGATGCAGACGAGAAGACGTTCTTTTCTGAAGAGCCCTGGTCCCGACTCGATAAGTCCCGCTTGGGAATCCCAGCGTTGCGCGTACGGCTGCGTGAACTGCTCATGGACCGGACCAAAAGCGAGTTCCCAAAGGTCAGACGTGAGATCAATGAGCGCCTTGCCGAGGCGAAGATCAAGCTCAAGGACCTCGGACAGCCCCGAAGCACCGCCGATGAGCAGCGAGCCTACCTCGGCAAGATTGTGAGTCGCTTCACCGAGTTGAAGAACTTTGGTCTGGATGCATACTACACTGGCGATCCCGTCTTCGACAAGCGTTCAGAACTCCGCCTCGCCACTCGAATTCGCGAAATGAATACGGCTTTCTCTTCCATGTTCTTCAAGAAAGCGCACACTCGCGATTTCGATGACCTTGTTGAGAAAAATTCGGATGACACGGAAGGCTCTCGGCCCGACGATGATGATGACCATGGCGACTCTCCACTTAAGGACTCTTCAGTGAACGACGAAGATGACAGCAGCGAGGATGAGGATGCTACAAGAGATGATCTCTACAGAATCGCATTTCCAGTGCCATCTGATGAGTACGGTGAACTCGATGCAATTCTGTCGGACCCTTGCAGATGCCCTGCGCCTCTAAAAGACAGCATTCTGAAGCATCTCGAGCAGCTGTATCTTAGATCCCGTGGCTTTGAGATGGGCACTGTGAGTAATCACTGATATCTAGTTGTCCCATGCGTAATAAACTAACAGATCAATAGTTCGGCAGTCACATGTTGCCCACGGCCTTCAAGGAGCAATCCAAGAAATGGGAGTCCATCACCTTGGGGCATGTCAGCAACGCCATTCTCGTCGTTCACCACTTCATCCACGGTCTGGTCAAAGAGTCTTGCAATGATGAGCAGGTCTTTGACGCGCTCTGGTCCTCAATCCTAGAGAATCTGATTGACAAATATAAGGTGGCAATGGATCAGGCGAAGTTGTTGATCCATGTGGAGAGGGAGGGTCGCTCCATCACCTACAATCCGGCCTTTGATAGAGCTCTGAACAAGATCAAGGCTGCCAGATCTGCCAAGAAATTCGAAAATGTCAAAGTCTCTCTGGCGTTCGGATACGAGCCGGTCGATTATATCCGATACGAAGACTTGAAGAAGCAAGTTACCCACGAGAATGGCACCGGTGCGACGAGTTGCGTTATCCATGATGTCTTGCAGAGCTATTACGAGGTTGCGAGTGCCCGCTTCTCGGATATGATCTGTGCTCAGGTCGTCGATTACTTCCTTCTCGGCGCGGAGGACGGCCCTCTCAATGTTCTCTCTGCGAACCGTGTCTTTAAGATGACGGCCGAGCAGTTGGAGATGGTCGCGGGCGAAGACGCTCTGAGCAAGTCTGCTCGTGAGATCTTGAAGAACGACATCATGCTCTTAGAGCAGGGAAGAAAGGTTCTCCGCACTTGAAAGCAGGGTGTTAAGTTGAGTGTGGGGCGGAAGCCGGATTCGTTCTGCTTCCTTAAGAGATTCATCTTCATGTCGGGTAGTTGACTGCTGGGAAGAACCCGTAGGTACTTCTGGTATCGACTGCCATCACAGTAATCTCGGCTTGTCTCTTCTGCTGTCCCTTTACTTTCATGGTTGAGTTTAACCTGAAGCCTACTGTCGTAATGTCTGTCAACTGAACTGATGTCAGGCCTACAGACGAGATCGTATTCCCAATCAGGAAGATAAGTACCGGCGTAAAATGTCAAGACGTTGTGAGCAAATAAGGAAGGCGCTCATGAGACGACGTCTTGAACCCCACCTCAGGCTGATGAGCTGCATTTCATCGTAGCATTGATGCAGTGTATGAGTAAGGATGATTGGATGTCACTGTATCAGGCGGGCTGATCCGTCATCGACTTACTCGTCATACCTGGTGTCGATCAACGAGCTCGCTCTCGTTTCTTGAGAGGTCGGTTGAAACATGTCGAAGTTGGGACAAGCTGCATACGTAGGTAATCAAACATCCCGACGTTGGGCACTTGAAGAATATGGGTCTTGCACGAATCATCCCAGCTTTCAGATTTCACGTGGCCAGCATCGTCGGCATGTGGGTTGCGAACGACACTCTGTCCCGAGCTGTATGGATTGTGCTTTTGCTCTGGGACCGGGTCACTCAATCATATCAGATTATCAATCAGTTGATTCAGACCGAGGCTCCCGGCGAATCTGTGCCTCCTATGTTCTCATAGAGGCTCGGTCCCTGATCTTAGCTGTGAGTTAACCTTACTGGGAATAGACAAGTCAACCTGGAAGGTCGTAACACCGAGTCAATACAAAACACGTATTATTCATTCAACCACCATTTCATCCACCTCTTTCGGCCCCTCTAGCTCGGGGTGGCCCCTCTCTCCCTGCCGATAAGATGCGGCGAGTAAGACAACCTGAAAGCCTTCAAGGAAAGGGAAGGGATCCGCCGTGCGGTATTTTGGGGGTGGAGCTGGCAGGGAAGAGAAGCTCGACAAGGAGGAGATCAAAAAAAGCTTATGGAAGCTTGTTCCAATTCCAACGTCGCAACGACCCACGTGACTGCGCTACGATCCTGTGAGCCAGTGACAGGAGGGCCAAGAGGGGCAGTGGCACCGCTGTGGTCCGCTCCACGTTTGGGGCTAATGTCCGCCCGACATGCCGCACCCGAGAGGAGCACGCCGTGGCCCCGACTGGGCAGTGTTGAAACGTCCTCTCTTCGCTTAAGCCAGCACCAGCAAACGCAATCCCGTACCTTATTCCTCACGCTTTTACGCATACAACGTGGGCACCGGAGAAACGCCCAGCCAGTTCAGCCAGCTGTAGTACTCCGTACTCCACCCGCAGACATACCGCAGACATAAAGAAGAGGTCCAGTCTGATATACCAAGGTTCCCACGGACCATTTCCCCTGAAAGAAAACCAGGAGCGGACATCTGCCGTTGTTTCCAAACTACCTTCTTGCATACAACGGGACCAGTCAACCAGGCCACACGAGACGAAAGCACATCCCTTTCGACAGCTCCTCATTTACCCGTACCTTGCAGATACCTCACATCGACATCACATCTCCATACCACTCACCTAGACCAGCCCCCTGGAACCTGGGAAAGAGGGGGGGAGGAACAAGGGTGTGTAGTGCTGCAGCGGGCGGACCCTTTTCGCCGTTACATACGCAAGCACGCAGGCTCACTCATTGACCCGCGGAACCACTTGGCGGACCTTGGATCCCTTTTCTTCAGTCTTTTGTCTCCTGCCAGGCTAGGCTGGTCTACCTGTCTTCCGCCGCGCAACTGCCGCGATGAGTCGACTCGCCGACGTCGCTACGTCGGCCTACGAGTCCGTGAGGGGCCTGCTGATGGGCAAGGCATATAAATACAACGCCATCCCTGACGAGGAGGGGGAAAGGGATGAAGGCGATGAGTATCGTGAGAGCCACGCTCCAGACCCAAAACGTCGACTTTGCTACCTCACAATCGCCGCCATGGCTTTTGCTATCTTCCTCTCATTGGCCTTGGGCTTCAGGTAGGTTTTGTCTGATCTAAACGATTCACATGGATCCGCCGCATATCAAAGACTTCCCGAAACTGACACCACAAACAGTCTCGTCAGCGGCCAGGCACCGCGCAACGGGCTCGAGTCCATCTCGCAGTTTTGGGGCCAGTACTCGCCCTTCTTCCCCGTGCCGTCCGACATCGACACCGCCACCCCGCAGGGCTGCGAGGTCACCTTCGCGCAGGTCCTCTCCCGCCACGGCGCCCGGGACCCCACCGCCGGCAAGACGGCCACCTACAAGGCGCTCGTCGACCGCATCCACGCCAACGTCACAAACTACGGCAAGGGCTTCGAGTTCATCAAGACGTACCAGTACACCCTCGGCGCCGACGAGCTCACCCCCTTTGGCCAGCGCGAGCTCGTCGACTCGGGCGAGGCGTTTTACAAGCGCTACCAGCCCCTCGCGGCCGCCAACGACATCTTCATCCGCGCCTCGGGCCAGAACCGCGTCGTCGAGTCCGGGCTGAACTGGACCGAGGGCTTCTTCGGCGCCAAGCTCGCCGACGGTCACAGCGGTCCGGACGGCGGCATCGTCAGCCTCATCACAATCATCCCCGAGGAGAAGGGCGTCAACAACACCCTGGACCACGGCCTCTGCACCGCCTTCGAGGACGGCGCCTTCTCTAAGGTCGGCGACGAGGCGCAGGTGCCCTGGCGCGAGGCCTTTACGCCGGCCATCACGGCCCGCCTCAACGAGAATCTGCCTGGCGCGAACCTCACGGCCGAGGACACCATCGCCTTCATGCAGCTGTGTCCCTTCAACACCGTCGTCAACGGCACGCAGTCGCCGTTCTGCGACCTCTTCACGTTGGAAGAGTGGAAGGACCTGGAATACTACGAGACGCTGGGCAAATACTACGGCTTCAACGCGGGCAACCCCCTCGGCCCGACCCAGGGCGTCGGCTTCACCAACGAGCTCCTCGCGCGGCTGACGGGCCAGCCTGTAGTGGACCGCACGTCGACCAACGCGACGCTGGACGCCGACCCGGCCACGTTCCCGCTCGACAAGAAGCTGTACGCGGACTTCAGCCACGACAACGACATGATGGCGATTTACGGCGCGCTGGGCCTGTACAACGAGACGGCGGCGCTGTCCAAGACGAACCGGACGTCAGTGGCGGAGACCAAGGGGTTCACGGCCAGTTGGACGGTGCCGTTCGCCGCGCGCATGTATGTAGAGAAGATGAAGTGCGGTGGAGGTTCGGACGAGGAGTTGGTCCGGATTCTGGTGAATGATCGCGTGGTTCCGCTCGTCGGGTGCGGCGCGGACGGGCTTGGGCGGTGCAAGCTCGGGGCGTTTGTGGATAGTATGGGGTTTGCCAAGAGCGGAGGGCTCTGGGACCAGTGTTTTGTGTGATTTTGTTTGATTTAATACCCAGGAGTGTAAGGTACCTTAGACGAAGGTAGACTTTGCATTGCGTTACAGTACGGAGTAGTAGATGGCGGATGAATTCTACAAGGAACGCATTTCTTAGTTCACTTTGAAGGTCACGACCTCTTGCTACCAAGGTAGATTGAGGGTTGTCAAAAAAGCTTGGGATCAAAACGTGCCGAGTGTCAGTGTCAAGTCAAGTGTCGGGCTTAGGGTGGTGGCACCAAAGTTTCAGTTGACAGGGGCGCCTCAGGGTCCCGGCCCCCGGGTCCGGGTCCGGGCCTGGCAGATGGTGCGGCGGGAACGTTCGTGGTCTTTGGGTACGTGAGAGCTCGCGCCATCTGGTGGTAAAGTCGCTATCGCAGTAGAATGTCCCATCCTCTTCATCCGTACGGAAGACTGAAAATGCAAAAACTAAAGCAAAACGAGGAAGACTTCCTGTCGAGAGGGTCTTGTACAGCCTTAGCTAAAAGGTACCCGCCTGGCTCATCCGTCCACGTTGCAGCATCGCCCTACAAGAGCCAGACAGTACCCTTTTGCCTGGATAAAGGCAAAATTACAGTAGGTGGCATCTGCGATAAGGACTCGGCCGGAGAGATATTTTGCTGTCTCAGCTACCTAGATGCAAGGGGGTAGTGGTCGCGTCCAGATACAGCCTGCGCTATGAATAGCGCTGGGGGTCGCACGAATGCCACGTTTGGATCTCGAATTTGGCGCCAGCAAGGAAAAAGCAGGGGTTTTTCTATATCCGCAAAGCTGGTTTCGTTCCCGGCAGCTCTCCAAAGGAACGTCATTGGACCCTCGCCTGTGGTTCAATGGCATGCCGCACCTCCAACTCCTGCGTTCAGCAGCAGGTCCGTAAATTTGAGGTCTCCGACTACTGCTGTTTATATGTGTAAGGTATGCATGGGTCAGACGTCGACTCGCGGGCCCTCAAGTTGCCTTTGTTGGAAAAAGGTCCCTGCGAAGTGTGTTGAATGGGATGAGTGCACGCATCCTGGCACTCAGCCCGCGCCCAGTCTCTCCTTGCGTTGCCCTGTCTAAGAAACGAACCTCGAGGTAACCAAGTTGGAGGAATCAAGGTATAGATGATTGGGCAGCAACAGCAGCCCTCGAATGGCCTTAGGTAATCTACCTGAAGAGGGCCCCAAGCTGCCGGGTTTTCTTAGATTTGCGAGCAGCAAGGTAAAGTGGAGGATGAGCTAGAGATTGCCCTGATCATTGGAGATGGAGATGGAGAGGGAAGAATGGAGACTGCGGTGCGGGTGCGGGCGGGACGCTGACGGAGCCCGCGGAGCTAAATAGGATTGGGGGCCGTAGGTACCGCGTGAGGGCCGCTTTCATTGGCAGGTGTACCATTGGAAGCTGCAACCAAGAGCAAGTTGGGTGCACCTTCTTCATCCTTGTGCGCCAACTTTGTTGCATTTTCGTACGGAAAACGGAGTACCTAAGATACACTAAGGTAGGTAGGTAGCTGCCTTGCATTTGTCCTGCCCCAATCCTCCACCAAGGAAACAAGCCGCTCTGCCGAATTAGCTCAGGCAAGGTTGACCATTGTTGTAGTTGGTCATTCTTGCCAGGCTACCGAGTACCTTGGAGTATCCGTACGCTACCTTACCTTCAGGTAAAGCTGAAAGCTTGGGGGCTACCTACTGCTTTGCTGACCTCACCTGCCTGGTCTTGCGCGACACCTGCACCTGCACCACCACCGGACCACACTGCGCACGCTGCCTCATCAAACAAGGTTTCGCCGGGCCTGGTTTGTCTGCTTTCCTCTCAATCCACCTTCACCTCACCTCATCTCATCATACTTTTGCTGCGAAGGTTACCGGAACTTTCCACTCTACCGTCTCTTTCACTCTCTTCCCCCTCTCTACTCGCCCTGTATCGTCCGCCTTCTACCCATCCTCTCCCGGACCGGGCTCTCACTCAGCAAAGTACCCGATCTACGTCTTTGTTTCCCAACGGGCGTCCGTATCCGTGTCGCACACACAGCCCAGAACCAAAGCTTCCCGCGACCAAACGAACAGGCGGCTCAGCGAAACACACCAATCACCAACACCACCACTGCTAACGGTTGGCCCATCTCACACGTCAGCCTTCCCATGAGCCGGACCTCCATCATTCGTCGCACGCCTTCAACCAACATCACCTACTCCTCCATTGCCGTTGCTGAATCGACGTCTTGCTGGTGAGAAACGCTGCAGTTTCCCCCGCAACGCCAAGCGCACTTTCCTTGCATCGTCGCAATTGAATCGCAACCATGGTGTCAGCCGCTGGAGGTATCGTCATCGCCATCCTGGTCCTCGCCATTGTTGGCGGTGCCGGCTGGGTCATCTTCACCCAACTGCGCGCCCGGAGACTAGGTGTACGTAACAAGGCTCTCCCATTCCCTAGCATCCTATTCCCATCATGCTCTGTCTCGCGACTAACCTGCGTTGCACAAAATAGCTTCCACCCCCATCCCTCTCTTCCTACATACCTTTCCGAAAATCCGATCCGCCGCCGTCATACGGACCCCCGCGCCCTGCGCCGAGCGGCATCGCCGGCTGGATCAACGACAAGATCACCTCCTTCAAGAACCGCAACAACCGCTCTGCCGCCGGAGCCTACGAGCAACCCTCGGGCGGTGCGGGTGCACCGCGCCGGGGCTTCGGACCGCTCGATCCGGATGAGGCGTGGGATGCGCGCGTGGGCCATGAGGCCGAGACCTACGGTCCTTATGGAAACTACGAGGAGCAGGAGCTGGGGTACCGCGGCGGCGGCCACAACGACAACAGCTACAGCATGAACCTTGCATCGACTCCCAACCCCCACGATGAGCCGGCGCGGGGCCGCAGCCTCAGCCGGGATGACGACGGCGGTCTAGGTGTCCACAAGGCTGGCGGCAGGAATCCGTTCGAGGACGACGCTGAACCGAGCAACATCAGCTTGCGCGGCGTCAGCCCCCGGCCGATTGTCGATACGGGTGCGCCGCAACAGCAGCAGCAACAACAGAAAAAGGACAGCGGCGAGAGCCCGACAGAACGGAGGTCGATCTTCCGGGAGAACGTATGATACGGTAGCGCAGGCTCGAAAACCCGATTGTAAAATTTCCCGTCAATGAGACCGCAAAGCACAAAGATGAGAAACTAGACAAGAGTTTTTAAAGAAGCAGCGGAAGGAAGTTGAAGATGAAATTGAAGAGGGCAAATTGTCTGTTTTCTTCGGGAGGGCAACGCGTAACGAGCATCCGTACGGAAAGCGGGCCAGGAAAGTGGGAGGAACTGGGTCTCCGGGACATGTCACGATTGGGAAATGGGCAAGATATGGTTGTCTTGTGAGAATTCAAAGGCGTTTGGGCTCTGCTTTATAACCTCTATTATCCATGTTTTCTCGCCTGATTCCATCTTTTTTGACGCGGTAGAATATATGAACAGGTTGAACCGCCAGAAAAAACCCTCCCAATGTGTACTACTAACCTTTGGGGGAAGAAAAAAGTTAGCATGCCCGTTTCCCGGTATCCCGCCGGAGCCGTCGGCCAAGAAATTTGATGGAAAAACCTCCGGGGGAAATGATGAGTCGACCGGGTCTCCACCAGTGGATTAGGTGACGACTTTACGAGACATGACCGATACTGAGAAATCCCTCATATATGGTAAGGTCAGGTAAGGCGTGGATGGCCTACGCGTATTATGTCGGCCGTTCATCTAATGGGAGCCCCCCGGCCGCATACTCCGTCGACGAAGCGCCATTGTCCCCCGCTGCGGTACATCCGCTCCTCGCTTACCGGCGCAGTGTCCCGCCGAGAAAGCCCGGTCGGTGGGAGACCGCCTTCCGAGCTCTATGGGAGCCGGAGTGGGTCGGGAATATCGGTGACCACTCAGCTCAGGTGATATAAGGTATTTTGGTACCGTACGGAGTACCTGGGCGCGCTCCAATCGCGCCGAGCTGAAGAACACATGGGAGTGGGCAGAGGGTGAGATCCGCCCGCTCTCCCCACAGTTGAACCGTTGGAACTTGGACCAACTTTTTGTGACCTCATTCCTGTATTTCCCCTCCAAACCACCCCGCCATCCATTCCGATTTCCCCCCTCCTCCCATCTTCTGCCCCTCCAAAAAAAAAAAAGATCTCCCCATTTGGAGCTTGCTAAAACATTGATCGACCACCTCCATCTTGTAAAGCATTCCTTTTCAAAGTAAACAAGACGTCTACAAAGTTTCCAATTGATTCAGTCCTCGATTGGATTTCTTCATACGTCCCGATTGCTCTTCACTAGGCGATTATAGCTCGCTAGCTGTACAGATCCATAAAGTCACCACCAACGACAGAACACGATGGCGGACCTCAACCTCCAAGAAATCCACGACACCCTCCTCGAGATCGCGACCGAGGCGGGCAAGATGATCATGTCCGCGAACCCGGCCTCGATTGACCAGGACACCAAGCTCAACTGTATGCAGTCCCTCATCCTACCCCTTCACCCCTACATCCATTGAAACGCGCCCTCCCCCCTACCCTCAACACTCTCAAACAAGCCGCAAGATCCGGACTAACTTCTTCCGCCACCTCTCAAAACAGCCGTCGACATCGTAACCGAAACAGACCAAGCCGTCGAGAAAATGGTCTCCACCCGCCTCTCCCAACGCTACCCCACCATCGCCTTCATGGGCGAAGAAACCTACACAAAAGGAACCCGCCTCGGCCCCGAACCTACCTTCGTCGTCGACCCCATCGACGGCACCACAAACTTTGTCCACTCTTTTCCCGACGCCTGCATCTCGTTAGGTCTAGCCGTGGACCACGTCCCCGTCGTGGGCGTCATCTACAACCCCTTCCAGGACCTCCTGTTCACGGGCCTCAAGGGTAAGGGGAGCTACATGCGCCGCGCCGGTGGTCCGGCACAGAAACTGCCCCTCGCCAAGAACCCTATCCCCCTGAAAGGCCTGGACTCGGCGCTGCTGGCGTGCGAGTGGGGATCTACCCGCGACGGACCCAACTTCGACCTGAAGGCCGAGACGTTCAAGAAGTTGGCGGCGACGAAGGAGACGGGCGGTGCGATGGTGCATAGCATGCGCGCCCTCGGCTCCGCGGCGCTGAATCTTGCTGCCGTGGCGGCGGGACAGCTGGATGCGTATTGGGAGGGCGGGTGCTGGGCGTGGGACGTGTGTGCGGGTTGGTGTATCCTGACCGAGGCGGGAGGCATCATGGCGGGCGGGAATCCGGGGGTGTGGGAGCCTGCTGTTGATGAGAGGGTGTATCTTGCTGTGCGGGGAGCTCCGGGGGGACAGAAGGAGCTTGTGGAGGAGTTTTGGGGGGTGATGGGAGATAAGAAGTTGGATTACTCTGTTTGAGAGGTGGGAGATGGTAGGGGAGTTTGATAATAGATGAAGGAATGAATGAACGTGAATGAGGTTTGGATAAGGTACCTAGATGAGGAGGAAACAGGCCATAGATTTGATGGGTAGATCTACAATATAGACCATGTCTTGGAGTCTCAAATACCAAACGTCTATTATCCACTCACATCACCTGACTGTAATTCCAATATAAGATACCGTATTACCATGCTAGCATCCAAGCAAAGTAAGTTTATTAGTCCACAACTAGTAGAAAGAGTTCACCCCCCCGGTGGCGATTGGGGGCTACATCTCTTGGTGCTCATTCCGGGACTCGAACTCGATCGCTAAGCCTGTCGTCGAGTAGGCTGGTTAGCGTTTAAGATTGTCGACCATAAACCACTCCACCACCCAGCCAGTTTGACCTGACCCGTCGACCTAGACGGGCGCCTGCTGGCTGGTGACGGGAATGGATTTGAGGGGGGGTATATACCCTTTCAGCCTCGTGACGGGCGGTGAGATGGTGTGTCACGTGTAGAAGACACCTTGTGGTTGATGAGGATAGGAGGGGGAAGGTACGGTTGGGGGAAGGTCCCGTCAATGCCTTAGGCGAGGAAGGCGTAAGGTAGGCGAGCCATGAATGGGTGAAAGGTACGTACGGTAGACGACACACGTTTGTTTCGTCTGGCCTTATTCATGTGTAACTACCTTGATTGACTTTGCCTCACTCCCACCTGGATGAGAAAAAAACGGCGATGAGGCTTGGTGGCTGTGATGAAGTAGATGAAGTCCGCACCGTTTCCCCATATCTACTTGGCAAACTTGGTGTGGGTGTTCGTCCGAAGGCGTTTTCCAACTCACATTAACCAGGAAGTGTTGCCACACGAACGATTTCAAAGATGTTGCATTATTTTCCATCTTCACACCATTGAACATATGTAATGTAAGACGTACCATTTCTCTTTTACTAAGAAGTCCTATCCGGACCCGGCCCAAAGCCGGCAACCCAACAGCTCCTTAGCGCCACGTGGGGGGGCCGTAACCAAACGCCGTTAGTGGTCAACGCTGGATGCGAACCCCCGAACACAAAAGGCCCAACAACCCCCGTTGCAGCGCTGAAGACTACGCCCTCCATTATCGTGGACCGAGGCCAGCATATTTGTGACTGCGGCGATTGGTGTCCACACAATGTCTGGCTACGGAACTGACCAGATATGAAGACCAAACAACATACAGTCTGCGATGAGTGCAGAAGACGAAAACTTGGCGTAAGAGCCCCGCAAAAGTATGATGACGACCTGACTGACGCTCTGCTTGGCAGTGCGACGGAAAGCAGCCATGCTGCTCTCAGTGTGTCTTCTCTGGCCTCAGTTGCCCAGGGTACAAGAAACACATTGTATTTCGTCAACCCTCATCACCAGGCTCGGTCGCTTCCGGTCAGCGGAAGAAGCGGACACGTCAAAGCAGGACACCCAATCCCGCAAGTCAGAGGCCGAAACCTCCGACTCGGGCCTTGACTTGGCCACTCAGCGACGTACTCTCAATGTGCATACAAAACTTTGTCCCTGCCGACGAGTTAGGTTCGATGTCCAGCACTTCAAAGCCTTCGCAGTCTCGAATATGCGGAGCATGGGTGGAAGTTCTGCCGGGAATCGTCGGGGCAGATGGGAGGCATGACGGACCTTTATCCTCCGCCATCAAAGCTCTGGGAATCTCACTGATGGCCAGAGGCCCCAAGGGGCGGGCTCCTGTCCACGAAGCCATTGAAGCGCACTCCTCGGCGCTCAAGGCTGTAGGGTGCCTCATTCCACGCGCCAATGATGATCCGAACAACTATACCGAGATATCTGCAGCCATTATGTGCTTGTTCCTGTCAGAGGTAGGAGATTCTTCTTCTCTATTCGGTCTCTTGTGGGTACGTTTACTCACACAAGACTGTCCCAGAAATTCTTTCCCACATCAAGCTCTGCAGCGACAGTCCACGCAAGGGGCATCGGTGAGCTAATTCAACTCCGCCCGCCGCAATTCTACGCATCTGGAACACCCCACAAACTCTTCGTTGGCTTCAGACCAATTCTAGTATGACAGCCTGCATTCGTCACCTTACCTGTGCTGATATATCCCAGATTCTCCATGCGTTTGAAACTCGGAAATCGACCTTTCTCGGGGCGCCTGAGTGGAAAGAAGAGCCGTTTAGGCGTGTAGTCGAAGACCCGCTCCAATCTCTCTTGAGTGAGGCCTGCGCCATACCCGCTATTTTCGAAATGCTTGATCACTGTAACGACGATAGTGAACCTGCCGCCCGCGAAGCCGTGATCCAGTTTGTGGACGTTATCAACCGCCTGGACTTTTGGCACAGATCAGCAAACATGATGACTATGAGAGGCTTTACATATTTACAAAAGGTCTCGCCAGCCGATACCACCAGCCTCGATTTCCCAAATATCACCGTGGCTAACTCATTGAGTCACTACTGGGCGTTCTGGATCATTTGCGTCACCCAGATCCAACGATTAACAGCACACCATCCAAACATCTCACAAGATTGTCTTCTGAAAGTCGGAGAATACCCCGCAAGCGAAGCGGCGACCCAAAAGGTTCTCCAGCTCGCAACTTATATCCTTGAGAGTACAGGCTATTTGATGCAGGAGGACATGAAACTCTATGGCACAGCATCTGCGTTCTTTCCTTTGCATATTGCGAGGGGTGCGCTGGAAATGTTTGGAGGCGATGATGAGGCCATTTGTGAACAGTTGGCAAGCAATGCTGAGATTATACGCCAACAAGGATATGAGGATGTCTTATTGCATAGGCGGACAGTGCTTCTTGGTTGACATTTGGTCTACAGTAGACCTCATCAGCTTATGTTATGGCAGACGTAATTGTGGTTGCATAGCAAGGACGACAATGGCAGCACAGCACGGACGACGACGGCAACGACCAGAGTAACGGTCCAAGTGATATCCAATGATAGGAATGAACAACGCGCTGCTCGCCCTACCAGAAATATCTGGCCTAATGACAAAGCGCTATGCAATATCTTTGCTCTTCACCACAGTACCGAATGCATCCGCAATTTCAGCCAACGCGATCTTTGTCAAATTCTCAGCATTTGCTCCGGGGATATCGCGGTCACCGACGGCGTCTTCCACAACGATCACGTCCCACCCCTTTTCACTCGCCTGTCGAGCAGTAGTCGAGACACAAACGTGCGCCTGCCGAAGGAAAAAAAAGTTAGTCTCTAGTAACACTCTCTTCCACCAAGCGCCTTTCTCGTCCAATAACAAATCATCGTACCATGTATCCGGTCAAAACCACCTTGTTCCTTCCGGTAGCCTTTAGCAACTCTTCCAGGTTCGTACCCGTGAAGGAGCCCGGAAAATTCTTGGCGACCACGCTTTCCCCCTCGAGTGGCTTCAGCTCTGAGAATTCCTCGGCGAGCTCGGTGCCGGGGGTAAAGAGGGGGGCACTGGCCGGCACTTCGTGGACGACGTGGATGACGGGAGCCCTTGCGGCGCGGTATTTCTCAAGCAGAGAAGCGATCTTGGTTCGGGATGCTTCGACGTTTGAGACTGCTAGCTTGCCGGTTGCGTACTCGTTCTGAGCGTCGATGATGACCAGGATGCTGTCGCTCGTGGAGGTTGTAGACGCTGGCACGCCGAGCATGGAACGCATCGATACTGCTGCAGACGCCATGGTGATTATCTTGTTTGCCGCGGAACTCCGGAAAGAAATCTGAAGAAGGTGCTGTGCGAGTGATGATTTGAGCGGATGATGTTGCTAATCGTCTGGCGACTTGTATTATCGCTGGCTTCTGGGTCATATATTCGTACAGAAAGGTTCCGGGCTTTCGGTGTCTTAGTGTACAAGGGGTCTCTAGTGGATGCCGCTAGGCCAAATAAGGTATCATAATCCGCCAAGACAAGAGATCCCCAGATGATGGAGAACGATCGAGGGGCCTCGAACAGATGAGGAATGACCAATCGGAAGCCACCAAAGTCTGCAATGACGCCGGATTAGACATGTCTTGGCGAATTATGAATCCTATTCTGGTCAAGCGTAGAGGTGTTATGGAGGAACGCCTCGTTTACCGCTACTCGTCCTGCAACTACGATGACAGTCAAGCTCGTGACTCAATGTCGGCCCATCCGCAATCATTGATTATTGTTTCTAAGCTTGATCATCTCCAGGCTTCTAAAACTGACAAATCCTTCCTGCTGATTAGTGATGGAATGTGACCAAGATTCCCAGTTGATGCTACAACAAACAGACATTCCAAATAGTTCGGCATCAAATTCAAGTATTCCGCCTTTTTGAAGTTTCTCCCTACGTATCTCAAGATGACCTCATTTTAATGAATGGCAATTGACTATAGCGTTGTTGTTATTGTCAAGCCCACAGGCCAACCCATGTCAAAAGTGCTATCTACATGTACCTCTGAAGGGACTACCTTACCAATCATTGTATGCATTTAGGTTGGTAATCGGCGTCTTACATGGATTTGTCAAAACGTCCACTGCTGAATCGTGTTTGCCAGTTGTAAGTCTTGGGTTGGTCAGACGTGAGAAAGCCTTCTTCCCAATCCCCGAAAGGCATCGGAACTTATACAGCATATAGCCTTCCACATATAAGGAAGACTTTGAAACACTTATTCCAACGAAGATGAACGACACCGACACTACGCAATAGCTTCTACCTTCAGTCGCATCATCTACCAACAGCCCCTCTCGAGACGTTACAACGACCGAGATTTCCATCAAACCTTCGACAATGTCTTCCAGAACCAACTTCAAGCCCAGAGTGAGCATCACTCACATTGGAACTGCGACGGCCATCCTTGATATCGATGGCGTGCGCTTCTTGACCGACCCTTTCTTTTCTCCAGCAGGCACCACCTGGGACGTGGGTATCACTATCCTCCAGAACACGGAAGATCCTGCCCTCAAGCTCGATCAGCTTCCTCCCATCGACGCAGTGTTGTTGAGCCATGAAGACCACCCCGACAATCTCGACGAGCTGGGCCGCCGGCTCCTCGACGGCCGGCACGTCTTCACAACCGTGGACGGAGCCAAGAACCTCGCTCCTCGCCCGGCGGTCGTCGGCATGGAGCCATGGACAACCGTGGAGAGACGTATCGGCGGAAAGGTCTTCCGCATCACGGCCACCCCGTGCCAGCACCTACCTGGCGGTGAATGCATTGGATTCTTGCTGTCGTCGGACGACTTTGGGCTTGGACCGAACAAGCTGCCGAACGCCATCTATTTCACGGGCGACACGGTGTACATGGACGAGTTGACTACGATTGCCGACAAGTTTCACGTTCCCATTGCCATGATGAATCTCGGTTCCGCCCACGTGCAGTTTCCGGACAGGGACGCGCCGCTGCAAATCACCATGGACGGCAAGCAGGCGGCTCGTCTTTTCCGAGAGATCAAGGCAGACCATTTAGTGCCCATGCATTACGACAAGTCGTGGGGTCATTTCACGCAGTTTGAGGAGGGACTAGCGAAGGATTTCAAAGATGAGGGTGTTGATGACAAGGTCAGGTGGTTGAAGCCAGGAGTTGCAGTTGAAGTTATCTGACTAGCAACAACGAGTCCCTTCATGTAGTAGCATATTCTGGATAGCTTATAAACTTTCTATCAATGGAAATGGTCGAACAGAACCTGCAACAAGAATTTGGTCATCTCTCGGTCTCGACAGATGTTGACGATGCTGTGAGTTCGAAACGCCGGTATACATCATGAGGCAAAAACGCCAGTAATTTAGAAAAGAAAAAGACGGACTGTAGTGATCAATTTGAGTCTGTCACCGTATCTTCCACTCGCCGACATGCTCATGTTCCGGACTCAATTCTGGCTTGTACATAGAAGTTCCTTGATCCTACTGACCACCGCATGGAACATAATGCAGTCCGTCTTTACTCATCGCCAAAACTTTCACTCAGGAGCACCGTTCATCGGCACGAATTTCAATTCTAACCTTCCCGTCTAGGTCATTCGCACAATCTTGGGAAACCGTGTTGGTTGTTAAGTGCTATGGAGCATGGATACCATAGATCGCATACACGAATCGGGTCAACAAAGTCCGGTTTATGAACTCAACCTACACGAGACAGCCACGGATCCTGCTTTGGGGGCTACTCCCTATGCCACCAACACCAACAAGACACCGCCGTTCAACCGGTGTGTACCCAACCTCGATCGAGCTCCCGAATTGAATTTGAAGTGAAATGGGACAGTGGAGAAATGCAGGGCCCTCGCTCATGGCCTACATGGTACAAGGCCTTTACCGTCACTACGGTTAGCCTCGATGCCACCGTAGTCAGCCTGTTCAGCACTCTTTATACCTCTGGGATCCCCGGGCTGCAAGCAGAATTTCACGTCTCCAAGCTTGTCGCACTCCTAGGTCTCACCACATACCTGCTCGGAATGGCTGCCGGAAGCCTGGTCGTCGCGCCCATGAGCGAATCACTCGGCCGGCGACCGCTCTACATCGCATCCATGGCAGCGTTTCAGGCACTCGTCTTGCCGAGCGCCCTGGCTGAGAGCATCGCGACCATTATCGCCACTCGGTTTTTCGGAGGGTTCTTTGACAGCACCATGATGTCGAACTCGCCCGCCACCGTCAACGACATCGTTTCAGACAAGCACCGCGCACTTGCTTCAGGGTTTTGGTCCATAGGCCCGGCGAACGGTCCCGTCTACGGGCCATTGATCGGTGGTTTCGTCTATCAACATAAGGGTTGGAGATGGACGCATTTGGATCGTCTTGATCATTGGAAGTGTGGCCTTTGTCTTTTTAGACTCTTTGAAGAGACTTACGCTTCCGTGTTGCTGAAGAGACGAGCCGCCGAAAAGTCTTAGGCAACCGGAGACGATAGGTGGTGGACACGCTACGATCATGGGCAAGGGCTCTGGCCATTGCTGAAGATCAATTCATACCGCCCACTCAAGATGATGTGCACCGAGCCGATCTGGTAAGTCGACCTATACCGACTTCTCAGCGATTGAGAAATTTCATTTACGTCTTGATTGGCTTACTGTCAATAGCATGTTTTGGAACACATACATCGGCATTGTTTACGCGACTCTCTATCTCTGCTTCGTCGCTTATCCGATTGCATTTCAGCAGGAACGAGGCTAGGCGCTAGGGATCGGCGGACTGGCGTTTCTGGGGATTGGATGTGGCACTCTCATTCCCATTGCGGCAGAGCCTCTTCTTCGCCGCATCGTCAACCTTCATCCGAAAAACCCGGCCACGGGCAATGTCAAGCCCGAAGCCAGAGTCAGCATCGTATGCATAAGTGCCGTCCTGCTAGCAGTTGGCCAATTATGGTTCGCCTGGACATGCCGACCTGGAACACACTGGATCGTTCCCATTCTTGCTGGTGTTTCATACGGTGCCGGAAACGCTTGCACTTTCATCTACGCAGACAATTACATGGCTCAGTCCTATGGCATCTACGGAGCATCAGCGTTAGCAGGGAACATGGTGCTCAGAAGTATAATGGGCGCGTGTCTGCCGCTTGCTGGGCCATCAATGTACGGGACGCTGGGATTGAGTTGGGCTGGGACATTGCTGGGTCTTGTTGAAATGGTATGCGTCTCTGTTCCGGCAGCCTTCTACTTTGATGGCTATAAGATCCGCCAGGGGAGTTCTATGATGCAAGAGATTACTAAGCTTTAGACAACTTGAGATTGTACAATAACTCAGGAAACAAAGTAGATCTTAACGCAGTTAATCACAAAGTCAGCCATATTACCTACTCGACCACTCTGACTCTGGATCCATATGGAATCATAGTATGAAGTAGTGGGGAACTTGATCTCGGTGAGCAGCTCATCGCACTCGGGGCCGTCTGGGCTATGTATTTGGCGAATTAGACATGAACACGAGATACCACGCATGGGCAGCTGAAAAGTTGGAGACGTCGCGATTATCCAATTGGATTATGTTGCACTCGGCGCGTAGATGCATATGCAATAGCCTCCGTGGACGGCAAGGATGACGGGGATGAGCCCTATTTCGTGCTGCAACAAGGCTATTTGGCGATTGGTCGTATTGCAATAAAATCATGTGTCGAACAGTGGCCAAGATTGGAATTTTTGGGGGACTTTACATTTCCCCGCAGGCAGCTTGATGCTTCGACTTTCCCTTCCAGACCGTAACAGCCATCAACGAGTTTCACCGTGTTCAATTTTGGTTCACGCCATATCTTGGCTAAGAGAAATCGCCAGTCGTCATGTGTCTCGCTTGTTTCAAGTTCTGGCACGAGGGCAAAAAAAGGGATGTTTCCTCAACTCATTCGGCTCAGGCGTCCAATCCTCTGTCGGCATCCAATCCTCTATCGGCATCCGATTCTCTGTCGGCAGACAGCCTGCAGGAGCGCCTGTGGATTGAGGCGTATGATGCCCTTGAGGCCGGGGAAAAAAGCATAGTGGAAGCATACGAGAAACTCCTTGTACACAGGCTTGAAAAGGTCTTGGACAAAACCGAAATTACCCCGGCAATACTGAAAAAACGAGATCAAATGAAGAGATTTGTTGACGCCGGGCTCTCAGAGTCGCAGCAAATTGCAGACATTAAGGGAAATATTGAAGAATTCGGTCGAATCTTATCGCCAGTAAAGAAAGTGATGGACGTCGTCGTTCTGGCGGCTCCCCAGGCTGCTATCCCATGGTCTTGCGTCTCTTTCTCTCTCCAGGTCGGTCGATCTGGTTATTTGAAACTTGGCTTACAATCTCTAACTTCACCAGATCCTTGCAAACCCTCTGACGGAGTCCAGTATCAACCGCGAAGGCATTACGTACGTTTTGTCGACGATGGATTGGTATTGCAAACTTGTTGAGCTTCTTATGGACGGCGAGGACCGGTCGAAGACGCTTAGAGATGAACTCGAGAAACAAATTGTCGAGCTGTACAAAAGGCTTCTCCTGTACCAAATGAAGAGCGTCTGTCGTTACTACAGGTCTCAGATCCTAGTCTTACTTGGAGATGTCTTCAAGATCGATGACTGGACGGGAGAACTCACTGGTGTTAAGGAAGCCGAGGATCAGGTGCGGACCAGGCTGGGTCAATATCAGAGCTCGTCGATTTGTGGCGCGCTCAAAACCCTGGCTCGTGCCATGCAGGATCAAACCGACCAAATTCAAGATCTGTCATCTTTGATTCAGAAGCAGTATCAAGCGCAACAAGACAGAGACAAGCACCGGGATAGGGAAAACTGCTTGATTGACTTTCGTCAGAAGGTTGACCCCCATCACGAAAAGGACCGTATACAGAACGAGAAAGGGGGGCTTCTTCGAGATGCTTACTCCTGGGTTCTGGACCACGATAGGTACGGGAAATGGCACAAGGAAACTCATCACAAGATACTCTGGATCAAGGGCGATCCGGGTAAGGGGAAAACCATGCTCATATGCGGCATCATTGACGAACTAGAGACGGACCCTACTCACACCCTATCATATTTCTTCTGTCAAGCCACCGAGACGACACTCAACAATGCCACTGCTGTGCTACGAGGGCTTATCTATGGACTTGCAAAGAGATATTCGCAGGTCTATCGGCACATCTACGACAAATACAAAGATGGCGGCGGAAAGGCGGCATTCGAAGGAGACAGCGCGTGGGGAGTGATGTGCGGTATTATGAACGCCATACTAGGTGATCCACTGATGAATGGTGTGCTGTTGATTGTAGACGCTCTCGACGAATGCGTGGAAGGTCGCCAGAAGCTTTTGGATTTCATTTGCGAGAGATCAAACGATTCTCGTGCCAAGTGGATAGTGTCCAGCCGCAATTGGCGGGAAATCGAGACAAACCTCGAGAGGATCACGGAACGGACGTCGGCGCTGTCCCTGGAGCTGAACGGCGATCTTGTTTCCCATGCTGTTCGCATATACATTCGAAGAAAGGTTGACAAGCTCGCTGAGAAACAACCTTATCATGACGACTTAAAACTCCGCAACCACGTCGAGAAGTACCTCAACGACAACTCGAGCGACACATTTCTATGGGTGGCATTGGTCTGCAATGCGCTTCGTCAAGACAACATTATAAGACGAAACCACGTCATCGGGCCGAAAGGGGTTCTGCAAACATTCCCTAAAGGACTCGACAAGCTATACAAGCGCATGTTCCAGTACATTTCTGGTGCGATGGATGCAGATCTATGCAAAGATGTTTTGGCCGTCACATCGATCCTAGAACGCTCTATCACATCTCTTGAACTTTGCTCCATCATGGGCCTGTCGCAGCATTTTGACGGTAAAGTTGAGACTTTAGAAGATGCCGTGCGATGTTGTGGTTCTTTCTTGAGTCTTCGAGATGGAACTGTTTATTTCGTACACCAGTCAGCCCGAGATTTTCTACTCGACAAGGAGGAAGACACCTTTGCCAATCTTTTCCCGGGCGGAGTCGAGGGTTTGCATTGGGCAGTGTGTTTGAGATCATTGGGTGCCATCTCCAAGGTCATACGCCGTAACATCTATGAACTAGAAGATGTCGGCATTGCCCAAAAGGATATCATCATGCCTGAACCGGATCCTTTGGCCTCTGTTGCATATTCTTGCGCTTTTTGGATGAAACACCTGGGAGAATCAAGTACTGAGAGGGACATCAAAGACCATGAGTTTGTCAACGAGTTTCTTCGAACCAACTTTCTGTACTGGCTCGAGGCCCTTGCCCTCATCGGTGAGCTGTTGCAAGCAGTACAAGGCATACAGAAGCTTCAAAATATGATCGTAGGTTAAATTGCAACTTCCATGAAGTTACATTAGGATCATAAGCTAACAATGATTCAGAGAGGAAAGCCAGCCTCGAAAGACGGAAGTATAGCAAACTTAGTCCACGACGCAAATCGTTTTCTACTATATCACAAAGAAATGATTGCCGAGTTTCCCTTACAAATCTATGAGTCAGCCTTACTATTCAGTCCTGAAGAGAGTGTCGTCAGAAAGCACTTCTTCGAGGATCACGCACCCCAATGGATCTCGATAATGCCAGGCTTAGACTTGACGTGGAATACGCGTTTGCAGTCTCTTACCGGGCATGAATACAGGGTCAATACTGTGGTATACTCGCCAAATGGCCAATGGATTCTTTCTGGCTCTGCAGATGGCACTGTGAAGCTCTGGCAAGCAGAGAGTGGACATTGTGAATACACATATGGTGGTTTCGGCAAAGAACTTTACAGTCGGGCCGAAAAACTCCGAAAAGCCGGTGTGCGGTCAGTGGCCTTTTCAGGGGACAGTCAAACATATACCGCCGCGTCTAGTAACGGAGTCATCAAGGTCTGGGATCTGAAAACCAATCAAGTCGAGAGTTTCAGAGGCCACGAAGAGGAGTTGGTGGTCACGACGATGGCCATCTCGCCAGATGGTCGCACTTTTGCATACGCCCTGAAGAACAAAGGGGTTCATGTATGGAGCATGGACAAGGAAATCTCTACGCGCACAATCATGGCTGATATCGACAATATAGTCTCGCTAAGCTTCACGACAGACGGTCGATGGCTTGCTTCGTTCTCTCAAAACGATAATATCAAGATCTGGGACACTTTGACAGGAGACTGCAAACGAGAAATTGACGATAGGCCGGTTGGGGGGGTGGAAATCTCGGGCGACGGACAATTGATCGCGTCATGGAGTCCTCTCGTTTGCATTTGGGAGACAAAAACTGGCCGGCTGGTTCAAGAATTCGAAAACAGTGGCGACACAGGGGCCCTGTCTATCAACTTCTCGAATAATGGAAAGCTTTTGGCTGTCTTGACCGGTCAATACATCTACATATACAACACAGCAACGGGCGACCTTACCTGGAAGACCTCACATGATAGGAGTTGCGGGCCTTCGTTCGCATTCTCACCGAACAACGAAAGACTTGTGGCAGGGTGTTCTGATGGCACCGTCAAGATGTGGGATCTCGCAAAAGGCAATAAAAACATGGCTAGTGGTGGTTTTGCGCAGAGTTTTTGCTACTCTGATGAACATCACTTCGCAGCCTACTACCCCGACTGTCAGGAGATCGCATTTTGGGGCAGATCGACCGGACATGATGTGGAGGTACAGAAATTCCATGCGGACAATGTAGATATTATTGCCATGTCCAAGGATCATCAGAAACTTGCGTCAATTTCTTCCAGCGGTCAGGTTACTGTGTGGGAGACGAAAACCGGTGCCCATACACAGCTATTTGGCGCAAACTCAGCGAATGCCAAAGGAGATGACATAAGTGACGACATAGATGACGAAACTGGCGGCCGTTTGGAAAAGATCACGTCCTTGGCCTTTCGAAACAGCTTTCAGCTTGCCTGTGGCGGCTATAAGACGATCAGAATTTTGAACACATCTGATGGTACCATCGCGCAAGAACACTACGAAGCTGATGGATTTGTTCAGCTCATGGAATTTTCGACAGATGGCCAATGGCTCGCCTACAAAACTCGTCCTCGAAAAAACGTGCATCATAGCCTCAGACTTTGGAGCACAGCGACTGGAAAAAATTTCTTATTATACGCTCCCAGCACGTTTGGTATGCCCGCCCGTTCACTGAGCTTTTCCATGGATGGCCAGCTGCTTGTGTCGACTTCGCGGGACAGTGTGTATCTGTGGGATGTGACAACTGGTCATTGTATACGTCAGTTGGACGGGCTTGGGGGTGTTCTGGCATCTTTTGATGCAGGCATAAACAGACGCCTGAACACTCAATTTGGATCCCTAACCATCGAAGACCCAGGGTCAGGCTGGCTGGGCCCAGACAACTTGAATGCAAAAATCTGTGGAGATGCTGGAGCAGCGGCCCAGGGCCTTGAAATAGCACCATCTGCAGAAGTTTCAAGAGAAAATTTACTGCCACCCTTTTGCGGGTACGGTTTCAGTTTCGAGCCCGACTGGCTGGTGCTAGATGGGCGTCGATTGCTTTGGATACCGCCGGACTACAGAACGACAATTTATTCAAGACAACTGACGCCGATCATCAACCAGTCAGCAATCATATGGATAACCAGGACAGGAAGATTAGTACGACTGTCCTTTCCATCACGACACTAGACTTCGAAAGCACTGTGGCGAGGCAACATACGGTCACGATATGGATTTGAAGCCAACCAAAAATGAAAAGAACGAATGATTCCGTAGAATCGTGATAGAGAATGATAGTGTAGACATTGCAATCTTATCCAGTGCCGCGTGCCTCTCAAGGATTAAGGGGCCATTGAGTCATGAACCACATCTCGTACGGCAAAGTACATGTTTTCTCCTCTTTCTTCTTCAAACCATGAGTTTCTCAAGTTGAAATCCTGGCCGACATCGATCTCGACACGACATCAGGCAGCATAGTACCA
This sequence comes from Colletotrichum tamarilloi, assembly GCF_030869305.1. NCBI lineage: Eukaryota > Fungi > Ascomycota > Sordariomycetes > Glomerellales > Glomerellaceae > Colletotrichum > Colletotrichum tamarilloi. The sequence continues at coordinate 795,645 of NW_026849389.1, forward strand.
CTACTAGGTACCTCGGGCGCAGCCTGCCGGTGGCGTCGGTGTGACAACATAAAGTAACACCAAAACACGAAAACGCACAGGGAGAAGATCCGTACGACCTATTCAGATGCCTTCTCTAACCGAGAAGAAGTTAACATCCCACCCAAAGACGTAAATTTTTAACCTGAAGCCAATTTGCCAGCGAGCGAGACCAAAATCGAGATCCAAGTCGCATTCCGTCGAACGACAGGAAGCCGCAAGCTCACCATCGCACGTCACACGACACAAGACCAACGAACATCACTCCCCCACACCGGAACCTATCAAACAGCATCAACCGCATCATTCACAGCGAAGACAAGAGACGTCGTCAAAGGCGGCTCTGTTCACGACGTCGAACGGGCGTGGGGGTTGACGAGAACGTCAGCGCCCTATAGGATGGCGTGCGCGGGGTGGGTGGGGCGCGCCGCCAGGGACCATGGCACACCCTTGTCTCTGGCCGTTGGAGAGTCTCATTTCGAGAATTAAACATTTGATATCGAAGGATGTCGATGTCAAATGCCGCTAAATCACAATCCCATCAAGTTTGGAGTGGCAAACGTCGAGGTGGCCACCTTGTTGGACAGCGCAAAGTATCACGTTGATAGGCAATCATGGCGGTGTGTGGTTGCCACCTCGTGATGTGATAGGCGGAGATCAGCGCCGTTGGACGTTTCCCAGAGCGGAAAACTCCTGGAACCTAGGGGGGGAAAGCACAACAAAACAGACACAAAAGGGTGGCTAACTCTTCTAGCGTTCGCCACAAGCGTTTCCCTCCAGGTAAGCCAGCTTGTGACTCAAGACTGTTGATCTCTACACGTGTGAAAGGGCAACGATAGTCAAAGAGCGTCGTTAGCGACCGAGTGCCACCCACCCCACTCCCCACGGCTTCACACCCCTCCAAGGATTCCAAACGGGAACTAGCGCAAGTTCCCATGAGGAACCCTGTCGTGGGGCCAGCCGGAGGACGATGCCTGCAGATGGGGATGCGGGGCGGCGAAGAACAGATTCAACGTCGCTGAAACGGGGGTTATTTGATGATATTCTGGGTTGAAGGAGCGGTTCAAGAGAATGAGAAGAGGGAGGAAGCTGTGACGAAGCAGCCATCGAGGTGGGAAACGCACTTGGTGGGAGGACAGGTTGGTCGAAAAAGTCGGTGGAGTTGGATGGCGGCCCAGCACTCGTGTTGGGACTTGGGATGGAGGTTCGGCGAGCTTGTTACCGAGGACTGTCCGTACGAAGAAGGATAAGCGGTAAATGCATTTAAGCCGTATTCCGGGATTCTCTAGCGGCGTTGCATGTGGGCGGTGGAGAACTAAACACGGAGCGTAGCGGTGGGTACGGGCTTGCGGGCGGCGCTAACGATCGTGGTGGTGCGTGTCACTCGAGGTGAGTTGCGAAAAGCATAATTTCATGCTGGCGTAAGAATGAGATACCTTAGCTCAGATGTGAGATAAGCTTGCAGGCAGTGCCATTAGGGCGCGAGGACGAGGAGCGTTATCTCGCAGCCGGGTAAAAGGACGACATACCACCTGCGACCTGAGGTGAGGCCATAACAGCCTTGGGTTGACCTCTCTGTCTCTGCCACCGGGCAGGACGCACGCAGGCACGCAGGCATGCAGGGTGCACTGCAGCTATTGTTGATGAAAGAGGTGCAGCTTGGGAGATTTGACGAGCGTCGCGTCGCATGGGCCTCGAGACTGTGTGCAGCGAGCTCTTGTCAAACCCGACCTTCCGTAGTGTACGGATAAAAGAGAACGTTGATGCGGAGAGCAGAACAAGGCAGGGCAAAGGCAGGGCAGCTGCGTGGTGCTTCCTTGCCTGTCAACAAATGCATCGACGGGGGACTGGGGACCACCGAGGTCGGCGCTGGGGTTGATCGCGCTTAGAGGGCCTGCAAGGTGGATGAACGGGCTTGCGAGTTGCGACCTTGTGCTGGCCCTGGTTTGACTGCCGCCCATCCACTTTCTGTGTTGCTATTCGCTCTATCCGTACGGAGTATGTATCCGTAGTGTACGATTGTTTTGAAGCTGGGGCCAGGCTTGACTGGGGATGGCTTCTGTTCAAGATCTGCTACGTTTTGAACCGATCGCTTCACTTGTGAGCCCTTGGCCTCGGGCAACCTGAACCTTGAAAGGTTCCACAACATCGTCATAGCTATGGCCCTCGCACACCGCATCTTGTCAGAAAAAGACTGTAGGAGGGCTACTCAGAGTACAGTCCTTGGAATGGGAAATTGGTATAGTCTGAAGGGGTGGCTCTGCTCGTCCCCAGCCATAAAGTAAGGCAGCAGGCGAGAAGTATGTGTTGGGTGGCATAGCGGTTTAGACTCGTAAAAAATGACAAAAATGGAATTGGTGGTTGTCAGGCGACGTGGTCTTCGTGGACGCTCCATGTGGGTTCGCAACAATGGTCCGGTGTCGTCTGAAGTGCGCACATGCTGAGTCGCAGTAGCGCATAACACACTCCAAAAGTGGTTGTCGAGGTTGCTGCCCAGGAAATGTGGACGATGCAGTCCATGGTGGCGGAGAAGAAGGAGGAGGAGGAAGAAGACTGCGAAAGACGGCCAAAGGTGGGAACTTTGAGAGTCAACGGGAGCCGGGAAGTGCTGGTGCGACGAGCCTTTGGTCCAATGAAGAGGTCCAATGACTAACGAACTCGCATACAAGGATGCGGCGCACGCTAGACGATGAGAATAGCTGGGGCTTTACACAGTGCAGAGAAACTTGTCCCAATCAGCCGTCCCAAGTGCGTCGGAGCCGCCAGCCAATAGCACCAGCACCCATGGCAGAATTGGGCCATGAATTGGAGCAAGGAGCAAGGAGCATGGAAAGTCGTGAGAAAGTGGGCGACAACGGGCAGGCATCGGCCGGGTATGTAATTTCGCTGTGCAGACGAAGCCGCCCTTGGTGCTTCAATAGACACTCTGGACCGGCCCAAAACTGATGATCCGTGGAGCTCTCAAGGCTTTTGTCGGTCGATGCTGGTCGTGTCATGCAGTATCTTGTGCGCTTGTTGCAATCCTTGCGGTGAAGTCGTTACATTCAGCCAGGGGGACCGGAAACCAGTCCCGGCACTCGCGTGGGACAATCGGTAGTCATCCGCTGGTGACGGGTTTCGGTGACGTTGACCGAAATCTTTTGACTGCTCATGATGATGACCGCCGCGGACTGACATGAAGAGAGGAGAGAGGAGGCGAGGTGTGCGTTGGGGCTGGTTGTTGGAGGACGAACCGGCTTGTTTTTCGGTGAAGATGAATTTCCTCTTTGAGTGAGGCTGTCGTGGTTTCGAGAACTAACAACTCATCATCCAATGTTCCGATGGAGGGAGGGGTGCAATGTCAATGACTGGCGGCCGGCAATAGCATGCGGAGTGTCAATAAGGTAGGCGCAGATTGCTTTCTTAGTTGCAGGCGGCAGTAGGTTTGGAAGATCCTTGGAGTAAGCGTGCGTGTGATGTGGTGGTGATGCTGCTGCTGATGGTGGTCAGTTGGGTCGGAGACAAAAAGGAAATGGGAAGGAAGCCGTCGCAAGTGTCTAGTTCGCGCTCCTTCCATCCGACGAACCGAAGACCGACAGCCGGTCTTCTTTCCTCCTCCACCTTGATGCATCGCACTTCACCTTGATCAGCCGCCGTCAAGTCAGAACGAGCAAGAAAACCCACCACACACGACACACTCCCGTCTGAGTCTCTCACACGACACGACAATCGACGGAAGAGCTACTGCATCGACAAGGAATCGTAGTGCAACTTGTAAGCGGATATTCCTCTAGAGCCCGTGCACTCAGCATCCTGGACTCTCTGGAGCTGTGTGGTGGAGAGAACATGATAACTTGGGAACTTGCAACGAGAAAGTGACGGGAGCATAGAAAGAGAGAGAAAAAAAACAAAAAAAGGACGCTAAACTAGCGCAAGATCCCTCCCCCGTCACCTGCATGGAGTATCCGTAGTCCTTAGCGGTAGCGGCAGCGGCAGCGCCACTTATGCAACTATCCCAGGCCGAAATCTGCTCTTCTTCCGCATATCTGCATACCCTATCCGTACTACGCAGTTGACTGAGAGTCTGAGGTGCGGTACCCTGGCGCATGAGCTGCGTGAGGTGCATCGTTCAGTCCGTGCAGGCGCAGTCCATCAGTCGAAGCTCCCCCCTCCATGGCTCCTTCCCTGTCGTCGCGCGGCCAGACTTGCTGCTTTCCTCGGATGCCGTCGGTCTGGAAACCGCAATTCCCCTGTTCTCTCCACCTGGCTGTCTCTTGAAGTCTTGCGATCCTTGCAATCCGAATCACTCAGGATGCACTCCATCCATCCCACTTGAGCAGAGAGCCCCGCCACACTGTGTCACTGTGTGCTGAAGGACGGGACGGTGTAAGTCGTATCAGACGAGGAAAGAAAGCGAGACGGGACGAAAAAAAAAAACATCTCGCTCACGCCGCCCGTCATATGCATTCCTCCCACCAGTGACCTCCCGCAACTCTCTCGCATCCCACCGTGCAACTCTACTGCATCCGCCGGCTTCCTCTCCCGCTTGCATCCGCCAGTCTTCTTTTCTTCTAGCTCCATCAGGCACTCCGGGTTGCTGCAAGCGCTTGTTTCCACCCTCCCACCCTGCGAGACTCGGGAGAAGGCCGTTATCGTACACGGATCCACGTCCAAGAACCAATATTTACCTCCCCTCCTCTCCTGCTTCCGCTCTTGGCCAACATTCCTTTTCTCTCTCCCTCGATAACATCTCTTCTGAAGACGGACGAAACATCTTCTTGTGTAGTCGCATCCTACAAGACGTCACCGCCGCCGGCCAGGACAGGAGGAAACGTGTATAAGCGTACACGCATCCCGACATTTCATTCTTCAAGTTTCCTACGTTCCAGTAGATTCTTCGTCGAGTGTTCTGTCGCATCGTAAGACTTGAACCAAGTCGAGAGACAATGGCCCTAACCATGCAGAAAAGCCCTCGCAACCCAGACGACTTTCCCACCATTCAGCTCTTCCTCCTTGGTACGTCCATCCACCACTGCATTCCCTACTGCCACAACCACATTCCTTCACCTGGCATTCCCTGTCTTGCCGCGTTCCAACGTTACACATACACACCCACATACACACCCAACACCACCTCTTCTCTCCAGCCACGCATACTAACGCCGCACTTTCAGCGATTGTTCGTCTCGCCGAACCCATCGCACTCACCTCCATCTTCCCCTACGCCTGGGCCCTCGTCAAGAGATTCGAAATCGGCAACGCTGAAGATGCATCCTTCTACGCCGGCCTCCTCATCTCCTCCTTCTCCCTCGCGGAGGCCCTGATGGGCATGTACTGGGGCGGTCTCTCTGACCGTATCGGAAGAAAACCCGTACTTCTCCTGGGATGCGTCGGCACAATGTTCAGCATGGTCATGGTCGGCTTCGCCTCCAACATCTGGATTGCTCTGGCTGGCAGAGCTATCGGCGGTCTTCTTAACGGCAACATCGGCGTCATCCAGACCATGGTTGGTGAATTGGTCACCAAGCCTGAGCATGAGCGTAAGAGTCCTCTCCCCTGACCACCAAGCCTCGCATTGTGCTAATCTTGTAGCCCGCGCTTTCTCGGTTATGCCCTTCGTGTGGTCTATTGGCACAATCATCGGTCCCTTTATTGGCGGTACCTTTGCCGACCCCCACGACGCCTTTCCCAGCATCTTCCCCGTCGACGGCATGTTCTACCGCTACCCGTACCTTCTGCCCAACCTTGTCTGCGCCGGTCTCCTGCTCGTCAGCATCATCCTGGGTTACTTCCTCCTCGAGGAGACTCACCCCGACATGCAGCCTCGCGTCTTCATGCCCGACGACACATACGCTTCCGAGGAGACTCCCCTACTGGAGACCTCGGATGCCATGAAGAGACCTGCCGTTGACCTGAGAGATGACAACTATGGAACTGTCCGCGGTCGCAGCACGCAGACCCCCGCGAAGAAGGCCGACCAGTCCTACAACATCTACACCAAGCCCATCATGTCGCTGATTCTGGCGCTGTGCATCTTCACCTACCACTCAATGACCTACGACCATCTCTTGCCCATCTTCTTCGAAGACGACCGCGCCACTTCCCCGATCACCGTTCTTACCGACGCTTCGAGCCCCTTCTACACCCCTGGCGGCTTGGGTCTCTCGCTCCGCGCCGTAGGCATGATCATGGCGGTGAACGGTGTCATTGCACTCTTCGTGCAGGCCGTCATCTTCCCATTCGCCGCTGAGAAGTTTGGTGTCTACCGACTTTTCATCATCGTCACCGTCCTGCACCCGATCGCCTACGTCATGGTCCCGAGCCTGCTGTTCCTTCCCGAGTCGCTTGTATACGCCGGCATCTACTTCTGCTTGGCTGTCCGCAACGTCCTTTCCATCATCTTGTACCCTCTGCTCCTCATCTTGATCAAGGAGGTCACTCCCACTCCCAAGGCCCTGGGCAAGGTCAACGGTCTCGCCGCTAGCGCCGCCGCTGGCTTCCGCATGATCGCTCCGCCTGTTGCCGGATGGCTGTACACTTTCGGAAGCAAGGTTGATTGCACGGCTTTGGCATGGTATGGCAGTGCCGTCGTTGCTGTAATTGGTGCTATCCAGTGCTTCTCCGTGAAGCGTGAGCGCAAGTTGGATGTGAGCGAGGAGGACGCCCAGCCTTGCTTGCAGAAGAAGGAATCCCGAGTCAGCATCAGGGAGGTGTTCTCGGACGAGGAATGAATGTGTTGTCAGATGAATGCGACGAATATGGTCTGAGCGGGGAGATTTCACGAAACGGAGTTCAAAAAAGATTTCACGACCCAACCAAAGCATGAGAAAGGGCTATAGAAGGGGAGTTTGTTTGCTTTTCTTCGGTCGAAACAGTACGGCGTCACGGATAGGGGCTCGAATTTTGGAGTTGGTCTCATCCATGAGTGTCGGATAGACTAGAGACGCTTTTTTGGTCATTGGCGGGCATGGAGTTTTGTTGCATTTATTCGGCGTTGGGAGCGGCTATTACTTGGTCATTTACCATAACTAGTTAATCGCTCTAATAGAATTGAAGTCATTCTGATGAACTTGGCATTTCCACTTGAGTGTGAATTGGCTAGGTGATTTTCATAACTCCAAATCAACGGAATATGTTATTTAATCACCCGAATCAATCATCAGCTGCGATGAATTGTTCAGAGTAACTTCTTCTGCGCTCAAGTGAGGTTGAAGAGTCAGAATTCTACGAGGTTCGCAGCTCCTCCATGAACTCCAGAATTTGAAAGATCTGCCCAATGAAAATCGCCACCGCAAAGCCGACCACACACACAAACTTCAACTCACCTCCGAATTTTTCGCTCAATCACAGGCTCACAAACAACAAGCGACAAATCTCATATGAGACTCATCAGATTCACACCACAACCTGCAACTCATTCAGCTGAGACGAACCGTTTTTTACACAGCCTCTCAGACAGTTTGCGACTTGACCAGTGCCAGGCAAACTCAGAAACAGAAAACACCCAGCAACAATCACACCGCGGAAAAAAAAAGCGGGGACGCATCCTCACCCGCAACAATGGTCCAGATGGAAGAAATCACAGACCAAATGGCCGACGCCATGATCGCCGAAGTCCAGCGCCGCGACGCAGAGCAAGCGGCAGCAGCACAAGCAGCTGCCGCCTCCATCCCCGGTGCCGCCAAGGGCGCCGCTCTACCGCCCGGCCACGCCCTGCTAAGCGGCAAAACAGCCGACGAGGTCCTGGCCGACCTGAACAAGTCCCCGCTCTTCATGACCTCGCTCGAGGAGAACGACGACGTCGCGGCGCTGCAGGCGCTCGCGTACGAGGGGACGGCGAGGGAGAACGGAGAAGAGTTCAAGGAGCGCGGGAACGAGTGTTTCAAGGCCAAGATGTATGCTGACGCCAAGGAGTTTTATGGTAAAGGGATTGAGATTCTGGCGGTGGAGGAGAAGAGGAGGGCGAAGGGGGAGAAGACTTTTCATACGGAGAAGGCCAAGGTTGAGGGCGAGAGCGCAGCAGAGGAGGGAGAAGAAGAAGAAGAAAGAGATGTCGAGGTTGAGGACGACGAGGAGGAGATCGCCAAGCAGAGATCCGTCCTGGAGTCGCTGTACGTCAACCGCGCGGCGTGCCACCTCGAGCTCGGCAACTTCAGGTCGTGCTGGACGGACTGCGGTCTCGCGCTGCGGCTGAACCCGAAGAACCTGAAAGCCTACTACCGCTCCGCGCGCGCCCTGCTCAAGGTCGAGCGCGTCGCGGAGGCCGACGACGCGTGCGCGAGGGGCCTGGCGCTGGACGAGGGGAATAAACCGCTGCAGGCCGTGGCGCGGGACATCATCAAGGCCGCGGAGCGCGCCGACGCCAAGACGAAGAGAGAGCAGGAGAGGAAGGCGGGGGAGAGGAGACGGGAGATGTTGTTGAGGGCCGCGCTCGCCGCGCGGGGGATCAAGACGCGGACGACGGAGCAGCCGCCCGAGATGGAGGACGCGCGGATGAGGCTCGTGCCTGACGAGGAGGATCCGGCGAGTAGTCTGAGTTTCCCCGCGGTGCTGCTGTACCCCCTGCAGATGGAGAGCGATTTCATAAAGGCGTGGAATGAGACGGAGTGCGTGGGGGATCATTTGGGGTATATCCTCCCTCTGCCGTGGGATCAGAAGGGGGAGTATGCTAGCCCGGCCGGGGTGGAGTGTTACATGGAGACGGCGGCGGGCGGGCTGGTCAAGGTTGGTAAGAAGGCTTCGCTGTTGAAGATTTTGAGCGGTGGGAGTGTGGAGGTTGTGGATGGGATTGTGAGGGTGTATGTTGTTCCTGTGGCGAGGGCCAAGGGGTGGGTTGAGGAGTTCAAGGTGAAGAAGGCTGCGGAGAAGAGGTAGTCTGGCTTCGGGTTAACTTGACTGCATGATGATTGAATGTTTAGAAGAAAGGCATTTGCTGCGGTTGCGAAGAAGGAAGTCTTGATGATCAGACATGCTGACTACTTTATTAAATGCTTTTGCATTCCACCAAACACCGTACTTAACCCCCGACTTTTCAGAAATGAAGCTGGAGAGCAGAGACAATAGACTTGCCAAGTTGATCTGTTCCATCCGGAAACATTATTTGGGCACCCAAGAAACAGAAATACAAAGTGAGTGCGCGAGCAAAAACATGGAAATCTAGAATACGTTCAAGTCGTTCGAGTCATCCATCACTTCCCTTCCCGTTCTTTGTCCCGTCCTCCCCAGTTAGTTCAAGCGGACGTGGCCCGCCGCCGCTTGCTGCGGTGCAAGTCAGAGCTGTCCAAGTCGCTCTGGTAGCCAGACTCCTTACGAGACGCAGTCTTGAGCGTCATGAGGCCCAGAGCAGCATTCTGCTCGGCAATCTCGGCGTCCGACTCTTCTTCCTTCCGCCGCGTGTCGGACTGAAAGCTCAGCGTAGGGCTGCTAACGTGGATACTTTCGCCAACGCTGCTGTCACAGCCGCCATCGCCGTCGTCGTGATTGACGGGACGCTTTTGTGACCACGGCGGACGAGGGGCCGGCGTGTGCTTATTGTTCAGGGGCGTGAAGCGGGGGACGGCGCTGAGGTACGGATGAGGTGTATGGGCTGTGCGGTAGATCTCGTCGGCCAAGCGGTACGGCTCTGGACGATTCGCAGCCACCCATCCGGAAGTGGGTGGCTGCGAGTGCCGTGCCGGGGTCTGGTGATATCCGTAGCTGTAGCCGACGCCGTCTGAGGCGTTGCTGGACGCCGAGTCTGGGCACGAGTGAGTGCCGCCCTCCCCGTCGTTATCGCTGTACGGGCTCATCAGACGAGTCGTGTTAAGTCGGAGTCTTCTGTCGTCGCGAAGGGGTCGCATGGGGCGCCGTTCAATGTTGGGCATGTGACCGAGGGTCATAGGCGGGAGAGCGCGGTGCTGTACTTTTCGTGACCTGTCGGCATCCTTGATGGCGTCTTCGACGATACGGTGGTCTATCACCATGCGTTGGTACTCTGGCGAGCCTGGCGGGACGCACATGGACGGAAATGAAGGGCCAAAGATGGGGATAAGGGCTCCGGCGATATTGTAGCAGAACGTGGCACATACTGCCTTGGCACATTCGTACGGCATCCAGTACCCTGAAACAGTTAGTTTCCAGAATTCATAGTTGGAAGAGACATTTCAGCTAACCTTGAGCTGCTATTGCGCCTCCCGTGATGCTGTGCGTGATATCCTTGAGTCCAGGGTTCAGGCTCAACATCTTTGCCGGAACAGTCTGTATATGTCAGTAGAGTTCCTATCAGAGAGTTACGAAGCCCTACCTTGGAATACTTGCAACACTTGAAAAAGGGAGTCATGCGGACGAGACCGACGTTGTAGTCCCACATGATAGTGAAGTCGTTGTCTTCTCCTGGCACTTTGAACTCATACTTGAAAACTAGACAGCTCGATCAGCAAAGGCAGCCGGAGAATCTCGGCATTGGAATCACGGACCTTCAAAGCTTTCACGCCCCGTCTTCTCGAAGAAGTCCTTCTTCCCGCTGTTGTATGGAATATGGGCACATGACTCCTGGATACGTTCAAATGGCGAGACACGAAAGCGATGGACCTCGCGGCGGGATATGTCGTCCAAATTCTCAAAGGGGTAGTATTTGATGACTCCACGAGGCTTGTACTTGGATACTGGAGATGGATCCTTTGACATCTTGAGCTTTGGAACGACGGGTCGGTCAAGATATGGTGACGGAGCTCTGTCTGAGTAGCAGGTTCCCGGCGAGGACATTGCAGGACTTGGGAGGAACCGAGGGGCAGGAAGCGGCCCTGAAGGCGACGGGTTAAGAAGAGAAGATACGGAAAGCATCTTGCCGGCTGTTTGTCGGTGGAAGATGTCTCGAAGGTGGTGCTATGCTGCGATGCGGACAGGACCTTGGTGAGCCGGCGTAGGCGAACCTGTTCCTAGAAAGAGGGGGGACGATGGAAGACTTAAGACAAGTCCTGCAGCAAGAGCGAGACTAGGTGTAGAGGTAACTGCTAGGCCTTTGGCAGTCGGCAAACACTTGATGTCTTCGTTCTGGGGGTTGGCGACTCAACATCCACGGGCGTGCAGCACGCTGGCAAAGTTTTCCAGGACAAGGGGGTTCGAGATTGTCGCTTTTCTTGGAGATACGGTCAATTCTGCAACGGATCCTGCACTCCAGTACGGGGCTCGGGGCTTCTTCTTGAGTTTCGACGCTCTCGGTGCAGATTTCTTTGTTGCGGTGTCTTGGAATCGACCTCTCAGCATTGAGGTCTCCGTTTGTGACCGGCCACCGCTCTTTCTTTTGCCTTATCGAGGTGAGGCTACAAAGTGATAGATGACTGGTAAGATGGTGGCAGTGGGAGACACGGAGAGTACAGACTGAAGGCGGTCTAATATGTTTCCCTTTGGAAGAGAACTCACGAGGCCAAGTCTAATGAAGTGAGGTTACTGCTGATGCGTGTGTGGTGGTCGCAAGTTACCGCATGTGTCGTCTCGGTGTTGAAGAACCGGGTAGGCCAAACGGCTCCGGGGAAGCTTCCATGCAGGAGGATCCGCAAGTCCGCCCAACTTGGAGAAAGCTCACAAAAGCAGCCAAGCTGTGAGCCTGTCGTGTACTAACATGAGAGGTATCTGAGCTACTGAGCCATACTGGGAGGGCCTACTTGGAAGAGGCCAGAGATCGAAGCTAGGCAAGTTTCATCAGTTATCACCAGCTCAAACATTTGGTCCGTTGAGAGGCTTCACAGAAGAATGTGGAGCTCATCCGCCAAAACTCTAGAGTCATTGGGGAAGTTTGCAAGCGCAAATACAGCAGATGCTCCCGCAAAGACCAAACAGGTATGGGTCCCGTTTTTTTTGGAGGCGCACTGGGGTGGGATTTGCAGAGCGGGTTCGCGGATAGGTGCATAGAGTGCCATCTGGCCGTTGACTCTAACAGCTTGTTCGAGATGGTGGAACAAGGCTGGTCATCCTGTTGTGTTGAAGATCTCAGGGCAACGTAAACCTGACTCGGCACGCGTGGCCGCGGCCCTGAAGAACAGAGAGTAACCAGAGTACATGCTAAAGATGCCCAGTTGCGGTTTGCCATGACTGAAAGTCTTCGCGTTAGCGCACGATCGTGAATACTGGACTATTCCTCTTCGGATGGCACGTAACCCTATGAGCGAGCGTGGATGTTGGCCTCTCGTCAGACCGCCAAAGCCGGATCATCTTCTTTGTGGCCTGGCTATGTGCATATCCGTAGGCAGACCAGTGATTTGCTAAGATAACCCTGGTTTCTTCGAGAGAAGCATGATCCGTATCATGCTTTTGTGTGGCTCCTCTTGAAGGGGGTGGCTGCAGCTGTCACCAGAAAGCTCCTTGTTCCCCCACGGGCTTGTCTGCGTACAAGCACGAAGAAAATGTCCGATGGGAAGCACAAGAGTATGGTCTATCTTGGGTTACTGCCCCTAAGATGGCGTAGCGGGTCCATCGGCCGAAATCTTCCTTACGACAGTGGTATCGACCAGACGGTGGAGACCTTTGTTCGAATAGGTCGTCGGTCAAGCACGATCGGCCTTATGGGATCAGCCCTGGACAGATCCGACTGTCTTGACACCTTTCGCTGGGTTGCTGAAGTGATGCTACGAGTGGCAGTACTCACGAATTCACAGCATGTCGAGAATACGGAGAACGGCATTGGCCATAGTCGAGTCAATGGACCCCCTGCTTAGTGCTTCGTTGATATGGTAAGTAGGCATTGGCTTTCTGCGGCCTACCGCGCACCGCTACTTTCGACAAGCATTCAGTCAGGCGTGGTCGCGGCCCCCAGGCTGAGCAATCTTGCAAACGGACCAAATGATGAGCTGGCCGGGGTCATGGACCCTGAAAGACAGCTCATCTACTTTGCAAGGATAGAAGTGGACTTGGACGACAGCCGGTTTTCGGACCCTTGTTGTAGATTGACGAACTGATATCTAGGCGTTTGTTCAAATGTTTCGCAGCGTAAGGCGATGCCGCAAAGAGAGACGGCAACCCCGCTAGATCCTGACGACAACGAGCCGCCTTGGACCGTGGGTTTTGGGTCCAAATGTTCAGGGGGCCGATAGAGTGCTAAATCCGGCGCTGTTGAGGCTCCTGAGAGAAGTGCTGGTGAAGATTCCATCGTGGTTTCAGATGGCCATTCCCTGTCTCGGTGACACCACAGTGAGTGACAGGAGAGGGGTGGCGACGTCGCCATGCGTAGTGCGACTTAAGAATAGCAGCGGTGACGGCCGTGCGCATCGTCTTCGGGATACTTTGCTCTTTTTCCATGCAGAATTCGGGAGTAAGTCGTACACAGCGTGGATGAAAAGCGTGATTGTGTAGCTCGACCGACGGATGAGCAGCTCCACCTATGCGGCGGCCAAGAGTAAGGCCATCCGTAGTCCATCAGGCCACGGAGTCAGCAAGCAATGTTAGGGAGTGCTGGTCTCGTCGAGATCTCCTTCCGTTTCGAATCTGCAGTGAAGATTTGGTGTTCGAGTTCTCCGGGCTTGAATATGTTGATAACCGTTGTTCCTGGTCACCAGAACCCGATTCTGGTCAAGGCTGTACTCTACGTTTCCAAGTAAGAGAAGCTAACATGAGGCCTCGAAATCCATTTGAAACCAATCAGGATGATGAAGGAGTCCGCTAAGCTTAAGTCGCAAGTAGCAAAGGACATAAATGTCTCTGTGATACTGGCCTGAGGAGGTGACGGCGGTCACCTCTCACAGTGCGACCTGATACCTCGTGGTTCTACGGCTCGCCCTCGATGCAAACTCGTCGTGGCCGGCGCTGCACCACTGCTGCGTTGCACGGCGTCGGAAGGAGAATAAATGTGTGGAGAAGGAAGATACCCTTGTGCGATGTCTGATGATATCTCTGAGGTGCTGTGAATTGAGAGGAGGCTGGCAAGGGTCGCTCTACTGTTGAGGTTGATGTAGAACGAGGGGTTGTGTCACACAACAACGGCTCGAGGACACAAGTATAGCACCCAGACAATTACCGTATCACCGAGTAGGCACCATAGATGCCAAAATGCCTTGAGTAGAGATCTTTTCTTGGCTCATCAAAAAGGAAGCGTCGACATAAGCGACCCGCCTTCCCTAGAAGTCTCGGAGACGGAGAGCGCCTTAGCTAAGCACCCGGGCCCGTCTTCTTCCCCAACGGCCCAAAGACGCCAACTTTTTGGTTGCACACCCTCTCTCATCTCCCGAACCATCTCATGAACAGGCCCGTTCATCCAGTTTCGTCGGCCCGAGTTTAATTAACTCTTTTCCCGAAGAGGCTTTCCATTTTCATCATGACCGGCCGTCGACAGACGTTACTCGAGAACCCCACAAAGAGCCTCCTCGACCACATCTAAACCTAAATCACCAAACTTGCTGCGTCGGGCATCGAGCGCCATGATGGTACGGAGTACTGTCCTCAGTGCTCTGCTACAACTTTCGAACGGGATTCGTGCACAGAAGCCCTTGCCATTCCATCATCACCAGCTAAACTCATCGTCAGGGAGAAGTGGTACGAAGCATTGCAGTGGAAATTCTACTGGCAGCAACGCAACTCGACATATTGGTCTTACACGTTTGAAAACAAGACACTCGAATGATTTTAGGACTGTCCTACAGCTCTGACATACTTGGGTGAAGATATTCTGGGTGCAGCAGCGTTGTGTCTCTGCACTTGGCATGGAGGCGCCATAGTCTACGCGTTTCGCCGGATGTGTGTATGGTGTGTCTCACTACCTCTCACTACCTCGGAGGCGGACTGAATTCCACGCACCATCCCTTTATCGTGGCCAACATTCCTCAGAATCCCCTCAAAAAGATGGCAATGTCCTGCGAATGGGGGGATATGTTTGTTCGTTCGCGTCAAGTGTTGCTTTTGATAGCGGCCTTGATTTATCGACAAAATGGGCGCCCTTCCACCCACAATGCAGCCCATGTACGCTTATCACAACCATGCCAGGGCATTACACGCGGTGACGTTTTTGCTTGTCCTTCTTTTCATATTGATTCAGGTTGCAAAAAGTCGACAAGATGCTTACGAAGTCATCGACGTCGATCCTCTTGTGCCGGTGGTCAAGACCAGCCAAAAAGAAACTTCTGTACATGGCAGCGACTACCTGAGAGAATTTGCGGAGCGGCACAGTCTTACACAAAACATATCTTGGTACTCTCAGAGGATCAGGGTCGTACCAGAAGCCCCTCAGAGGTTCCCAACGACAAACATCAAGCGCGCGTTTGTCGACAAGGAGTTTCAAAACATTCGTTGGGATGACGAGAGTTTCGATATGTACCCCAAGGGCGATGCAAACGATCTTCCCGTAACCACAAGCATACTACCAGGCGCCGTCGACGCTTCCGATTTGCTGTTCGGCATCTCCACGACTTACAAGCGCCTCACAAACGCCAATGACTCCCTCATCATGGACTGGCAGCGGTGGCTCACGAACGGCCATGGCAAATCGAACGGGGCGACTGTCGTCGTGACGCTTTACCGAGCCACCAGTGGAGAGGCGTGGGAAATATACGAGAAGCTGCAAGCGTTCGGCATAGACGCTACAGTGGTGCCACTAGAAAAGAAACGGGACAAACCTTCGAGATATCTTGACTTGGTCACCATTCTCATGGATGTCAACGAGGCCTTGACCGAGCAGGAACACGGCAAGAAGTACTTTGGCCTCCTGGACGACGACATCTTCCTCCCCACTCCAGGACAGCTCACCCAAAGGCTTTCCAAGTTTGACGCCTCGAGCCCATACTACATCGGGCTTCCCAGCGAGCGGCCAGACTGGTCCGTCGAGAACGACACAGCAGTCACCCACGGCGGCGGTGCCATCTTCCTCACCCCGCCCGGTGCCCTACTCGTCTCTCACCTGCCGTGCCGGCCCGAAGAAGGGTTCACCGGAAACCACACCAAATGGGACAGCATCCTCCACGACTGCGTGACGACCCACACCGACCTCTCCTTCCACGTTCTCCCGAGCTTCTACTCCCCCACAGACGCCCTCTACAACATCCAAGCAGCGACCTACGACCTGGGCGTCTCCCCGCTGACCCTCCGCCACTACAGGTCCCGCCACCGCTTCGATCCCAGCCAGGGCCACGCGGTGACGTCCGTCTGCGGCGAGGCCTGCTTCCTGCAGCGCTTCCGGTTCGCCGACGACTGGGTGCTGGTGAACGGGTACTCGCTCACGCACTACTGCGCCGGGTCCGAGGTCGTGCCCATGGAAGCCGATGCGGATCTCCAGGGGGCTATGCAATACGGCCAGGAGGCCGAGATGCCGCTAGGTGAGGGTATCGTGCTGCACGACTCTACGGAGGATAAAGAAGTCGTGACGTGGAGGGGCACGAGGAACGTATGGCTGTTGCTGGATTCTGTTGTTGGGGAGAAGGGAGAGGTCTGGCAGGTGTATGTGAAGAGGCGAGGCGGTTCGGGCTTCATGGATGGAGAGGAGGAGGGTGAGGATGGTGATGGCGACCATCTTGATTCTGTGATTGTGCTTATTTGGGAGTCTTGAGCTTTGCGTAGGACGCAAGTAAACAACTGACATTCAACTTCACTTCAGTGATGTGTACTCGATGTGATTCGGGTGTTTGTAATCATGCTCTTTTCCGTGAGCAATTTCGTGTCCTTCCAGACTCCGCCTACAGATCTACAAACATGAGCTAACAGGCCTGGGTTTTGGGAGGCATCGAAGTCAAGACACCGTAGGCGTGTACGGCCCTCGTACGATCATACTGTAAGATGACTCTAGTCTAACCTTGGAGCCCGCCCAGTAGAATAGTACACACGATTCTAGGTCTCGGATGGGCATCAAATTCCATGATAATTAAGAATGATTTCTGCCGCTATTTCTTTCTGGTTCGACAGCTCCCTACTTAGGGGCAACATCACCCTTTCATTCTTGAATAAACCCGAGCAAGGCATTCAACGTGAGCCGCCCCTCAACCAAGACGGGAAACAACAAAGACAGAACGAAACCAAACCCAGATCTCCAACCGCTCTCAAACAAACCTCAGATACCCTTCCCAGTTCATCAAACCCCGTTCACTTCCTCCACGTCTCCCCCGTAACCTCAAAAAACACCTCCCCATCCCCCTCCTCCTTCCCAGGCTTCACAACCCCCGCCCACCCAAACCTCTTCTCAACCAACCCCCTCATCGGCACATTCCTCTCGCTCATCGTAGCGCTCACCCTCTCAAGCTGCAGCCCGCCCTCGGCGACCTTCCTAAACCCCCACTCGACAGCCAACCGCACCGCCTCGGCCGCGAACCCCCGGCCCCGATACTCCGGATTAATCATGACGCCCACGTCGCCGACTCTGACCCTCTGCCCGTCCTCTTCGTGCTCGTTGATGCCGCCGTACCCGCCGAACCCGATGACCGTTCCCTCCTTCTCCTGCTCCTCCCTCCCCCCTGACGATTCCTTGTCCCTGCTGACATCACCAACATGAACTACAACTAAATTCACCCTCCCCGGCCCGCTCACGACCTTGCCACTCGCTTCGTCGACGACGCTCGGCACGGAAGCGCTCTCCCTCATCCTCGAAATCACAATCTTGGCCACCTCGGGAGAGATAGCCGAGGCGTGCGGGTCGTACTTCGTATTTTCCGGGTCCGAGAGCACGGCCGAGACGGCGGCGAAATCGGATTCTTCCAGAGTGCGGAGGAGGAGCGGGTGGGTCGGCGAGCGGAGGGTCGTGGGGAGGTGGGATGCTTGTGTCGGCGCCATGGTTGACGAAGATTGTTGGAGGAGATTTATGTAAGAGGTTTTTTTGGTGGGTAGATGGGTTGTCTTGCTTTGTTTGAGCTGGTGTTGATGGTGGTTGCGATATTTGCTTTGGGTTTGATGTTGAGATGAACTGACGTTCAAGTTGGAGCGAATTGAGTTTCTGGGGGTTGAAATGTATGAGCTCAACTGTAATTCGTCAAGAACGAGACTTCAAGCAGGACAAACAAGACGAATGGGATGAAAAGTTATCAGCGTCTTTTCAACTCTCGAATCGCCGTCCTACAGAGCCCTCTTAAATCCTCAACTTCAATGCCCCTCACCCCGCGAACCTCTGACCCCTCTCAATACCAACAATCCGATACTCCAAGCCCCCTGCCCATCGCAATCCTCTAAACCGAATCCTAAATGTGCTGACGGCCGTCAGAATACAGGACGAAAACCCTCCCACGCTCGCTTTCCATGGAACGTCGCAATCGGCAGCGGCTCCAACAGCACCCGTCAGCCAATACGAGAGTAGCGTCAGCCGCAAAGATCAATCCACCCGAATTTGGCCTCACTTTTTATTCCAACCCCAAAATTGCCTAGCTTAACCTATCCCAGCAAGGGGCAGGCTGACTCATTTTCCTTCATGGCAATGTCAATCTCGCATACAGTTCTCCGACTTACTTGCGCCCACAACGGAAGGATTCAGATGCCGCCCCCAGTCCGTTTCGAGAAGGTCGGCGATGTCCCGGCACGGACGGCACCGAGTTGGGTTTTGGCGAGGGGGCATCAAACGGTCTGGAGCCACGATGACGGATTTGATCTTCGTAGTGTACGAAGCTTACGCGCGGGAATAAGAGTCACTGGTTTCTCTGTTTGGACCCTGTGACTCACTGTTCATTTCAGATTGTATTCATCAGCACGAATCGAGGCAGGCGTAAACCGAGACCCAAAGTGGTCTTTACATCAAATTGCAGCATCTCTCTATGACGTGCTTCTAAATGCGTGAATGGTTATCCCTAGGGCTTGAATCAACCCCGGCCAATGGCAAAACTCCATCTCTTGCATCTTAATCCAAAAACTATGCCATCCCAATACCTGCTTGCCATGCCGAAAAATGTATCAAAGAATTTCCATAAAGTCGTTTCGTTTCGTGTCGCCAAAAGGGATCACCACTTGTCGGGGCCGAAATGCCCTCCCTCAGGCACTGTGTTATACGAGCACGCTTGCCAGTCGCAGCCCTGCTTGTACACTTCTGTACCCCACCATTTGAAGCCCTTCATGTGCCCGGGGTAGACGAAGCCAAAGAACACCACGACGATGCCGAACGCCAGACTCGAGTCCAACGCCGCGCTCATAGTCATGGTGTACTTTGCCCACCACGCGCTCTTTCTCCTCTTGACCAGGTAGTTGAACACATAGCATACCACCGCCCATACCGAGAAGTTGAGCCCCGTCGCTGGTGGGATCCACGCCATGGACCCGAAGACGACCGGTAGATTGATCTTTCGGAGAATGCTGTGCCTGTTTTTGCGCGCGTAGAGCCACAGGGGAATCGGCGCGATGGCTCCAATCAGGAAGCACCACACAAGTCCGCGGTACGTTGCGTTCGGTCCGAAGAACTCGCCCGGTCCAACCACACCCCAGAGAATGGAGCCATTGAAGTGCACACGCGCGATCGGGCATGTGAAGCCATTAACAGCCTCTGGCGTACAAATACCCTTGACATTGGCAAACATCCAATTGAGAACGCCAATCTGGGTCAGGGACGACACGATCGTGGCCACCATTTGCACCGAAAACATAATGCGGGGCGGAATCTTCATATAATGGCCGAGCTTGAGATCAGAGGCAAACTTGATGCCTTGAGCTGACGAGATGTAGCCATAGGTGACAAACACCATGTTTGCGATTGGGCGGCCAGGGAACACGGCGCCGCAGATGAGCTGGCAGATGAGGTAGATGCTGCTGTGCTGATTGGTCACTGCCATGATGATGCCATTAGGGATGAAGAATATGGCGCAGATCCCCAGTGACATGAGCAAGCCGTACCACGGGAGGTGGATGGGGTAACTATACTGTTAGCCTATAATCGATTCAATTTGTGAGGTGAGTCTTACTATTCGACGACAAAAATGCCCACTGCCAGCATCGAGACGAACGTTGCTAGATACCAGGAAAGGGGAGCATCCTTGTACCGCTTCATCAGCCGGCAGTGAACATCTTCTCGGAACATCATGCCCTCGAGGTTGGATGAAGATCTTGAGAGACCTCCGTGACTGCTGAATGATCGCTGGGGTCTGATGTGCTCAGAGCTGCCCGAGACAGGCTGGTAAACCGCCTGGCCTTCATTGCGAGCTTCCGCCATGGCCGTTTTCCACGTATTCCACATATCCTTGCCATGCCAGCAAACCGTGTGCGTCAGCAGCGCCGCCAGGGCAGCGAACTGAACACCATAGCTGAGCACATAGGTGATGGGCAGGAACACTCGACTGTACTTGCTGTATGCATCTCTGTCGAAGAGGAACTCGGATGTCAGGATCTTGCTCACATCGTAGACCTTGCCCTTGTTGTCGAATACCGCAGAAGACAAAATTGGCATATACGATGAGTAGAACACATTGGCGTAGTAGGCGATAGGCGCAATGAGCCACATGACGATGACGAGACCGCCAATGACGTTCATCGCAGCCCAGAAAGGGACCAAAAGGGGAGATCCAATATACGTGACCTGAGCCCAGTCGAAGGTCAGGGGGAACAGTCCCAGGCCAGAAACAGTGCCAAATAGGTTGGCAACCACCACGTTTTTCGGCGCAAACCACGTAATGACGTTGAAGTAGCTGAGACAAGGCATCAGGAGGCCGGGAAGGAAGTAAAAGACGAAACCGCCGAACCAAACGAGGTAGAAAAACTTCCACCTCGAGATCCTCCAGCCGTCCGCGATCCTGTTCTCTTCCTTGTGGAGAGTCCCGAACATGGCCGCAGACATCAAGGTTCCGGGCCAAATCATACCGCTGGGTCGAACCAGAAATCGACGCGTAAGGCCGGCAAAAGCGTAGCCGAGGATTTGAGTCGACAGGATCAGGAGAATTTGATAGGTGATTGTGGCTTCCTGGTGGTAAAACCTAGACTGCTCGACAATGACGTCGGTAGCAAAAGCGAAGCCGAACGAGACGTTGCTGCTCACGTAGACGCAAGTATGCTCCTTTTCGTTCCACCGACCTTGCGCAAGCCATCTGCGAAATCGGGTCACGGATCGTTTCGCTGGCGGCCGGTTCACGGCATCAGTCTGGAGAACACCATCCAGAAATTCCTCCGCAGGATCGCTGTGATATTTGAGGAGGTAGTCCCACATGAGACCAAGTGGGTGGACAAGCAACAAGGCAATGACGGGCGTAATAGCAACACTGGGGTATCGTAGCGAGAAGAACAAGTTGGTAGAGGAACCAAGCACTGAAAACAAAAACGACAGCGTCCACATTCTCGGAGTGTTGATGGACAGGGTGATATTATCCGTTGGTGGCACCGAGGCGCGGACGACTTCGTGAGGCGAATTATCAGCCGGATCCTCGTCGGGTTCGCTGCCTGTGTAGTCATCGTAGTCCACCTCATCCTCGGCCGCGTCTGATTTTGCATCCTCGAGCATGTTTGTCGTCACCGGAGCTTGGGTTACACCAAAGCGCCCCTCCAGCCCGGTTGTAAGGGCGGCAGCATCCAACTCCTCGGATAGACGAGAGCTCTCCCTTCTTGAGGCAGTGGAGAACCTCGAGGAAGCTGACCTGGTGGTGTCGGATACATATCGCATTGGATGTGCGTTTCCCGTCCTTGAATCACTCCCAGTAGGTGATACATTGCGGCTGGGATCTTGGGATACGGCGCCGTATGAAGGGGCGTCGTCGCGCGAAGAGCGCAAGAGAGAAGGTTTCGAAGGCATTATGCCGTCGTCTAGATGCGGGACGGGAGACTGAGGGTTCGGTTCGATCGTATCGTCACCATGTTCGCCGGCGCTAGAAGCGTGGGAAAGGGTAGAGGGTCGGCTTCGCAAAGTGGAAGGGCGAGATCGAGGGTGGCGTGCCGTGTTATATGGGCCAGAGGCGGTTTGTACGGATGACGAGGTAGTCGAAGGATTCGCAACATCAGCTTCAGCGGCAGTGCTGTCGTTCGTGGGACCGTCTGCAGGTGCAAGAAGAGGCAGAGGTTCTAGAGCCAAAGCAACCGTATCGGCGTCGGGGTCGGGAGGGAAAGGTGCCTTTGGCTTGCTTTTGTGGCCGGATGCCCTTCTTTGGCTCATGGCTCCTCACCAGTCGAGTGCCAGTGGCAGTAGCCCGGACAGGCAAGAAGAAGCAACGAGTGACGGGTCAGAAACAGAGACGACAGGGAAGCGCGAGTAGTGTGAGTGGACTGTGGACCATGGGCCTTGACCGTGGGCTCTGGATGGAGGGATGGAGGGGGGCACCGCGGCGGACTGGTCTGGAGGGAGTGGGCGTGGGCGTGGGAATGGTAGCTTGGTGGGGGTGGCTACCGTCGGGGGTGTGGACGATAGAGGGAGAGAGGCTGAGAAAGAGAGAAACTAGAGACTGAGAAGTGTACTCCGTACGGATAGTCTGTTTGTGTGCTGATTCAATGTGTGATGTGGCCCAGCTGCGTTAACGGAACGGCACGGAACCTTGACTGGCCAAAGTTGACACAACTCGGACGATTGAATGGAAGCCTAGACGTTGACCGCAATAAGAGGTCCTGTTCCTGTGAACTGGCCTACCCTGCCCTGCCTTGATGCTGCTCCCTCTCCCTTTCGTGAGCTGAGGCGTGGCACCGGGTTTTGTTTGGCAGTATTGGGCCGCTTGTCTCGGTTGGTAGACGGGGGAAAGCCACTTGGTGGCCAAGAAAAGGAACACTAGCGGGTTTAGAGTGGAATCAGATCGGTGGGAACCCCAAGAAGCTGGAGCGGCAAGTTGCAACTACTGCGCTGGTAGGGAACCACACCGGTGTCGAATTGTTGACCGGCGGCGGTTTCGCGGACGTCTAGGGATGACGGACGTTGTGTGAATGGGCTGAAAAGATGATGCAACGTAAGAGGTGCAGATGGGATTTCGCTGGCACAGGTTGAAAGCGAGAGAAAAAACGAGTTACGGATTGGTGGACGAATGACAGTTGTCCGTGGGGGTTTAGCCTTGCCCAGAAAGGCCAGTGACCCGGGCGCAGCTCCAAGTCCCTCCAACCCATGGCCCTAATCCTGGCTGTTGGGTCCATGCTTGGGAGGCCTGGAGCCTGGAGGTGAGGATGCCAGTCAGTGCTCGGATGCGATGCTTGTCAAGGACTCAAGAGGCCTAGGATGAGGGATGAGGGATCAAGGGTGCCGCCTGTGCCCTGTATCTGATTCTTGTGCGTCTGTGTGTTTGCGGAGGGATTCCCGTCACTCTTCTCTCTGTTCGTGCCCTTCTGGGACCGTGCCGTACGAAATGGAGCAACATTCCTGACTCGACTCCGCAGTCGGTGGTGTTTTGACCGTGAATAACTACGATCCAAGGTGCTTTTGGAAGGGGAAGGGAAGCATAGCAGGAAGCTTGGTAGAGCAGGAGGCATGCAATCTCTTTCTCCACGGCCAAGTCTGCGGCCAGCCTACCTCATCCCATTCCAGGTTCATGCTGCGTATGCCGCCCGCCGGCTGTCAATGTCATGTACAATATCAACAACCTTGCGGTGTGTTCAGCACAGCGGGTTGTGAGAAATGATGGTCATTACAAATGCAAAGACGGTGAATGGTCCCTTGAGAGCCGGGCTTGTGTGCAACTAGAGCAAGGCACAGCAGAAGTTCCTCTAGACCCCGGTCTCATTGGAAGAGCTGTAACGGTAAGGGTGTGCTGCTGCCGCCTTAGCGATGGGTAAGATGGGCTTTCCAAGGGGGAATTGTCGATTTGCGACGATCCCAGGCTGCCGCGACTTGCAGCTTGCCTCGCACTGCAGGCTGCAGGACGACGATCCAACGAGCAGCCTGGTCCAACGACACGGCATGCAGGCAGACTGGGCAGCCCCAGAGGAGAGGTTCGGAGGCCGCAGGACGAGGTGCAGGCGTCACAGACACGGCACGTAAGCTGAATGGGCAGTATCTATGAGGGTCGAGCCAAGACCCGATCAGAGTTGGGATTGTCGAAGCTATCGACGGCTCGGGCGGGAAGCGAAGCCCATGTCCTTGGTCCCTTGGTCTATCAGGATCGGTACGGATACGCCTCTCCCATTACTAATTAGTAGCTCGTGGGTCTCTGGCGGGTAGAATGGGGGCATCAGGCGGACATGGCGGGATGACACCACTCTAACGAGCCGATTCGCATCTGCCATGGCATGCCGCTTGGCCTATCCAGAAGAGAGCATGGTACAGAGTATTTGGGCCTATTGGCGTTTGGCTAATAAGCCGATGCAAAGTAGTCGTTCCGGGCAGCCCTGTCAAATGATGGAACCCCCAGAGGCCGTGCGCAACAAGGGGACTGCGGCGTCAGCAGCGGGTAATAAACCATAAGCAAAAGTTGGAGTTGACATACTACTACGTATGTACGGAGTAGTGACGGACAAACATTGGACAAACGTGAGGAGGCTGAGCTTCCCGTCTGAGGCGACCGGCTGCTGGAAAAAGGGCAAGATGAGGCGCCTCCCGTTTGAGCCTGGACAAAAAATGTGCAACGCTTCCCGAAGGATTAAAAAAAGACAAAGGCAAAAGAGGAGTCCGGATGGTTACGGAGCTCAGAATGGCAAGATCAGATTAGATAAGCGTTTAGTCCCTCACTACGTACTGTATTACCTAAGGTAAGGGTACCTCAAGGTGAGGTGAGGAAGGTGAGTGTTTGGCAGTCGCATTCTCGCGCCGGTCCGCGCCTTCCATTGGGTGGGCAGATCAAACACAAACAGCAAGAGCCGTGCCAAGACCCCTCCATGCCTTCCTTTTGCTGCTCAATCTGCTGCTTATGTTGCTTCAGTCCAAGGCACCGGCAGGCACGACATCAGATCGACCGAGCTGCAGTTGCCAGTTATGTTCCCATCCCGAACCTGCCGTCTTCCTGTATGGTGGCCGTGCCTGCCTGCCTGCCCGGACCCGAGGAAAGCGCCGATATACGGAACCAGAAAGTTCCACTCGCCGACCTCGAAACTTCAGACTTTCACAGTCGGGTGTGTTCGCAAACTCTCGGTCAACATCCATCGCCTTGGTTCTCTATACCTTCTCGTCTATCTAAAGGACCTACCACCACTGGACCGACTGACGACGGTTCAGTTGCCCAACGAGTACCCTGCATTAGACGGTCATCCTTACATCCAGTCCACGTACAAATGGCCATCCCTCCTCAACTGCATGGGAGCCCGAAGCCAACAAGCGCCAACGCACTTGACGATCCGCCTATAACCCAAGGAACCGGACGCCAAAAACGCTGCGGGCTTGGCCGGTGGTCACACGTCGGCCGCCAAACCACGACATGTGCACAAGAGCGAGATCCGTCCCCACTGCGCATGACGATGCCACTTGCTGCACGCATAAACCCTATTTCGCAACCCCGAGTTATTTCTCTCCATTGACCATGGATGAGACAGCCTGCCATTCTCAGCCTCTTTCACATCGTGGCTCTTGTTGGCACCCAGGGTCACTGCCCTGTCCCCGTGCAAATCCGTTGTTTGTTAACTTCCAAGGCAGAGAGTGTCACTCAAAATAAAAATGCCCATCACTTGCAAGTCGCGCATGCGCTTAGAGCGGGTATCCAATCTGTTAGCCAAATCTGTCATCGCAATGCCGACGAGTCAAACCTTGAACCCTGCCCGCACTTCCTCTCGCATTTGTTTCTTTGCTTTTTTTTTTCTCTTCCTCGCCGCCCACAGATGTCGGCCGGACCAACAGCAACCCTACCCTTACCGGCTTACACACCGATCCGGCCCGGCGGTGACTGGTCGGTGGTCTCAAACCACCTCCATCGTGGAACTTACCCCACCACGCAAGTCAGCCTCCGTGGTGCATCAAGGCCAGAATCACGATCCCGATGAATGCAATCCACCCTCCCGGCTCCATGTCACATCCGCACCTTGACCGCTCACGTGGTCAACTCGATGTGCCAGGCTTTTGCATGTTGTTGGTTTGAGTTAGTACGGTCTATAGCGACGATGCCACACTTTTGTCGCCACCCAGCCTCACTTCTCGCATCACGACGCCTCATACTTTACTCTCACCGCTCAGCACCTGACATATGCTGTCATCGCCTGCACGACATTTGCGCCCTAGCATCGACTCCCATGGCAGCTGTGCAAGGATGCTGACGTTCTTGTATGCTTTGATACGCTTACTCTCATGGCAGGACGCAATAACTTTATTGCATCCGTACACCCTGTCTCCCCGCGGACTGCGCTCGATTCGAGAGTTCGAGATCACAAGCTGGTCCTCCGGGCTCCATGTGGCTGGTTCACATCGTTGCCCTCCGAGTCTTGGTGGCTGGGCTCCTGCGGGGCCGTTCACCGTTGACAGCACTTCACGGTGGATCCGGAGCAAGTCCCGTCTTTTCGGCGGGGCGGCAAGATTTTGTTTGGTAATGCACGTCTCTGGATTGGGCAATGCAAATATCAAAGTGCGAGGATTATTGTTGCAAGACGTCATCGGCTGTAGGTAGGCCTATTCCGATATGGCCAATGAGTGAGGTTGGAGAATGTGTGAATCGTGATTCGCTGTGCAATCCAACATGTCTGTACATGGCACTGGCAAGGTACGTTTGGCGAATCAACTTTGATGTAATCTTCCCTTGAAGAGAATGAAACAACTCTCAGCAGACCTCACATCCAAAATTTCACAAGACGCTGCTCGGTCACAGTAATAAGACAACTCTGATGTGCTGAGGCTCTTCAGGGCTCTGCGTTCCCCCTTTCCCACACAAGCCGCCATGTCAGGTTCAGCTGAACTGGAAGAGATGGAAAGAGATTAGTTTTCAGAGAATCTGTGATAAGCCTCATCTCGTGTATCCCATAAACACATCTTTCGACACATGAATGACACTGAGGCTATTTTCGCATCGAGGGCGTAACTTGGCAAGAAATCGACACACAAGCAAAAGGAGAGTTGGACAAGCAATCGCAGTCTCTTGTATTTATATTCCCGTAATCGATTGGTCACCTCTTCTAGCCATGCACCAGAGTGGCAGACCTCGGCACGTTAAACGTCTTCTTGTAGTAAGAACCTCCTCAGAGCGAGCGGAAGTGAGAAGCCCAGTGAAGCTACCAAGTCGTGGTTGCTCTAGTAACTTCATCGCACTCGTAAACGAAGCAAAGTAAGCAAAATGCCAGACCAGACTTCAATCCCTTTGCGTTTGTCGGTGGTGTTGAATCCCTATCTCCCAGAACAGCCGTCATCAACCAGTAATGACGAGAAAGAAAAAATCGACCTATGCCTCAGCCCGCAGGTGTTGAACGTGCCAGCCAGGCCTCATCACACGTGTTCAACACCTGCCCCTTAGACCTCGGTTCGGATCTTCTTCCCCAACATTGTCAGGGCAGCGACGATGACAGGGATCACGCTGACCATTTCACCCAAGCCCGCATATGCGGGAGGGATCTTGAAGTGGACAGGCTCGAACGCGCCTCCGGCAAGCAAGATGGCGAGCACGTTGTACACGGCCGACCATACAAAGTTGAACACCATGCGGTGGAAGCTGGCGCGGCTGACCTCAAGCACGAAGGGGATACCCTCGAGGCCTGCAAGGAGAACTACATCTGCAGCTCCGCGTGTGACATCGCTGGCTGAAGCTGCGCTGCCAAGTTGAACGCCTACATCAGCCTTGGTGACTGCCACCGCATCGTTGGTTCCGTCGCCGACAAACATGACGATCTTGCCCTCTGACATTAACGAGGCAACATAGTCACGCTTCTGCGACGGGGTGCGCCGAGACGCCACATTGTGGATGCTAACTTGGGCGGCGACAGACTCAACGGCCTGAGTTTGGTCACCAGAAACCAAGTGAACGGCAATGTTTTGACGTGTGAGCTGAGCGACAACTTTTTTTGCTTCCGAACGAAGACGTGTGCGCAATCCAAATATGGCAATAGGGATAGAGTCACTGGTGATGACGAGGATCGTCATGTTCGACTCTTGGAAACGGAAGACGGAAGGCAGAGCATTGGCGTCAGTCCACGAGGGGTTTCCGGCGCAGACTTTGTGGCCATTGTAGCTTGCTTCAACACCTGCGCCAGGGATGACTCGAGAATCGGTAACCTTGACCTCGCGGGTTGCCCGTGAGGCAAGGTATTTCGCCAGGGCTGTAGACACGGGGTGGTTGTTGCCTGCCACAAGGGCTTTGGTGATGGCACGAGCCTCGTCATGGTCGGCAAGCAGAATCTGTTCCTCGATAACGTCAAGATCGCCCTCAGTTATGGTCCCAGTCTTGTCGAATACGACATCGCTAACCTTTCGAGCCCTCTCGGTGCACTCGGCTGATTTGATGATGACACCTCCTCTAGCGGCAATGCCACCGGCCACAACCAAGACCATAGGCACCGCAAGGCCGAGTGCGCAAGGACAAGAGACAGCGAGGGCAGCAATAGCGTAGGTGATGGCAGTGGAGATCGACTTCCCAGTCGGTTCGCCATGAACTCTGACACCGATGACGGTCCAGACAACAAGGACAACAATGGCAACGGCCGTGACGACAGGCACGAACCACCCTGCGACACGATCTGCAACGTCCTGAATCCTTGGTTTGGAATTTGCTGCTTCCTCGACTAGTTCGGCAATGTCGGTAACGGTGTTCTTTCCAGGGAGACGAGTAAGTTGGGCGATCAGAGTGCCGGATCCGTTGATGGTGCCTGCGATCACAGTGTCACGCGATGTTTTGAAGACCGGGACGCTCTCACCAGTCAGCATAGACTCGTCGACCTCACTCGATCCAGTGACCACAAGGCCGTCTGTAGGGACAACCGAGTGCGGGAGAACTTTGAACTTGTCGCCGTACTGGAGGAGGCGGGCGTCGATTTGAACATCCTTCCCATCTTCAATAACAACTGCAGTTGACGTCTGTAGCGAACGCAGGGACACGGCAGCAACGGCACGAATGCGTGCGTAAGCAGCAGTCAAGCGGCCGAGAAGCACAAGTGTAATCAGGAGGGTACTCGTTTCGAAGAACTCGCGGGGATCGAGTGGCCGGTCAGCCATATGAAATCCAAATCCTACAACCGAGTAGACATATGCAGCCGTGATGCTGATGACAACCAGCATGTCCATCTCAATAGCGCCGCTGTGCATGAGAGATGATATGGCTGGTTTGTAAAAGTCTGGCACGGCTATGAGCTGAACGAAAGTCGCCAAGACAATCGAAATAATCGAGCGTGTCTTGGGTTCAAGCTTCTCGCCCCAGGCGAGAACAACGACGGGAATGGTGAGAGTCGCCGCGGCGGCCGTCTTGATCAGTTGATCATACATCCTCTTTCTTCCACTTGCGATGGACGGGTCATCGCGAGGGGGAGCTAGTCCAGTCGAGTGCGGTCCTAATTTGTTGAAAAGCGTTCGAGCTCCAATAACAGCTGGGTCATAGGTGACTCTTGCAGTTCTTTTGTCAATCAAGCACACTTCGCTTATGCCAACGATCGCCAGGTCAGTCAGCGCCTTAGCAGACGGGCCCGAGGCGAGAATGTCCAGCGTCTGATCATCGCTCGACATTCGAGTGCAATGGAAGCCTGTCGCCCGTTCGGTGTTGCGGATGATGTCGTCGGCCTTTCCTGCAGAACCGTCAAGAGTGAACTCGGCGTTGCCCATGACAAAGTTGACGCGCACACCAGACACTCCAGGTATCCCTTTGAGGGTTCGTTCAAGTTTGTTCCCGCATCCAGAACAGGTCATGCCGTCGACAACGAGGGCAACGTGCTCGGATCCAGCATCCTTCTCGATATCCTTGTCCATGTTGCCATCAATGGCAAGGTTTCCTTTCTCGTAAGCGGATCCAGGAGCTTCAACGTCGTGGCCGCTGCAGCAGTCGGACTGATCATCGCGAATAGGCTTGATGGCCATGTCATGGTCGTGAACGGCTTGCGATTTATTGCCACGTCGCTTAATCCCGTGATGATGATGATGCTTGTGTTGGCCATGAGCATGCGCGGTCGTGTGCGCCTCGGCAGGTTCGCGGCGCTTCTCCCCGGCGGAAGACTTCACAGGAGCGGCTGCGGCTGTGACGGCGGGCTTTTGCTCGCTGCAGCAGGCGGTTGGAAGACCGCGATCAAGAATGCTGCGGCAAATGCAACGGGCCGATTCGAGATAGGCGCTGTACTGCTCGAAAGCCTTGGAGAGATGGGTGCTGCAAGCAGAGGCCGGATGGCGGCCGTCCTTGTCATGGGAATGCTCGTGGGCACCTACTTCTGTGAGCTGTAAGCACACTTGACGATGACCAGGATTTCATAGCATACCATCGTGGGCTGTGTCGTCTTCGCAGGATTTCTCGCACTCGACGGCGGCAGCAGCAACGATACACTTCTCTGTCGTACGGTGTTAGACAATGTACACATGACATCACGGGGAATTTTTCGTACCATCACAGTGCTCTTCCTTGGAGGTGCAGCACTCGAGCTTGACAGAGCGACAGGTCGAACCGTCTTCGGAATCGCAGAAAGTTTCGGCATC
Organism: Colletotrichum tamarilloi; assembly: GCF_030869305.1. NCBI lineage: Eukaryota > Fungi > Ascomycota > Sordariomycetes > Glomerellales > Glomerellaceae > Colletotrichum > Colletotrichum tamarilloi. The sequence continues at coordinate 825,964 of NW_026849389.1, forward strand.
GCAGTTCTCATCCAGGCAGTTCACATCCAAAGCATCGTCGCATGCTCCATCGCCAGCACAGCAGTCGTCAAGCCTGGGATTATCTTCATGTTCGTGCCCATGGTCACTACCGTTTGCAGGACCCGCGCATCCATGGTCCTTGGTAGGCTCGTCGGAGCAGCATCCCGCACCCATCGTGTTCAAATAAGGCTGCTTTATTCGATAGGTCTGTCGACAAGGAGGAGGGTCATGTGAGGAGAGTAAGAAGAATGTTGAAGATGTTTGGGAGAGGAGTAAAATGCTGCCTCGAAAAAGTGTCCTATTAGACGTCCAAAACGGGAGAGCTCCAACGCAGCTGGGGTTTTACCGGGGTTACATGCAAGAGGAAGGCGTGGTGACTTCGGCAGTGGGCATTCCCGGACCGAACGACCCCACGTCGGAAGTTACCATCGCAAACACCATTCGTCCATTTCCTGCTTGGTGACCCTTTGCTGAGCTTTGCCGTTTCTGAGTGTCCCGAATATGTGATCATTACGTGATGAACATGGCAAGCTCGGGAACACGTCTTTTGAGATGGCCATCAGTAATACCCACCTCAAGCAGCGCAGTAGCATGAATCATTGCATTTCGACTGAAAAGAATCTGGCTGAAGGTTTTATCTTCGGCCGAAGACCGGACGAGTTAAGATGGACGGACGTAAGAGATGGTGCTCAAGATCTGACTTCAGATGACGCTTCGTCGGAGCATTCGAGAGAAAAGAGGCATGGGAGAAAGCAACGTGCACGGAGCTCCAATAATACAGTCTCAAGAAAACGACATTGAACTAATTACTCTGAGTCTAATTGTTTGGAGCCAGAGCTTTTGGTCGCCTATAGGTCGTTTGATCGCCTCGGCTGGGGCTCCTCAAAAGGGCACTTGAAATCCACTGCGTCTCAACAACAATTGCGTGCGATCGTACGTATAAGCAGATATACTACTTATCGAACCACCGCAGTGACTTCTAGAGTAGCCTCTCACGTAGCCTTGAGGGAGGCGGTTTTGACACCATCAGAAACGTCTCATCATTCCAATAATTCCCCGAGCCCTGCCCGATCCTATGCTGCCGTACCGTAGGCGCCACTAGCATCATTAGATATCCAGAAAACAAACAAAGTCCGCCTCCAACCCCGTCTAGTCCATAATATTTACAACATGGTATCTTGTTCTTTCCCAATAAAAACCGTTGGTATCATGCAGAAGAAAGAAAATAGGTGGAAACCAAGAAAAAAAGAACCACCGCTTCATCCCAAGATTTCAAAACACCGCCGCGAAGCCGGTCCTTCTAGGACCACCGGCATCTTTTTCCTTCCCAAACGTAGTGACGCGCTCCAGAGGTGGTTGCTGCTCCTCGGCTCTAGTGGCGAGGGTGCTGCCTGGCGACCACGTCGTCGTCGGGACAGTCTGGCCTCCTCCCGTGTCGTCGTCCGACTCCTCCCACGTCGACACAGTCGACGCCGTGTCCACGCTCGTGCGCCTGTCCCGCGGCGCATGGACACACTGGTAGAAGCCCTCGCGGCCCTTGACGGGGCGGGGAAAATTAGTGATGGAATCGTGGCTGATGCTCCGTCCGTGGTGATTATTATGCTGCTCTGCTGCGTTGCCTCCGCCGGGGAAAAGCCAGCTGGATACCCGGGAGAATGATTTCTTCTTGCGGAGGGGGGGTCTCAGGACGAGGGGTAGTGGGGGTGGGGGCGGCGGCCGGTTGCTTTCTCTGCCGCGGCTCGGGGGTGGGGTGATGAAGGCGGCCGATGCGTCGGCGAAGGCCATGCCGCGGTGGGGAATGTGCACCGGCGGCCGGGGTGGTGCCGTGTGAGGGCGCTCGGCCCCGGGGTTGAGGCGCTCGGCGAAAGAGGGTGCAGATGGCGGGAGGGCGGGGACCGTGGGGATGGGTTCCAGGTCTAGAAGCCTTTTTGTTAGTTACAACGCACGCGTGAGAAAAAGTGCTAAATTTGGTATCGTCTGAGCTTACCGTGCGCTGTCAGTGCCATCGAATGGGCAGTCGAAGGCCGGCTGCTGGCGTAGATGCTCTGACGCTCCATGACTAGCTCGATTTCGCGCTGGAGCTTGTCGACCTCAAGCATGGCTCCGGCAATCCGCTCCTTCATCCTCTCTGCGCTCGCGCTGGATGACGTCTGAGACCGGGCCCTCGACTTTGGCGGAATTTTCGGGGGCGTATCGCTGGCCATGGTAGCGAGGGTGGATGGCGACGCCGACATCTTCCGGGGCAGATGGAACGACATGGGGGAATAGTTGGGCTCATGCGAAGGTCCGAATACATCGTCGTCGGGATTCGGCCGGACATGGACCTGAGCAGCAGGCCGCGGCGGCGGCGTAAGCATGTCAAAGTGCGGCAGAATCGGCGAGAGCTCCCTCTTGTGCACGTATATGCTGAGCTCCAGCGGCCTGAAGGAAGAAGGGCGAGGTCGCGGCATGGGACGCGGTGGCGGGGTCCGGCCGACGTGCTGGAGGTTCGAATACTGGGGGAACTGAAAGGACTCTGAATGCAGATGGCGAAAGTTGCTGGGGGCCGATATTTGTAGTCGGCGCGATGAGGGGGACGAGGAGTCTGAGCGAGATCGCTTTCTCACAGAGAACCGCTCCCGGAGCGACGCGAAACTTCTCTTCACTCCTTTCGACTTCCCCTGCGGCTGCGGACGAGGTCCGGCTGACCTTTGCATTGTTGTCCCAGCAAAAGGCGGCGGCATGGGCACGGGCTGGTTGCGGGTTACGGTGTGTGGTGGTGACAGTTTCTCAGAAATGTCAAAGGTGTCTAAGCGGAGTGTGCGTGTTAGTCCCACCGGCAGTTGGATATTTTTTTGTGTGTATTGCTACCAGGAACCCAAAGAGCACAACTCACTTTGACGCGGCTTCTCTTCTACGGAGTCAGAAAATGGAGCGCAGCAGTTTGTGAGGGGCGAAAGCCATGTCGCATAGGCGTCTGCAAGTATGCCACTCAGACCCTTCATACTACCTGGTTTACAGATAGCTTCATGCCGGACATTTGCTGGAGACGGGGGGGTAAAAAAGACAAAAAAACGAGAGACGGCCAGCGATTTGACAGAACGAAAGAAGGGAAGATGCAAAGAGGGCGGCAAAGCACAAGAGTCAAGAGAGCGAGCGATCCGATTGAGTTATAATAGAATGGGTACGGATGACCTTGAGGCAAAGCAAGGTAAGGTATGCAAGTACCTTGGTCGTGGAAGGCGAACAGTTCCGAACCGGTAGTAGGCAATTTCAAAGGAAAACCCACTTGGGGTGTGGCCGACTTGATGTCTTTTTTGTCACGCAGTCGAGGCATTTTGAATCCCAATTCCCACTTTGGGCAAGAGATTTGAACAAGTGCTTTGCTTCATAGGTCCAGCTGAGAAGAAGATGGAGGGACATGGAGGGGACATGGGCCTAGCAGTTGTCGGCGAGGTGTGCAGTCAAGATGCAGACGGACCGTTCTGATAGGCCGGGGTTGCAGAACGGGCCAGACACGGCCGGCCAACCGGCGCTTAGGAAGCTGGGGTCTTGTCGGATTCGGATGGCTGGCGGCACACCACCATCCTGCACCAGATTGCAGGGCTCCACCAGTCGTGTAAGATGAAGACGATGGCTCAGCGAGTCGATGTCTCACCTCTGCCTTGCTCTGTGTTGCTGGACTGCCCAGCTTGACCAGCAGTTGCTTGCCACAAGTGCCCCTCCAGAGAGGGCTCCAGAGAGCTACCCAGAGGGGTGTGGAGGGGAGGGAGGCAACGAGGGTCTCGTGCCAGTCAAGAACCGTCATGCTGCGATACATCACACCTTACCCGTCACCGCCCCTTGTCATCTCTTGGGGCGCCGGGCCCACGAACACCTTTGTCGAATATCATTGACAAACAGGGCAACGGGCTGAAGCCTGGGAAGTGAAGGGTAATTCGACGCCGTGTGTGCGTGTTTCCAGTCGGGCAATTAATAAGGCCCTGTGACCAATCACTGGGCGATGGCTGACTGTCTATCCAAACATAAACCAATAAACCTAGCCTAGTCGCTCAGTGACATGTTCCAACCTGAGCGAACGGGAAGCAATGAGAAATCATTGTTGCATGCAAGGCACCGCGGGTGGCAGGGAGGGTAACGCGGGAAGCCTACGTGCGGATTTGGGGATGTGTTGTGCCGTCACAATTCCCATCGTCGCTCAGCATGTCTCCGGTTTAATACTGCAGGACGCCATCGCCGTTGGATGGTTGTACGGGGAGGGCGAAGCCGATGGGCTGGCCGACGGATGGCGACTGTGGACAATATGCAAGGTAAGGTAAACAAGAGAGGGTGTTGTGTTCTGTTTCTGTCCCGCTCCGCTTTGCATTTGCCCCAGTACTTGCGAGTTGCCCCTCTCGATTTTCTCTGGATCTAATAAAAGCCTCTCGGGCAATCAGCGTCACTTGACGACTGTCGCGATGAATCTGACTGTAGTGGTTGCGGGACCCAGCCGGATCGTGAGAAAAGAAGTCTCCGGCGTGTGATGACTCGAGTCTAGCAAAATAGTGTCGGGAAGCCGTTGCTGGGAACTGTGGCGGAGTCCCTCGTCATCGTTTGGTCTGAAGAAAACTGGTGGACGAGAGACTTTGGCAGAGTTGCTCGTGTTACTCTAGCGCAAACAGAATGTCTCGGGCGAGCCGCCACAGTGGAAAGAGGAAAAGAGGAGATTCGGTAAGTGTCTTGCTGATGTAAGATAGCTGACATAAGATTCATTAAGATCCATAACATGATAGTGGGTCGAAGGGAGGTCACATGATATGATGGCTGACTAAGGCAGCTCGACCGTTTGAACCCGCGTGCCTGCCTGTGATGCAGAGGACATTTGAGTTTGGGTGTGGTCAAAGCACCTTCCACTTGGGCTGACGGGCTTATCGATAACGGGTGTCGGAGAAAGAGATTACCGAATTTCTATCAATGGACGGGAATTGGACCCAATGGGTGGAGGGGACGGACCTTAACCCCTGCACGGATTTTTGGACCAGAAGTGAACACCTGGCTTGCTTGCTGGTCACTTTTTGTTCAAAGACCCAGCCCACGACCGCAGCTCCCACGGTCAAACTCCCGCTCATCCAACAAAAACTGATCCAGCAGTCAGGCTTCTTTCCCAATTGTCGCCGGACTCCTCCAATCCCGCCGACAACCTTGGTAGAGAACATTCAGAGTTCTTCCTCGCGTCTTTCCAAAACACTGGTTGCCTTCGAGCACTAGCCCACATTCAAAGATGTCGATGCCAATGCCCGGCCCCATGGGCCCTATGCAGATGGGCCCCAACGGCCAGCCCATGCCTTCGCCTGAGCAGATCGCGGCCATGCGCAGACAAATAGAGGCTGATGCCCAAAAGGCTGGCATGAGTGTTCCGGATTTCCTCAACCACCTCCGACAGCAGGCCATGCAGCAGCAGCAGATGGCCATGCGTCAGCAGCAGCAACAACAGCAGCAGCAACAGGGCGGCGAAGGTGGAGAGGGCGGCCATGATCACGCTCACGATCACGATCATGACCACGAGGGTCATCAGCACCCTCACCCTCATCAGCACCAGCAGCAGCAGCCGCAGCAGGGCCAGCCGCAGCCCATTAGGCCTGGCCCGCCCAACCCTGTTGCGCTTGCGCTGGCCAGCTTCCTGCGCGCCCAGGATTTGAAGCCCCGTACCTGTATTCTCAATGGCGAGCGCAAGGACATGTTCAAGGGTAAGTACTGAATAATCGTGATTTGTGTCATTCAAGCCAGTCCTGACATTCGTATTACAGTCAAGCGTGCGCTCCGCGCTCTCCAGTCCCCCGCCTACGAGAAGGCGCGCAAGAAGAACCCCGAGTTGCCCGAGATCACCGATCGTGCGTCTCTCGAGAACACCTTTAAGCTTCTTCCCATGTCGATGCTTGCCCTGCGCGTCACAAAGACCGACCCCCACGAAGGCCACGACCACGGCCCGAAGAAGACGAAGCGCATCAAGGGTCTCTGGACCGTCCGCATCGAGCCTCAGCAAGAGGCCAAGGAAGAGATGTACTACGCGTGGTTCTGGGAGGGCAGCCAGGTTAAGCGCAAGCTGTACTCCATCCTCGCCCTCGTGCTCATCTTCATCGTCGTCTGCTACCCCCTCTGGCCCCTCAAGCTTCGTCTCGGCGTCTACTACCTCAGTTGGGGATTCTTGGGCTTGCTCGGCCTGTTCTTCCTCATGGCCATCTTCCGTGTCATTCTCTTCTGCATCACCTACTTTGTCGCATCTCCCGGCCTTTGGCTGTTCCCCAACCTGTGGGAGGACGTCTCATTCATGGACAGCTTCAAGCCCGTCTGGGCCTGGCACGACGTAAGTGCCACTTTCCCTGTGCGATGAACGCCATTGGACAATGATTAACAAAAAAAAAAATAGACTGCTCCCAAGAAGGGCAAGAAGAAGAAGGCCTCATCTGCCGGCGCCTCGAGCGCTGGCGGTACCTTTGCCGCATCCACTGGCCAGCCCCTCCCGGCTTCCGCGACCACAACAGCTACGGAGACGCAGATTGCATCCCAGCCCGCGCAACGCCCCGGCTACGTCGCGCCAGCTGTGGAGGAGCTTGGTGATGATGAGGAGTAGATGCATTTTCGAGGTGGACAGTTTCGCATCAAACAGGCGTTGGGGATTTTTTATTAGCTGAAGGGACTGTACGAGTAGAATACCCATCGTCCAAACTAGCTGACGCGTGGGGTTGGGAAGGACAGAGGCGATCTCGGTACATAGCATTTTGGTCACCTTGGCTCTCCTAAGCTAACTCAATGGACGACAAAAAGCTAGATCGGCCCTGCGTAGTTATTCAACGTGGTTTTTTTTGCATCTAGTATTCACATCATACACTGAAGTTCAGAAATGGCAGCGCAGCAGGAGATTACTGATTACTAGTATGTTTATATGCTTTTCACATGCTCAACACCATATGATGCTCCTATTGGACCGAACCCTCAGAGCGCTCATAGTACCAGATAGCACCAGGCGTAGTCGCGCAGTTCGTCACGCGCCCGCCATTAGCATCAGCAGCGACGGGCACGGCGTCCCCGCGCTGGGGCTTGCCGTGGACGTGGAAGTAGTACCAGGCCTCGGTGAGCTGGGTGTACCCGTTATCGAGCGAGCCCTTGCCGGCTTCGGTAGCGTTGTACCGGGGCCCGTAGCAGCCCAGGTAAGGGACGGCGCCGTGGCCCTCCTTGAGGGCGGCCTGGAGGTCCGAGAGGGAGTAGGCGGTGCTGTTGGACGGGGTAATGTCCTTGGCGGCGAGCCACTTCCAGGTCGGGGTTTCTTGGTAGTAGTGGACGGCGGTCTCGAGGAAGTCGACGACCTCTTCGTGTTCTTGGTACTTGGGGCCGTAGCATTCCACGTCAAAGGTACTGAAGCAGGTTGCGTGCTTGGAGAACTCGTGAGCCCAGAGAACCCAGTTGGGGGTGTACTGGGCGATCCAGAATCTAAAATACGGGCAGTTTTGTAAGATTATATATCTCTGTGGAAGGGCGAGGGTTTTCTTCATGAACGAGGGTACCTACTTCTTCATGTACTCGAGAAGATCAAACCTCTCAAAGGGCTTGACGAACTCATCCAGGGAGACGCCGGTCCAGGCGGGGACCGGAGTGCCATCCGCCTTACCGGTGGTGGTGTTGGGGGAAGGTGCCGGGTCGTACTGACGGCTGAGGTCGCAGTACTGGGTGTACGAGCCGTTGCAGAAGTCGGGCCACAGGCCGTGGATGCCCCACGCGTCGGCGGGCAGCTTTTGGCCCTCGGCCTCGAGACCGGTGTGGGTGTTCCAGAACTGCGTCGCGAGCTATTGTCCACCACAAAAATTCACAGTTAATTCACCAACATCTTCGAGGTGGACAGAGTTCATTCATACCACCAAGCCTCCGTACGTCTCAACGCAGCAAGTGTCGACCTTGTCGGGGTTTGCGCCGCAAGAGCAAGACAGAATGGGTTCGACTGTGAGGCGCGCATCGTCAGTTGAGTCGTAGGCCCTCAAGGGCTCACCGAGGTCTTACCAAGAGCGCAGGTGTGGTTGGCGGTGGTCAGTCCCGGGTAAAGGCCGGCAGCGGCCGTGCGCAACAGGCCAACGACGGCAAAAAGTCCAATTGTTCGAGACATTTTTGGGGGATTGACTGATTTTGCAGTTTTCTCTCACAAAAGTTGACGGAGACCGGAGGCAAGGGGACAGGAACGACACAACGACACAACGACAATTGGATCAACTTGCGCAGCTTCGCGACACTTTATATTCACAGTCTCCCCTCTATCTATCTTCCCAGCTGGGGCCAGCATGGTTGAAAAAAAAGGTTCCAATCTCCACACGGGAAGCGATGTTGGCAATGCTCTTGACTTGAAAAGGAAGCTGGCCAACAGTTAAAAGTGCTTGTCAGTCTTGTCAGCCGTCGTTGCCGTCGGCGGACCAGGGCCCATTTGTGGGGGGTAGCACTCCCACCTGCTCGAGATACGGGACGTGAGAGGTCAATTAGAGCGCGGGGCGATAATCGGGAGAGTGGTTTGCAGTAGCGCCAATGCGATTCGACAAGGCGTGTTGACTGTCGCGGTGTGTTTGTCTGTTGACCAAGGGGAATGGTCCGCGATGACAACTTTTTTGGGAAGTGTGGCCGTTGACTACGGCGAGCTCCGAGGATAAGGAGACTGATAAAGTCCAACACATGCCTGCATGCCTGCGTGCCTGCCAACCTTCAATTGCGAAGCCGAGTTCCTGGGACGTGACAGGATGCACTCGCACTTTCCGTTCAGGTACTGATGGATGGTCGACCTCGCTTAGCCATGGCCCTGCAGCCGGGGCAAGAGCGGAGGATTGCGAAGATCCTTGATGAATCGATGACAGCAACGAGCAGGAGGTGATGGAAGAACCTTCTTCGTTTTACAGAGACCTTGAGATGGAAACGTCCCTACCTTCTAGTTTTCATGGTCAAGTGGCGGTGCACCGTGACAGCAACTGTGGCGTAAGCTGGTCTTTCCAGGTCCTCAATTTTGGCAGGACCAGGGCGCCGGGGAACACGTGAACAATGGGCCTGAGGAAGCTCCCGCACAGGCCACCTACAGTCACGGGGAGCCACAGCAGGTGCTGTCGTTTCACACCTTCCCGCTTCATTCTCAAGGTTGAGTCTGTCTGGCAAGAACGTCCCAGGGAGCAAATTTTCAACTACACGCTTTCTCTTCATCCTTTGGATGCCATCAAACACACCATCTCATTGTCACACATCTTCTCCCATTGTCTGCGTTGTATTCTATTCACTTTTTCGTCGCCATTACCCGCGATTGTAAGACCACAGTTCGACCACCTGTCCCTCGTCAGCTACCTCGTTCATTAAGCTCCGCATTGTATCTCATCATATTCGTCGACACCTGGACACCACTGTAAGTTGTCTTCATCCCTCACATCCCTGTATACGAGAAATTTTCTTTCCTGCGTGTCTGCGTCTGAATACACCCCGATTGGCATCAGACAGGCACCACAGCTTGGCTCATGCTGTGATTCACTCACACAACCTCACTCTCATGCCGACGATTCACTCCCGTGAACGACGACAATGTTATAAAGTAGTCTCTCTCTCTCATCACCTGGACGCTCATATGCCTATTTACTTTTATGCATCCTTGCTTGATGACATCCTTGAGTGGCTGTCACGAATCGGAGTTTTTCTTCAGCTCGACTAACACCATCTAGGTCGATCCACATCACCGTACAGGCCAGGATGTCAACCGAAGCGCCGGTCGCCGCCTCGAATGGCATCCCCGAGGTTGCCACTCCGGAGGCCAAGCAAGAGCCCACGGAGGAGCAGGAGATGCCGTTCTCATGGCTGTAGGTGATGACATTGATGTCACAAGCACATTGATCTAACAACTCCTAGTCAGCCACACTCAACGTTCGCCATCGTCCTCGTCGGAACCGAACAGAAGCCGTTTGGCCTTCAGAGAGACTTCTTGTGTGCCAAATCAAAATACTACCACGATTACTTCAAAGGACAGAACGCGGCCTCAGAGGCCATTGAGAATGTGGTGAAGCTGCCACAGTACACACCGGAGGTCTTCGGCTTGGCTCAGCTGTTTCTGTTCACTGGAGAAGTCTCAGAGGATGCCGAGACGTTTCCGTCCTATGAGGCACTTGTTGGTGTGTGGAAGTTGGGTCACGAACTGGGTATTGATGGTCTCTGCGATACGAGTCTTGACGCAATGAAAGAGTGCAGACGTCTCACGCAGAACATCCCCGCCACTCCCCTTCTTGTCCAGGTTTGGAAGGACACCCCTGAGGGCTCAACTATTCGGAAGCTCCTTCTGTCGTGGGCGGCAGAGTATATGCGCTCATCCGACAAGAAAGCCGAGTTTGCCAAGTCTCTCCCTCAGGAGGTTCTGAGCGAGCTGGTCGTGACGATGAGTTCACTCGAGAACCTGCCTACGCCGCCTGCAGCACCGGCCGACACTGCGTCCGCCGAGCCAACTTCTAGAAAGAGTGTGCACTATCTGGAGGAAGACAGTGAAGAAGAACAAGAACACATGTCCAAGAAGAACAGGCGGGCCTCTGCGCCGTTACCTGCGTCTCAAAATAGAGACAAGGCGTTTTCTCGCGCGCCACCTCCCCCGGTCCGCAAGGCGGCTGCTGTAGCGGCAGCAGCATCGGCACCCCGCCAAAAGCCCGTCATCCAGAAACGACGCAGCATTGCTCCGGGGCCAAGTGGCGAAATCACGACCCAGCAGAAGGTTGAGTTCTGTTCCGATCTGCTTGATAGAATGTTATCAGGACCTGGTAGGTCAAGCATTGGCGAATCATGACATGTAGGCATACAAGCTGACTTGCCACAGGCTTTTGGACGAGACTTGTTGGTCCATTCAAGGAACCTGTCGACCCAGCCGAGGATGGTGTACCCGATTACTTTGACAAGGTGAAGAAACCCATGGACTTGAACACAGTCAAGCTCAAGATGTCGCAACATCAGTACCAGACAGAAGACGAGTTTGCAGCCGACGTGCGCCAGATTTTCGAAAACTGCTACACGTACTGGAAAAAGGGCGATCCCATGTGGGCGGCATGTGAGAAGTTTCAACGGACATTTGAGGACAAGTATGCCCAAATGCACAAGAACATCTCCAAAATGCTACGCGAGCCAGTCGACTAGACTATCCTCATCAACATGCTTCTCCCGCTGGTGGTACTTTTCATGATATGGATGGGGCTTTACGTGTATAATATTTCATGAGAAGACGGACGGTGGTTTTCTTATCCTTGGAGCGCGCTGCTGAGGTTAATCTTAATGGGGGTCGATAAGAGCGTGCTATACAGTGTGTATCGTTAGGAGCAAGTTGCAAGGAATTGGGGAGGAGTGGATTTGGTTTCGAGGAGGATAATACCCAGACCGGCCTCGAGCAGCGCAAGACAGACAGACCTAGCTATGCCATATCACATGTTTTCGTACGCAACCTGAGGTAAAAAAGACACTTTAGCGACATGACTGATGCAAAGCCGGAAGCTTGTCGCCATGTTCAATCTCACGTGTCCACGTGCCAGCGTGGCAGCAATGTTCACGTCTCCACTACACTATGTCGATTGCGAGGTGAACCTTGCTGCCACTTTATTTTCTTCATCAGCCGCCCATGTCGCAGTTCGTGTCGTTTGCCCAGATCTGTCCAGTTGTCAAAGTACTCCGTAACGAAAGATGGTATACCGTTCTCTTAGAAAGTGTGTCCCTGATGGTGTCATGAGAGTTGGGCATCGATAATCTAGGGAATTATTCTGATTTAGATCCCAACAAAACGTTTGGGCTTGCAATAATGCAATCCCAGAGTCCATTACTCATTCCCATCCAAATCGTTGATTCAGTACTCTCTGGTCCCATCCATCTATGAGGTATTTTTTTGTGGTTTCCCCGAAGCTTTAAAAAAAAAAAAAAAGGAGGCGTCTGGCGTCTCTCCCTCCCGCCGGCGCGGCTGAGGCTCTTGCGAGAGGAACATCGTACGCTGCTACTCCGTACTACGCATACCATTACCGGCAGGCTGGGCTGGGCAGGGCAGCGGGCGGCCAGACCTCGCATTAGCTGCCTCAGCTGTTACTTACTACCTTTAAACTGCGTAGCTACGTCTTAGCCCGCGTGATGCATCGGACCGAATATCCACGGCGCCGGCACCTGGATTCGCGTGGGGAAGGGGACGTTAGTCTCGGCGTTACCTCTACGTCAGGTGGCAGCTAGTCTCGGTCTCTGTTTCTTCTGTGAGTCTTTGGGTGTTGGTACGCGAGTCGAGTCAAGGAATCCAAATCATTATTTTGGGTTGGGGGGGGTTTTTTTTTTTTTTTTTTTTGACGGGGCTCTTCAGGTTTAGTGAGAAACTGCAGAGTCTAGGCCATTGATTGCGGTCTACGGTTTTACCCCAGTTCCCACCTCACCACTTTTTTTTGTCCCCTTTTTTGTTGTTCTCCAGACTCCAGACTCCAGATTTCTGCGTCGTCGCGTTCTGCAGTCTGGAGGAGTCTGGAGAATTGGAATACTGGAGTTCCTAAAAACCCCAGGATCGACAGACGTGAAGCAAGAAGAGTCCCATCATCCCCCGCATGACCCAAATGTCTCTTCAGCGGGGAGGACCAACTTCGAGGTCATGATCTCATCACATGATGCATGGCACCATTGAGTTGTTTTTTTTTTCGTTGTTTCTTGGTATTCTCACATGGAAGGGCTGTTTGGTGGAGCGGTCCCCAATTTGCCAAGAGAGGTTGTTTGATAAAGAATTCTCACAACTCGGTGTTACAGAGAGAAGACAGACATATTGCAGGCTTCTGATGTGATACGCACATAATATGGCACGATCCTTCGGAGAGATGTCCGGCAGGGGCCATGTTAAAGCCTCATTGCCTTCACAGCAGACGTGCGGCGTATAGGATTCGGCCGAGTGTCTGCTGCTCATTCCCAACGCCTTCATGACATTTCGTGTGTAACCGTATTACGCTCAAAAAGTTTTTCTCAATAACGCCATCATCCCACCGCAAGCGAAATAAAACACCAAAGGGGGAAAAAAAAAAAAAAGCCTCAACAGTCATACATGATACATGCCCGTTAACCTACAATCCTAAAGCCCACTCGCAGAGCAACCCAATAATTCCAGAGACCACTGCGAAGTAGACTAGACCGTCTCTTCTTCTTTTTTCTGCGAGATAGTACCCGTAGCGCCATGCTAGATCCGGACAGGGCGAGCCAATCGTCCCCCCCCCGCGCGTGCCCCAACCCTCCCCCCCCAGTCCCCGCGTCAACAGTTGGAACCGTCGATATACTCGCTGAATTTGTGGTACAGAGTACCCGCCCCCTCCACTCTCTCTCTGACCGCGCGCGGAGAATGTCTCGTTCTCCACGCGAGCTTATGTTTTTCGGGTGCTTCCCCCGCACGCAGCGCCCACTCTTTTCCCCAAACCCCAAACTTCCCTCCTCCCTTTCTGAGTGTCTGCGGGCGAAAAAAGCTGGAACCTTTCAACCTCCTCGACCTCTTGGCCCATGGGGATTCGAACTAGCGGCGTGGGCCGCCGTGCCCGCCCACCTCCCGCGACGCTTCTTCTGTCAAGCTTCTGCGGCGTCTCTCGGCCTTTTTATCTTTAGCTCCCTGCCCCCCCTGGTCGGTTTGCCATTCTTTCGCGTGCTTGGCTGCCGCTGCCCAGGCCGAGATAAGGCATGTTGGCGGCTGTCTTGCTGCTTTGCTACTGGAATACTTTTGCAACTTGGATAGAAAAGCTATGCCTCAAGTGCCGGGGCACCTTAAGTCGTGGGTACGAAGCCCGGAAAGAAGCGCGAAGCTGGGACTGCTTGGGCCTGAGAGAGAGAGAGAGTTGCGGACTCTTTTCTCTTTCGCCTCAATTCGCTACCACTCCTGCTACTGCAACCGTTACCGTATGCCTGCCCCGGGTGATCAACATCGTGGTCTCGCGTCTAGAAGGCCGTCAAGAAAACGACTAAAGAGCTTGCAGGTTGTCAGTTTGTCTCTAAGGGAGGCTGGAGCACTCGAGGGTTCGTGCGCTCCGAAGTTTAGCTGTGTTGATCAGCACCATCACTTGCTTTAGCTACCTAGCCCGGCCACACATTCGATGGCAGTGGCTTTTCTACTAAGCACAGAGACTACCGAGTTGATCGATGAAGCTTGTTCTGGTGTTTGAGCGAGATCTCTGCCGTCAGGGTGGTGTGGATCTCACCCCCCTTCTCGCATGCTGTGAAGGTTGCCTGCACTATACAGAGTACAGTAGACTTGGGTTGCTCAGTAGTGCGCCTGGGAAAACGTGCCAACGTTGGGAACATTCCGTAGTAGGCCCCAAAGGCGAAGAGAGAGTCGAGGTGAGAGTCGTACGCGACTAGTTCGGACCAGGGAAAAACTCCACCTTAACCACGACGTCGGATCCAGCCAGGCCTAGTCGCTCAGTCTACGGCCTATGGTGCCCCCCTCCAGCCAAGTGGCGTGGATGCTGGGCACGACGGTTTCGCCGAGTTGGAGATTTCCCATATTCTCTCTAGCTCCGGCTAGTTCTCCGCATCATCGTGGTCGCGTCGTAACCCCATGGGCCCTTGGGTCTGGGGGGGGCTCACTCACACTCACACACCCCGGCCGGGGACTTCATGAGTATATATGAATGCGACAAGCCGCACCGAGATGAAGGAAGAAGAATTTCTCCATCAGCCAGCAGGGAACTTCCTGAGCAGTAAAGCATCTGACTCTTCTCACTCTCAAACATATACACTCGCATATCTAGCGGGGGTTTTCTGAGCGATTTCTCGTCTCATCTATATATCACCTCATCCTCATCTCTCTTTTCTCTCTCCATCCTTCTCCTCCCACTCTACCTACAACCGTCCAACACTTCCCGACTCCGATCACCACATCCGCCACAATGTTCGGCAAGAGACAGGAGCCAGATGTCAATGAGGTCCTCGAGCAGCGCCGGCCCAGCACGGCCGAGGCGACGGCGCAACAGCACCGCAAGAACGTCTCCAACAAGGGCTTGACCGGCGCGTCGGCCCTGACCGTCAAGCAGTCCATCGTGCCCATCACCTTGGTCACCGTCCTCTTCTTCCTCTGGGGTTTCGCTGTAAGTCAATAGTCCTTTTTGACGTCAAATATCCACATACTGACACGCTCATTCCCAGTACGGCCTCCTCGACGTCCTCAACTCAAAGTTCCAAATCGCCCTCAACATCACCGCCGCAAAGGCCGGCGGTCTCCAGGGCGCCTACTTCGGCGCCTACTTCATCGGTCCCCTGACCTACTCGGGCTGGATCGTCCGCAAGTTCGGCTACCGCTGGACCTTCATCACCGGCCTCTGCATCTACGGCGTCGGCGCCCTCATGTTCTGGCCCTCCGCCGTCTACCGCTCCTTCCCCGGCTTCTGCGGCTCCCTCTTCATCGTCGGATCCGGCCTCTCCACCCTCGAGACCTCCGCCAACCCCTTCATCGCCACCTGCGGCCCGCCCCGCCTCTCCGAGTTCCGTCTCGAGCTCTCCCAGTCCTTCCAGGCCGTCGGCTCCGTCATCGCCCCTCTCCTCGCCGCCCGCGTCTTCTTCTCCCACACCGAGCCCAATGACCTGTCCAAGGTGCAGTGGACCTACCTCGGCATCGCCGCCTTCGTCTTCCTCCTCGCCGTCGTCTTCTTCGTCGTCCCGCTCCCCGAGATCACCGACAGCGACATGGCCCTCCAGGCCGAGATGGTCGCCGGCGAGGAGGGCCACGACGACAAGCCCCTCCGCAAGCAGTACCGCCTCTTCTTCGGTGTCGCCGCCCAGTTCTGCTACGTCGGCGCCCAGGTCGCCGTCGCCTCCCAGTTCATCTCCTACGCCGTCGAGTCCGCAGGCCTGACCCACTCCGAGGCCAGCGACCGCTACGCCATCGGCCAGGGTCTCTTCGCCATCGGTCGCTTCGCCGCCGCCGGGCTCATGATGGTCATCAAGCCCCGTCTCGTCCTCATGGTCTTCATGACGGGCATCATGATCTTCATCGCCTTGGCCATCGGCATCAAGGGCGAGGGCGGCATCGCCATGCTCTCCATTGTGCTCTTCTTCGAGTCGTGCATCTTCCCCACCATCTTCACCACCGCCATCCGTGGTCTCGGCAGACACACCAAGCGCGGTAGCTCCTGGATCGTCGCATCCGTTTGTGTAAGTTTTTTCCATCCCGTCATCCACCGCTTCTGGTACTCCTCCACAAGACATTGGTGCTAATTCCTTCCATAGGGTGGTGCCCTCTTCCCCAGTCTCACTGGTCTCGTCGCCGACACCAAGGGATACCACATCTCCATGGTCGTGCCCCTCGCCGGCTTCGTCGTCTCCCTCGCCTACCCCATCTTCCTCAACACCGTCTGGAAGAAGGACCTCGACAGCTTCAGCGCCTCAAAGATTGGAAACACGGACGAGCACGGCGTCATTGGCGACCCGGCCAGAGACGACGCCTACGGCGACAAGGCCGCCTCCAAGCACTTGGAGTCATAAAAGCCTTTTCCTCCTCTCCTCAATACCCACCCCATCCTCTTGAATCTTTACCCCTGGATGAAATGAATGAAACGAATTTGGTGTAGATAATAAAAAAGAAACACATCGGTCATGACAGATAGAAGAGAACTTGTATATACCCGTACCTTTAATCAAAGTTTCTCCTACTTTCACACTGTTGTCTCTTTCGATATTGGTGAATACCGCGCCTCCATGGCTTGTGATATGTGTTTCTAGATGAGGGTTTGGGAATTTAGGAACTGTTATCCGGATATCAGTCTGAAGTCGAGGAGAGACAGGTGTAGTCTTCTCATCGCTGTTTCCTCGCTATATCGGAAAATCAGCTTAATCATGATTCACGCCATGGTTCACGGTTGAGGAGGAGTCTACCAGCCCAATCTCTCCTCCCTCCTCTGTCCTGATTAAAAAAGGGCAAGGAATCGGCCGATATTCACCACGAATCCTCGTCTCCCCAAGGGCACTGTAGGCTGAGTATCTTGATGGGCCTCAACCTTTAGATGAATGACAACCCTGAGGAAGGAAGCCTATATACCCCCCCTCAAGTCCATTCCCGTCACCAACAGCAGCAGGCGCCTCAGCAGGCTTGCGAGGTCAGGTCAAAACTGCCGTTTGGCGGGATGGCTACGGGCGAGCCTGTTCAACCGGCTTAGCCTACACCAGGTTCGAGGTTCGAGTCCCAGCTTGAGCACCAGAGATGTAGCCCCTCAGTTCAGCCCCCGCGGGGGGGGGGGGGGGATGACCTCTTTTGGTTTCTGGTAACTCTAGCTTTCCCCCCCCACGAGATTAGCAGTTGTATCACCTACGTATGATATGCCAACATCTGCCATACTATGTATGGGTTGGATGATAGGTAGAGTGAGTGTTCTAGCATGGTCAAGTCTCCCGCCCGAGGTCCTCCTCCTCCTTCCGTTGCTTGGTTCATTGTAGTTAGATGGGTGTTTGTTATCCAAAGTGAAGGATTACTCCTTTGCGGTCATGTGATCAAGTCACCTGTATGTAAATCGGTTGCTCTTCTCTGCGTGACACTTTACATGCCATGTGAGTCCCTCGTCACATGACTCGTTGCCTCCAGCCTTCAATTCCAGACCGGCCTTGATATGTGAGGTCGAGGGTATGCCGATGCTACGAAACACATCAAGTCTGCTACCGATAGCATCAGAATGGAACAGGATACTTGTGAAGTATCAACTCGAGATGCGCCTTCCATATGGTGTAAGTGAGCTGACTGCTAGCAGAGCCTCAGACTTCAGTACCTCACAAGAAATATCTTGGCGCTGGCGGAGCAGTCATGCTAGTTGCGAATGGCTTCAATGGCAAAAAAAAAGAATCTGGGCCCGGCGAGCTCGGAAACTCGGATCGCAATGGCCAACAAACGACGCGAAGACACAGTCATAACATACCGGTTCCAGGAGCTTCAGCGACCAAAGCTTGCAACGAAGCATTCGCCTCCCTCTCAAAAGATGTCAGGATGATCGACGGCTCAGGATCGCCTCGGCTACGGATACAACCCCCTCTGCTTTCCCACTCGCTTGCCCGAAAAACAGTCGACAGCGCCAAAGAGTTCTCGCATCGAAAGCAACAACCCAAGCTTCGGCTCGCCTTCTTGCAGCAGCTTCAACAGCGATGTGTCAATAATGCGCACAGCCAATGACACAGTCAAAGCTGTCCGGTTTACCAAAGATAGGCTGCGGCGTACGTCTGTTCGTGTGAGTCCGATAGCACCATCGTCCAATGTCCGATTGAGTTTGAGTCAAATTCGCGCTGGACCCCTTTTTGGTTCCCTTTTCTCGAGAAACGCCTCGTCCTTGGGATTCAGGTGAGTCTTGAGCCCACGGTGTCGACGAGCGAATAATGTTAGAAGGAAATTGTGTTTGAGACTTGTCCATCTGCTACAGCATGCTTCTGGCCAATTTTTGTTTCCGCGCTCTACCTTGGAAATGGGCGCATACGCAGCTCAGAAAAAAAAAGTAATAATCCGATAATTTGGAAACACGACGAGACGTTGAAGCTTAGCGTCGTCACGCATATCACGTCGCGTTACCTTAGTAGGCCAGCGACAGATTCGAAAAGGCCGGCCACAGTTTTGGGTTTGAGCCGGACTCGAGGCCATCCGGCGGCTATCGACCGTGCTAATTCCTGGTGTGGTGGTGTACGGGGTATGGTTTCCGTGATCGCTGGTGCTCTGGACTCTGGGGGTAATGTGCCACGGATCGTGAACTTGTGGTCCGTTGGTACATTAGATTGACCGTTTCTGGATGACCACGAAATTGGACGTGATGATAATCGGCGGCGCTTTCCCTTAAGGGAGAGTGAATTGCAAAAAAGGGATTGGGTTGGACTTTGGGGGGGATCCAAGGATGGGGAAACCTGGCAAAGGCAACGTCATGTTGCAATTTCCAGATCCCTAGGTGCATAGAGCCATCTTCTCATTTGCCCACTGCCCATTGTATCCGTACACGATGTACGGAGTACATTCCTGATAACTCTCTTTGCCGCGGCTAAGAAAGTACCTACGTTTAAAGGTGATGCTTGTTGAGAAAAAGAGTTAACCTAAGCGAACGGGCGAATCAGCACCGGGACGCCACCTGAAACGGCGTCCGATGGTTCGTCAGATGGCCGAGCTGGTGGGGGCCAAGAAAGACGAGAAAGAGGAAGGAGGGCGTTGCCGCCTTTCTCAGAGGCAGAGATAGGACAGAGACAGAGACAGAGACAGAGAGGTTCGCAGCCGATACGTATGTACTGGAGAGTGGAATAGTGCACGTGAGTGGGACAATGGCTGGGGTGACTAAGAGAATCTCATCCAGACGATTGGCGGATGATGCACGTCTGGGTTGGCCGCTGCAAGGTACCCGATGGTGGCACTAGCTTTTTCGGGACTGGATGAACAGGGGCAGCCGCGGGGATCCACCGAAAAAGGAATGGGTCAGCTCAATTGGCAGGAAGGGGGGAAAAACTTGTGCGACTCTGAGGTGAGGAAGGCGCACGTTGGAAATCTCCTGGAAAGAAAGATTGGCTGGCGCGCGCCACCTGTCTCATTTCCCAGGCGCAGATTTCCAGCCGTTGGTCTTTCCCCTTCTGGTCTCATCGCGACTTTTGTCGTTTCTCTCTCTTTTTCTGGGTACTGGAACTGGATTGTCTCTCCCTGCCAGTGTCTGTCTGACCTCGCCCCTCTAAATGCCCCCCGTCGACGCGACAAGCCTCCCTGCTGCTTCTCTGCTTCTGGGGGCGGTCACGTTTGCCCGTTTCTTTCTCAAAGGCTCCAGGGCCTCCTCTCCCACCTTCCAGGGCCCCCGGCACCCTCGCTCGGTGGAATCGTGGAGGCATCGGAGAGGGACCGCTGCAACTGGAGTCTGTATTCGTACGAGTGGACGGACTTGTTGTTGTTGCTGTTGACACTTGACAGTGGCGGTCAGCGAGGCTGGGTTGAGGTCGTGAGAATACTGCGTTGTCACCAAGTTTGCGCCGAGAGAGAAGAAACTAAAGGTACGAAATACTTTGGGCGCATAAACGACCACCAGTTCATCCCCTTTTTCTTCTCATTGCCGTCCACTTGAGACGCCGCACGAGGGCCAGTGCCACCCTCTCCAAACACTTCCAAACAGGAGTAGGAATCAACCTGGTGGGAACAGTGGCAGGCCGCTACACCACCAGTCAACCACAACCGCGTCCACTCTTTGCCCAACATGATCCATTGGGGGCTGCCGATGCTGGCTAGCATCAACAACCCCAGGCACGGTCTGTTCACCGACCAAGCAAGCGACCGCCGGCCACTGGCTGCTCTGGAAAGCCTCTGATCCGAATGGAAGCGCGCTCCCCTCCAAGCCGGGGTCATCGTGGCTGGCCCTGTCGGCCAAGCGACTCCAAGTGGTTGCTGTCCAGGCAAATGAAATTAAAAGGAGGATCCTTCCGAATCCGTGCTGAGCGCACTTGGGAACAACCATCAGCCATCATCTCTGTCTCCGTCTCTCTCTGTCTCTCGCCCAGTCTAGGTGTCCATCTGTTGGATTGACAGACTGTTAGTGTTGCCCGTAGTGTTAGTGTTGGTGTTAGTAACGCTTTCCCAATCCCAATCCCAGTCCAGGGCTGCCCCGTGCCACCCTTCGCCTGTCGCCGACTCATCCCCATGTCCTACTGCCCCCCGTCTCGCGACTCAACTCCCAGTCTCTCCCACTCTTTCTCTCCACTTCATCTCCAGTCTTTTCGCCGTCCCTCGCTCTGCCTCTGTCTTTCTCCCGCAACGCTCTTTGCATCGTCGCTCGCTTTTAGGTCAGGCTCCTCCAGCCCAGTCACTCTTTTACACCTTCCCGTCACGATCCCACGTCCAGAGTACTTGTCTCTCTCTCGCTCCGTCGATACTCTCGTTGTTCGTCGTCGATTCACTCGTTCCGCGTCGACTTTGCGCTCACTCTCAACATACGACCACCATTGAGTCTACTGTCCTCCGGAAATTTCCAGGAAAGACTCCAATCAACCGACTACCCGATCGAACCATTTTCAACCACCACTGAACCCCCCGGCAAATACTCTATCGCAATGCATATCCGCTCACTCGCCTCTGTGGCCTTCGTGGCCTTCGCCGCCCAGGCTTTCGCGCAACAGCAGACCAAGGTCTTCAAGCGCAGCATCACCGCCGGAAGAGATTTGGGTCTCATGCGCCGTGCCGACGACGGTTACCAGCCCGCCGACGAAGTCTGCAACAAGGGTGGTAACACCTGCGCTGAGGCTTGCGGAACCGGCTATGAGCAATGCAAGTCCACCGACCAGGCCGTCCACTGCTTCAACCCGGCCGCCGGCGAGACTTGCTGCTCAACCACCACCGGAAGTGAGTCGACTTTAGTTCTTCTACTACAGCCTGCATCCTGAATACTAACACCTTCCACCAGACTCCTGCTTGTCATCTTTCTACTGCACCCACGGCAGCAACAGCGACACGACCTGCTGCCCCAACGGCATGAACCTCGCCGACTGCGCCGCAAAGCACGGCGTTAGCGGCCTCACCTCTGACCCACCCGTCGTCGCGAGCACTTCCGTTCCTCCCACCACCAGCAAGACCACCCCTCCCCCGACCACCAGCTCAACGCCGGCGCCGCCCACCACCACGTCTTCCGTCGTCGTCACCACTTCCAGCACTCCCGCCCCTTCGTCCACCCTCGCCCCCTCCACGTCTGCAGTGCCCAGCACTACCGAGGTGACCACCGAGGTCTCATCTACCTTTGTTCCCAGCGCCGGTACCAGCACAGCCTTCGCCTCCAGCAACGGCACCACCCTGGCCACGACATCGACTCGCTCCAGCGCGAGGAGTACCGTCCTCCCCTCGGCGGCGACCACCTCGGCATCCGCCCCCAACCAAAACGCCGGAAGCAGCAACGGGCCCGCCGGCATGGCGGTCCTCCTCGGTGCCGCCTTCGTCGCTGCGCTGCTCTAATTCTTTACGACTGGCCCAATTGGAAGCGCTGACCTGGCATTGACTCTAATATGCTGCCTCAAGCAATCTCATCTGTCAATACCAGCGTCAGTGTGCCATGTGTCACGAGTATGATGAAAACGAAAGCAGCCGGCGGAAGGCAGTGGATCCACGTGCTCTGTTGGGATGTTTAATGTTGGCCGGAATTTTTTGCTGATGCTTATGATTCCCCTGATCTACTTGATATGTACGGAGCGGCTTGATGAACCTTTGATGTGTTTTTTTGCGATGGTGTTCCTGGAGAGACGAAAGAAAAAGATGGATGGTTTGGAGATTTGTACTCGATCAGCGCCTTATATCCTGTTTTTGTGTTTTGTGAACAGCGTGCCTTACTTTGCGTTGTTCACCCTGTACTTACGATTCCCCCCCTTTTTTCCATTTTGGGCGAGCTTGGGAGACGCATATAATATCCCGAGCTCGATGAAAGACCCGAAAAAAAGTATCATAAACCTTAATATCCTTCTGGGACAACACAATAACATCACAGCATTGCACGCAACTGACTTGCCTTTCTATCCCTTGACTTGCTCTCGAAGTGTCTTTTTTTGGAGAATGTCTACGTACGCTATCTACGCCGTGCGACATGGTTTGCCAAAAGCCTGTAGGTTGCGTAGCAAAATTCGATAACCTCCCCCCTTCCCCCCCCTCTTTTCAAACCGCGCTGTGTTGGAAAGAGGAGATCCGGCCGACGACTCGGGGCCGTGGAAATCGGTGCCGGCGGCGGCGGCGCTGTTTGCGTTATTCGCTCCATCTCCCCGTTCCGATACCAGTAGGTACCTAGCAACACAGAGCCTGGTTGTGCCACTTCCCGATAGCGAGGCCCGGTTGAAAGTTGAGGTCAACGCCGCCGCCGGCCGGCCGGGCTGGTAGGGGGCCGGGCCCGAGGTTTCGGTACCGGAGCCGGCGGGGGGTGAATTGAATTTCTCAATCGGCCGGACCCCGGGAATTGAAATGACGGGGGGGGGGGGGGTGTGGAGTGCCGGCTTATATGTCCCTACCTACATTACTTTACAAATACGCGCCCCCCCGCCCCCCCCCCCCTCCATTCCCCCGGATCCGTCGTGTGTGGTTGGCGCTTGTGTTCGGCCTTTGGGACCTTGAGATGTGGTTCGCATGCAGCATGCAACGGCGTCCCGACGCAAGGGGGGGGACGGAACCGATGGGACCGATGGGACCACGGCTTGGTAGCTACTATTTGTTGTGGCTTTCCGATCAACGGCCGCAGCCCTTTGACGACTTTGGACTAGACTCTACGCAAATGAGCAACCGTGTCATATATACCATGAGAAAAATGCTTGGAAACCTATCACATCAATATTCAGAGGTGTCGTCGGATACGGAGATGCAAAGTTCAAAAATAGTTGATATTAGCGCCTGCTATCCCAAAACACTATGCTACCGGGTATCATGGTTGATGCTCTCTACAATGAAAATTCCACCACTTCTCCTCCTATAGCGCCTCGAGCTGGGTTCCTTCAAAGTCCTTCATTCCAGGGCCGCCAGAACTGGTTCCTGAACGTCGGCATACACTTGACCATCGCTGGCGGCTCCTCTTGCCAGTTGATCTTTGGAGGCTCCCCGTTGTTCTCATTAATGGTCCAAGCCGAAGCAAACCCCCTCTCTTCTTTGATTTGTCGTCCGTCTTTCACATTATATGCAAAGCTGACGCTCGGCACGACGGCGATTTTGCCGTGACCCAGCTTCCACAAATCCTTGCACAGCAGTGTTGGCTCGCCGGTATGGCACTCCCCTTGATATGACCTCCGGAAATCAATCTGCTTCTTCAGAAAGGGCTCTCCAGTCACCGCAACGCCTCCATTCCAGCACGCAAACACCTGCAGTGGCTTACGGCTGAGGTATCGATCCTGGGAGTACGGGTGGTTCCAAAACATGTTCGCCACATCGCTCCATTGTTCTCCCTTGGGTGTTCTGTCGGGAATCGGCAAAAAGGTGTCGCCGTTGATGGCGCGAGAGATCCACGAATCGTAGAACGAGGGTTCTCCATTATGCGGCGCAAATCGGAGGAAGTGGTAGTCCATCGCGCAAGTCATATCGGCTCCCTGCGTTTGCTTCTGGTACGCCAACTCTAAAATATCCTCGGTGCATGCAGCAACGTCGTTGAGGAAGATAATCGTCGCCTTCGGGTCGTAGGCATCCGCATCTGCCATCATGGGTTCCAACGCCAGATTCCTCAGCTTGGCGAGCTTGCCGATACGATCGCCACTGTGGGAATCAATGCTGCTTGTCTGTAGGTGATAAGAAACTCCCATCTGGTCGAGGTGTGATTTAAGGCGGTATAGCGTCTCGTATGTACCATCGGTGGAGATACCCTCAACAATGGAAAGGGCGCAGTTCTCCGGCCCAATGACGTTCATGGCTTCCAGAACAGCTCCTATCAACTGGGGCAGGAGATCTCTAACCTGTCGCAAATCGAGAGCAAAGAAGTAGTGCCTCTTATCCATGTTCATGGTAGGCCGCAGAACTTCGTAGCGAGTAACATTTGTCGCAGGGCAGTTGACAATGGGAAAGCCACCATTTTTGGGGTCTAGAATTGCCTGCACGTATTGACTTGCTTCGCCAAACTTGTCTGGTCGACCTTCGTAGAGAGCTGGCTGAACCCAGTTTGGCGATGAGTCGTTCATCCAACTGCCGCCATATTCTGAACCCAAATCAGTACACCGGGGTGGCAAAAGGGCCATAGGCTAGACTTACGTTCTGCTGTCCAAGGAATTACAAAGTATTGGACTAGCGGCTGGTGGAAGAGCAAGAAGAATCCGGTGATGAGAATGAAAACGATGATGGCGATGAAGGGCGTCCGAAGCCGCCTAGGGTTATGAAAGTTCGCAATCATCGTGTGTATGTACAGTGGTCGCTCGACGAAGTCACAATGTGCTGAATCAAGTTTGGCTGCCTGACGTGCGGCGATGGCATGCGGGTCTTCTTCGAATATAGCAGCAATAGCAGTTTTGGCGAACGATGCCAAGGGAACTATGAGCGTACGCCAACGAGACTGGATCGAGCGAATATGCAGGTTGATGACTCTAATGCAGTAAAAGAGAAGATGCCAAGATCGGTAACCTGAGAAATGGATGAGGGTGGGAGGAGGGTGGCTAATAGTTCATATCAGGTCCCGGTGGGCAGGAGCACTGACGAAAGCTAAAGCAAAGGCGATCTGGAAGGCGAGTCGAACTCGAAACCTCCCGACAGTTCGTTTCTTTCTGTTTCTTGATCGGAACTCTCGGCGACCCTGCAGGAAGAAGAAAAGGTTATGGCATGAGGGCCAAAAAAAAAACCCCCCAAAAAAAAACAGAAAGGACTACTGTTGGGATTATAGAGTTCGGCGTGGTCGTGACCCAAGAGCAAGACAGCTCACATGGCCGGGAATGGCGAGTGCAGCTGAAGCCTGTGAGAGACCAGCAGTTCCCGCCGAGCTCCGTTATAAAAGGTGTTTAGGAGAAGAGACGGAGCCCGAGCGATGCGAGGCGCAGCGATCCAAGAGTCGGGACCAACTAGGATCTTGGTTGAGAAAGGGGGAACGCAAAAGGCATCGAGCGGTAAGGAGAGAGAATAGGTGAGATGGAGGTCAAAAGTAACGTGAATACCTTGATGCTGATGGGACGGGGGAGCATCTGCTTTAGTTTATGTTGGACAGCACGCACTCGTTGGCCCTTAAGGTAAGGTAGGTAGGTGCCTTCCTTACCTTACGCACGCACAGAGAAAGAAGGCGGAGTCTTGACTCTGGAAACTTAATAACCAAGAAGGAAGAGAGACTCCTGGCTCCTCCTTGGGGCGGGCCAAGTGGTGTTCCTGGCTGTGTCTGGTATGTGTCAACTTGGCAGGATGCGCCTCACACCGCACACGTAGCTGCGGATACCCGTACCGTCTTGGGGCATCTGTGGCCAAAAGGGTACATCCCAAGGCAATAATGGGAAACTCAGACTGGGCTCGCCCTACCCGGATGCACATCGCACTATGTGACCCTCGAAAAGATCTCCACGAGCCAGGGCGGGTAAGGAGGGAACGGACCCAGTTCCGTCGTTGCAATTTGATAATAACCTGTCAAGTGCCCACATGCGAATCCTTCAATGGCACCATGCCAGGTACGGATACTCTGCCCACTTCATCTTTTTTCTTTTGTTTCTTCTTTCCTATCCGTGTAATTCTGCTCATTCGGTCTCACCGCAACGTATGGAGTATGGCAATGCCTTGTTGTTACTCTGCGACGCTCATGCTGCGCTGTGCCTTGCCACGGTCGTTGTTCCGAGGCCGGAGTTATGTGGCAGGAATGCGTTCTCTGTTAAGGCACGGCGAATACTCCGTACACACGGTTCCTGAGTGAGAGTTCCACGCCCCGTCACAGCTTGTTTCACCCTCTGCCTCTCTCTTGCTCGCAGCCCAAGTACCTTACAGTTTACCTTAGTCCGGATACCTCATCAAACAAACAATGAGAACAATCGACGGCATTCACGACGGGGATGTTGTGATCTCCAAATTGGTTCTGAGGACAACATCATCATGGCCACTGTTCCAGAAGTTAGAACCCCCGTCTCTGAGGTGCAAAAACCCCCCAGTGTAACCCCAGATGACCAAAGTTAGCCAACCAGGAAAGCTAACTAGCTCATTGTGGCTTACCCTGCTTTCTGGAGTCGCCCGGTCTAGCGGCAGCATCGCCCGGCCAAGCCCCTAAGACACGCATCGGCCCCCGGAAAGGTACAATGTTAATTTGGAGTTTGGACAGTGCCATTACATTTCAGTATATGCAGTAATTACGGCTGCCACGGGCTACGGCTACCGGTGGGAGTACCGAGTATACTGCGTAAGAATCTCTCAGCTGTTTCGCTCGTGCTCTTGACACATCCGCAAACAAGATGCGCGACGAGGTCTCAGACACGCTGCGCATACAAACTCAACCCAATCAAACATCGGATCACCAAGAGGCACTGGTCCAGTCAAACACAATTGTTTCCGTCCGTCTGTGCCTCTTCGCAAGGGCCAGACCTGGAGTTCTCTCTCCGCCAATGCAGCAGTGCGTCAGCAATGCACCCTCCTGTTCAATGTTATACCGCAGTATATACTCCGTACATTTGACTTCTTTCCGGGATCGACCACGGCTGATGGTGCCGATCCTCCCGCCCACAATCTCCCGAGGTTGCAGCTGGAAGTTTTTGCAGAGGATTGCAAGCAGCTTTTCTCCTTCATGGGGCCTCCAAGCTACTGATCCTGTCCAGTAAGAAGAAGAAAAATGCTGCAGCCTGGCACAGGTAGCCGGCAAGTGTCATGACATTCCTTGTCATACAACCACAATACCTTCTCTCCATACCACCTAACCCTTGTCTCCAGTCTGCCGAACAACCAGGCGGCATTAACCAGCCATCGACGCGACACCGATCGGCTTTCGTCCACGCTTTTTCTGACGAACTCGCATTCATGTCGAGTTTCCCAGCAAAGCCATTGGCCGGCTTGGCTTGGCTAGTCCTGCTGAAACTAGCCGTCTTCAACAGTCGAGAGTGAGGACGTGCCTCACCTCAAATTCTTTTGACAGCCTAGGCGGCAGCGGGGCAGTCCTACTTCCAAAAACAAAATAAAAAATAGTCGAGGGTTGACGTTGAGGCACCGCGCCAATTTCGCCGCGGCCGCTATCCCGACCCGACTGGACGGGCCGGCGCAGCGGCAATCAATCGACCAACATGTCCGAAAATAGCGCTGTTCTGTATTGGCTCTCTAGCAAAAACTTTGTACCTTTACTGGCCTATGCGTTTCACGCTGTGAATACGCAACGGCCTCATCTTTGAACACTCTCTAAAAGTCTTCACAGGTGTTCTATTGCGGTCGGACTGTTTTTCAGACTCGTCGAGTCTTCGGCTTTCAGCATCGTCAGATTGGAAAGCCAGATACTTCATGCGAATGAAGCTAAAGAAACTTGAGCTGGATCGAGACACTAGGCAATTGTACCTACTCGACGCGCGGATTCCGGAACCCCCACATGTACGACGAACTACACGTATACCGGGCGGATCAAGCCTGACTCGCCAGTCCAATTGACTGGTCCAGTATTCTTCTGCCTTGGACACCGGTTTCTAGTGTATTGGAATTCGGTACCAATGCGCCATCTTCCTACGCAATCATATTT
Organism: Colletotrichum tamarilloi; assembly: GCF_030869305.1. Taxonomy (NCBI): domain Eukaryota; kingdom Fungi; phylum Ascomycota; class Sordariomycetes; order Glomerellales; family Glomerellaceae; genus Colletotrichum; species Colletotrichum tamarilloi. The sequence goes on from NW_026849389.1 coordinate 854,043, forward strand.
CATTGCAATTTCCTGAGTAGCTGGGACTTTGGGCACCGTCCTAGATTTTGGCCGAGCCATGGTGGGCCTAGGCAGTTTGTTACCCTCTACAGACTGAGCAGTTTCGTCACCCTCTTCGCAACGCTCTCCTCGAATTCGGTCACGCCGCTCTGTAGGCGCGTCATGTTCCCTTGTCTTAACTTGTACACAAGCCGTCGTCTAGGTACCCCCTTTTCATCTTCATCCTCTTCGCTGTCAGAGTCCTCGGCGAGACCCTCAACTGCTCCGCGCACGAACCACCGATCGTGACTGACGAGCACCACTGCGCCCTCCCAGTCTCTGAGTGCTCCACGCATAGCAGTCACAGTCTCGTAGTCGAGGTGAGTGGTAACTTCATCGAGGATGAGACAGTGTGGTCTCCGCCATAAGAGACGTGCGAGCTCGCATCGCACAAGCTGCCCTCCTGATAGCTTCCCAAGAGGTACATCGGAAGCAATGCGACCAGGCAGACCGAGGCTGCCCAGAACGCCACGGACTTGCCCCTCATCCAATTCCCCGGCTACTTCCTCCATGAGCATCGACAACGCCGTCAATGTGGGGTCGCCTTGGCCCTTCTCTTGCAGAACATCGACGGCATGCTGCGAATAGTATCCCAGCTTCAGCCGTGGGTGCGTTGTCACTGTCCCTGACGTGGGCTTCGTCTCGTCGACTAGAAGTTTGACCAAAGTCGACTTCCCGGCACCGTTCAACCCGAGGATGCCAATTCGATCACCCATGTGAACAGACAGGTTTATATCCTGCAACACTGTTGGCGCCGCTAGCTTCGTCTTGACCCTAGTCGGATAACGGAATGTCGCATTCTCTACCGATATGAGAGGCCCCGGGAATCGGAGATCTAGAGGTTCCGGCAAGACGAAGCTTACGGGCCGTTCATCTTGGAAGACGTCTATATCCTCGCGGGCTGTCAAGTGATAGCCAACAAGGTCGCGATTCAGCTTGAAGCGGCCGCCTTTAGCACTGACTGTAAGGCCCCATCGATCGTCGAGCTTCTTTTGACGGGACTTGGCCTGCCGCAGCTTGTTCTGGTCATCACTGGCTTTGCCTGCCTTGATGTTGTTGGATATGCTTTGCTGGATATGAGCCTTTTGCTTGTCTTGAGCATCCTTCATCTTTGTCAACCAGAGTTTCCGCTCCGACTGCGATGCCTCGTATGTCGGAAGGTCGCCGTGGAAGTACGTCAACCCCTTTTCCTTCAGGATGAGAAGATCACTGCAAATGGTGATGAAGTCTCTGTCGTGCGACACGAGGATGAGCGTAGGGGCATCATCCATGTCTTGGAGGGACCCCAGATACCGCTGAAGCCAGATGATGCCAAGTAGGTCAAGGAAGTTTGTCGGCTCGTCCAAGATGAGGATGTCGGTCTCCTGGAGCAGCGATATGCAGAGCGCCGTGCGCATCCGCCACCCGCCAGATAAGCTGGTGACGGGTTTTGACATGTATGCCTCGGAGAACCCCAGGCCGGTCAGGATGCGCTTGGCTTTGGACTCCGTCTCGGCAACTTTCGACGGCTCAACTTGTAGTTGGAGATCTGCGAGCATCTCTAATGCCTCTTGCGTCTCGCTCTTCATGGTTTCGGCCGATATCTCATCTTGCGGCTGGTCGACCCTGGCTTTTGGGTCAGTATCACCCACGCACGGAATTGGATGGGAAAGGAGCAAAATAAAATCTAAAAAAACGTACAGTGACTGAGACTCGGCGACCTTTTTCTCAAAGGCCTTCAAAGCCTTGCGTGCTGCCAGGCCGCGGTCTCCGCTACGCAGCCTTGCATTCTTGTCGACTTGGAAGAGATGCTTTTGGTTTCTTTCATGACGGAGAGCGCGAATGGCGCGCACGGGGCCGAGGGAGTCTGCACTATTGATGCCATCGGACAGAGCTACGAACGTTAGTTCTGGGTCGATGGAGAAGATACAACGACTATGTCAGGCACACCTCTGATTTCCTGTTCGACATCTGACCGCGCAGTCGCCTGTTCGATAACGTGCTCCAACACAGTACGGCTGCTTCCAGCGGGGCCATCTACTGGAGAAGTCGAGTCGTTGTCTTCGGGGCGCACGTCCGAGTCGGTATCACTGATGCTCGTTTGCTGGAGAAGAGATATCCGAGTTGCCTCGGGTATGCCGGGGATTAACTTCTCAGCAATGGCTTTGAGAAGCGCTTGAACGTCGTGTCAATCATTTGGAGTTCGAAAGTTTGGTCTCGCGGCCTCTTTCGGTATGTACTTACTCGATTTGCCTGAACCATTTCTTCCGACGAGGGCGTATCGTTGGCCGGCCTTCAGACGCAGCTTGGCGTCGACCAGGATCTCGGTCCCCTCGCTCCGGGCTTTGGACTTGCCCTTGGCACCACCACTACCACTACCACCGGGTTTACGTGCCGAGGTGACGGTGATGTTGAGACCATCAATTTCTAGCTATACGAGACTTTTTGTCAGCTAGTCTGTACGCTTACTTTAGGTAAGTTATGAAGGAAAAATTACTTCTCGATAATCTGCTGTCTGGATGTTGAAGCGCGTCTGTTTGCTGGTGCAGAGGATCGTGGCCACGGACTCGGACGCCATCGACGTCATTGCTGTGACCTTTTTTTTCCCCCCCTCTTCCTCGGGTCGGACAGTTGATTGAACTCAAATAAAGAAAGGATTGATCGCGAAGGGATGGATAATCAAAGCGAAAACCGCCGAACAAAGATGATTGAATTCGATGCCGTGCCTCGAATTTGAGGTGCTTGGGGCATTCTTCACATTATATTTTGATTCTTGTTCGGTTCTCTGGCCTGCGCCAAGAATACCTAATTAAGGTGCTTGTCCTATCGGTGCTCGCATCTGCTTCCCAAGCATCTCACAGATTGAAATACCATGGCGCTGGAGAATAAGCTCGTCTAGCTTGGTGGCGTTGTACCTTTTCCCTGCAAACCTGAAGGAACTGCGCGGTACGTACCCCTCTCGCCTTCACCTCGAAGTGACTTGGAGTCGCGGTTCAGGTGAGTTGGTCTGGCTTCCCAGCTTGCGTTGGTGTGTTCTCAACCACCCCTCCGCACAGAGTGACTCACGCCGAACACTGGACGGAGCCCTTTTGAGACGCCCGGTCGGATCTGCGGGGGATCCACTCCCCCCAAAAGGAGGGGGGAGCGGTATCCGTACGGATAGCCAAGTCTGCGGAGTGGTCCGCCCCCTCCCTTCCATCCCCCGGTTACGGTTTTCGGCCGCGTCACGACCGGCCGGGGTGACTCAACCGCGGGGACTGGACCGACTCGCAACCCCCTTTTCCATGCCGACCTTGACTCGGTTCCGAGAGAGGTCAGCCGGCAACCACTGATGAAAATCTTCGTAAACTGTCCCCCACAATCGCCCCTTCACAACAACGGAAGCGACGCCAAAAACGCCCTCGTCTCCCTCGCATACTCCGACTCCTCATCAGCAATCTCGTGAATCTTCAACTCCTTCCTCGCCCACTTCCTCGCCGCCCCAAACTTACCCGACCTCGACGCCGCGTACGAAGCATACTTGTACGCTTTACCCAGGTAATCCACCAACCCGACCTCCCCAACAAGCTTCACGAGCCGCTCCGCGTCGGGCAACACGTCTCCGCCAAACGCATCGCTCCCGAGTTCCCGCTCGATAAGCCCCATCAACCTCTTCATCTCGATCCTCTTGCCGTCGTCGTCCCGCGCCTCGCACGCCTGACAATCACACGTGAACCCCCACTGCGCGAGCCTCGCCCGCCGGCTGTCCGTATCCTGCACCAGCGGCGCGTACGTGATCGTCACCTCCTCGCCCGGCGCGATATCCCTACCCGCCCAAATCACCCTCCGCCCGCCGACCGAGGCGGACCCCGCGTTGGGGCGGCACGCGTGGTTGAGTTTCGCAATGTGCGGGAAGATGCCGATCTCGCCAGAGGACATGGTGAAGCCGTTTGTGCGGAAGATGAGGGCTTCCCTGCTGATGCCGTCGTCTGCGCCCCCCAGGTCGCGATGCGCTGGGCAGGAGAGGTAGGCTGTGCGGCTGGAGGCGTTGAGTTGGGCGAAAGCTTCGTCGACGAGGGCTGCGATGGCGGCGAAGGCGAAGCCTTGGCCCGGGGTGAGGGCGCCGGGGTTGATTGTGAAGAGGGGGGTTTCGTCTATGATCACGGTGCCGCGGGGGATGGGGGCGAGGGCGAAGATGCCGAGGCCTTTTCCTGGGGAGGGGCGGACTTGCCAGAGGCCGGATGGTGATTTGAGATCTGGTGGTTGAGTTAGTGAGTGAGCCGGTGTGAGGGTGAGTGAGGTGAGGTGAGTTTATGAGTGAGGTTATGTTGTGAGATGAAGTGAAGTGAGGTGAGGTCATGGGCGAAGTGAGGTTATGAGTGAGGTAAGGTGAACGGTGATGTGATATGTAAAGAAGGACCTACTCGTTCCATAACGGATCCGCGCTTCTTCCGAGTCACCAAGTCCCTCAGGTACGCCCTCATCAATAAAGGGTTCGTCTGCCGTGTCAAGGACGCTGTACGGTGATGTGTCGTTCTTCTTAATGGTGCTCTGCAACGATGCAAAAGTCAACGGGTTAGAGGCGCATATGCGATCTTGAAGCTGCTGCTGCTGCTGCGCGTCATTGTTGTCTGTCGCTACCAGGCCGGTGTCAAGGGCGCTGATGTCGTCGTGCCCGCCGTCGCATGCGAGCGCACCGGCTGCGATTGATAGCCACACGGCGATATTAGATGATCTCATGATTTGGGGCTATTGATTTGGATGTTTGCAGTATGTGCGCGGCTTCGGTGGGAGAGGGGATGAACACGCGCACGCCACGCCGAAGTTCAGATGAAAGGGACTTGAACGTGTAGATGATTTTACGTCGTGGTGTTTTGGTGTTTTGGCCCTTTTTTCTCGGTATGGAGCTGTAATCTGTACGGAGTGCTCACGGCCAATATGCGCCGTGCTGTGCGTCTGACACTTCTGTTCCTTCATTTGGGGCTTGACGTTACAGGGACAAGAGCAAAAGAGTCGAAACAGATCTGCCGTCGCAGGATCGTGTCAATGCCAGGTTCGTGGCGTTCAAGGGGCCGTTGCTGAAACGAGCAGCGCTTGCTGGATAATTCCGTTCCCCTGCCCCCCTCTAAATTTTCAATAGCAGAACAAAACGCAAAAATAGAACATTCTGACAGATATTTGTGGTTGCATGCCCATTTCACTTATGAGTTTTTGTCGTTCGATAATGAAATGGAAAACGAGTTCTAGATATAGAGAAAAATTCCTTCCCAGCCTTGTGGTTGAGGGGACGTCTGTCAGGGGCATCAGTTGTTTCATCTGTCAGGGCAGGCCTCACCGGGGGGAGGGGGGGGGGGGTCCTGACTTCCAAACCTCTCCTATTCCTGCTTCAGCGATACGAAGCCGCGAAATAAAACTGAAAGCTGGCCATTCAGTCTTGGAAAATCTCGTTGTGCCTTTCCAGCTAGACGGCGGGCGTGAATTGAAGTAACGTCGTAGCAGTTCTTTCACTGGTCGCGAGACCCTGTGATATCACCGAAAGGCATGTGAATAGAAGGGACAAGCGCTCCTCGAGTTATTGCACTTACACATGATGCAATCAAGGGTTCAGATTCGGTTGTCTAAGTATGCGACTCGGGTCGAACATCTTGCAAGCTCTCGAGAAGGCGGGGCCGGTCTCCTCCGGCGCCTTTCCCGGCGCCGGGCAAACCCCACTCCCCGGAATCCGGAGCCGCAATCGTGACCGCCAGGGCTAGAGGTGCGTCCGCCACAGACCATGCGTCGAGAGGCCTGACGCTTACCTAAGAGGGTCGCCATGTTTCTGTATGATATTATATTCTCCGATAAGAGCAAGCTCCATTTCCTTGATAATGGTCGTGCACACTGGCGTGTCGTTGCTCACCAACACCCTTCACCGAACCTATTTCTTCATCGGGTATCGTTATTTCTTACGAAGATAAAGTAGGCGTACTTGGAAAAGACGCGGAAATTGATCGGCCGATATCAGGGCTCGTCTTATACCCCTCAAGCCTAGCAAAGAGTTCCGGCTCTCATAAGATACCTAGTTCGGGAACGACGATGTAAAAGTCCAGAGCTTATGGATTCGATTACTACCTCCATAGACTTATATTCTCACGGTATTCTTAGTCCTAAGATAATACCCAGAACTACAATGGTAACGTCCATATTCAAACTGCTGTGGCACGCTGCTCCGGACGCAAACTAGGTCTACATGGAGTGGCGAGAGCGACTTACCTGTGAACAATGGGAGAATGGTACGTGGAGTCGCCTTTTCAGTATTGTAGATGAAGTTGCTGAGTCGGACACTGCTTTTGATGTTATCGGTCAAACGTAGGAATTTGAGGCTTTAACATTATCATGTGTAGTGGCCAGCGAATGGCTGCACAACCACCTACGAGATATCTCCTACGTCGTTGAAACTGCGCGTCGTTGTTCTACTAAAAAGATGTCCGGTGGTGTAGTGATGTTTGAAGTTCTATCCATTGTACGCCCTATCTCGAACCCACTGCTTTCAAGTATATCGTGGTAGACCTTCCAGGCCAAGTAACCAATGAAGCCATTGGTTCTGCAAGTTTGGAGCTGCGATGTATCAATCTACCTGGTTACTCGCTCTACCTAGTATAGTTTGAGCAGCAGGGAGAAGTTTATGGATAATTGCGTGGCTCGTTACAGAACGCTGCCAGAGAGTTTATTTGCACGAGGAGATAGCCAACGTTCGTTCTCTCTATTTCCATGAAACCTATACTCTCAACTGCTATGGCTCAAGCTTTTCTGCTGCTCATACCTCTATGCTCAGCGAGGCCTTTTCAGGCTAGCCAGAAATCTGGACCAGACGCCTCCTCAGTCTTGTGGCAATCTCCGTTGAAACTATAGGCTTGACTCCGATAGATTTCAATAGAGACCGGAGAAAGGGCCCTTGGCCTTACATCCTCAAGGCTGACAGACATACCCGCACCGCTGGTTAACCTTCCGTCAAGGTTTCTAACAGTCGTGTTTATTCCGAACGGAGGCCATGGCTCTCAACCTTGATGCCGAAATTTCGGTGCAACGGGCCGCCCAGGAACATGCGCACATGGTGAAAAAACCTCCTTTGGCATCCATCAATCCCACAGGTTGAGCCTTAGGTTGAGCACGTTAGGGCACGAAGAGTCGGAATAGACTCGCGAATGCAGACACCGTGACGGCCTCGATCTTCCAGAAGCCTATAAGTTTTGGCCTTTTTCCTCCTACAATTTCTCTTTTCTATTCATCCTCCATCCATCTTACATACCACTCTCATCACTGCATCTTGTCAAGAAGTCAACTCAACCACTTACATACAACTACCCAACCAACTTACAACCCAATTACACATACACAAGCAACCCAACTTCAATCGTCAAGATGCAGTTCTCTGCTACCCTCATCGTTCTCGCTGCCGCCGTCTTCTTCGGCGCTGACGCTGCTCCTGCTGGCAACGTCCGCCGAGACAAACCTGTCGTCAGTGAAGGCATCCCCAACCTCGTCAAGTATGTTGGCGCTGGCGAAAAAGACAAGGCCTTCATCCCAGAGGGTGCCGGTGTGATCAACACAGACAAGGTCGTCCCTCTACAGTATGTCCCCAAGGCCAAACCAGTCCCCCCCATCGCAAAAGAGGGCGACGGCAAGGTCGACACAAACGTCCCCACCACCAAAGATGGCGACGACAAGACCGACGCAGGCGTCCCCACCATCAAAGAGGGCGACGGCAAGGTCAACAACACAGACATCGCAACCCCCGAAGCCCCCGACTCCTCAGTCGACGACTTCGTCCAGCACGGGGGCGCACTCTGTCAGCACCAGGAGATGAAACGCCGCGTCCTCCACGCCTACTCGCTCAAGGCCTACTCGGGAGTCGACGACGCCCCCAAGGTCTGCGGCGATCTCTGGCGCAACCTCAGACGCTTCAGTGGCTGCTTCGCCGCCTCGGACGCTTCCTGCCGCGCGGGCACCGACAAGGGCGAACTGATCTGGCACTTCGTCGCCTCCACCTTCTGCAACGTCGGCATGGTCCAAGCCGCCTGGTACGAGGCTACCCATAACAAATATGGCGCCGCTGAGTGCAAGGATGTGGAGCAGTTGGGCTTCCGTTAAGGAGCACGCACACACACACACCTCAGGCTGAACGGTAGAGCTCGTGTCTCTTGCAGCCTGGGAGAGGTGTTGGGTTATGGGAAAGGAACCTTGGCGGGCTGGCGCCTTCTCCGACTGACAATGGAGCACATGACTCTTGATGCCTTCGGAGACTTGGGTGATGTGAAAAGGACATTGAGGTCTAAGGACCTTGGGAGTTAAGATACCCTGGCGTACTGGCTTAGGCTTTCGGCGTTGTGGAAATGTGTATGGGTAGTCTCTCTACTTTGTGGGGGACAGTAATAGGATGTCCTTGAGCCTTCGGGCCTTGGTGGGCGATAGCATCCACATCAGTTCGGTTTCAGCAGAATGAGACCGTGTATGGCTAGTATCTCATTCTTGTGAGCAGGCAGACAGACAGTCTGCGGCGTTGACAAAAACAGTTCAACGCGATACATGGGATAAACAATACTGAACTAGTGTAGAACAACCACATTAGTTCTAATACACTACATCCATCCAAATTACATGAGTTGAATCATGGCCGTTATTGCTGTGACACGAATAATCTCTGACATTGACACACCTAGAGCACAATCTGACAGATCAGCATAGTATTTCATCTAATCCTTAGGGCTGGGCCAAAAGGCTGGGTCAAAAGGCTGGGTCAAAAGGCTGGGCGATTTCTGAAGGTCTCTCGCCGCTACCATACGTCCGGCAATATCACTTAAAGACGTAAGCGTATCCATGTGAAATACTCATGGGGAATACTCGCGGAATATTCAGCCAGAACACCCACGCACAAGGCCTCATATACCCCCTCAGCCCCGTTTCCGTCACCAGCACAGCAGGCGCCCTCTAGGTCGGGGGTCAGGTCAAACTGTGGCGTGAGTGGTGGAATGGTTCATGGTCAACAATTAATTTATACGCCAACCAGCCTACTCGACGACAGGCTTAGCGAGTACCCGAGTTCGAATCCCAGCATGAGCACCAGAAATTTCCCAGTATGAGCGCCAGAGATGTAGCCCCCAGTTCAGCACCGGGGGGGTGAACTCTTTTGCCTGGGCTGTTGAGGAATTATGCTTACTCAAATTTTGTGTACCAACTTATTCGTAGTGACAACGACTATCTCCCACAGCAACAAGTCATGCACGACTCTATATGTCTCCTCTCCCAAAGCTTGGGAACCAGATGCCTCCACCTTTCAAGGGATGACACTGGATATTTCGATTATCAAAGGCTCGATCAGGGGCTTCAAAATACCTGGAATAGGTGGGTATTCTGCGAGACATGATTGCCCTTTTCAGTCTCCTTAAGCACCGATTAGAAACCTTCTCTTGTTTGCCCGTCGACGGCTAACGTGATGGGATCCATCGCACCTGCTCTGGATCTTGGTCTAGCAGCTGGGTTGAGTTGCCTTGCATCAGATGGGCCCTGCTCCTCACTTCGGATTTATCGCACAGAGAACACCTGTTTCCGATCAGGAGCTGACATTTCCCAAGTTAGGGGCAAGTAATACGTTATGATCTCTCAAGTTTTGAACAACAAGTGACTAATCGGATTGAGATAAACATGTCGCGCGGAACCGTGATGCCCACTTCCGGGTATGTAAACTTTCTATAACGCAATGGCAATTTTGATATCATCTTGGCTGACTTTGCGCTTCTGGGATACAACGGCAATCGAACCGACTCTGTTTTGAACCAAATTCGAGATAGCGGATGAGTTGGCGGACTTTTATACAAGCTTTTGACTAAGCCCGGCGGATGGTCTGCGGTCTAAACCAACAATTTAAGATGACAAATTTACCCACGAACACATACTGCATAATGGTAAGGTTGATCAGTGTTTGTTATCTGACGAAATCCGCGAAGACGAGAATGGGGATTCTCGCGATGAATAAAAAAATCGTGGCAAATATCTCAAGATGTAGTGCATATATCAAGACGAATCGCTCTTAGACACTTCTCTCTGTAGTTCATTCAATCCGTCCAACATTACATTCTAGCATCTCAATCACTCCAACAGCGACATCCCGTCTTCCAAAATGTCCCCTAAAGTGACCAACGTCGGCTTCATCGGCCTATCCTCCCGACCGTACGTACCTTAGCAGCCACGCTTCTCATTCCTTTGAAACTCACAGATACTAACAACGAGGATAGCGAATGGTCCTGGGCCGTCGCCGCTCACCTCCCCTACTTCATCAACTCCAAACACTACAACTTCGCAGCCCTCCAAAACAGCTCCAGAGAAACAGCCCAAAAAGCAATCCGCCTCCACAATCTTGCGCAAGACACCAAAGCCTACGGCGACATCAACGCCCTCGTCTCCGACCCAGACGTCGACCTCATAGCCGTAACCATAAAAGTCCACCTCCACGCCGCAGCCGTCGAAGCCGCCATCCGCGCCGGGAAAAGCGCCGTCTTCTGCGAGTGGCCCCTGGCGCGGAACAGCATCGAGGCAGAGCGCCTGACGTCCCTGGCTAGAGGAAAGGGAGTCAGGACCTTGGTGGGGTTACAAGGGCGTCAGGACCCTGCTACCCTTAAAGCCAAGGAACTCGTGGAACGCGGGGCATTGGGGGATATGCTGCAGACCACGATGTTGTTCATGAGCCCTTGGTTCGGGCCTACGATGCCCGAGGCGGCGGGGTACGGCGCCGATATCGAGATTGGCGCTAATCTAGTGTCCATCTCGGCGGGCCACGCGCCGGACGCGCTGTGTTTTGTGTTGGGGAGTTGAGGGGAGTTTAGGCTACGTTGGTGAATAATCGGCCACGGGTGATTATCACTGACAGCGAGGGGAAGCCGAAAGGTGAGATTGAGAAGACGGCGCATGATCATCTCTCTGTGATGGGGAGGCTTCCCGGCGGCGGGGTTGCGACTGCGGTTTGCCAGGACGGTATGAGCCGGATTGACAAGAATTTCTTTTGGGAAATTACGGGGACAAAGGGGACGCTTCTGACTGAGGGTCCGATGGGGAATATCCAGGGATTCCCGCCGACGATCAAGTTCGTCAAGGCTGAGCCGAGTGCCGTGCTGGAGGTTGTTGAAGTGGATGAGGTCAAGGGGTTTTCGGATAACACGGGCAAGGCGTGGGAGGCGTTTGCCGGGGGTTCTAGGGAGGCGCCGGATTTTGACGTTGCTTCGATTAGGCATCTTAGGCATCGTATGTTGGATGCTATCTATAGGAGCAGTGAGCTTGGTACGAGGGAGGAGTACTGGTGAGTAGCCAGGCTATCTTGGGCGTATCTGCCAATCTTCGGAACCGTTTTAAGTAGAGTGCGGATGTTGACTGTTATTACAACGATGGTCGAGATAGTCCAGGAAGAATTCGTGACCTTCTCTGTGAATCAAGGTGGTTTGTTTAGTCAAAGCTCAGCTGAAGATGAAGTCGAAGAAGTTGGCTCGTGAAACCAAAGCTTTTGTTGCCATCTTATCATACAGGAAGTCTATACCCATCGCTGATTCCCATTTGTTGTACATATTCTATTTTATTATCCTTCTATTGCCAAGCAAATCAAGTCGCTCAGTGTCTGTAAATGGCGTCCGCCATCTTGACAATCTGGCACATCTCAACGGCATCGTGAACTCTGACAATGTCCGCGCCGCCCTGGACAGCCGAGACGACCGTGGCCGCCGTGCCCCAAATCCGCTCCTGCGGCTTCGACACACCAGTGAACTTGCCGACGAAGCTCTTCCGGCTAGACCCAACCAGCCAGGGGAACCCCTCCAGGCCCGGCCAGGAACGCAACTCGTCCATGTGGCGCAAAATCTCGAGGTTCTGCGGCCCCGTCTTGGCGAAGCCCAACCCGGGGTCGAGAATGATGCGCCACCGGCGCACGCCCGCGGCCTCGGCCTCGGCGACGCGCTCGAGAAGCTCGCGGGCGATGGTGGGGATCAGGCCGTCGGGGTAGTCCGTCAGCGAGTTCATGGTCGCGGGGGTGCCGCGCATGTGCATGAGGCAGACGGTGCGGTTGCTGCGCGCCATGTAGGGGATCATGGACGGGTCGAGCTGGCCCGCGGACACGTCGTTGATGATGTCGGCACCCGCGGCGACGGCGGCCTCGGCGACGGAGGCGCGGTAGGTGTCGATGCTGACGGCGAGGTGGGCGAGTTCGGGGAGGGCGCGGACGAGCTTTATGACGGGGAGGACCCGGGCGAGTTCCTCGTCGGCGGGGACTTCGGGGCGTCCCGGGGCCGTGGAGCAGCCGCCCACGTCGACGATGGTGACGCCGGCGGCGGCGAAGGATTTGAGGGTCGCGACGAGGTTTTGGGCGTTGTGGACGCCGCCGTCGGAGAAGGAGTCGGGAGTGGCGTTGATGATGGCCATGACGTGGGTTTGGCGGCTGGAGGTGAGGGCGGCGAGGGGAGGGTGAGAGGCGGAGATGGGGGTGAGTGGTGAGAGGGGCGCCGCTGAGGGGGGAAGCTCGTTGAGGTAGTCCAGGGTGAGTTTCCAGGGGTTGGATGCGTAGAGAGGCTTTTCTGGGATGAGTCTGAGATGGAGTGTGTTAGTCGCCATGTCATGTGAGAGGACGTTTGAGAGAGGACGGACTCAGCCAGAGGTCGCAGGACGAATTCTCTCTCGGGTATGCCGATGTGAGGCACGTTGAGACGAGGATGCTCAATCTTTTCATCACCATACATGAGAATGTCGAGGTCAATGTTGCGGGGGCCCTTGTCTATCAGCTTCTTACGGCCCAGGGTGCGCTCAATGTCCTGGAGTTCATCGAGAAGAGCCAAAGGTTCGAGTTCAGTCTCGACCTGTATGTCATCCGATCAGTCAAAAGTTAATTGACATAGCTACACTTCCAAGAAGTGCATGAATATCACACATAAAACCCTGAGCTCATGAACGGAGACAGAGTGAAGGAGAGATTTCAAAGAATGAGTGTCACTAACCTCACAGACTCCATTGACGAACCTATCCTGATCTAACACATACATGGGCTCCGTCTCCCACAAGCTGCTGGTGCGCTTCACCTTGATGCCGCGGCGATCCATCTCGGCGCAGGCCTGCTCGATCCAGGCAACGCGGTCGCCGAGGTTGCTGCCGAGCGCGATGTAAGCCGTGCTCGGACCTTTAGGTTTGGCGGCGCCGCTGCCGCATCCACCGCCGCCGCTGCAGGCGCATCCACAGGCCGACCGGGTCTGGGCGGCGCCGGCGGACATGACCGGCGACGGGGTCCGGCGGGAGGGCATGGTTGCTGCTGACCGGGGGCGGGAGCGGGTGAGGAGTGCGGTGACAGGGTTGGTGGAGGAGGAGGGACTACCCCGTGACGAAGAAGTGCAGAACGTGCGCGAGGAGGAAGAGGCTATGCAGGATGTTGCAGCTGCTGGTGATGCCGTCGTGAGCTGGAACCGGACAAGTCGCGGCGTTAGGGGCTGGCGACGCGCATTGTTGCTCCGTGCTAGGGCGCAAGCTCGTGGAAAGAGGGAGGGTTGGTGACGGAGGGGGTTTGGGGGTTTCATGACGACGGAAGGGAGAAAAGGAGGCCAACGGCAAAAAGCCCACAGTCCAGTAAGGTAATATCCAATGGGTTTGTGTGTCTTGTGTGTTGAGGGTCACTAAGAAGGAGAGAATCTTTTCTTGCAGCCAATGAGGGTCGGGTGTGCACCGTGGTGGTCCCTTTACAATCCAGTGATTAGGTAAGACGTGGAAAAGCGCGTAAAGTGGCTTTGGAGGGGTTCGACTGGAAATCAGTGTACGAAGTCAGGTATCCGTAGAATGGGCTGACCTAAGGCGAAGTAAGCTATTCCAAGGCGGGTAAGGAAGACGGGGGTCGTCGTCTAGGATACTAGATTGATAAAGAGGTGCAGACACTCGTCTGTGTTTCTAGAGAACCAAAGTCCGAAGTGCCCGCTTGTGGTTGCAACGAGGTTGGAAGATGGTCAGATCATGACATGATTCGAGCCGAGAGAGAGTTTACGGGCTCATTTCCAAACGTTCTGGAACGGATAAAAGCGCCTGGTTGACTCGGTGCTCAGGCCCGCTGTCAGACTCAGTAGAGAGCACAACTGTTCAATTCACCCGTCGCATTCGCCGTGCGATGTCAAGATGGGAAAAAACGACCGTGTCCGAAAGTGAGTAAGAGAGAGAAAGGGGGTACACGTCAAACACGTCTCCTACTTTGGTCCCCACGAGGCTTTGCAAAACGACTCCATTTTCACAGTAAATGTGAACATGGAAAGCTCAGACCGAGGTCACCGGTCCGAGTCCGATCGATGAATCAATCACTTTTGGGGTGGAGGGAGGGATGCATAAACGAATTATGCTTTGCCCTGCTTATGTAAGGTACACCAAACTGTACTGTATCTTGTGCTCCTGTGGCCCTTGTGAAATTGTCCCGCTTCTGGGCTGGAGGCTGGTAAGTGACCCTCGGCATCTCTCAGGTTCCCCAGATCCATCCCGCTGGACTGACCCGCCTTGCCCAAACAGGATTAGTTGCTGAGGTCACAGGCGAACCTCGGCCCAGGACTCCCAGCAGGGGCGCATGGCAACGCTACTCCGCCCCTTCTTCCCCAGAAACCAAAAGTGCCTTTGATGCCGAGCGCTACTACCACCGGAACCCTTTAAACCGCCGATTGCCAGATCTCACCTCTTCCCCCAAGATTTACTTGCTCTTCCTCTCATCTACTACTCTTCTTCCCAGGCCAAATTTCTTCGTCTGTACAGCTTCACGACCCGATATACCCAGATCTTTTTAGTATTTATCACATCCAGTAACACAGGCACAATGGCGTCACCTCGTAAGTAACCTATCTCGCCATCCGGATCTTGCCTGTCACATGGGACAAGATGGTCCGCCTCAGAGCCACAGCTGACAAGTTCCCGCGATAACAGAGCAAATCCGCACTCCCATCACCGATCTTTTCAAGATCAAGCACCCGATCCTGCTTGCCGGCATGAACGTCGCTGCCGGCCCCAAGTTGGCTGCTGCTGTCACCAACGCCGGCGGTCTCGGTGTCATTGGTGGTGTCGGATACACACCGGACATGTTGAAGGAGCAGATCGCAGAGCTCAAGGAGTACCTGGTTGACAAGAACGCCCCCTTCGGTGTTGATCTGCTTCTTCCCCAGGTCGGTGGCAGCGCGAGAAAGACCAAGTAAGCATCGAACCACTCAACTCCACACGTCTTCTGGAGTGAAGGGCGCGCGGGCATGTGCCGCATCTACAGCCTTTAACCGAGGCTAATTACTTGTTCTTTAGCTACGACTACACAAAGGGAAAGCTTGACCAGCTCGTTGACATCATCATCGAGTCGGGCGCCAAGCTCTTCGTCTCTGCTGTCGGTGTCCCTCCTAAGCACGTCGTTGATAGACTTCACGCTGCCGGCATCGTCTACATGAACATGATCGGACACCCCAAGCACGTCCAGAAGTGCCTCGACCTCGGCGTCGATATCATCTGCGCCCAGGGTGGTGAGGGTGGTGGCCACACCGGTGACGTCCCCACCACTGTCCTCATCCCCGCCGTTGTCGACCTCTGCAAGAACACCAAGAGCCCTCTCCTGAAGGGCCCCGTTCAGGTCATCGCCGCCGGTGGCATCCACAACGGCCAGCTTCTGGCCGCCGCCCTCATGATGGGTGCCGGTGCCGTTTGGGTTGGAACCCGATTCATTCTCACTGATGAGGCCGGTGCCCCCGAGGCACACAAGGAAGCTGTCCGCACCGCCGGCCACGACGACAACATCAAGACCCTCATCTTCACCGGCCGTCCCCTTCGTGTACGCAAGAACCCGTACATTGAGAACTGGGAGACCGAGCGCCAGCAGGAGATCAAGGAGCTCACCGCCAAGGGTGTCATTCCCTACGAGGCCGACCTTGAGAAGCTCATGAACTCAGGCGACGGTGAGGGCAGCGGCGAGAGCGGCAGCGACGATAACGCCGCCGAGGTCGACATTGACGATGCCCTCGACCAGTTCCGCCCCTTCCTCATGGGTAAGGCCGCCGCTGTGTGTAATGACAAGAAGCCCGCCAAGGCAGTCATGGACGAATTTGTAAACGACGCCGTCGCATGGCTTCAGAAGGGCAACAAGATGATTGCCAAGTTGTAATTGTTAAAAAGCGTAATGTTCTTTTTTTAGTTGGTCGCATATTTGGGTGTGCGCCAGGAGAAGCCTATGCCTGGCGCCTCCCCAGGGCCTGGAGTTATGAGGCTCTTGTTTTGTATATTTGAGATGAACTGAGATGGATGATTGCTAGCATACCATGAAATGAACTACAAACTTCTCTTCATATAAGTTGACACTATTTTCTTGTGACGCCATTGCGGCATCCCCGATCTGGGGAAGCCGGAAAGATGGACAATTCTCCAGTTCCAAATTCCAGAGAACTTCCGTCTGTGCTCGAGGTCTGATTGAATTTTTTCTCCGACAAGTGGCCAGTAAGGAAATGGGACGTGACTGGAACGGCTGACCCCCAAAAGTCGCAACGTGTTCTCGCACTCTCTTGCGCTCAAGTTTTTTGTAGAGTTTCCGCTGCCAAGTCACACATGAACACGACGGACCCTTGGAAGGCTAAGCGCCAAGTGGATACTTCACATGCTTTAACCTCTCTCCCCGTCTCTCCACAACGCGTTCTCGGCCGCAGGTCAACTCCTCAGCGCCGAGACAGAACACGTTAGACAACAGACAAGAACGTGGTGATGAAGCTCAATTCTATTCATTCATACTTATGTATTAGACCCAAACCAACCAAGCAAGTGTCAATCCACTCCCCCGTCGCCGGCTTCTGTCTGTACGCCTCATGTGCCGGGATGCAATTCAAATCTCAAAAGCCCTCAGCATGCATCTTTTCCTCCCTTCCCGACCTCGAGATCCCCACGATGACCCTCCAGGCTCACTTGATAAGCAGTCCGTTGTGAAAAAGCACACAAGGTATCCTTTTTTCGCGTCCGCCTGCTGTTGTCCAACGTTCTGCTTTCGTTACCTTCCGACTCCCCTGGCGTAAGGCATTCGTCCCTCTAAACGGTGCGAGGGGGGGACCTTGGGATATGGCCGCTTTCTATATCTCAATGGCAAAGTGAAATTCCAATTTCAATTCTGTCGTTTCCAGTGACATCATGTCGAACCGCTCAGCTTCCGAGGTAGGCGCGGATGGCACCCTGCAGCTTCTGGCTGGCCTCGCCGGCCAGCTGACCAAGGTTCTCCAAATCGTCGCCCGCGGTAATACCGAATCTACGAATGAAGTCCTTGGCGGCGCCCTCGAGGTCGCCGTATTCCTCTTGCGGCTCATCCTCGGGGCGGCCAAAGTATGCGTTGGACGAGATGGAGGTCGCGCCCTCGAAACCTTGCAGACGAGTCTTCGCCTCGGCCTGTTGGTTGGGGTCGAAGGAGCCCTTGCCGAAGAACTCATCAGAGGAGATTCCCTTCTGGGCGCCAAACTTGCTGCGTGCGTAGTTCTCGCTCTCATCTGCATCGCTGTTAGTTGCGCATTCGTGATTTAGGAAAGCGGTCTTCTTACCCTCAGTCTTAGCCTTGATGGGGCCAACGGAGCCAAACCCACCAGTTCCGGCCTTCTTGGGCGCTGCGGCAGCACCCTTGGCTCCACCAACCATGCCGAAGCCCAACTTGCGAACACCCATGCCCAAACGCTCCATCTCGGCGTCAGACTTTTGACGGGTATGGCTGGATGATCCGTATCCACCCGAGGGAGCAGCAGGGGTAGGAGCCGCGACAGCATCCACTTTGGCGGCTTTCTTCTCCTCCTCAGCCTCAGGGTCGTAGCCCAGCTTCTCGATGCGCTCCGCCTCTTCCTTGGCCTTCTTCTCAGCCTCGTCGAAGTCGATGATATCAGCCGTGACCTTCTTGACTCCAAGCTTGGGGGCCTTCTTGGCTCCCAAGATGTTGGCCTTACGGGGTCCGGTGGAGGTCGTAGTCTTGCGCAGGGCAGCAGAGGTGGTTACGCGGCCGGTAGTGGGCTTATTATCGCCTTCCGTTTTGGACAGGGGCGAGGAGGATCGTGCAATATCCTTGCCGGCACCGTTATTGGCGTTGAGGAAGGGAGAGGCGGTTCGGCCGACGGTCGGAGGAGTGGAAGTGCGAGAAATCGGGGGCGTAGGCTTCTTGATAGAGGGCTTATCCCAGGAAGAGAAGAAGTCATCGTCAGGCTCGCCAGCGGGAGTAGAGGTATCGGCGTCGGTAGCGTCGGTGATGACAACCTCGCCCGGGTATCTGTCTCGTCAGCTTATCTGGCACTCAAGAATGACAATTTGTGTACGTACTCTTGAGCGTCTCTTGCCGCGCGGCGCTTCAGCTCGTCCTTGTACTTGGTGGCAGCGCTGGATTGGTACTTGGTCTTGGGGTCCTTGCTGTTGAGGGCAGCAGTACCTCCATTCTGCTGGAAGAACTTGGTAGCTGACTCATTGCCGCCAACCTTCATCACACGCAGCTGATCCCACTGCCATTCTGTCGTAAAGATCAGTCAAGGGAGGGAAAGTAAGACGGTCTTCCGAGTACACATACGGTCGAGGTTGGTGGATCGGACGAAGGAGATATGGACACCGAGGTTTCGGTGGTTAGACGAGCAGTCGAGGCAGAGGTAGATGCCAAAGGGAACTGAGGTCCATGTCGGGTACTTGGCGCCGCAATCGAAGCAGATCTGTGGTGTGCGCAAGTCAATCAACACTGCGCAACATAGCAAACTTTGGGCATAAAGGGGTGCAGGGTATTGGGCATACCTTGTTCGCAGGCTTAGTCTTCAATTTCTCAAAGATCTTGAGCGACTGCTGCTTGGAAGCGAGTGCAGCCATCGTGACGGTATTGGCAAAAAATCAGTTGTGTGCTTCTAGTCCTGGAGCTGAAAGCGCAACCTGTTGCGAAGGCCGTGATATCAAAGGGAGCGAAAGAGGGTGCAGGTTGCGGGTACAGAAATGATGCGCAAGCGAGAGCGAAGCAGGGAGCGGAGTTATCTGAATTTCGTGTCCAAAAGTTCAGGAGGCAGTCGCCGCCCTTGGGTGAAGTGGCATGTAGCCAAAGCGCTAGACCTAAAAAGGCTAGATCGATTCCCCCACAGTGGGCTGGCAATTGGGATTCTGCCAAGGGCGGTCAAGAGGCTTTTGCAGAGCTCGCCCAGACCAGCTACATGGGGAGCTCCAACTTTCGACTGCCGAGCTCTTTTCGACCACTACCGTACCCTGCTTGCTGCGGTTGTACGATGGCTGACGTCGAACCACCATGATGAAGACGACTACCTGTTCGAACGCGATCCGCGCAACTGCGAGATTAGGTCTTGCGCCCCGACTACAACCTCTACTACTCCAGCGAAGCTATGCGACGCAGTACGGTCTCGGAACGACCGCCTCGACAACTAGCTCAAAACGAAAGAAAGTCACACCATTCAACGACAATGGGTCGGTACCTTGGTCGCAGCTTTCTGGGGGAGAAAAGGCAGCCAGGGCGACCCAGCAGACCTTCAACTTTGGGCTGATTTTGGCTGGTATCGCAGTGACGGCAAGTCAAATGACTTCTACCCCGCGGCAACTAGTAGCTAACGATGAGGGTGGTCTAACAGGGCGGAGTTGCATATGTTTTGTGGACAGATGTCTTCTCTCCGGACAGCAAAACTGCTGTCTTCAACCGAGTCGTTGACAAGATCAAAGCTGATCAGAAGTGCATCGAAATGCTGGGAGATTCGAAGAAGATTGTTTGCCATGGCGAGGAAACGTATAACAAGTGGCGACGAGCACGTCCGATTGCGTATGTCGCTTCTCCCATGATAAGGATCATATATGTCTGACTTGATTAGCTCTACTATCAACACGGATTCGAGAGGCCACGAGCATATGCTCATGCATTTCCATGTCGAAGGGCCCCTCAACAGGGGTGTGGTTTACCTCCACATGATCAAGACGCCCATCTCCGGCGAATTCGAATACAAGTACCTCTACGTTGATGTGAGAGGACACCAGCGACATTACCTTGAGAACGCAGATACGGCGACCGGTTCTGGAAAGAAAGGCGTCAGGTTCCTCGGCATCAACTGGGGATGATCCCGATATGCAAAAGGGCAATGGGTTGAAATGAGAGCATGTACGAGAAGCATTTCTTTGTAGTGTAAGATATTAGCATCCTTGCCAAAGCTTGGAGGGCGCGTAGCATACGTATTGATCTATTCGAATGCTTTCAGCTTGGCATCGTTATACCGTAATCCATGATTTTGCCCCAAAAGTCTCGCTATCGCCACCTTCAGGCAACGCAGTTAGATGCAAATGTGACTTAGTCTAAGAATGCACGTTTGTCTTTGTTCATCCCGTTACCGTTCCGATCAGACACAAGTTGCCTATCATCTACTACTGCCAAGGTCATGCCAAAACTGTAACAGGCACCGTACGCCTTAATCTCCTTCCTTACCACGATAATTCAGGGATAAGTAACACAAACTTCACATCAGCCCATTCTCTCGCCATGCAACGAGGCCTTATCATCTCTCTTCAATGGCCTGTGCCTCACTTGTCTTTGGTGATGCCACTGAAAGTCGGGTTGCAATGACGCCACTAGCAGCATTGGGTGTTGTTGGACCTGTGGCGCTAGATTTCTGAGGCTCACCAACCTGCTGACCAGCTCCGAGAACCGAGCTGGGGGTGTACGTTGCCGGAATGTTTGCCGCTACGGTCTTCTTAGCCTCGTGGTAGAGACTGAAGCAATGGATGAGAGCCTGGTCAACAGACATGTTCTCTGGGACAATGCCAGTGTCGAGGATCTGTTTGAGATGGTCTTCGACCTCGTCGAACTCCGCCTGGTCGGAGCGGTAACGGTCGGGCAGTCCGCTATTGTGCAAAAGTGCGAGTATTCCAGCATTGATAGTGTTCGTAGCCGCAATTATGGTGATGGGAGTGCCGTTCTTGAAAGACATGGAACCGATTGCGGTAAGTATCGCTCCGAGAATGATCTGAAGAATGTAGGCAACCCATCGAATGGAGCTCATGCCATGGTACATGTAGAAATACTTGGTCCGATGCCAGATGACATCTCTGTACAGTCCATTCGGGATTCCTTTGGGTGGATAATACCAACAGGAAGGATGAAGGGCAATGTGGCCCTCGGTATCATTGACACCGCCGATTCCATGAGCAACGATAGCCCATTCAGAGGGAGTGAGAAAACGATATCTAACCCGATGTTGCTTCTGCTTCTTCGAGCGAGGCCGAAACGAAGACTGACTAGGCTCGTTTGAGCTCTTCGAATTGTCAGGCTGTGTGTTTTCATTATCCATCTCGGCTTCAATGCCGTCGAGCTGCAGAGGAGGGAGTTCTCGCATGACTGTAGTCTAGGTGGTGCGAAGAAAAGTAGAGTGGAGAATTGAAGAGGATCGAATGCAGCTACTAGTCTCTCAAAAGAGTCAGTTCAGCTCTGTTACAGATCATCATTGATACAAAGACTTACAGGATACCTTCCCATAGAAAGCTGGTTTGCGAGACAACGATCCAGAGACACAGCCGCGACTCGACAAGGGAACCTAGGGTGATGGAGGAGGACAAGTTGAAATTGTATGTAACATCTTCACCGTGGGAACATTAAAAACAGCAGGTTCCATGTTTGGGAAGGTGTTGGCCGGCGTTCCTTCCAGCTGCCCTCGTGTGTCAACGTTCATCGGCAAGAAGAACTCGACATCACCTTCCCTCAACAGACTGGGTTCTTGCCGATTGCGGCTCGTTCACGAGACGGCAATAAGCATGACCATAACCGGAAAGGGTCTCAACTGCGTCTTTGCGACACCTCCTAAGGGATAGTTAGAAATTGGAATGGTTGTCTGCGTAGCAGGAACGTCTTCCTTTTCCATCAATTGACTTGCTAGCCTTACTTTCACGGAAGGACATGAAGAAATTGTGATTTTTTGCCAGAAAACTGCCTCGAGACCTGTCAGTTGCATACCTGAGGCACCTAGGATATCTCGTAACCGTCTTTCCCTGTCGTGGGTTCAGGTGAGGCCCTTTCACGCTCGCTTGCCGGGTGACTCAACACACCGCCCACACCCAGCCTTTCACCTCACATCTTCAACCTCACCCCGAACACAAATCACTCACCCTTATTCCGATTGCAATTGAAGCTATTCCATCAAGAAGACATCAACAGACAGGCCGATTGGTCAAGTGGTAAGATCCTTGCTTTGGATTCAATGAATTATCTGCAAGAGTCCCGCGTTCGAACCGCGGATCGGCCCCTTTTTGATGACTATATCTCCCTGTGAACCCGCCGATCATTGATCTAAGGCATGGCGAGCATATTGAATTGAGCAAGAGGGTCTCTAGCTTCTCTAGGACGTATTAGTTTGTGATCAACTTGACTAGGCAGTATGATAAGAGCATTCATCTTTCTCAAATAATGAATGAAGACTGCCTACCTAGAGCAACAGGTTATTGTTAGGAACGAGTTAAGAGTATTTCCTAATCTGAAGGTGAATATTTCATGAGTAAACACTATTATTTTAAGATGATTGATATGAAATCTGGCTTACACTGTGAATTTACTGTCTTCGGGTCCTGAAAAGTAGTAAAGTCATTGCTCAGTTGGATAGGGCACCGAGCCTGGCAATGAACATCGTCACTCGAAAGAAGTTTGTAGTTGCAAACATGATCCTTCATTCGAAGGGGCTGGTCTTCGAGAAGACTAGGCATGCATGGTATGATTAGTTTCGTTGACGGAAGATGTTCACATGTGCTTCTTCCAGCCGAATGCAATAGTTGGGTAGATCTACACATCATTTCGCTCAAAATGACTAGTGTTCTATAGCTTTTCTCATAATTTTATATGAAGGTCTACCTTGGTGTCTCGGTGCTAAGACTCTGACCAAACAGTCAAAGACTTACTGTAGCCTAAAATCCCATCACAAACTTCGATGCACTTGCACCAAAATCCGACGCGCATGCTTCACCATATATCCAATGCTCGGAACCATCCCTTCCAATTCAGGCTTGATCTGATGCAAATGGTCAGACGAGTGCTGCGCATCTCACTGCTTGGCTCCCTCACGGCCGCGTAAGCGCCGTGAGCAGCGCGGCTGACACAGACACTCCTGATTTGCTGGCGCTGCACTTCAACTCTGTTGCCTAGAGGCAGGCCCCTCCACAAGCCCAAAGAAACAACTTCACAAATTCCCCTCTGCCATCCCTCCAGCACGCTTCCGATGCAACATGCGTCCATATCAAAGGGAACTCCCTCAGGCAGCAACTTGTAAGAAGGAACGGCAGGGGTTCACAGGTACATTGACGTCAAAACAAAAGACCCTTGGTGCGAGGCATATTCGGTGGGTAGTGGCCCAGAAATGGTAGGGCTGGAAGAGAGACATATATGTGATGATGTCCATCCCGTGCTTGGTCAGGCAGACTCTCTGTACAGCCACAGTCTACTAAATCGCTTGCAAGTTTCCCATCCCACTTGCCTGCCTCTTTAACTTCGTGTTCCTTGGTGCCCGCCAGTCGCATTTCGTCTTCTTCCAATGTGCATCCCACGTCCACGCAGACACACAACGCAATCCACCTCACCCATCACAAAAACCCCCTACCAACGCCTCGATTCCCCTCCCCCAACGCCCCGCATGGTCCCCAAACCCAGCGCCATCGGAACCGTCGCCGCCATGCCCACATCGCCGGCCCGGACACCGGCTCTCGCCAACCCGCCAGCCTCCTCCTCCCGCGTATCCCTCCAGCACGAGCGCCTCCTCCTCGAGCTGCTCCCCTTCAAAGACGCCACAAAGTTCCACGACTGGCTCGACAGCAACTTTGTCCGCGGACCCTGGAACGAGTTCAACGCAGACTTCCTCTCCCGCGCCATCGCCGACGTCGCCGCCGCGGGCCCCACCGGCGGCCTACCGCCCGGTCCCAGCGCCGTGCCGGAGCCGGACAAAACCCGCACGGCCCAGGCGGCGCGGGAGGCGCTCAACAGCCGCAAGGCCAAGTTCTGCGTCTACCGCCCGGACAAGAGCGCGTGGACGGCCGAGGACCACCACGTGCGCTTCATCGTCACGCTCGTCGCGGACAACATGCTGCAGAACCTGTGGTACGAGTCCGAGTGGAAGAAGAAGGGGCTCGACATTGCAAAGGCGGCGTACGAGGTGCTCATCTTTCTCAAGGCCACCATGGTGTACGCGGACCCGAATCCGCCGAGTTACTCGGCATGACGCCCCCGTAGTTTCAGGACTATGGTCCGTATTGTTGGGAGCTTTTTGGTCTCTGTCTCTTTGCATTAGCGTGGGGTTGAGAAGTGTGGTGTCTGTTAAAATCGTTGAATGAGGCTGTAATCGGTGCAATGGCGTTTTTCTTACTGCGTATCAACGGCGTCTTTTGGTTATCTGGCCTATTTTTCTTCTCCCCTGGCAAGCATTGGGAGCGATTTGGGTTTTTGGGAGGGTTCGACCAATCGTAGTCGTCCTATTTTGGGTACATTAAATCTACAAAACGAAACTGTCTCGAGAAACATTTCACATGCAGAACACATCATCGGCTGATAAGCTAATCACGCCAACGTTCGATTCTGATGTAGAGTTCGGAGCCCCTCCCCGGTCTTGGTTGAGAGCACGTGATACTTCCGTCTTACAGAGAGAGGAACTTCCTGACTGCCTTTCCGATACGGCGCTATGTTGGCCTGAACAATCCGGAATGTGCTTCCGGAGCCAATGTGAAGCTGTGATGCTTGGGTTATCCCGCTAGGAAAATGATATATTACCCTTGCGTCTCGAAAGGGACTTAGCAATCATCAGCCCACAGTCTCTATTGCGATGTAAAAGGATTCATGCCATACTGGCCACTACTGCGTACATGGCGTCGACATGTGCTTGAGAGACAACAGAATGGGTACAGTTGACTTTTGATAAAAGCCCATGTCCGTACCCGTATCTTAGCTTCCTCACATGAATGCTCTCCAAATTCCAATCTCAACGCCGAGGCCGAAACGAGGGAATGCCGTCATATCCTTAGCAGGAAAGCTTCTCCTCAACACATGGCAATTATTCCGATTGCTAGCGAAGCCATCAATCATGCAATTGACTTGCCGAGAATCGAGCACCTGCCACGAGGGATTCCGGGAAAAAGGTGTCGACCTTTCCTTCGCCGGGAAGTCTGTTATTTTGTTCTTCATGCAGCATGAGCACACTTCAAGGAAGCATGAGCATGAGCATGAGCCAGCTCTATTATTGCGGGGCAAACGGATGGGTGAAGGGGAAGGGAGGGGTTAGAGACAGCAATCAGCAGAAGAAAATGCTGTTCAATTGACATGTGAAGGTGTTGATAGACACATTTCACCCTAGCAAAAAAGGGCACTGACGTAAGGTTTCCTCCGTTGGAAGTGCGGAGGAATAGAGAGCCGCAACCACCACACCGGCACCGCCCAGCCCTCTCTCTTCCCGACTTACCGTAGACTTCCCGAGGCGAAACATGACAAACTGTGTCCCGACGAACTCTCTGAAAGTTTTCGATCCAAACTGGAAGAAAGCAAAAATCCGTTGGTTTCAATACGCGCACGCCCCTTCCCTCACCTTCCCTCTATGAGTTGTCAAAGAAGGGATAGAGAAGCCGAGCATACCTGCCGTGGCCACTCCGAACAACAGGCTCAACTTTCTGAATACCCTCGGTTACTTCTGCGTTTGAAATGTCGAACGGAATTCCTTCTGGGTAATATGTGCGAAAGACAGATTGAGCCCTGTGTGTTCGTACTCTGTGCGAAAGCTTCCGAGAAACCCAAATGATCAAGGAAACGGCCGACCATCTTCCCATTCCGACGTTTGTCGTGATCCCCGTTGTAAGAGCAGTCCACGGTTTCACCTGCAACTGGACCAATGCCTTTCGGGCCGGAAAGAATGCTGTAATTGCGACTTCAGCTATAACCGTTGCTATTGTATATTTGCCTCCTTTCAGTATCACGGGAAACAGCGGTCTAGAATCTCATTGTCCTCCCCGTATATGCAGGACGATAATCCGAGAGACAAGGGGGAAACTCAAGCCACAAGCAGCCAAGATGTGCAAATGAGCAAACGTACGCAGCATTGGAATCCAGTTTCGGTAAGAGAAGACGTCTCTCTCCCTCTCTCTCCCCCCGTCTCGCCGAGCACTTAGCGAGCTGCTCCGGCGGCGATAGGAGGAGGGGACTCTTGGGAGTAGGGGAGAGAGTAACCTGAGGGTGTGTTGACGGGCGGGCGGGGGAAGCGGGATGTGTGCATGATCGCTGCAAGTCATCCGCTGCAAGGTTTGCAACTCTACTCATCCTACTGTTACGCAAGCAAGTCTGTCCATTTATCCTAAATACGAGTTTCTGTTTCTCTTCTTCTCTTTCTTGTCGTGCGTGTGCTATATTCATCATATACTTACACCACATACTCTCATAGGTCTAGGTAGTCCTTGAACTCTACCTTTCTCTTAGATCAAACCACTGCTGAGTGCTCAGAGTATGTGTAAAATAACAAACATGCACCCAATCTAGAAAGATAACCCGCACATGAAGATCTCGGCAGTGGTCGCGGCAACGCGGGCCAGCGGGAGCAGCGGTGTGGGGGAGGTGGGTGGCACTGGGGCCATCGAACGACTCCAGGCGGGGGTGCCACAGAGCCAAACTGCGGAGAGACAACTGCGGAGACAACAACGAACGAGAAGGCAATGTTGTCAAAGACTTCGCGGGCATCAAGCAGAGGCGCAACGCGTATATCGGTACCTAAACAGCCTAAATCGTGTGATAGAAAGACAAGGAACGAGCCGACCTTATAGGTTAAGTCGAGTCAAGTAATGCTGCCCATCGATGCATAGCAACATGGGAGGGTCTAGAACGAGGTTCTGTAGCAGAGTTGCGTGCGTTGT
Source organism: Colletotrichum tamarilloi (assembly GCF_030869305.1). Classification (NCBI taxonomy): domain Eukaryota; kingdom Fungi; phylum Ascomycota; class Sordariomycetes; order Glomerellales; family Glomerellaceae; genus Colletotrichum; species Colletotrichum tamarilloi. The sequence continues at coordinate 880,929 of NW_026849389.1, forward strand.
CACATTGCGACTCCCGCCAATGAAGATCAGAACCCGGGGTTACTACAGTCGAACTTGGTGCTTAGTCTTGCCTTTGCTATGTCATTAGGTTGTCCCTCGAGTCTGAAACTCGCGGCTCTCGCTCTTTGGGGGCTACTATCTTGGGCTGTGGTCGGTGGTAGTTGTTCGTCTTCGCCGCCGCCGCGGAAAGCCGGGAAACATGGAGCCAGTGTTAGACGACGTCCGCACGATTAAGCGGCGTTGTGGGCTGACCAAGGAGCGGGAGGCGCCTACAGTCCTGCAGCAGGAATCGTCTCAAGTCCCTGATGTCACCCTCCGCTCCTCGAGTCCTGATTGCTTGCTGCGCGCTATATTCGTATGGAGTCAGGTCTCCAAGTGGGCTGGTAAAGAGGCCGTTTCTGCAGGACCACGAAAATCTGGGACCGCGCATACAAGCCCGTCCCCGTCCGCAGGCTCTGATAGGCACGAATAGCTATGCAGAGAGAGAAAGAGAGAGGCCTTTGCCACCATCTGCCCCCGCGGTTGCATCGGTGTATGCGACCCGCGGCGAATGGGCGATCTGTGCAGTAGCTTCTCCCGCTGAAGGTCGCTCGCCCAATTGTGACTGCAGTTTCGTTAGAAGCTCAGAGAGGCTGAGATACGCGTTCTGCTTGTTTGAAGAGGCGCAAGTACCTGCTTCGCGTTGCATTTTGTACACGCAAGAGTGCTGTGCCACCGATTTCCTCCGCCGGAGCAGAAGGTCTGTAATTGTATCTTGATTTAATCATTACTTGTGACGACGTGAGCCTATGGCTGCAGAGACAAAAGGACACTACGTGATTTTTGGCCGTGATCGGTTGTAGACGGTAGTTACGATGGAGGTCATGATGGTGGTGGTTGCCATCGACGATGTCATATCAAATATGTGACTTCCTCGATGCGGAGAAAGAAGAACGGAGGGGAAAGGACACCAGTGGCACGGTCGATCTGCTCCCCCAGACCAGATCACCCAATCTAGACCTCCCTCTTTTTTCCCCTTAGATAATGCCGCCGCTTGCCTTGTTTGTGACATACTACAGAGCGGTTCCGCTGTCTGGTGCGGTTAGAAGATACATCATACATCACACACAGATAAGGAAACATCGGCTGATGATGGGTAGAAACATAGTTTCAGGCGGGCCGCAACTTGAGATTTCTCCTGTTTCCTTCTCTCCGGCGTCAGCCGATAGGACCTCGGCCTGGCTCAGCCGACCGGGGAAGGGGGGGTGCTGCGGCGGCGGCGGAAGGGGAAGGACGGCATTGTGCAGTAGTTTGGTTGGGATTTGCTCCTCTGTACGAATAGGCGCACCTACTATTCTACCTTGAAGCTGGAACCTCGCTGCATTTGGGGGCTGTGGGTGTTGGCCTAGGATCTGGATGGGCTACCTGGCGTTTGATGTCTCGATTTTCGGCAAGATCGTAAGATGGAATATGGCCTTAGGACTCCAATGTTGTATTCGTACGAGCAAAGAAAACAAGCGGAGAAGGGAAGACTGGCTGGGGCAAAAGGGCGGGGAACGCGGGAATTACTTGCGGCTCGCGAGGTGCAATTTGGACGTCTGTTCAAACTTCAACGTCCCATCGACGCCAGGTTCTTGCTTCGGTTCAAGTTTGTAACTGAATCCAGCAGTGATGCAACCGCAGAGGGCCCATGGTATGTATGTATGCCACCTTGCATTGGAGCGATGCCATGGATGCCATAAGTGCAATACACAATTGCGACAGGTCTTTACGCAACTTGTACCTACCCTCCAGAATTATCTAATTGCTCGACCGCTTACTTGCTGTGGATTACCGCGTTTGGCTTGTAGAGCGAATTGATGCCAATAATTGCGTGAGAGCCAAGGGTAGAAATGGCATCATTACCTAGAGACAAGTACAAAAAAAATCTCACTTGGTCCGTACGTTGCAGGGTTGAATAACAAACACCTAACAAACCATTGCAGATTCTCGGTGCGGGCTCGATAGTGAAGGTGAACCCTGCTGCGCCTGCCGGAGAATAATAAATGAAAGATGTACGTACAATATACGTGAGTTGCAGCCCGGGCCATGTGGGAATAACTTCACAAAAGCCAGGTCTAATACCTACCAATGCCAATGCCCAATGCTCGATGCCAGTGGTTCCAGACGGGGAAGAGATCCACTGGCTTATGTCACCCTAATTGGGTGGAGAAGGAGGCTACTTCGGTCTGGAGTCGATAAGCAAGGTACACTAGGTGCGGATCCGCAGCGGCATTAAAAAAATCAAGAGGCTGAAAACCAGACCAGAGGGTTGAAAATGAGGTACCTCAGACTCCAGAACTCCAGTCTCCATAGAGGGAATTTTCACCTGCCAGCGCGAGAGGGAAAAAAAAAAGAAGTAGGGGAGACAGGGGATCACCCGTCGCAGGGCTGTGACTTGTTCATTGTAGGGACTAGGAAGCAGGGTAGGTACCTTATGCCGTGGACGGGAGGGACCAGGAAAGGGGGCGTGGACGTAGCAAAACGTGCTCGGAAGATCTGGGGCGCCTCAGATACCTACCTACTGGGCACTTTACTCCAGAGGCTCTGACGGAGCGCGAGATGGTCGCGAGAGTGGAATGCGACCGGGGGAAAACACCTTACTCGAGTTTACCACAAAATCTCAAAAGTCACTTCTTCTCCAGAAATACTTGTGTAGGCTCTGTGCCTGGCCCTGCCACCATGCCCGCTGAGGGCCGTTTTGCTTGGCATCTCGTCAGTACTGCACACCCACGCAAGGGACGAGAGCGAGCGATGTGGAATCTACCATGTGTGACAGTTCTGCTGCAAATACTTTACCTTTCCAATAGCACCGAGTACAAGGGCCGATAGGAGACCCGTAGAAATCCAGCTCTCCAGCCTGTGTGCATCTCTATTGACCCTGAATATCAATAACACGGCGGATAGGCACCGTAACCTCCCCCTGAAGGCCAGCGCTCATGGGAACCTGGCAGCGCTTGGCGCGCAGCTGAGCCCTGCAGAGGTGCTTAGCCAGCGCAAGCAAACAGCGCGCACACCTTGGCACCCTCCTCTGTGACCAATGTGCACAGGGTACAAAATTACCTCGACGAGCTTTGAGAGAACAGTGTGTCCGCGGACTGCAGAGCCCGGCGCTGCAGAGCGTGTGGGGCACTCGATCTGACGCCATTTTTTCCTTCGAGAAGAAACGGGGCTCTCAAGGGGCGGGAGAAAAAGATTCCCCCACGAAAACCCGTCACTCCTCCCCAGCAAAATAAGTATCCTGAATCTCAGAGTGGAAAGTCGCGCTCCCCGATGAGTAAGCCAATGGCTCCCTCCACCTCACCTTCTCACCTCAGCCATCATGGTCCTCTTTTTTTTTTTTTTTTTTTTTTTTTTCCTCTTCCCCCTTGATGAGCCAGCTGCATCCGGACTTGCCCGGAGCACCATGACAACACACACTCATCTTCGCTCACTCACCCACTCACTCAGATCTCACACACTACTCCCTAGCCGGCCAGCTCTATCTCATTCCGCACTCCCAGACTCACTCTGGGTCTCCTTGCGACTTCCCAAAGAGCGCTACCGCACCGCAGCCACTGCGGCTCAACCAAACATGTGGGCCCCACGATGCCCAGGTCGGGGTCGGGGCCCCGGACGAGCCACGGCCTATTATCCCCATCTCTGCCCCTGAGCCCTGGAAGTGTCTCTGAGCTGGTGCTTCCAAGCGGTCCGCGTCAAGCCGACATTTGGCCGATGGTGACGATGGACTTTTCATGCTCTCGGTGGACCCGGCTCTTGACCGACCATTGCTTCTTATCGGTCCTTAACCGCTGAATCTCTACCTGTGGCGGGTCGTCCGTCATATTTGGTGGAGTTGCACTAGTTTTTCCTTCCTCCGTCTTTTTTCTCTCGCCTCACCCTCAACTGTGAAGCTTGAGTATTCGTAACATGACACACTCCGTCAGTCTCGGAATTGGCTCCTGGTTGGGTTCATTTTTTTCATGACCAGTCTCCAAATTCGTCAAAGTCTGGGGCTGGGCAGCCTAGGCTGAGATTTTGCCAGGGCCGCCAAGGGGAAGGCCGTCAAGGGACCACATTCCGTACCGTATTATCGATTCATGCTCGTCCTATCTGTCGGCCAAGCTCCGGTCCTTCACCCGGAAATTTTCCACCATGGTCCCTTCTCCGCCATCCCTCTTTACTGCTCGGCCAAAACCTGGTCATCTCGGCCGCTAGTCGCTGCCTCACCCACATCTTCTGCCTCGTCGTCTTCGTCATCACCGTCGCCGCCATCGCCGTGGCCGTCTCCGTTGCTACCCCGGTCATCCTCGCTTTCGGCCGCCTGGGTCCCCAGAAGGATGTCTTCGCTGCCTTGCCACTGCGGCGGCGGGCCGGGAAGCGCCGACTCGTCTTCTCGTGCCCATCCGTATTCTTCGTCATCTTCCTCGCTATCGGGCACCTCGAGGCCAGCCTCTGCCAGCTTGCGTTTCGCTCGTGGAGCCGTTGGAAGGAACACCGATGGATGGCTAGTGTCGTACTGCACGCCAACCAAGCCCGTCTGTCACGATAACGAGCCATGTCAGCAAACCACATAACCTCTTGCCTTGGAAACTCCGCTTTTGCGAAATTATGCCGGAATCGTGACTGCCCAACGAAAATACTGACCGCCTCAACTCTAAACGCCGCTGCGCTCTGCATCATGTCCGGCCCAGCCTTGCCGTCTAGCTTCTGCACACCGGCGAAGCATACAGACCACGGTCGCTCTTCCTTCCATACCCAGTCTCTGAACAGCACTACCCGCGTCGACATGCCCTGTTCCCATACCCCAGCATTAATGGATGGAATCAATGTCGCGCTCCGTTCCAACTGCATCTTGGTTGCACATTGTGACAGGACCACCACTGCGCAGTCGCGTGTTGCTGCTAGTTTCTGTAGGGCACTGGTAATATACTGCAAAGCTTGCAGCCGCTTCGCTGATAGACCTGGACCTGCATAATATGAGTAGACAACTTCGATCTGGTCCAGGACAACTGACCTTTACCGCGCGACTGATCTTTTCTACCGTCGGGCGCTTTAGGAAAAACGTGATTCACCAAAGCTGATAAGGAGTCTATCACAACCACAGCCGAATTCGCTGGCACTGTCGCCGCCGTAGGACGGCAGAGAAGTGCTATCAGGTGAGGCAGGCTGGGGCAGCTATAGTGTGCAAAGTGATTCGTGGCCGATTTCACCGCTTCGGGGTCTTTGGATGGCCGAGTTGATTCCACTGCCTCGATCACCGCGTTCAGTCGATGGCCGCAAACTGAATACGCACAATCTTTGATATGTGTGTCAGTCTCGTCGTCGTCTTCCCGTGCATGGTAGTATTAGATGAACCGACCTACCCACACAGCGCCATGCCTCTCGCATAGCGCATTGGCGACCAGTTGAATACTTTGCTGATGGGTCAGTCATGACTACATGGCGTCGTCTGCAGGACAGCATAATGGCAACTCACCCTAGGGCAGTCTTGCCTGAGCCTGGTGGTCCCCAAATCTCCGTAACCTGTCCTCTCTGGAGGCCTCCCCCGCTTGTCGGATCTGGTGCCTGAAGAGAAGAAGAAGATATGAGAGCCTCATCTAGTCGTCCAATACCTGTAGAGACATATCTAGCGAGACCGCCATCTAATTCTTCCAGTGCGTCAGCGGCGGACACTGTAGGCAATCGATCTGCACTCTGTTAGGAGCTGTGATGTTTAGAGGACGGGGCCATACATGCGTGTGGAAGGGAGGTCGAAGCTAGAGATATCCTCCTGATGTATGGAGTGGTATTTCTCCATTGCTAGGACCTCAAATCTTGCCTGGCGGGGTTTGATATGTCCCGATTGAAGGCGTGAGGTTGAAAAAGTCGCACAGTACGAGTCTGTGAACCTCACACGTGTTCGACATGAGGTCATCAGCCACACCCGTGGCAGGCAGACATGTGGCTGAGGGAATCTGCTCACCTTCTTGCAGGTTGCCTACCTCGAGGTCTACCTGCGTTATTTCAAGATATCTTACATCATCTTTTGGTATTTTCCCAACTTCAGCCCAAACTAAATCCCAAAGAACAAAACACCAGCCTTCATCATTCCGATGAGGAGCTGCGCTGCGATCCTCAAACCACAGTCGAGTAGACGTGCCGAGTCGCATCCAACCTCATGACTTTGACCGCCAGACCAGCGGCTTCAATCAAGCACCGACACCTCCAGAATTATCGTGGTTTCTGCACCTCTTTCTTTCTGAAACATGTACCTGTCATGGGAACGATTGGCACAAGATATCTTCCATTGGGAATCCTTAGTTGCCGCCTGAGTCCGTCGATGCTACTCAGTAAGACAAGATGTCTAATTCGAGCCGCCTCAGCTTTTGCAGCCTTCTGGTACCGACCATCCGGAACGTTCAGGACCTTTCCGGGGCCTTGGCCAAGTTTCGGACGACAAGAATCGCCAGCACTGACGGCAGTGTTTCCGGGCCAAACGGGTGGAACGTGGCCGCCAGGGTTCATTGCTCGAGTGTGCCGTTTTGCGTATGCATTTCCCTCGATTCCTCATCGACGGCTTCGCGAGTCTATTTTCACAGCGACTCGGAACGTTCTAGGACCCCTACGGTTTCACATCTTTCCAGACCGATAAGTCTAGCGAGCTTGGGCTCTCTGGTCTGGTATTACCTCAGACTCGTTATTGCCTGTAACCCTAGCGCTCGATTCTCTTCACTCGTGGTTTCACCTACCGGACCATATTCGATCCTGGTATCGACACTTACTACTGCCGGCAGGCACTGTGCCTGAATATGAGAAGGGTTGACTAGAACGCTGCTGATGGTAGCACTCGTTCGGGGAAAATGCCCCGGAAAGAGCCCCCAATCGCTTTGGCTCAATTATGCTCAATAATTCGGATTAACCTTCATCTATCACGGCATGATCCAACCTGGGGTTTGCGGGGTTTGACATGCTCAGGCTGAGGAAATTTCCGACTTGAGGCCACCCCCAAGTATTCAGGTGAACGCAACTACGTGTAAGTCGGGCCGCGAAGTGGAAAGCTAGTCTTCGTATTTGTACGGATACCCGGAATCTGACTCCGTACTACGTACTGACCGGTTGAATAGGCATTGCTCGGGTCGGAAATCGGAACGGCTAACCACAGAAAAGCCGGGCTTCTCACGAATGCACAGCAGGATCCTTGCGGAGATCAGAGATGTGTCCTACATACCCGACAGCGAGGGCCCGAGGTGCCTTACATGTATGCGTACAGTCACGGCTAAATATTGCCCTAAAGCCCGAGCCTCAACACTTCTCAATGCAATAGACTTCAAGGGTCTACCTGGCGACGGTGCTGCCAACTGTCAAGCATGATGGTATTCCGTACTAGGAGAGCATACCGCCTTAGCTGCCAATGCCCACAGCCTAAGGGCCATAGGTGGAAGTGTAAGCCACAATACCTTTACCTCTTCCTCTTTCCCGATATCCGAGCTCGGGTCGACGGATCACGTTATATTCCAGGACCCAGAGGCAACGAATCCTCATTCCTTCGCTGGCATTGACACCGCACACATGTCGTTCATCTTGCAGGCTGGGGTAAATTGCTGATGAGGACCCTTGGTGGCTGCTGGGGTCACTCGTCACGAGGTGAAGAGACCTGGGGTCGATCGTGGCGGGTAGGCGGAGTTTCTCTCATCCGCGGTTTTCATTCCACAGATTTTGTGGAGAGACGATATTGGGGCTCGGGCTACAAGTCTACGGCGCTTCAGATTGCCTGGAGTCGCCCGCTTACAGGTGCGGCTAACAGCCACCAACAAACTCTCGTTTTCGAACGGCAATTCTGGCCAGACCCTTTCACCTCTGCATGTGCGATGCAAGGTACGCGCTTCTCCAGAATTTACATGTGGAAGAATGTTACCGTTTCTCCAACTTGCTGAATGCGGTTCCAAGCTTTACCGCTGACATCATGCTAAGGTTTGTTCTCTCGCGAAAGGGGACAGATTGCTTCTGGGGTACCCCCCTCTCTATCTGCTTATCTTTCACATGTGATAGGAACGAGGGGCAATCCAGGGTTCAAAATCTCCTGGGCGATGTTCCGTTGAGGGACAACTCTCAGTGCCGTCAATTCGTCTGTTTGCATCTCACCTAAGGCATCTAGGATACAACAGAGATTTCATAAGCGCCACTCACATGCCGCCAGCTATTACCAAACCAAACCTCTGCTTCATGGGATGAGCAGTTGGCTTAATTGTTTGCTTGTGCTTTCGGGGAATCTCGGGATCTCGACCTCCCTCAGAAAACTGGGACTCGGAACCAAATCAACACACCACGTTCAACTTTCACACCTCTGGGCGTGCTCCCTTCTCTCCCCACACTTATCTACATACCCTGTATATCAACCCCCTAGTGAAGCGCCATCCCCGGCTCATTCCCACGCCTTCAGATATTGCCCTTTTCAGGAAGCTGGTTTCAAACACGGGCGTGTCCCGGCAAAGAAACTCGGGTCAATCTTCACCCAAGGCAGAAAGCACATGATACCGGTACGACCCTTGGCCCTTGGATTCTAGCTTCAAGAGCTACCGCCTTGGCCTCTCCAAGTACTTTGCGGGGATGTTCGAAGTGAAGGGGAGTCTGGGGAAGCATGGGCAGATCCAATCTGTCTCTGAAGAGCTCGGTTCATTTCCGCTCGACCGTCGAATGCAGGAAGCAACAACTGACTCATGCTGGGCGAGTCTCGCAATCGATTCTGAGGACAACTGCGGAAGCCCACAGTTCCCCCGAGAAAATTGAGCGATAATGCGCCCGCTGGCGGCATTGCGAAGTCTTACAAGAGCCAGTCATTCCGACGCTTGTCCAGAGTTTTAACCAGTGCACTCTTTGAGTTCATAGCCCCGGACTCTGGACTCGCAGGTCTTATCTTTCAGCCGTCATGAACCCGGTCCAAGCGAGACACGGAGGTTTGTAAAGCAACAACAGAAACGCCCAAGTGAGGGCGTCCGCCCGCGGTGGAAACAGCGAACCAGCCAGCGGGGTTCTCCCCGCGCGAACAACAACGGGCCTGTCTCACACAACAGCACGATACAAAGCAAGATGCAACTCAAGCTCCAGGACTATGCATTATTGCTATTGTTGCCGCTGTTAAAAATGTAGAGGTCTCGCAACCCCCGCGCATGCGGTACATGCGTGGTATGCAAGTTCGTCGTTGCAGCCCCGCGAGATCCATCGGAAATTTCGAACATATTTGGTGGAAGCCTCCACAATCATGCGATGAGCGTATGATTCTTCGCATGTCACAATTGCGTCCCAATCCGGCCGGAGGGCGACGCAAGCTATGCAGATACATGTGCAAATTGGAGTGGTCATTTTCCAATGGCGGTCGAGATATGAAAGCTTTTTCTAGGACAAAGACGGGAGTCCATGTTAAGTTGCGGGCGAGCCTCGGCGACATGTTCAGAGAGAACTCACGAGCAAACCATATCAATTTAATTGTGGTCTCGACATCAACAAGGATAGCCGTGAAAGCTATCTGTCCACTGCATAAGCTTTATCTCTTTGCTGGGTATGCTGGGGAAGGGGACGAAGCAAAGAGCCGCAGGCAGAGTCGACGTCCAGCTAGCTGATACCCGACTCGAGATTGGCGCCTTCCCGTTTTTTGATACCCCTGAGAAAGTCACGACTCGACAGAGCACCCTGGCTTGTAGATTGGACAACTTCCATTCGCTAGTCCGCTATCAATGCTCGTCAAAATGAACGGAACAATACACGACATTCGGGATTCTGCACGACTAACCAATCAGCCAGAGAGGGCTTGGTTTGGCGTCCGTGGACATGTCTGCGAATACCTAGATATCTTGCCATCCCTGGAAATACGAGTAGCGCAGCAATCAGACGTACCGGCCAGCCAGATCTAGACGTGGAGAAGTCCGGGGGCGGGATAGAGGTGTGTGTAGCGGGAGAAGAAATTCGACAGATTTCTGGACTCTGGAGTCTGGACTTCTAGAGCAATGGGGCGTTGGAACTGTTTGACAAATCCAATAGTGGAGGTGTCGACTCCATGGCAGTTTTCCCTTGCCAAACACATTTGTTTCCATCAAACGAATCACCTCACTCTGTCGACCCATGCCATCACAGAGTGCCTAGGCGCCCCGAGAATCAACAGCCTGACTCGGTTTACACACGGGTACATCGCGATAGCAATGCCATGTTTGGCGTACCGGAGCATGCTTTACGCCATGGCTCACGGGCTCGGAGCCTCTCGTCCGACGAAAATCAAGCAATCCACCGGTGAGGAGAAAGAATCTGGGGATGAGAGATCTCACAGCACTGGGTACCCCAAATCTTGGGAACATGGTCAAAAGGGTCTCCCCCGGAATTCCCGAATCGAGCTTAGCGCACCTCGCAGCCCGAGGGACGGTATGGAGTAGGCACCTGGATAGAAGGAAGTTTGAACTGGAAAGGCAGTTCAACGCCCGGCCGACAATCTGGCCAGCTGGGCGCCCGTGGCACCTGGGGTTATCGCATGCAATTACGGACCTGGCGCTACTGCGCAGGGAGGCAATAGAGGATGTGGCGCCGCTCGAAGATCACAGGTCTTGCGACGCCAATGGGAGACCTGGTGGCTTGATGGCGATATCCTAGGACCAGAGCTTCGGATGGTTGTGGTGACACGACGCCCCCACGTTCTGTCCCATTTGGATTATGGGGGAGGCTCTTTTCTGGCTAAATGAGGGGTCCTTGGTCTTGCAATTACCGCAACGAGGACACCCTTCTCCGATGCTGGATCCTGGAGGAGCGACGCCTCTCCTGTCGCTAGAGAGGATGCATTCCCGCTTATCCGTCGAAGACAAAAACGGAAACCCGAGGCTGGGAACATAACCAGTGCTACATAGCGGCTCATGGAACAACGGTACAACATAGGCGGGACTAGAGTCTTTCTGAATCTTGCTCCTGAGAAGGAAAGAGTCAAATGTTCTGATTCCGACGAAGGTCCGAAGCTCGGCGGCGATAGCTGGTGACTCGGTGAGCGCGGCTTCACTACGCAACAGCCAAGGGATTGCGGAATTTCATACGCCATTGCGTTTTCGCAGACCGAGAGGCGAGCCGAGGGCCAGCGGAGCCTGTTGTCCTCGGCCAGTGACTACCGAGGGCTGCCGAACCGCAGAAGCGCCTACCCTGTGTCAAGCCTAGTGCTCGGTGAACATATGCACAGGGTGGAGGAACAACAACCAAGCCGAAGAGAGTCCAGAGAGCCCCAGCGATTACGGATACTATGCGTCTTATCTATTGAAGATCACGTCTCGCGCTGACGAGCGCTGAAGAAGTCACGATGCGATGCGGAAATTTGACTCATCTGCGACAAGGCTCTTTTCTCGCGCTTAACGCGCTGCGGAGTCGTGACAGGAGACAACCGAGACACACAAGGTTGCAAGGTCGAGAATCGCACCAACGAATGCTGATTCTCTTGTTGGCCTCATTCTTTGACTGGGTCGGCTGAGAGGTTTGAGATTTGAGACTCATCTTGGGCGGCCCGGATGACCAAGGCCCCATTCACATTGTTGTATTGCGGTGAGGCAGATCAACTTGTGTGGAGGTAATTCTCTTGTAGGGTGTCTGGTGATTTGGACGCCTGGTGGCTTTCATGGTGAAGAGAGACAATGTGCGCAATGGCTACTGGGGATCCGGTACCGCTCCAGACTCTTATCTCGAAGGAGGGAAGCTAAGAAGCAGCGGCCCCCACACCCCCGCCGGGACCCCGGTGTTGAGGTAAGGACTCGGAATTGCGATCCAAGGACGCTCGTAAAGACGGGCCAACACATTGCGATTCAAACGATCCGCTCTCGCTGGGCTTTGCTCGGCCCTCTGAGTGACAAGGCAAGAGCCAAGTAGGGCGACGAGGCGATGGGCAAGAAAGCAGATATCTCGACTTGGGCCGCAAAGTTACATCTCAAAGCGGCGCTTGTGAGTTGGTACAGTCACCATTTGCTGGCTGCCTCTCATCCGCTGGCCAACAGTTCTCATCGTCTTACCAGTGCAAGCGCAATGAAGCGAGGAGCCCCCCACACCGCGGGGTTACAGTCCCGACATCATCTCATGGTGAGCTGAGGAAGTCGAATCGCGGCACCGTGCCAGCTCGGACAGGCTGTCCTGCGCCCTGTGATACGACCTGCACAAAGATAGGTCTACCTATAGACGCCTGAGGACCTGCCGCAGGCTCCGAGCAACGATACACGAGGACTGCGGCTCGGGCGAGGAAGAACAGCATCGAACAAGCTTATTGGGCTCTGTCTCTTCTCTGTATGCGCTTCGCCTTGCTTAGGCCTGACTGACAATGGCGGCCATGCCACGATGCGGCCTGGATTGGCACCGCGGCAAGGGGCATGGACGATCCCCCGGTCGGGATTGAGGCGAATTGAAAGCCGGCATCCTCTCTCCTCAGCTGATACTCGTGAGTTGAGGGCATGATTGGGGATTCCCCGTGGAGAAGAAAACGAAATATTGTCTCTGTTTGGGCCGACATCTTCCCCCAGATTTCCTTCTTGCCAATAAATGCAGGCGCCCGCGGGTCAAGGTTGTGCCTTCATTCCCACGGGGTAAAAACTGGCGATGAGCGGAGAGCCGGGACAATTGTGCCATGGGCGAGGTGACTTGGGCGGCACATTGCGTGACGAGGGGTCTCTTTTCCCCCTGCATTTTTCTTCTCCTTCGTCTGCCTTCGTCGTTTCCTTTTTTTTCTTTACTTCCCTGAATAGCTTCCCAAGAACGTGGCGGACCAATCAGACACGAGGATGGTGGCACAAGCTTGGGGTTTATCAAGAACCAAGCCACCACTCACTTCCGTTGCCTCACCGCCCCCCCGCGTCCGCCCACACAGAAATTGCAAGTCAGGGTCGTTGGTGAGGACAAGCCGGGACCAGGCTGGGGGATGCTAATCTCGGTGGCCTGGGAAAGGAAAGCGGGATGGCCAAGGGCCATGGGATGAGATGGGCGAGGCGTGGAGGGAAAAAAAAAAGTCTCTTTAAGATTACTGACGATTGTGCTGCCCACGTTGCACAAGGGCCATGTCGTATTATTCACGATGCTCGCCCCATCGATACTCCGTCCTGAGCAGATAGTGACCGCGGAGAACTAAGCACGTGTCGGCAATAGACCGAGATGTGGTTCACGATGTCTTTAGAAAATTGGTGCTGGGTCCTGGAGGTCAAAGTGGTGTGGGGATTCTCGAGCGGCGGGATAGCGGCGGCGATGCCAATACGGGGGACCACGACTGAAGTGCTGAACCACGAAGGGGGCGGACGGATACATTGGGTGGATAGGCAATATTGCGAATGAGGCCGAGGATTCACCACGGCCAAGCTAGCAAGTCAGGCAGGCCGCAGGGCACCGTTTGAGCATTCCCACCACGGCCGCCATACCAAGACGGACTACGCAGACCCGGCATGACAAAAAGGAAGAGAGAAGATTTTTTTCTTTCCTCACAGTCCTACGACTATTACGGAGCACCTACTTCTGCTGAGGATAAGGGTCCCTATGCCTCTGGCATGGAACGATGGTGTAATAGTGCACCATGATTTGGGCCTTGGGCGGGAACGGTGAAGGATGAGGGTGTGAAGAGTCGGAACACACGATGGGCACCAACGGAAAGAAAACCTGTCTGCCTGCCTGATTGCGCACTTTGCTGACCGACACGGCGGTATGGTTCCGTTCCCTTCTTCTTGTCTGCCTGTGCTGACTACTGCGGAGATAATGGTGATGGTGGTGGTGGTGTTGGCAATGATGGCGGTGATGATGCCACCACGATTTGCCTTTGGGTACTACAGCAGAGGTGCTTGCCTTGTCGGATGGTGCCAACAGAGCCGGGCATAGCACAAGGTAAAAAGCTAATGATGAGCACAACTGTACGGAACACAATCCGTACTCCATACAGAATCTGTATAGATTGACAGGTGAAAATTATGGACCGGAATACAACGAGGCGAAGGAAGAGAAAGAAAAGTGTGGGTGAAGGGGAAGAGCTGAAGAGAGAGGGTACGTACTGATCCCCAGTTTCCCCCGACCTGTCGCAAAACCACGTCGGTATCTGATGGTGCGCGTACCTTACCTTACGGAGTACCTCTCGCTCTGGTGCGGAGATACCTGATGTGCTTCAGGTCTTGAGCTTGGATAGAGGTACTCGGGTACTTCCTCGTCCGAGGCGGGAAAAAAAAGAGCATTGGATCCATCTCTAACAGGGCCGATACGTACCGATCTCTCCGGGAGAGCAGAGCACGTCGCTCTTGGCTTTTTCCTAGAGTGGGGTCGGAATTGTGGAGAGTGGGGTCCAAACCCCCGGCTGCGACACGCCCTTTCTCTTTCCAAAGTACACGCCTCTTCACTCCTCGTCCTCTCTCGGGCTCTTCCTCTCTCCCCTTTCACCCGCGTAAATAACGTATGGGAAGAGAGTCAGTATTGGTTTACCTCACGCCCCCCCCTTCTTCCCACCCACATGCTGGACTCCCTGCTGGTCATCATCGTTGACTTCTTGCTGAGGTTGTAGCGGCGTGGCTTGTGGTTGACGACACACACTCGCAGTTTCACACACACCAGCGCGCTCTCGCGGTATCTTTCTCTGCCTCTCTCTTGGCTCCTGTCTGTGAGGTAGCCCTCATCCACACAAGTCTCACACCCGGTCTATTTTCTTTCACAGGTGCTCGCTGCCGCCTCCTACCACGGTAAAACATCTATCCCTACCTGGCAGTCATGACTGGCCTGTTCCTCCCCCCGTTGTCACTTCATCACGGATATCTTCCGTCTACGACGTACCTCATCCAGTCCATGGCGGTTTAGCCAAGCCTTTCCCCCCGTCTTTTACGCTCGTCCTTCTGCGAAGCAACCAGTACTCCGTACTTCGTCCCCGTACCTTACATACCGAGCCTCTTCCAGCCCTGTCCGATTACTCCACGGCTGCCGCGGCCGGTGTGAATCTGACAGTCTGGGACTCTGTGTCGAGTGTCGACTAACGAATATCCAGCCAGCGGTAGGTACCCCATACTGTACACCACCATACCTACCGTAGAGAAGTACCGTACTGCCGCCGATGCGCCCACAAGGTATAGCTGGGCCCCGCCGCGCAAGTGCGCTTGCTCTCTCTGATGCTGGCGGGTTTGACGCTGAAATGGGATTATGGGGTGAGAGGAAGCCATGGGGGCCCGCATTCGCACCCGCACCCAAAATCGAACCCCGTCATCCTTTCCACAAAGTACCGCCCACTTTTTGGTGTACCTTCCCTCTGCGCCGGTATTGGATCCGTATTTTGCGTCGTAGTTGGTGGCTCCCGGGCTTCTTCTGGTGCCCTTCTCTGACTATTCGTTAGGTAACTGGGGGAGACAAGTTTGTATCAAGAGCCCCGTTTTCTTCTCTTGGGGAGCCCCAGAAGGGCGTAGAGACACGGTTACAAGTATGGCCAAGCATGAGCACGAGCAAAGAAGACCGGGGGGGAAGATTCCAAAAGACAATGGTGCGAATTCAGTAAAGAGTAGACTTCCTTAGCAAACCTTGGCTGGCTGAGGTCGAAACTCACACATGGCAGATTGCAGAGTGTATCTACACATTTCAGTACGGGTTATTCAGGAGCCAAGCACAACTTAGAGAGTACTTGTGCGGTGTACCGTCCATGGGAAGCCAGTCAGGGTCGGGACCGGGTCCAAGAAGTATTCGTACAGGGACGACCAGTTTCCAACAAGGCCAGGCCGAGGAAGTAGGTGAGAATGAGAGTGAGAAAGAGCGTCCGAGAAACTGCCCACGCCCTGCTCTGAGGTTCCTTCCCTTGCCCTTCTTCCTCCCCATTTTGTCTGGTCTGGGATTGGGACTGCGATTGGGACCGCCCACACCCCATCCCGTCATCCACACCGTCCACACAATCCACACCCTCCTCGCCGTCTCTCTCCCACCTCGTAACTTGGACTGGAGGTGACTTGCACACACACCTCACTCCCCACGTCTCTTTCTCTCTCTATTTTTTCTTCTCTCTCTCTTCCTTCATTACCTGCTTTCCCTCTCTCTCTACCTTGGGAATACCGTAGCACCCTGTGCCTGTCCACCTCCACGCATCTTCCTCTCCTGTCTCTTTTAAACCTATTGCCCCGTCCCTCCCTCCTTCCCCAACTTTTACTCTGTTCCTCTTTTTGGAAGAAAATTATTACGCCAACCTACTGTCATTGTCATCTCTCCCAGGACCAGCCAACTTACCCCGGGCCACCCCCCAGTCCCCCCCCCCCCCCCCAACCCCCCACCCCCCTTTTTTTTCACCCCCCCCCCCCCCCCCCCCCCCCCCCCCCCCCCCCCCCCCCCTCCCACCACCCCCCCCCCCCCCCCCCCCCCCCCCCCCCCCCCCCCCCCCCCCCCCCCCCCCCCCCCCAAAAGCCGCCAAAGCTTTTTTTTTTCACACACCCACCCACCACCACTGCCACTCAACCTCGCATAACTTATATATCCAGCCGACCTCCCACACCCATCTCATCCGCACTCTCTCGACTCCCTCATCCACGCCCACTTACCACACCACAAGCAACATACACCAACTCGGAACCGCACTCACGATACTCGAGTCCGGTTATACAATACATATCGACGACTATCATCGTCGACTACCGTTGGAAAGGACAGAATAGGAGAAAGGGTTCGACTACTCCCGCAAAGCGGCCCAGCTCTGGATTATCAGGGCAAATGGGCGATCACATGCAGCAGACACAACCATCTCCTTTCAACTTTTCAAGTTTACTCAACCCCGACAAAAACGACACAATGATGTCCGGTGATGCCATGGAAACTACGAGGCTTGGTCCTCTCAACGAGCTGAAGCCCAAGGGTCCTCTCCCCGGCCAGACCGCCGAGAACCCGAACGAGCTTCCGCGTCCCTACAAGTGCCCCTTGTGCGACAAGGCCTTCCACCGCCTTGAGCACCAGACGAGACACATCCGCACTCATACTGGAGAGAAGCCTCACGCTTGCCAGTACCCTGGCTGCAGCAAGAAGTTCTCTCGCTCAGACGAGCTCACCCGCCACTCAAGAATACACAGCAACCCTAACTCAAGGAGAGGCAAGAACCAGTACAACTCTGGTCCTCAGCCCCATTTGCCCCAGGATGGCATGATGGCTCCTCCTCCCGCACCCAAGACGATTCGTTCTGCGCCTACTTCGAGCTTGTCCTCGCCCAACGTCTCGCCGCCGCATTCGTTTTCTCAGTACGTCTTGCCCGCTCACCCGGGACACGGCAGCCCCTTTGGCCGCCAGATGCAGGGCCAGTCCAACATGGACATCTCTATCCTGGCAAAGGCTGCGAACCAGGTTGAGCGTGAGACGCTCACCGCACCGCCTTTCCACGGCTCTTCTGCCAGACATCACCCTTACTACTCCCACAGCCTGCACAACTCGCGCGGCCACCTCCCCTCTCTCTCGGCTTACCACATGTCGAGATCGCACTCCAACGATGAGCACAACGATGACCACTACGCTGGCTCTCGCCACGCAAAGCGATCTCGCCCCAACTCGCCCAACTCCACGGCACCATCCTCCCCTACCTTCTCCCACGACTCCTTGTCGCCTACTCCCGACCACACCCCTATCGCTACACCCGCTCACTCCCCGAGACTTCGTCCCATGGGCTACGAGCTGCCTTCTCTCCGTAATCTTTCCCTGCAGCACGCGGCACCTCCTGCTTTGGCTCCTCTCGAGCCTCACCTGGAGACTCCTTACTTGCCTCCCCCTCCCGCGCCTACCAGCGCCGGAACCCCCACTCGGAACGGTGCTTCTCTGGCAGACATTATCAGCCGGCCTGACGCCGGCAGAAAACTGCCAGTCCCCAAGATTGGTGTTCACCAGCTTCTGGACGGAAACGACGGTTTCCAGAGCGGCAGGAGTTCCACCACTGGCAGCGTTGCCGGCGGTGACCTCATGGATCGGATGTAACGGGAACGACAACCTTAAAGTGGCATGACCTGACGACCTGGGCAATAGACGGGATAGAAGAACAATGGCGTTTCCGGGTATTTTCGAATTGGCAGAGTTGGCCGACCACGACTTCTTTATCTAATCACCAAACAACAAACAAACCAAAGAATTCGATGGGCTCCTCTTTTGCAGTGGCGGCTACACTCAATCTTATAGACTCACTCCTACCTCGATGGACGAACAACCAGAGATCGGAAATACGACTGCACCCTCACCCCTCAACAACAACGAAAAGCAAAACTCATTTTTCTTGTGTCTTTTTTTCTCCTCTCTTTCTTGTGTGTGATGGATATAGGGATTTTGTGAGTGTGTGTGTGTGTATGAGAACGTCAACGGGTCGTTACAAAACCCGTCCTTTCTCATCTGTGTCACGGATTTGCTTGTATCGGCGATGGGACGGAGACAAACCAAGATATCAACCTATAGACGGCGGGAACAACTTTGGGCGGTGCACGCGAGAGGATTTTCTTCCTCTCTGGGCGGGTTTTTTTTTTTTTTTTTTGAAGCGCAGAGACAGCGCTAACACTCTGGTCTACTGGTTTTTTTTTATGTCTGGATTTTCTTTACGACGAACGTCGCCGCCTAGGCTGGCTGGACGAAAGCTTGTTTTCCTTGACAACTGTTCTTAGAAAGAGATTTACTCGATAAACCCTCGACAAACTCGAGGAGGAGAAATCCAAACAGATCTTCCCCCCCACACTTTCAAC
Source organism: Colletotrichum tamarilloi (assembly GCF_030869305.1). NCBI lineage: Eukaryota > Fungi > Ascomycota > Sordariomycetes > Glomerellales > Glomerellaceae > Colletotrichum > Colletotrichum tamarilloi. The sequence continues at coordinate 899,597 of NW_026849389.1, forward strand.
AGCGTTCCAACTCCTCGCCGTTTGATGTGATGAATCTAGTGACCTAAAACGGGACTCTATCTGCTTGTGTGTGTGTGTGTGTCTCAAACAGTGGACTGATTTGTCCCCCCCCCCTCGTGTTTGCAAATGTGATGTGTGCGAGGGTGCATCTGGGGTGTGACCAAGAAACACCCACCACCACCGATGATCGGAACCCGTGCCCAGGCGGCCGTTTGTTTCCCTCTCTCTCTCTCTCTCTCTTTTCCTTATGATGGGTTGGAAAGGGGGGGGAAAGGGAGGGTGTGGTGGACGGTTTTTGGTGGTGTCCGGGGTTCGCGGGCTGCTGCGCGGGCGTTTTCCCTCCACCATCCCATCCCGCTCTTACTTTTCCCCCCGGGCCCCCCCCCCCCACCCCACACACTTTAGAGGTAAGGTAGGTGCTAAGGGGTATGACGCCGTACTTAATCTGCGCAACTTTGCCCCAGACGGGACTTTACAGAAATGGGCAAGTTCAGAGTCAAAGTCGCTAAGCATCGTCTTTTCCCCCACAAACAGCTGCCAAACCACGAGAATGATACGTCGAATAATCGGAGGGGCCAGCCACACAAGAGATTCGACCCTTTTGGGGGGGATAATTCAAAGGTTTTTTTTCTGGGGTTACGGTGGCGGACTGGGGAATTATTTCTGGGGAAGATGAGGCGCTCTTTTGACCAAGGTTACCTCAAACTGGCGGCAAGGTTCTAGGGGAATGGAAAAAAAAAGACAAACCAAAACCCTCTCTCCCTCTCTCTCAACTCCTCTCAAGATCTTTTTGTTTGCCCAGATCCGTACTTCTACATGCCTTCCCCACCGGAGTTTGTGGAACACTTTTGATGGGAATTTTCTCTCGGCTAGACTTTGAACAGCAACTGCGTGAGACAGGCGAGTTGCAAAGAAACGATGGGGGGGGGGGGGGGAATAACCTCCCCCTTTCTTCTGGTTTATTCAAGTACAGCTTTCGGTACACTCACACCCTTTTCACAAGGCAGGAAGTTCGGGTACTAAATCTGAATACTATTTAATCTTGATCCCGCCTATTCCGCAGGACTTGGTTGTGTTTGTTTCCCCAGGGTGTTGCGTACGTGCCTGTATCTCTGCGCGGGTATGCGCGGGTGGGTGTCATCGAGGGGGCCAACGCAAACAACACAACTTTCTGTTCTTTTGTCAAACTTGTCATTACCTGACCTAAAGTGAAGTATAGATGGCGTAAACAGGTAACAACTTTACGTACGGATACTCACTCCCCCCCCCCCCCCCCCCCCCCCCACCCCCACCACCCCCCCTCCCGCCCACACCCTCCTCAACCAAAAAAAAAAAAACACCCTCACCTCTCCCCCCCCCCCCCCCCCCCCCCCCCCCCTCCCCACCCCCCCCCCGCCCTTGCCAACCAACATTAAGCCCTGTGAGGCAGAACCCTTCATAAAAAAAAAAAACCAAGGCACAGATGGGATCTTCCAGCCCCCAGCCCCATCTCCGATTCCAGCCCCAGCTTTCCAACTCCATTCGTAAGAACACAAGAAAAAACTATAGGGGATTTGTATTTTTCCCAATGTTTTAGTTGGTGTTATTTGTCCCATTCAGGCCCTATCTTTCACCCATTTTCCTTGGCACCATGTCGTTCCATGGCTGGGGTTGGTGGGCTCTTGGGCGGTTAACTGACACATGCATACTCACGCCCCCGTCGAGGTAGGAGACACCAGTCAACTTTCCATACCTACCTACCCCTTTGGATCGTCGTCTGCACTGAACGGGGGGCTTGTCACTTTGAAGCGGATAGACACGGATACATTGATCAAATCGTATCCGCAATCTGCAGTTTGTTAACCTGCAGGCTGGCTGCATCCAGCATTTTCCCATCAATTTGCCTGCCGGATTCACTCCAAGCGCGCGGTTTCCCCGGACTCTGAGCAAAAAAAAAAGAAAAAGAAAAAAGAATAGGATTGTACTGCTCAATCGTTCGACATCGTCATCAATAGTGACAATGCCTAGGTGGTCCGCCTTTCCCCCCGACTCATGAACGCTAGTAGATCCTGATCGACCGAGACCCGTGGAGATTAAAAAGATAGGGCAATATGGGGGCGTTATAGAAATCTCGACCAAGACGTGACTTGACTTGAGAGAACGGGGCACGCGAGACCCCATCCTGCCAGTCACCTACGTCAAGATGGGTTGGAAGGAAGGGAAAAGGGTAGGAAGCAAGAACCACTTTCTCTGCTTGTGTCGTGCCATATCTCGGCCAAATCCCCCCCCATGCCAACTTGCACGAACATTTCGATAAACCTGATGGAATGATGCGCTGGTGTGGAGTTTCGGGGCAGGTGCAAGAGTCAGTTCCCCTGGAGGCCCAAGGACCCCTCCAGCAAAAGTCAACAACCCTTTCTCATGCCGCACCCCTCCTCCGGCTCTCGAGCTCTCTTCCCTACCATTCTGTCCCTCCTCGCCAGGGATTCAGGAGAGTGAAAAAAGGTCTGGAACGGACGGCATTACGTATTTCTCTGGGGGATGATATCACACCCGGCCCCACTGTCCCTGGCATGAAGGCGTTGCGTTGGCACCAACTCTGACACTTTGCCTCGTTTCCGTGGGGAAAGAAGAAAAGCCAGAAGAAAATCGTTTGACAACTCCATAGGATCTTCGTGGCCGGAAGGATGGAGTTTTTTTTTTTTTTTTTCCTCCCCCCTCCCCGACTAGCGCCCTGTGTATATCAGATCATTGCGACGACACAAGCAAAATGTTGTCGGCCAAGAATAGCATCATCCGGAGCCTGCGGATGCTGTTTTGTGCAACGGAGGGGCCAAAAGGGGGCGCGGCCAAGACAGTGACATTCAAAAATTCCCTGAGTGTTCCCCAGTTTCAAACGGAGGTCGGTGAATGATGACTCAGGAAATGTCACTGTCATTTTCCCCGTACTATGGCGGGGGGGGGGGGGGGATGGTGTGGGTTAGCTTTCTGGGGATGGTTGCTTTTTGCCCTTGCCGTATCCCATTTTCGGCCACCAAGGGGTGGTGGGCTCGGTAGTTGGGTGGCGAGATGCTGTTGGGCCAGGAACGCAACTCGTAAACTCTTCCGACTCATCGAAATTCAGCTTCTTTGGTTTGTGCGCCGAGAGCAGCAGCAGCAGCAAAAGCCACCAAACAAGGTTTCTTGCACAAGTCGGACTGCCAGATTGCGTTGCGGTTCCTTGCCGTCCCCTTCCTCGCACGATGACAACTCCGGCCTGATTATCATACCCCAAGCTTTTGGGCTGAATCGTTGAATGCCGCCCACTTGTTGTCGGATTCACGAGTGAGTCAAGGCACATGCAAACTGCCAGTCCTTTCTCCCTGTCGCAGCTGAGGCGGCGCGCGAACCACCTCGCCAGCTAGAATCTTTGAGCCAGGTCGGGGGTACTGTGTAGGTCGCATTTACGAGAAGACTCGTCACATGTGAGAGCGTCAGCCATGGCTTGCTCACCGGGTATTGGCATACCAGTCCTTATTCGCAAGTCCTGGCGCATCACCACTTCCGACGCCGTAAAGCAGTCCTGTAAGTATGGTTTCGGACGCGGTGCAACGTTGGCGTTTAGCCGTCGCGATGTGTCCTGTAGAGCGGCCTCGAGGAGGCGTCCACCGAGCGCAGGGCGGCATTGCGATGAGGGCCGCAATAGCGGTAGTCCGTCCGCTGCAACTCAATGGTGTTATCTTCGGTATCAGCTACTGGAAACCTATCCAAGGCAACGCGTTTCTGTTGTGTCTCTTCTGAGCGCCTCCAAATGGCTGCCTCGATGCGCACGACTCTTGTCTGTGCCTGTTTCTCTAAACAGAAAATCAAGGCCACGCATGCGTGGTTTACCTGCCTATTTCCTCACCGCCATAACATTATGAAGCGATAGGTCGAACTGGACACACACTGGCACACGAGATGGTGTGGTAGATGCAGGCTTCTCCCACAGAGGGTGAGAGGATAGACTATACGGTACGTACAGCCTATGAGAATGGGCGTGGTGATTTCTGAAAAATCGATCGCCAAAGCCACGAAGCAAGTTGCAAGAGAAGTGGAGACCGGGGGAGTCTGGGGGAGAGCGGCATGGCGTCTTTGGCCTACTTGGAAGGCGTTCCGATTCGAAGAGCCCTGAGATGGAATTGCTTTTCGAGACAGCGCATGCGGGCGAGGCCGCCCTTCAAAGGATTGTGCACTGTCGCCTGCCGTGTAAGTTCAAGCGGCCAATGCTCCCGGGGAAGGGCGGAAGATTGGCTGGTGCGGGAGAGAAGAGACGAGACATGACGCGGATATCCAGGTGAATGCTGACATTTGAACAATCGAGTAAATGAGATGTGTCCAGTCGTTGGGAATAAACCTGGGTTGCTTGGCTTGTGACAATGCTGGCTAGATAGTTTGCTTTCTAAGTGACGGCCCGACGCTCATATTGCGCCCCCGAGAAGGATGAGAAAGTCAAAGAGAGTGAGCACTGCTCGGTGGTACACCGGTATCTGTTTGTTTGACTTCAGGAGCCAGGTCCTTTGCTCGATGAGCTCGTCGAAACATGATCTCGGAGTTGAGACACCCTCGCGGGGCGCTTAGACAAAAGGACAGATACTCTTTCCTCTTGATCGTTCCGCCTGACGCTGAACCAAGGACTGGGGTTATGGTGTGATGGCGCTAATCTGCGCTTCCAACAGACCACATGCGCTAACTTCCTGGACAAGAAGGCCAGCTGAGATGGGAAGTTGTCTGGTTCTTAACTTGGCAAAGCCTCCCGGGTTATGAGAAGAGGGTGTCGCAATTTGTCGCGGTTGCAGGGAGACGCAAGCCAGGCTGACCAAAGTGTGGGGGGATCTGGTTCGAATCTCGTCGATGAGGCGTGTAAACGAAGCAAAGAAGATAGGAGATGCTGCGCCTGTCCGATGACCTCCAAGGAGCGCATGACTTGGTTCCCTCTTTACTTCGATATGTCATCGCTAGTGATGTAGGCGCCGCTCACGCCTGTTCCCGCAAGCAAACGCCGTGCTCTCTCCGGTTTTCGGGGGTTGCTGAAGACTACATTCCGATTGCGCCCGAAGTTGTTCTTATCGTAACTCCGAAGGACGTGGCTGGGCCTCATCTCGCTTTCTTCGGCATTAGCCATCATCGTATGGCACACCACACCCTCTTCAAGCGGCGCGGGCAGGCTGGTGTGTCGGGTTTGTGTGAGCCCCCCACGAGATGCCCCACGAAATTTACCCCGGTATCTAAAGCGCGTTTTGACGTCGTTTTATGGAGTTGTGGGGGAAAAGGCGTGCTCTCATGCAACCTTGTTGGGACAGCCGGAATCTTGCGCCAGAATGAGCGATAAGCAACCAGATCCATTCATGGATCTCTTCAATGACGCAGCCGCCCCATCCAAGTTATCCCAGAGGATAACACGGAGTCAAGACTTCTCTGAAGAATATCATATGTATCCGTACGCCCAGCTCTTGTCCTCTTGGCCTCTCCCACAGGCTTAACCGTAGTTTCGTACCGTGGCCTCGGCCCTGTTTGCTGACAGGCCAGCATGCCCCGTGTCAATCAGACTCTCCCGCTGTGTGTCAGCGAGCCAGGGCTTCGGTATGCCGATGACAGGCTGACAGTAAAATCAGGACCATCCCTGGATTGAGGCGAAGCTGAAGCCTGTCCCGTCCCATCCGATCAATATCCGTGCCGTCAATCCGCGGGATTGGAAACCAACATAGTTGATATCCTCGCACCAAACAAGCGTACGGATAGTCTTTGGGACTTGGGATGCTTGGTGCCACGGTGCCTTGGTGAAGGTTTCGCCCGCAACTCCCGCTTCATCTAGTAATTTGTCGGACCTGTTTCCCTGTCCGACCAGCCGTGACTGGTTAGTATGATGACTTTTTCCCGCTGTTGGCGTAGCTACGAGTCTATCAGCACGCCATGACTATTGACAACGCAAAATCGGGTTGTATCTCGGCATCTCTCTCGGGCACCATGCATCCGCTGTGCTTCGGGAGCTCGAAGTAGACGCACGCTCCGGCTGAAGTTATGGTGCGACGGATCGGCAGGATGAACTGGCACTTTTGTGCTCTGAAGTGTACCGGTTTTCCGTAGATATGTCAAGTTATCACTCGCACACTCAAAATATCATCCAACGCCCTAGAGCCCATTGCCTATTGTTTTGGCGTTGTGTTGCTGCCGCAAGATTGATAGATCAGCATACCCCATCGTGGATTCCAACCTGCTCAATAACTTCAATCCTGCGGGCGAGGTGCAAATTGCCTAGCTGAGTGTGGGGGAGAGTCGTGGCATGTTTGAGATTGATTGCCCAAGAAACGTCTGGGGAATCGGGGATTTGACAACTTTCTGAAGTCCCTAATGATGCCAGTTTGGCGCAACGCATAGTCTTTTGACGATTCTAGGTTTGACGCCTAATTAGCGACTAGGACTATGGCGAATATTTCACCGTTGGCCAAGGCGGTTGCAGATAACGACAGCCAGCGACGGCCAAGCACTACCATGGTGTAAAGCAAGCGTTGAAGGTCGCGGAATGGTCTCTCCAACGAGAACGTAGCGGAGGGTTGATCCTCCGAGACGGACCACGGGTCCGAAGACTTAAGACCCCCATTGAGACACCTTGGAGGATGTGTGGTCTGCGCATATCAGCTGTCCAGGCGTCGTTGGGCCAAGGGACGTAATCCTCCGCCATGGGGAGTTGACGCAAGAGGTCTCCTGTCTATCGTCATCAGTCATTCAGAACCCCCCAGATAAGAGCTATGCAACAAGGAGTTGGTTGTTGCGACGCATCAATTGGCCATGTCTCGAAGAGTTGCTGACATCAGACACTAGGCAGCTCAACCTGTAGATATGGGGAGCCAGCAGGAGACGATGTGATTGGAGCGCCAGTTTGGCAACGGGTAGTGACAGGCGGCGCGTTGAGGTGGTTTGGTCCTCGGATTGGCGGCCGCTGTATCTAAACTTTGGCAAAGCAAAGGGCAAATCGGCCGTTCCAGGCCAAGGAACCCCCCCGCATCCTGCTCAGTCGCGCGAGCCAGGTTCTAATTACCCCGGCGATACCATTGACAAGCCTCATGCGACGAGGTGCTGGTACTCGGTAGTGTACGAACAATTGGGTGCTAGTTCTCTCAGCCAAACGTGGTAGGCGGGTAAATGTGCAGCGAGCGGAGAAGCGGGACGAAGAGTTGGTTCGATGCCGGCTGAGAAGGATTGAGAAAAGTGTGCTTTGGTGTACGTAGCCTGTAGGGAGATGGGGACTGATTCTTGATCGAGAACAAAGTTAGAAGGGACACAGACCGTGACAGACGAGAGGCCAGGAATAGATGAAATGGCGAGACACGGGGGGAGAAGCGGAACAGTATCCGAATAGTCGATTTCTGGCATTCTCAGATTCAACCCCTTGCAGGCCGTCAAGGCTGCCGAGATGCACAAGCAGTTTGTGTTTCATTGTGCTCAGGGGCGGTTTGCTTGCTTCCCGTGCGTGCATGATTCCGTCGCCGGATATCTACACAGTAGGGATTGGTGGCGAGAGTGTTGAGACCCTGAATGGAGTCGAGAAGAAGACGATGCAACGTCGAGGCCCGGACCCCAGAGAAACACCATGGCTGGACTGTGTTTCCGCTTTGGGCAATCCGAATCAGGTGGGGGAGAGCCTTCCATGAGGCTATGGGCCCTTGATGAATGAGCAGAGATAGGCAAGGAGCTCCCGAATATCTCCTCGGTCTGGAGACTGGCGATACCGCGGTGGTTCGGTGGAAGCCGAATCAGGAGAAACGGAGGGCAATTTCCGTCAATCAGCAACGGCGAAAGGCGCCAGGCCTGTGGTACCGTCTTTTTACGGCAGCCCCGGTCCGTTCTGGGGGAATGGGCTGGGGAAAGCAGGGAGCAGAGGGGGAGACATGGAGGGGGGAGGAAGGCACGACGGGATTGACAAGGGGAGGGGCGTGTGGAGGATGGGGGGAAGGTGCAGCTGTTGGAAGAGGTAGCAGGCGCGGCAGGATCTGGGAGCCTCCTCTGACGCCGGACGGGTCTGACCTTATCTGTGGGGAAACATCGAAAGATGCTCCCCAAGCGGGCCAGGGCGGGTCCTGGCCTGAGGGTGAGCCGGTGAGGTGGTGACTGCCCCGATCATTGATGCGCCCAGAGGGAGGCAATGGCTTCTTTCCTTCCATTTTCCCATTCCTGCCCGGTTTGCATCTGTGGGCCGAATCCCGGCTCCTGGTCCCATTGACCTCCGGATTGTCACCTCGACTTCCAAGCTTCTCTCTTCATTCCTGCTATCACGATTCACACCCCTCGATCCCCTTCCGAGCAATCGCCAAACCCCTTCAGGCCTATCTCCCGCGCCCCAGCTTTCTGTCAATGATTTTCGGCTTGCGGCATGGGTATCCAAGATGGCGAAACTGGTAGGGGACTCTTGATGGGAATACCCGCCGATTCACTCCACTTCCTCTTCTTCCTCTCGGTGCTTCCTCTTGCCTAATCCGACCTAGATTCTCTCACTCTTCTCGGCCTTACTTGACATTACACAGTACATTCGTTCCAAGAGCCCCGTAGCACTACAGAAAGCCCGCACTACCGCTAGAAAAGACCCTGCAAATCGCTGTCGCCATCGCCGAATGGCTTGGCTATCGCAAATGCAGTCTATGGAGTAGACTACTCTGGATTTGCATTCGCACATCAAGACTCAAATGAATTCAGCCGAAAAAAGGGCCTCCCATCGCCCAGATGGAGAGCGCGCCAATGGAACAGCAGCACCTGTGCTTATCAGCGCAAAACAGCTTTCAGGTGCCTGGGCCCTGGATGGCGGTTGAAACTCCCTCCCCTGGCCTTTAATGCCTTCCTCCATGGACACTTTTGCCGCCTCAATCAGAACTTGTGCCCCCCACCGGCGCCTCGGTGTGCCTTCAGCCGCTACTACTCACCGTCCCATCCGGTCCCTGACCTGCGTCGATACGAGCCGAGATGCGTGGGTACCATGCCCTCGATGCGAGGGCCAATCCAGAGTGCATGGCATGTCACCCTGCCCAATTTGGTTCGCATCTCGTGTCGTAGAAGTTCGTTTGCTCGCTCTCAGGGCTTTGATATCCTCATAGAGATTCACACGGGGTACCCGACATGCGTTGATGCGCTTGACAGACTGTCCAGGCCATACAATGGTGGTGCCTTGCGTGTGTACGCACCGCTCTCTGGAGACATCAGCTTGGCAATGCGGCCCGTCTGTATCAGCGAACAATGTCTGCCGGGTATAGTTTGATAGATACCATGGTGATGCTATGCTTACAGTGTCGTGTAGTCACAATGCACGGCAAGATCCAGCTTCCTACCATCGATCGCCTGCATTGCCGTCGTGATCTTCCCCGCAAGCCAAGCATCTCTCGCTACATTTGAGCCGATAGTATTATACAACAAAAGTATATCCTTCATATAGTTCATCCAGATTTGCCCGCCGGTTCCCATATTCTCTCACCGACCCCTCCACCCCGAGCAATCTTCAAACCAGCCAACTACAAGTCCGGCCAAAGGAGCCCCATCCGCCGCTGTACGTTGGGTATCATCGGTCTTCTCCACGATCTTGGGATCTGTCTTCTCCGGATGCCGGTCCGGAATCCGGCTACTCTTTCGTGCGGGGGGCTAGTCTGCGCCTCTTTTCCCCAATATCATGTCGTGCAGGTACATTATTTACATGGAATTACGGCCCGAGGAAAGCGTTGGTCTTGATACCGGCTGAGAAGCCCGTCGGTGGATGCGTTTGGCTTCACCGAGTGTGAGGAAACCTCGTCACCGAAACATTAGTCTTCGATATAACCGGCTAATCGGTGGCTTGGGGCGGGACCGACCATGTAACCATGCAGAACACACTCTCAAGAACGGTTGCCGATTTACCTTGCTCAGTAAATAGTGTGGTGGCGTGGAGATTTGACGGGTTGGCGATTTAGGCCTCAAGGAGTAGTGTAAGAAAGTAAGGGATAAGGCTCAATATCTAAAGATGCTGATATGTCTAGACATTTTATGCCTTGAATCTAACTCCAGTTCAATCACTGTTTGGGTCATGCATGACCAGCTATCCCACATGCATTTTCAATCGACTACTACCACGGCCATAGAGAAGCATATATGCATTTGCCCTCCCAATTCTGGCAGCTATCAAAGACCACTTTCTGCTCATCACACATGACCCTGAAGGCCCAGCCGAAAGCTGGGGAATGGTCCTCGACGCACTAAACTACAGACTATCAACGGCACTGTATGAACCATGAATACGTCTTTGAAATATCCATGACGATCGTCTGCCGGTGCCTTTCCGCTCCGTATGTTTTCCGGATTCAGTCGCTCTAGACATGCTCTCTCTTCAGGTAATTTGCTTTGCCTATGAAACTCTGGTCCGCCCCTCGTCAGAGATTATACTTGTGGCGTGTTCTCCTTGGAGGGTTTGATGCTCTTGCGCACATGATCCTTATCTGCCTCCATTCTATGAGGCATGGCGTAGCTGCAAGGGCAGTACTACCTAGGCTGGATAGAAGCTCTCTGATGGTCTCGTTCCTGATCGTGTCTGAAATGCGGCTGGGAAGTAAAGTATGGCCGAGTAGAAGTGAGAACAAGCAAAGTTTATCACAGCAAAAATAAGACCAAGGATTCTTCTGGTTTCACTGAGGTGGACTTTTGTTTTTGGAGATTATCCGGACAGTACTTAACTTCACCGTTAGACGAGAGTAAACGGCGGAGCAAGAGAGCGAGTAGACAACTCAATCAACTCCTGGCCATAAAATCTCACAATATGGCATCAAAATGTCACTCAATCAACTCGTAATGAATACTTGGGCTAGAAGTAGTCCTACAGACTCTGAGGAAAGTGTCCATGAAAGTCATCCAAGAATGATTGACGAAAGAGCTAACAGACACATCTTTTGAGATTGATACACGATCATGGCAATGTTTATAATTCAATGATCTAAAGCTCCTATACGCCTGCACTTCTCACAACGCAATCCTGAGTGAGGTATTCAGAGACATCTGGCAACCGATGACACGAGAATTGGTGTAGGCTTACAACTAGGCATCTGCTAAATGTACTACTAAGTTGAACTCATCAAACTTGGAGAAAGCTACGACAAAGCGTAAGAAGCACTATTCGAGTTGAATTGGGCCAGTCTCTCAGCAAAGGGTAATGTATTGAGATGTCTCGACGGCACCTATTGGCATTTCCAACTTGAGGGCTCGGCAGAGCTCGGTCTGAGAAGAGCCGAGCACTGCATAAAACGTACAATGCCAACCGAGTCAAAAGCTACAGAACAAAATATAACCCGGTCATGCTCGGAATGAATAATTCACAAACAGTCGTTGATCGACAATAGTACATTACACAGCTTCTGGTTGACTTTCAATTCTTCAAGCCAACATTCATGGAGCCATGGGAGAGAGCAAGCAAGGTTAAGCTTGTCGCCGATGACTCACCGCCTTTGGCAGAATGATTGGACCCACTGAAATTTCTCTCGCCGACCAGCGACGGCGTGCGACTTGAATGAGCCGAATCGACAAAGGCAGACCCAAAATTTTGAACCATCTCATATGACTGCATGTTGAACTCATTTCTTCAACGAGCTACACGCCAAGGCACACGCGCTGCGAGCCGCCAATTCTGTACACTACCCTTGGCTTTACGCCTCCAATCACTTCGATTGACGGAACCTTCATCAGCCGCCTCTCTCACTCGCGCAGCGTACAGAGGCAGTGCGCCGCCACTCATCAGATTCTGCAGCAGCTGTCCAACTACCAAAAGCGGTGAAATTACCGTCAAAATGAGCGGAGACGAGCAGATCTTCACCTACGATGGCAAGGACTACAAGGGCGTGACCGAGGGCAAGGCCACGATCCTGGTCCCCGCGGAGGTCAACGACAAGAAGGGCCAGCAGGTGTTCTACAACCCCATCCAGCAGTTCAACCGAGACCTGTCCGCGCTGGCCATCAGAGTGTACGGCGAGGAGGTCGTCGAGAGGAAGGTTGCGCAGGCCGCCAAGGCAGCCGAGGCCGCTGCCAAGCGCAGGGACAAGAAGAGACGGCGCGCGGCTGCGGACGAGGGCGGGAACCGGCCGGCCAAGGTGCAGGTTACGGACGACGGTAAGGCCGCTGAGGTCATAAACGGCGGGGAGCCGCAACCCGAGAATGGCGTCAATGGCACTGGCGCTGAGGCCGAGGTGCCCGCAACAGTCACGGAAGCCAAGGAGGGCCAGGCCGAGGGTGAAGACGCAAAGGCCGTGCCAGAGAAAGAGTCGGCGCCGCCTCGCTTTACCATCTTGGACGCCCTGTCTGCTTCCGGTCTTCGCGCGTTGCGTTACTCTCACGAGCTGCCTTTTGTGACGTCAGTGACCGCCAACGACCTGACCAAGAGTGCGATTGAGTCAATCAAATTGAACATGAAGCACAACGGTCTGGAGGACAAGATTGTGACGAGCCACGACGATGCGATTGCTCACATGTACCGGCGCATCGCAGACGACTTGTCGAACAGGGACCGGTTCGGTAACCCCAGCAAAGAGAACAAGTACGACGCCATCGACCTGGACCCGTACGGAACGGCCGCGCCCTTCCTGGATGCCGCCGTGCAGGCCGTCAGAGACGATGGTGGTCTGCTTGCCGTCACCTGCACCGACGGCAGTCACTGGGCAGGCCACTGCTACGCCGAGAAGTGCTTCTCCTTGTACGGAGGCGCACCCGTCAAGGGCCTTCACTCGCACGAAGTTGGCATCCGCCTGATTCTTCACGCCTTGGCGAGCGCCGGATCAAAGTATGGTCTCACCATTGAGCCGCAGTTGTCCCTCTCCATTGACTTTTACTGCCGAGTCTTTGTCAAGGTCCGCAAGTCCAAGGACGCGGTCAACTACCAGGGCGGCAAGACGATGATCATGTACAACTGCCCCGGGTGCTCGGCTTGGGAGACGCAGCCCATGGTGAGGACGCGCGCCGCGCCCAAGAAGAAGGAGGGTTACTTTTACAAGCACGGGCTGTCTCAGGGACCTCCTACCGACTCGCACTGCAGACACTGCGGCTCAAAGATGCACATCGCAGGACCCATGTACAGCGGCCCCTTGCACAATGCCGAGTTCATCCAGCGTATTCTCGACGTCTTACCGACGGTCGACAAGAACGTGTACCAGACGACGTCCAGAATCGAGGGCATGCTCCAGACAGCCCTCGAAGAGTATCTCCCGGGCCCGGAGCCTGCAGAAGATCTCGACCCCAAAGATAAGGAGCTGGCGAGGGTGGACCACTACCCTTTCTTCGTCATGCCCTCGCGGTTGGCCGGTACCTTGAGCACGCAGCAGCCGCCGGACGACATGTTCAGGGGTGCTCTCAAGCACCTCGGCTACCGCGTCACCCGAAGCCATTGCCGGCCCGGAAGTGTCAAGACGGATGCGCCGTGGGATACGATTTGGTTCGTTATGCAGGAGTGGGTTCGCCAAAAGGCGCCGGTGCGCACGGAAAAGATCAACTCGCAGATGCCGGCGTATAAGCTACTGGGCCTGGACAAGACGGATATGGCAGCCAACGGGAACGCCACGGAGGTCAAGGAGGCTGATGCCCCGGTAGAGGTGGTCGAGGTGGAGGAGAAGGAGGAGGAGGTTACTAACAAGGAGGAGGAAAAGACAGCGGATGTCGAGATGAAGGACGGATCGGAAGACAAGGCCGAAGAGAAGCTGTCCGAGGAGGCGCTGCGCAAGACGCTCGTGTTCGACGAGAACCTCGCCAAGCTCGGCAAGCGCAGGGAGCAGAGAAAGTTGGTCAGATACCAGATGAACCCGCGGGAGAACTGGGGGCCCATGACGAGGGCGAAGGGCGCGTGATCGGGCGGTACACAGCAGGAAGAAGAAAAGCAAAGTCGACTTTAGCCGAGATGAAGCATTACCAAAGTTTTATCAACACTTGAAGCCGTACAATGTGAGGTAAACGGTCACCATTCATTCGTCTGTTCGAGAGGTTGCAGACTGACGCGATTTCGTCCTAGATATCTGTATGTCTGCAACCTGACCCAGCCTCCTCGCCTTTGGTAGTTATGCGCCTCTCATTTGCGCCTGCTTGGACAATCAATGCATCGATGTCATCTCCCGGGCATTTCTTCCTGTCCGTGGCCTTATTCGTCCCTTCTTGAACGGGCTTCTTCGCATCGTGGTGGCGGTCGCGCGAACCGCCAACACCGCGACCAAACATAGGCGCCAAATCGCGCTCTTCAAATCTCAAGTTGCAATGCTTGCGGTGGGATGGCCGAGTGGTCTAAGGCGACAGATTTAAGCTTAGTCAGCAACTCTGTTACTCGTGAGAGTGCGCGGGTTCGAACCCCGCTCCCATCATTTTAGCTTTTTGTGACATGTGTTTGAATTTGCGGGGTGTTGGCGATTGTTTTTGTGCATGAAATAAGTGCGCAATTGGGTGACGGGGCTGAATTGGCTGTGTTATCAGTAACTTAAGGTCAGGAAAGGTAAAAAGCCGGCCTGTGCAACATGGTGCGGGCGGCGTTTCGGGGGTCGATTGGTCGGTCTTCCGGATGGTGGCAGCGGTTCGGGCAGCCACCCGGCCCCGGCTGGCTTGGCTGCTGGACTCGCTACCACAGGCGCTGGTTTTCTGGGTGCTTTTGGTGCCCCGCCGCCCTCCCTCTCGCCGGGGTGACTACCTAAGGTAGCTTGATGAGGTGCGTCTGGTAACACTTGCAGAAATAACGCAATCGCTGGGTCTATGGCATATCTCCCACAAACTCATCCACAGCACCAGCCACAGGTTTGCAAGAGGCGATTTGTAAGTGAGGTGTGTGTCTCAACGCCAGGTAGGAGGGCAACACGCACGCTTACTATTCATCGCTAACCGGGGTTTTGGGATAGGATTGCCCACGCTTGCGGTGCCAGTGCATCCGGGCTTACTCCCAAGGTACTAAATAACCCACGCATCTCACTGCGTTGTAGAGGAGGAGGTACTCTTACGGCCACCTGCCTGAAGAGGATTCGTCTCGTTTTTTGGTCCATCAGTGCTTTCCTCAGTCCCTGGTGGCTAGCTGCCTGCTTGCACCTTCAAGTGTTGATAAACCTCGCATCAACGTCACCCGTATATCGCTATATTCAAACAGCTGGCAAAGGGGTTTCGAGGTGACAGACCTACACACTTTCTAGCCCAAGATTTTCGAATCAACTCTTTTCTTTCGAGATCAAGGACCAACATGAGCAACGTGGACGGCGCCGAGCCTTTGGGCGTGCCCCGCGCTCACGGTTTCGTGCCCCGCCACGCCCGCGATGCCGCCTTCACCGACGGCAAACTCACCTTCACCACGCAAAGCGGCAGTGAGTCCGCTCGCCCGGAGGAGATAGTCTTCATCATTCCCGCGAGAAGCGATCCGGGCTCGGGTCCCATCATCTGCGTTCTCAAAGAAGACCCCGAGGCCAAGGAATCCCCTTATCAGCTCAACATCATCCTGCTCGTGGAGGGCCAACTGCCTGCCGAGCTCACCAGCCGCGGCCTCCTGCTCCCGCAGCTTCCGGATCATCTCACGCCCAGGCCGGAAAGCCACGACGTACACTTTGTCGTCTCGACTAAGTCTGGTTTGGGTCACGCGCCAAAGTTCTGGGACGGCGTCGTTCGGCCTCTGATCCTGCTTGCCGGCCAAAACACGACGTCTGGAGATTTGGCATCTACTTTCTCTCCAGAAGGACTATCGGCCGCCCATGGCCTGCCTTCCAGCTTCAATGTCCTGATAACGGAAGACGCCGACAGCGTTCGCAAATTCGCAAAGGAGAGGTGGGCCGCCAGACAAGCCACCTCGAGCTCCGCCTCCTCGCCCCGGGCCGAGACCATCGTTCTCCTCAGCGGCGACGGCGGCGTCGTCGACCTCTTGAACGGGTGCGAGGAGGAAGAGGAGGAGGAGGAGGAGGGGAAGAAGGAAGCAGGATCATCCACCGCCGCCACGACACTACCGACCCTCGCCCTCCTACCCCTCGGCACGGGCAACGCCTGCTTCCACTCCCTCCACAAGCCCCTCTACGTCGAGAAGGGGCCATCACACATGGTTCTCGGCCTCCGCACCCTCTTCTTCGGCACCTCGCGCCCACTACCTAGTTTCCGCGCCTCTTTCTCCCCCGGCGCCCGTCTCATCTCTTACACGGCGGACCCGGGCCCGCACGCGCCCCCAAGCGAGAGCGAGGGCGGTGGCGATGGTCACGGTGACGAAGAGACGGCGCTCTCCCGCCACGACACGAGCGTCGACCATCTCTTCGGCGCCATCGTCGCCAGCTACGGTTTCCACGCCCAGCTGGTCTGGGAGAGCGACACGCCCGAGTACCGCAAACACGGTGACAAGCGCTTCGGCATGGTGGCGCAGGAGCTGCTCAAGGAAAGCCACGCGTACGTCGCCACAGTCGAGGTGCGGTCCCCGGGGGCGGCGAGGGGAGAGCAGAGGTGGAGGCGCGTGGAGCGCGAGAGGTTCGGGTACGCCCTCGCGGCCATGGTGTCGAACCTGGAAAAGACGTTCACGATCGCGCCGGATAGCGGGCCGTTGCAGGGCAGGCTGAAGCTGGTGCATTTCGGGGCCGTGGGCGGGGAGAAGACGATGGAGATCATGATGGCTGCGTATAAGGAGGGTGCCCACGTGGGTATGAAGTGGACGGATGCGGAGGGGAGGAAGGATTATCTCGGGTACGAGGACGCGGAGGAGGTTCGGGTTACGATTGGGGAGTCGGATCCGCGGTGGCGGAAGGTGTGTGTTGACGGGACGATTGTTGAGATTCCTGAGGGCGGGTGGATGGCTGTTGAGACGCTGGGGAGGCCGCTTTTTGGGATTCTTGCAGATCGGTCAGTGGTGTAGGTAGGCTGGTAGATGAGGAAGGGACACGTTTGAGAGAGTGTTTGATGTGACTGATGTGGTGACGGGGCAAGATATCTGTGGTGATAATGACTCGGCGTTTCCTTACGAATTATACAAGACGATAGATGGACTAGCTTTCAGTAGTCTTCAAGCTATTGAGACTTTTTGTTAATGACAGCAATTCTTCCAATCTGGAGAGGCCTTTGGAGCATCTTGATCTCCCTATCGCTGGTCCTTTGACATGCTATCAATGCCTGCACTTGAAATGCGCCGGCTGATATTGGTCACATCCCGAATACAAACAAGCTATAGAGCTGATGGTCTAGAGCCTGCACACGAATTCACAACTCTCAACAAGGTCAGCAACTTCTCCTCCCTCCCACTCGGCCCATGCTCTGCGGGAAGGGGGGACGCCTACTGCGCAGGCTGCAATGGCTTCCTTACACGCTGACAAGCCAGGAGACTCGGATTTTGGTACAGCAATATATGTTCGAATACCAACGCCGCTTCTGTTCTTGAAAACCCCCCGGTTTCAAGACAATGTAGTTTACAAAGGTTGATTTCCCCCGGAGAACTGAAAACCAGACCGGCGCTGAAGAACCGTCCCGGTTGACAAATCCTTGAGAAAGCGTGGGAGGGTGTGTCGTTCTACATGCCGGCGCGGGCAACTGAGGCGAGTTTTGCGGCTGTCTCGACATAAAGGGCGGAAAGGGACGAGGATCAGTCCTCAAAAGCAAAACGAACGACCTCGATTTGCAGTTGTCTTTGTAAGGGGTTCGTTCATTGTTCACGCCGAGGTATTCGTATCTTGAAAGGGACATCAACGTATGACAATATGTATTCATGCTCGAGCATTGGATACACACATGGCAGCATTTCTCAACATTTAGGAGTGGAATAAGTCCGTAAAGACTTCAGAGAATGAGGCTGCTGTAAGTTCTCAGTCATGGCACAATAACCTGGAACTCAGTTACGTTGGTCGCTGAGTAGAACTCGAGCAATATGTATTTAAATGCGGCCAGGTTCCTAAATCGAGGTACCTAGCAAGTAGAGATTACAAACTTCTTGCATAGTAATACTTTTTTTCAGATCATGATTCGTGTGAGAGATCGTCTCATGTTTGAGCAGACAAGCCACAGGTGAGTCGGCACCAGCTCCGTGGCGTTAGACTTACACGAATATGATGAGCAAACTACAAGCGTCGGTGTCCCAACAAACGCACAGCGTATTTGCTTAATCTCTAAGGCTCTCTAAATCGATTACGAGGTTGCACCAAAGACGATTGTAGACTATCCTGCAGGATATAGTCAAGGGGCGTTTGTGAATAGCAAGTCTCTACTCCCCCTTCGGACTGGCTCACAGGAAAGACCAGGAACACAAACGCCGACGGAAATGGATACTTTCATCCCACGTTTATCATGCCATTTAGTAACACTGAGTAGTCATATCAAGGCAACGAGGTGAGAGACTTTAGAGGTCCCAGTGTCCGTAAGACCAATCTCAACATCCGTGGTACATCTTCACCAGCAATTCGTAGACGTCAATTGATGAAGGATCTTCTCTCTACCTTGTGCCTAGGCTTCTCGGTTCATGTGGTCAACAATACTGAGCTCGAGACATTCTCACACATCCAGTCAGAGGGCATGAGGACCATCAGCTACAGCGATTTCTGGACTGAAAGACCCGTGAATGTGCGGATGTAGTCCAAATTGCAGCTCGCCGAGACTTGATTAGTCTCCTCAACGCCCCTAGTGCTAGAAAGATTATCAACTGTCGTATAGCAGGCTCTGTTAAGCATCGACAGCCGGTCATCGTGCATATCTTGCTCAAGAAGGTCTACTTCCTTGAGGTTCCTGATGATACGCAGAGCTCTCAGTCCTTGTAAAGATCTCGGCTTGGGCTCTGATCTCTCGTCTTCCCAGATTGATGCTCTGCACTCAATGTGGCAGCAGCAGCAGCAGCAGTAAGAAATCAAACACTAGTCAAGTTGCTCCCCTCCCTTTGTCAACTAGGTATTACCGTGGATGCCTCGACGCATCGTGTCTGTACCATTTCCCTTTCCAAATCTCGTCTAGCCTCTTAGTAAGAATCGCTGGAGTGTCAAACAAAGTCCTTGCTGAGTTGAGACACAAGATTCGAGAACATCATGCAATGTGCTGATACTTTTCCTTTCTTTTCGCCGTGGCGGCGTCATAAACGTATGTGTCGCCCAATCCACAAATGTGTTTTGATCGTCCAGCTGACATGCATTGGCCGTGATCTTTCTGGGGTTGCAGTGACGAGAGAGTTATTGAGGGCCGTGACAATCTCTCGATCGCGTGAGCCGTGATGAGACGTCTTCCTAGGAGAAGATTTGGCAATTGCCTGGCTTTTCCATTCTGTCAATCGATATCGAGGAAGATAAGTAGCCGTCAAGCCCCCCGGCCGGTTCAGGCAAGCACATGTTACTGCGATATCTAACTCGATGGTGTGGGGGGAACGGAACCCATACATGGATGTTGAGATACCTGTACATCTATAGGTTTTCCTGGAGACTTTGAAATATAGCGTGATCACATCAAGGGTCCCCTTACACGTGTATTCCTTGATGTATCTACGGATTGAATTACGTATTCTGAGGGTATTCTGAGGGTATTCTGAGGGTATTCTCAGGGTATTCTCTTGCCTGCTCTTCGACAGGCCATGTCGTTCTTCGAGTACTCTACCGGCCTGTATCTAAAATTGTTCCCTATGAAGAAAGAGAAGATGCAAAGAGAAAATCCTGAAAGCAAGGCAAGCCAACACTTCCCTTGACCTAGATACCTCATCCTTCGCAGGCTCAAAAGCTATACGTATGAGCTTTGACCATGTCATTGGGGCTTTTGCGCTGTTCAAATGCCTCTCACTTTATTTGGTCCTCATATCTTTCTGCAAGAAACCCCCTCCAAAATACAAAATGACGATGAATACAGTTCCTCGAAAAAGATTCAATCGAATTAAACAATGTGAAGCTCAATCTCATCTACGCAAGCGGGTCATTTACGACAGAAG
Organism: Colletotrichum tamarilloi; assembly: GCF_030869305.1. Lineage (NCBI taxonomy): Eukaryota > Fungi > Ascomycota > Sordariomycetes > Glomerellales > Glomerellaceae > Colletotrichum > Colletotrichum tamarilloi. The sequence goes on from NW_026849389.1 coordinate 919,455, forward strand.
AGAGTTTGAAAGAAGCTTCTGCCACCTCCAAAGACGCATGAAAGCCTTGAGGCAGCCTCAGTGACATATCAATAGAAATCCGGTACCCTCGGAGCCCAGACATCCCACTAAAAATGACAAAAGGAGATTGAACTGAACCCCCCCCCCCACCCCCCCCCCCCCCCCCCACAACCAACAAACAACTCTCACCACCACCCAATACAACACAAACAACCCCCCCCCCCCCCCCCCCCCCAACCCCCCCCCAAAAAACAACAAAAAGTTCATCCCACCCCCCCCCCCCCCCCCCCCCCCCCAAGAAGCATGACGTCTCCGCGTACGCACTTTAGCAACAAAAGTAAGTAGTCGCGCCCCCCCTCCGTTCAGCCTTGACTCTAGATACCATAGCTGCTCATCAATAAGCAGTATACGATAGTAGCCCCCTCTTGCGGAAACACGGTAGCCGATGTTTGGGTGTTTCGAGGCACCTGACCACATTTCCATGATGGACTGGAAAGACAGGTGATGAACTACCCCCTTTTGGATCCCCTGATTCTCCCTAAGACACCAGAGCAGAGAGTGAGTCTTGTCTTCCTTCCCATTGCCAGGGACAAGGGATAAGGGACTGAGACACCGCGTTTGAAGACCCACATTCGCGCAAATGAAAGTAAGACCCTCATGGCGTCACGAAATTTATGATGAGGGAAGGGGGGGGGGGGGGGGGAAGGTTCCGATTCACATACAGCCGGACCCGAAGTCCTCCCCCCCACCCTCAAAACAGGGAGCCGGCAACCCGCAAGCCACATGGCGCTTGTTTTCTTTGGTCACCACTTCACTCCCAGCCGTGACCCAGCCACAGAGACGTTGCATTCTTCGGCAAGAGGGATAAGGACCGGGAACGAAAACAAGTTGGGAAGACGTTTTCCGTTCTCGGCCCTAGGTAAGCCCGTGGAGGGCATGGAAAAAGAAAAGAGGAACACGGCTATTGCCAGTAGGGCAGCAAACCCGAGTGAGTAATTCATGACGCAGGCCGTAAATGCCCGCTGTTGTGCACCCCTCGGCCCGACGAGATCGTAATCAGCCACCACCCCTGCCGCCCCATTTGAACATGCCTAGATCGTAAGAGTGGCTGTCCCCTTGAATGTTCGTATTTCGCGCGTAAAGCCACTCGGCTTCAACAATACGTAGCGGCTCTCGATTGAGTAAAAAATGTCACGAGAGGCATCGTATCGTTGGGGGTTCCTGGGAAGGACGGCATATCGAGCGGTGATTGAATATATCTGGCAGATCACCGAACGAGGCACCCAGTAGGAACGTCCTGTGTACTCTGTTGCTCAGAAAGGAACATCATCCGCAGATTCAGTGCAACTGCGTGCTGCAGGGATCTGGCCCTGAGTTTCTCAGGGATTATGCGGCAAGTCCTTGAAGCTGGAGCTATAACTCTTGCCAAGAATGATCGTGACATTTGAGGAACGAAAGGCGGCTAGAAAGCGCCGGGACTCGAATGACCACCACGAGCTAACGACGACCAAGGAACGGAACGGGGGGTAGCTTGGCAAGGGGAATCGCCCTAGACACAGTGTGGCGGCATTTCAGGGTCTTCCCAGCTCGTTTGCGGCAGCTTTACCGCTGGCTGAAAGACGCGTGGCCGGACTTTGTGGATTTGGTGAAAGACTAGAGCAAGAGGGTGACACGGTGGGCAATGCCAGCTGAGAAGAAGGAATGGTGACCATTGTGTCGTCGGTACCATGTCACCATGTCAGCGGATGACGGCGTGGTGAAGGAATCCAGAGGCTGTGATCTGCATGTGGTAAGACGTAGGGGAGATGGCGTCGCATTCCTTCCAGGAGCGCTGGAGCGCGAATGTGCCAGCTTAGAGGGGTCAGATGTGAGGATCTCTAAGGATATCGGTAAGGCTGAGGAGGATTGAAAGTTTTAGTACAACGCCAGCACTGGGTCCAGTTACATGTGGAGAGGGGCGAATTGAGTTGCTTACTACTAGCACTAGACGCCGACGAGAGACAGGCTGTGTAAGTGTTGTTCTGGTTGCCAGCTGGAGCTGGAATGCCCTGATGAATTGGGGAATTTGGCGATGTATTCAGCGGTGAAATTACAGTGAGTAAGTAGATGATGGAACGCGGCCCTGAGACCGTTAGCCAGGAGCGGACGAATAACGTAGCAGCAGGATGATATTGCCGAGACAAGGGCAAGGCTGGAAGTAAGACTCGGGGAAAGGGAGGTGACCTGCCATGGAGCAAGGGTACGAAATCGATGACGCTCTGAAAGGGTCTGAGATCGAAGCCGACATTCTGTCCACAACCACGTTCAAGTCCAATTCTGGATGCAAAAGTGTGATATGGTGGCTGATATTGAGAAGGATGGCGCATGGTCAGGGAAGAAAGAGATTGGAAGGCTGGCGTGAGGTAGTGCAGATGGACCAGGTCAGGCAGGCAAGGTGTCAGAGTCCGAGAGAGAGCCTGGGCCCATTGAACGCAGCAAGTGACAAGAGTACCTTAGGTACCTTAAGGTAAGCTAAGGTAAGTGAGGTGAGGCGCCATCTTTGTCATCGGATCATCCCTTCGGTGTTCGGTGAAGGGTACCCCGCACCCGGGCCGACCACAACCTTCCCGTCTGATGGACGCTGACCATCACCGGGTCGCGCCCTGTGCACTGTGCACTGTGCACCCTGTCCAGCATCCTAGCGCACCGTTCGTCCCATCCACTTTCCCATCCAGATTTCACCGATACTCGACGACGTGTCTTTTCTGGAATTCTTATAAGCCAAGGCTGGTCGTTAGTCGAGCTATCTCAGCGCAGACCAAAGACGGAATAAGCCGTGGCATTTTCAACAAAAGCTAATCTGGCTGCAAGCGGCCGCACTTATAAGATATGCCGGGCTGAGAAGGTTGATCCCCGCCACGGGACGCCGTCGCTGTAGCTAGGCGCGCGCAGGGCCTGGACCCAGCTAAGGTGGTAAGCTCCTACCTAAGCAGTGCTAAGCAAGCTAAGGTAAGATAGTTACTAGCCCCCTCATGCCCAGGAACGGAGCAAGTTGCAAAGCACATAGGTAGTGGACATGCTATCGATGCTTTCTCTCGTGCAGTCTCTTTCCCCACTGTTACCTGTTTTTTTTTTTTTCTCCATACAAAACCTCTGACTCGTCCGCGTAGACTCGGAAATCTGTCGAGGGGGGAACCGTGAGACAAGTGGAAAATGAGAGACAAAAATATGGCACGCGGGGATTGAAAGCCCGCAATGATAAAATATCTCAGACATTTCTGCCTCTCAAATCTCTTAGCGGAGATACCTCCGGAGGCCCCTCTTCGGCCGCACACCGTACCTCTAGGCTACCTTATCCCTCCCATCTTTTTCTGGAGGTGCTCTCCTGGTCTCCCCCCCCACCATAGTCAGGCCCATGGTGCTAAGTCCAACAGGGACAAGGCTAATAAGGCCCAGTGGTCTCGGAGATGCAAGACTAAGTAGGTAAGCCAAGCCCATTTCGCACTCCATTCCGTTCCCCGTCTGCCACTCGTGCGCGCCTCTTAGTTTATCCTTTCTTCTTTTCTGCCCGCCCGCGGAAGCTGCCTTTCCCATCCCCCCTAGACCAAAACCAAAAAAAGTAATTCGAAGTTTCCTAGCTAAGCTCCTTCCTCCCCTCTCTCCACAGAATGTCACTCAAAAACCTTAATTGGACATCAATCCAAAAAAAAAAAAAGTTGTGGAGTTCTTTCCCCAAGAATTTGCTCACAAAACACCAACCACCAAACGTGCCTGCCTCACCTGCACCCATGATCTGATCTTAGGTAAGGTAACAGCTACCTTGGGTGAGGCTGGGAAGCAACGATGAGCTTATGGAAGGAAATTACAGGGGATCATTGGTAAGCGAGCATTCACAAAGATAAGCACCGGCGAGAAGCAGGCTCCGAAGATCCGAGGAGACGACGAATAAGACGAGTTATGCATTTTCGGACCTGACCTCCGTGTTCGAGCGTATCCTTTCATCCTGTCGCCTTTCAAGCCTGGGCAGACTCACAACCTTGCGATGGCGGGTTCTGCAACCCCCCCCCCCCCCCCAGTGGCTAGGGTATAGAGTACAGGACGTCGAATCTCAACCCTCCTCTTTTCCAGCCTTCTCATCTTACCATTTTACACCCGCTGCTATTTGCCCATTTATCGAACAATGGACAAAGCCAATCTCGTCGCAATTTTCGATTCTGGTAACGAGAGGCATCAGCCGAGATTGCCACTTTCCGGCGATTCGGGTCGTGCATACCGTCATCTGTGTGTCCTTTCGGTTCCTACAACTGCCAACCACGGGCCATTCCGACCGTTTCTTCCCTTACCTAAGCCCGTCACCCGTATCCCCTGCCTTCCTCTCAACCACTCTACTCCCTACTCCACCTTCTCCATCTTAAAAATACTAGGTGGGTACGTACTCTGTACCGGACTTGTATCTCTTAATCCGGGCTCTATTATTACTGCATGCCTCAAGGTAGGTATGGACAGGAGGTAAAATTGCTTTTCCCTTCCATCCCACTTTATCAACCCCATCACATCATCGCACCGAAAAGAACTACAATAATCATTCATCCAAATTTTGGCATCTACATGCACCCATACGACTGGGACCTTGGGGCCCTCATCCGATCACAACGACACAGCCCCCCTTAGATCACAAAAAAGATGATCACAGGGTAGGCGCCCAAGAACGCAACTGACGCCGTGCGACAAGTCCACCCAACCAACCATCCGGTGGAAACAAGCCTCTTTCCGTCACCCAAGATACGCACACATACATACCCCCCCAACATCAAACGGGTCGCCGCGTCTTTTGCACAGCCCAAGAAGCCTTCAACAGCCAATCCAGCAGAACGGGGACTAACAGAGCCAAGAAAAGAAAACCTCATCTCCCACACACTTTACCCCCAAAACAAATTGTTCCCAACTCCTTGAAAAGTGAGGTAATCAGATACCTAACTCGATCCGCATGCACCCGTCGGCGTCTCCCGCTCACGCGCATGAACCAACGGCTTCCTACATCACCATCGCTGAAATTCTCTCATCATTCCCCCATCCCTCTCAAGCCCCCCCCCCCCCCTTTCCCCTTCTCACTTACAGCTGATAAGTTTGGAAAGTTCGCGATCCCGTCTGCCCACCCTCTCCAAAATAGCAGAGCACCTGAACAACTCTCTTCTGACCGTCTTCCCGTCGTTCATGCTGTGTTCCGACAAGGTTCGTATAGAACCATATCGGCGGGAATTCAACTTTTCCTTTTTCAGCGACTGATTTCCCTTGCTTTGCTTTTTGCACAAAGGACCATACTCTTTCTGCAACTCTCTCTTTCCATACCCTCCCGTACCCTCTTTACACCCTTTCCCCCCTTCTCGTCGACTTCATCTCTCCGTATCCTTCCCCTCAGTCCCTCGTCCTCTTCTAACTGGTTCGCATAGGGTATGTGACAGAAAGCCCAATGGAACCATCCCCTCCCCCCCTTGAACGAGAGAAAAGAGACAATTCTGCAATCTGCGGGACCTCACGACAGTCTTGACCCCAAACAAGGCCCTTTTTCATCCCCCCCCCCCCTTTCCCACTTCCCAATCACCCCCTGCCCTGCCCCCCTCGTGAAACCCACCACACCCCCCCTTCTACCACAGTAGACCAGACCTGCCTTCCAGCCATCGGGTAGGTGAAGGGCTCATATTGGGTGGAAATTAGCAAGGGCTGGCTATGATCTCCGGGCCAAGCCGACAGAGGCAGCTCGTGCAGCTCGTGCAGGGGTAGGGATACCGGTAAGGAGAAAGGGAAGGCATGTCGCAAAAATTCCAAGTTTGCTTGCCTTTTTTATTTTTCTACCCTGCATTTTCCTAATCCTCTCTGGCACTTTTCTCGTAGCTTGCGAGGGGGGGAGAAGGAAAAACAAACGGGCGGGATGCTCATCCTCGCCGCACCCTTCCCACTGTCATCCCCCTTCGGGCTGTGCCCAGCCCAAGCCGGCCTTTCCTTCCCTTCTGCGCGGCTGCGCATCCTGTCGCATTTCAGCCATACCCGTCGTCGGGATTTCTTCAAAGACGAACAAAGAGACGTTTTCGCACTCTGTCCAGTCAGACTGCCGTAGCGGACAATAGATCCAGAGCTCGTTCAACATGCGACACAACTCCCATAGATACAAAGAGACACATGGAGCATGTCAAGGCACCATGTAGGGCATCATGTTTTGGGGGTGGGATAACAATGTCAAAATTTTCGCCGCAAAGGACAAGAGTATGTGGGAAAGGGTCAAGAGCTCAAGCCTAAAGTTGCCACAATTGATACACCCCCTCAAAATAATAATAAACAAACCAAGTACCTGGCATTGGCACCCGCCGCTGCTTCCCCAGTACCTGGCCCTCCAGAAGAAACTTCGTATGCCATCATCCTCCCACCTTCCCTGTCCATACGTTCAAGCACTTCGTCTCCATCCGTTATCCCCTCATGTCGTGGTATCTTTCTCTCCTTAGTAGCCGACTCGATAGGAAAATAAAACCTTTGTCTTTGTTGAAGCGAATGTTCCTTATCCTCACATTATTACTACACCGCATGGCCTTTCGAGAAAGAGGGGAGGGGGTGGGGTTACAACAGAGGAGGAGGAGCCGTGAACGAAGGAAACCCCAAACATGAACGGGAAACAAAACAGAGAACAAGATCCCAAACAACAATGCGCGGCGGGTATCCCTAACAATGTCTGTCGTTCACCGTGTCCCGCCCCCCCCCCCCCCCTCCCTCTGGCCGCCTGGCTGACAATGTCCTTTTCGTTTTTCCCAAACTTTTCCTTCCCAAGATGTTTCAACGTCGGGGTGTGCTGGGGGCAAATTTCCCTCCATCCCATTTCAAACCAACAATTATCTTTCTCTTTTCCGCGCGCCAATTCGCCGTGATCCCTTTGTTTTGTTTTCCCCCCACCCATGTTGTGCTTACTCAATGTCAACGATGCATTCAGTCTCATTCGGGTATCGAGTGGTGTTCCTGATGCCTGTGTTGCTCCCATACGCCAGAATCTCGCCTTCGTGTTTATGCCAAATTTTCATTATTTCCTCGAAAAACGAAACCAGAAGAAGAGGACCCCAAGGAAAAACAGCTGTTTGCTGATAAACGGTTTGCTGATAAACGGTTTGCTGATAAACGGTTTGCCCGCTTCTGCTGGTGGGCCCAACCGCTGCAGGGTTCCTCATTGTACAGACCGCGATCCACCATGGCGGCCTTGGTGTTCGCAAGAATTGCTTGTGTTCATGTCTCTTCATGTCATGTTGGAGACATTGACACCGGACGGGGGCACCATTGTTGGGTAGTACCCACCCGACGTCGGCTTGCCCTCAAAAGGACCGCACCTTTGGTTCGACATGAGTGCCCCAGGTTGGAAAATGCTTGGCAACATCGCCCCCTCAGGATCCCGCTTGACTCTGTCGTGGAGAGGGTCGTAGGTTGGCGTCATGTGCGGTACCAAGTTGTCCTGCGCGTGGCGGCTGTGGGTGAACATTTCCACGCCACCCCTGGAATCGCTCGTGTCGTAAATATGACCCGGATAATATTGGTATTCCTTCGTCGTCTCGATGGCTTTGGCGTCTTCTGGCGGCAGCATGGTTTCGAGTTCTGGATGGTGTCGTGTCGACCCGTAATGGGCGCTTCCCCGGGAGTCGAAGCCTCCCCCGTATCCGCTTCCGACCATCGCACCTGCGGACCCAAAGTCGGGACCGATGATTGAGTTAGTTGGGTATCCGGTGAAGCTCCCGCCCGAGCCTCCTGGCCCGCTGCTTGTGCTGGCGCGCCTCTCGCTCTGATAGTGCCCTGGCGACCGGCCACGCACAATCATCTTGGCCGACTTTCGATAGGCGACCCGTACATAGTTGTCCGGGCCTTGCGATCCTACATCGGCCCACAACTCAATCAGAAGGTGATAGTACTGTTGGGCAGCTCGCCTCTTCCCATTGTTTGCTGTAGCCTGCTTGAACTGGATGCGCTCAAATGTGTGTTCTGTCTGGTACGAGTCACCGCCACCTTGTTGACCAATGAATCCACCTGGGGCGTCATACCCGCCGAGTCTTGACGAACCTCCTATCCCGGTATCGTGGGAGTAGAGGCCGAGAGGATGCGACATCTGAGGATGTTTCGGGTGGAGGCGCACTTTGCCCGGTTTCTCGACGGGACCTTTGTCTCTTTTAGGCGTATGCTGTACGAGGTCGATAACGTGGGTATCGTTCTCAGCAACAACAGCAGAGATGGACATGGCGAAACCGAGAACTGAGTACGGTTGTGTCGAGCCTTGCGGTGTGAATTGTAGACCCTGACCAGGATAGTGCGGGGTCAGGCCGAAGGAGCAGATGCAAGAAAAGTAGTTCCTCCTGTAGCAGGTCCAGTCTCCTTCAGACTGGAAGAAGCCCTTGTCGATATTGCCTTGTATGTCAATCTTGACTTGCCCCATGTTTCCGTCAGTGTATTGGAGAATGCCGAGGGGGTTGATGCTGCCTAGTGGAGGCACGCTCGCCTGTGCCCTCGAGGAGGACGAAGGGTAGTGACCGGAGTCCATCCTCAGAGCCGTGGGCGCCGTGAAACCGGTAATGGGACTAGACGTTGGCGAGATGGGGTGACGGCGTAGAGCAGTTGGGTACGATGGAGATCTGGGCTGGTGCTCCGACACCCTCCTGAAGGATGGCGTCGCTGGAGAGTACTGGTCTCGAGTGCTGATGTGTGTGCCAGGATGGGGTAATGCTGTGGAGCGGTGGGCATGTGCCATACCCGTTGAAGAGGTGCTACTGTCAAGTAAGTCTGTGAGTTTGACCATGTCTTTCTATCTTGACAGCATAGGATCGATTCCATCTGGTAGCGTGTCGGAGAGGGGCAACAGTGTGCAACCTACTTTGAACCCAGGCGAGGCCTGACGACGTCCAGGCTGGGGTAGACGTGAGAGGTGGCTGGATGGTAGAAGCCGCCGTCAGCGGAGTACGGAGTGGTGTTGCTTATAGGTGGATTGAATAGGTTTAAGAGTGTCGACTGTTGTGGCGGGCCTTCGATCGTCGACAGAGAAGCATTGGCGTTGTGTTCGTATCTGATGTTCTCGTCAGCCCGAGTGGCTCCCCGAAAGAAGAGGCTTGTACAAAGCAAAAGGGTTGGAGCCTGGCACGACAACTGCTGTACCGCATCCGCATGCGAGACACAGTGTCAGTGCTACCAACTCGTCGTACTGCCAGCAGCGTGTTGCACAACGGCCAGCGGATACAGGATCGGGTCATGCGAGGACGCACAACCATCTCGCTGCGATAGGCGGGAACGCCTGCGGATTTCTAGTCGCACGTTGGTTGCCAGAAGGCAGCTACCCACGCCTGTCCATCCTTCGCCGCTGCAAAGATCAGATGCCCTTGTCTCTGCATACGTCTTTTCCGCGTCCAAGGCACGCCAAACTAGGACGCTGAGCCGAGAACCGATCAGAAGAGAAGAATTCGAGCCAAAGAAGTCTGGATCTTTAGTAGGGCTCGCAGAGCGAGGAGTACGATTGCCAAGTCGGTGGTGGAATTCTGACCAGGGCTCCAAGTGACTGGATACCCTGAAGAAAGCCATGACCGACCAGGCCTGCACACCGCAGCACCACGATCCTGCAGTCCCGAGAAAGAAGCAGAAGCCATGTCCTGGCAAGGACCGGGCAGGAGTCGAGATCAAAATCAAGGAGAAGTTTACATACCGCATGTCATTGCTCGAAGCTGCCTGCATGTCAAGGTAATCATAGCCTGTCGACGGTTCGAACTCCTGTTTGGATGGCAGCACTTGTTAGATCATAGCCTTTTCTTCTTTCTTGGAAGAATGAAGATGATGGGAATAAGAATGAGATCTCGCAAAGTGATCTGGATGCTGTGCCGTTGCTGGAGTAGTAGCCGAGGGGGAAGCTGTGTGGGTGTTGCGGGGGCGAGACGCCTCAGGCGTGATCCGCCACAGACAAGCGGACAGAGGGGACAAGTGAGTGACCTGCGGCGCAATCATGGGCGATAGTTAGCTGGGCGTGCCAAAGAGAGACATCTTCCCACAAGGAGGTAACATGCGATAAACTAGTTTGAGAATGAGGTAGAAGAGGGAGGGGGTGGGTGCTGGTATTGGGGTTGACCGGTCTGGGCCTGGTCGGTCTCGTTGAGCCCGACCGATGAGGAGCCACGGTGGATGCAGCGGCGGCAGAAGAACAACAGCAGCGGGAGCAGCAGCAGCAGCGGAGGGGGGAGAGGGAGACAGCAGTAGGGGAAGGGAGAGAGATAGAGAGAGAGACTGAGTGAAAGAAAGAGAGGCTAAGAGACACAGAGACAGACAGAGACAGAGTGAAAGAGAGTGAGAGGGACGGTGTGTGCGTGTGTGTGTGTACAGGTGCGTGTGGTGTGTGTATGTGTGTGGGCGAGTGAGAGTGAGAGTGAGAGTGAGAGAGCGTAAGAGAGAAAGAGAGAGGAGAAGAGGCAACATGGGAAAGACACGGTACAATCCAATACCATCAGGCACCACAGTGTACTTGCTTGCATGACTTGCAGATGAGCGAGCCTGCCGACAGGCCAAAGTGATAAGTCTTGCAGAGCAGACACACACTCATACACACACTTATCTGCATGCTCACATCTCCCTCTCAAGCTCACACGCCCGGCTGGCACACCTCACATCAACCCGGGAGTGAGCGAGTGAGTGATTCAATGAGTGCGAGGCACATCGATGCCCCCTCCCCAGCAGCGCGCCTTTTGAGTGTCGGGGGACAAGGCATTGATGGTGGTGGTGGTAGTACCAATCGTCTCCGAGTCTTATGTTCCTCGTCCCATCAGATGGGCCTATGGAAGTTCAAGGCCCCAAAGGAGAGCGACAGAGTGTGTGAGAGAGAGAGAGCAAGAAAACGAACAAAGCACAAAAGCATGCGACTGGAGCAATTGCATGCATGTTGGTTGTCCTCGAATGGGGGCCCAAATGTGCTCTGTTCTGCTGCATTGCTCTGCTCTCTTCCCTCAACCTTGTTCTTTTTTTTCCTTGCTTTTTTCTTCTTCCTCCTCTTGCTCTGTCTGGTCCGAATGCAATTCCAAGGGGAGGCAGGTGATTTGAGATGGCGAGAGGGAAGAAAAATGAGAAACAAGACGAACTCAAAGTGCCGTCGACGAATGTGTGCAAGGCAGGAGAGACATTGGAAAAAGCAATGAGAGCCAAATCGCGTACGCACCTTTTCGCAAAGCCTCACTCGGCCCGCTTCCTTGCCTGTCCGTACTTCGGGACAGGTTCAGGCCGTCGGGACGTGGCTAGGAACGTGGATCTGGGCGTGGACCAGCCCTCGACTCGCCCGCCCTTCCTTGCCTGCGCCACCCGTTGAAGGCGTTGTTGGTTTCTGCGCGTCTGTCTCGCTCGTCTTGTCCTGTGCGTAAAATGTCTTGTCTTGCAATGTCTCGTCTTGCCGATAATGCTAATTTGTGCCGGATCGTAATCGTAAATGTGCTGCTGATGAGCTAAGTAGCTGTGCAGCAGATCCGACCCCATCCGCCGACCGATGGACGGGTTCCTGGCCGATTTAATCAATCAAAGTTGATGAACATGCCGGTCCATTGTTGTTATTGTTGTTGGTATGTTGCAGCATCCGCCGCAATTGTTGCTCCAGCTGGTTTTTTTCGATTTCCGGGTACGGAGTATCCGTAGGGCACAGCGTCCGTTGTGATCCAATGTAAAGGAAATGGGAAGGGAAAGAAGGGAACGGAAGGGAAGAGGGCTCGGGAACGAAGCGTAAAAGTGACATTGCAGGGGGTTGTTATGGTTGTTCGATCAGGTAAGGCAGGCCAACCAGGATAGGAACATTGTATCCATAACGAGTTCCCCCCCCTCTTGGATAAGCCTGAAGGGAAGCAAGCGAGCCGCGAAAAAGGGAGGGATTTCGAAGGGAAGGAGGGGGCAGAAATAGGATGACGGATAACACGGTACCTTTGGTAGCTGTTGAGGATTCATACGACGGTCGTCCGTGCCGGCCACGAGGGGTGTCGTGCCGTAGTAGAGGGGCGGTGATCTGGTACTGATGCTGGCGCTGGTGCTAGTGCTGGCGCTGGAACAGCGCTCTCGTCGCCCCAGTTCCTCGATCCTCTGTTTCGACACCGCAACTGTCAGCACACAATGTTCCCATAACAAACATCCTGGCTCCATTTCCAACCAACCCAACCCAGCAATCCCACCAACACACCCGACAAACTCGTCCAATCCTCTTCCACTGACTTGCTTCTGTTGCCTTTCCCTCTCAGATATTCGGCAGGTACTGGCTTGATTTGCCGCGATGCTCGTCTTGTAGACTGTTCTGCCTCTTGGCTCGGCTCCAAGAATCGACTCGAAAGATACTCTTCCCAACACTCCACGCGGGCTCACGGGGCTTCAATACTCACCGGTTGACTCTCCAAGAGTGCCCCTGTCATGCCAAGGGTTTGCGTGCAGCTCTTTATCCTGCTTGACCTAGCCGATTCGAATCTGCCGTCAGCAACGGACCCAACTTGCGTTTCTGTCAGAAACAAACGTGGCCGTTTCTTTTTGACCCATGAGCGCATCTCCCACTGCTCCAGCATGATCGATCGATCGTGTTAGAGACACCGCCGTGGATCCACGGGTAGGGCAAGAACAGCATCGCGCCGTTACAGCTGTGCCGTAAACATTGACAAATCCTCTGCGCGGATTCCAAGACTGCCTTATGCAGCGCACATCAAGCTGCTGTCTTTCCCGCCTATCTGGTTGCGCATTCCTATTTGGAGATGGTCTGGCTGGGTCGTCCTCCTCCACACTAGGTGATCAACGGAGAGCGCGGTCTCACTTACTCGCAGGAAGAAGAGCACGACAGATTGCTATAGGTACCTGAAATGGAGTTAGTTCTCATTTATCTTTCAGCGACAGATTGTGCAGCTGCCTCATCAACAATGGTCAGCAAGCCAGCGATTGACCCCGTCCTCAATCAACGCGAATCAGGTTCTGACGCGGGGGAACCGGCAAGATGGGTCCTAGCCAACGAACCCCGGTGCAAATCGCCCTGAGTGGCAACCCACAACTTACGAAGAGGGAGCATCGCGCCAAAGAGACCTAGTGATAGTCCACGAGGGGGAAAGGAGGAAGAGTTGCGGTTTCCACTTACTATATGACGATTCTCTCGTGTTTCAACTTTTCGTGTTGATCAGATGTTAGACTGTTGTTGGCTAATGTCTTGTCTCTCCGAGTATCGGATAGGCTTTCGAAGTGAATTGTTGTAGGCCGTAATGCGAGGAAGGTGCAGTAACTCGAGCAATCGAAACCAGTAGCTTCTATTCGTTCTAAACAGATATCGAAGGAGTCTCTGTCCTGGAGATGTAGTTGTCTAAGTCGAAGAGTCTACGAGAGGCCCAAAAAAGTGCAGGATCGTGGAAGCAAGGTATCTATATACCCTCCCAGAGAAACCCCAGATGTGGCTGGCTCAGGATCGCACAGAAAGACAGAGATGAGTTGGAGGCTCCAACTGCGACTGACTGCTAGACACAGTTGCACAAACCAAGAAGCAGCAGACAGCTGGATTTCGCAAGCAGAGGTCCGGCTACTGTCCTAGGAGCCCAAGGTGTAATGGATACAATATACAATATCGGGGAGAGGTAGGGCGGGGGCCTCCGCGCGCGAGCAGCAAATGGGTTGTGCAGTCTCTGAGACAACGGCAAAAAGAGACATTCAGTCGTGCGGCACTGCGGAGAGCTCCCAGAAGCCCCGGTTGACTTTTCGAAAAGACGTGCTTTTCCTGCCTTTGGTGCTTCCTTTGCTAGAATACGATTACAGGTGTGTGAACCGAATGCGCAGGGTAGGAAAACTTCCCATCGCCAAGCCGTCAAGCAAAGGTAACGGGAGCCGGCTAGGGCCAAAGTCGAGGTATTTTGGTCAGGGGGGTGGGAGTCTGTACAACTCGACTTTGCTGCTGGCCAAGCTTCTCAATGGCCCAGGTCCGTGGGGCTATTCAGGCAAGCAAGTCTTTGTGGCCGTGTCTAAGGGTGCAATCAAGGTGGAATGATGCTATACCGCTCATCAATCCGCGAGCTGACAAGCGCTCAAGCCTGATGGCTAGAGACTCTTAGCACAAGCAACGTTTCCATCGCCATAGTCTGCCTGTACATGATACAACAGATGGATTCAGGCTTAGATCAAGGCGCCTTCTTCGAACCAAGGAGCGGAGGATCTACTGACCTGCATCGGCGTGTAGCCGGGTCAGTCGAGGTCGTTCGGTTGGTGAGCGGAAGACGACGCCTTCCAAGCCTCGCTGAGCTTTCCTTCCATGCAGCAATTCTGCACCTACCCGTTGATCAAGGGCCTGGATGAAACGCCACAAACAACCCCTTCAGATAGGGAAAGGATTTGCCCTTGGCGACGAGGAGGGCTATCAGCGGCAGCTTGCAGTCGTCGTGAAAGGAGATGGGCGTTTAGCGGACAATCCCGGCCATTGAGATCCAGGTGTTGGGATGACGTCCAGAGTTGACCGACACCCTGCGTTAAGTGCCGTTGGATTGGTTGAAACAAGTTGATAGTAGCGAATTCGTTGCGGAGGAGCTCTGACCTCGTGTCATCGGAACAATTGTATGCAGCCAGAGAACTTCAAGTCTAGGCTGACGACGATGGTGGAGGCAGCCTCACGTCTTCTACAGCCACACCAAAGACACGTTTGGCAAAAGTCGTGGTCTTGTTGAAGATCCACCACGTAGCTTTCGGCCCTAAAGCCGCCCATGCGACCCAGCATCCTTTGGTGGCTTGTCTATGAGCACAACGCTCGAGCTGCCGCAGAATCGGTCCTGATGAACCATGATCAGACTCGACTTGTAGAGACGTGTCTCGGCCGGCAGAGACAGGCTCGCCACATGACACGTGCGATGAGAATAGGGTTTCGCCTTAACCTGGTTGACAGCTTGCCATCGGACCATTTCTCTCCACGGCGCTGTGTTCTTAGGTTGTCCGCGCTTACTTTGACTAGCGGCTTGAGTGACCGTACGAATACTGAACGCCTCTCCGAGGCTGGCAAGACCGAACTCATCATCCATGGAGCCGAAGCATGACAATGCAGGATTAGAACAAACTTGAGCCGTGCCTCTTCGTAAGGATCCAATGGGATGTCGCAATACCCGAGAATGGGAGAAAAGCAGGCAATGCTAATTCCAAACTGACCCAAAGATGGTACGGACCGGCCAATCTTTTGCCTGAGGTCGTCAATTCTAGTGTCGGGAAGATAGGCTCTGCACCTCGTGTTCAAAAGTGCAGACTCAATTTAGGCCAATGCGTTAGCTGACCAAGTCGTTTGTGCAGGTTCCCGCTGACTAGTCCAGAAAGATCTAGACAATTGTACCTGATGCGCGCGCCACCATACATGAGGCATGGAACCAACTTCAATGTTTCAGAAGTCTGATTTCCGGGTCTTTTTGGGCCACCGGACTGGCCGGTTGACTTATGGCCTGATATCCGCTGGAGGGAGAATCAGTCCAGCAGGGCAGGGTTTGCATGTTGGACACTTTGCTGTACACGGCCAGAGCCACGGCCAGCACTCGTGAGACGAAGCTTGACCAAACGAAAGCTGATGGTCGAGGCTAATTAGTAAGTAGCTGGTCGAGGATGATCCAGTCACGTCGGATCGGGCCGCTCGAATTTGAGTGTGGCCGTTTCTTTGGCTCGTTTCAACGCCGTCGCCGCTGCTGCCGCTTCTACTGCTACTGCTGTTGCTACTACCGACGGGACGGCAGATGTGTGAGGGGGCGCTGACGATTGCTCTGTCGTGTCCAGCAGCATGTCATCGACATGTAAATCATAATGCAGCCCCCCCCCCCCCCGAATTGAGTGTAGCTTAATTCTCCAGCAGCATGTGCCGGATTCTTCGTCGTCGCCTGCGAGATGGAAGTATGAAAGGCACCATTTCCCCATGTTTCTTCCTTTGCCTGCTTCCAGAGATCAGATCTTGTGTGATGTGACGTATCACGGACACCAGGGTCCTCTCAGTGATGGGCAGACACCGGCTGAGTAGCAGAAGATTTGACGGCGGACTTGTTGCAGTAAAGAAAGATGTTGCTGTTGTTGTTGCTAATGGTCTGGCATGTACAAGGCCATAACAGGGGTTTCGGCGAGGGTGGTGACACAAGGAAGTGCCGGAAAATTTGGAGAATCGCGGGAATAGAATATACTGCAATTAGAGGCTAGGCGGGATGCAAGACTCTGTTCCAAGAATGGTGTCTAGACGTCGTTGGTGTGCGTCTGCGGATTGATGCGATGCGCCTTTGGGGCATCCAGGCTATGTCGCAACTTTGTCAAGCATTCGACCTGGATAGGATCAGACCCCGTATCTAGAGGCTACAACAAACGCACAAGTTGAACATTTGGGGGTTGGAATGAATCGAATACAGGGCTGGCGAGCGATCCATCGTCTGAGAGGCGAGTGGAACGAGCTGAGGGCGGCATAAATATTGCATTGTCGTCTATCCATAGGTTTCTTGCTTCGGCTTGACGAGCAGGCCCAGATACCTAGGTACCGATACGTATGCACAAAGCAGCTGTCGGTACGGAGTATTATGAATGCTTTCCTCGTTCAGGGGGACGACGTTGACTTGCTCCTAGGTGCCTTGTTGGAGATGATGAGCGCCATAGCTCGAGCAATCAATGAAATGCTGTACAGTGGTCAGCAAGGAGCCATGCATTTCAAGCCCCTCGAGCAAAGGAGGAAACAAACATGTAGGTACATGCGGTGTGGTGTGGCCGGCGGGCGTGGTCGAGGACCAGTCGTTGACCAAGGTGGTCAAGAGAGCTTGCACTGTCTGGGGTTGGTGATGAGGTGAGAAATGATGGCGGGAATTGGGATGGAGCTGACAGTACTGGAAAGGAAGGCTCTCACACGGTACGGTGTAGAAGTGGAGCACTCAGGTGAATGTACCGATAGTCAAGTGGGTCTTCCAATTGGCTAGCGGGAGAGTGCCTCATTTACACGGCCCAGCCTGCATATCATCGACCTACACACGCCTACCTTACCTAAGGTACCCCATACCTACCTACCTAGTCTTCATCTTCACAACTGCAATATGTAAGGTAATATGATATGTGGTACGACACAATGCTGAGGTGGCATTGGGCTTCCATTGTCTACGACCTCTACCCGTACCTTACTCTTTGATCTCCGGTACGCCGAGTCGCCGACCAACATTGACTAAGCCCGGTAGACCTGACGCAGGCTGCCTGCCGGAACGAGCTGCTTCCTACCTACTTACCTTGAAGTACTATACTGCTCGCACACTGTGCCTTCCTGTGCCTCCGGCCCTATGAGGTAAAGGCAGGTAGGTACTCACACCCACGCCCTTGGTACATACATCTAAACTCTGCTTCTTGACTTGGAAGTTCCCCCAAGCTCTCAGACATCGTCTTCTTCACCTCACCTTACAGAAAAGCTCAACGAGATATCTGCTTGCCGTGGCTACCGCTGAATCTGTTTCTGGGCCTCATCCGATCCCTTGGCTCTCCTTTGCCTCGCTGCATCTCTCGCTGGCACTACCTCCCCGAGGCTCTTTCACCGACTCTTGAAAGGCACATTTACTCCTTAGCCATGCGGCATCGCGCCGCCATCGGCCCTCTCTTCTCCCTTCGTTTCGTGTTTCTGGCCTTTTTCTGGCTCTTGCCTTGCTACACCAGTCTGAGTACCTTGTGCACGAATCTCTCAAGCCTCCTTCTGCACTGATACTTGTCCGGAAACATTGTTTTTGCTGGACAAACACCCACCCCTTGGAGGCCGCAAAAACGCAAACCATGGCAACTGTGCCGTTCAGAACCTAGAACAGGTCTGGTACCATGTCTTCGTCAGATTTCAGACAAGTTGAATCAATGCGACTGGTGTCGCTCCATTTTCCAACACTTTCGTAGCCTAAGCCGGCCATCAACTCCAACATACAGATATCACAGCTATGTGACTCACCAGCCAGCAGATATCTCAAAACGAGGACTATGTTTTCATACTTTCGACAAGAGCAGCTACCCATACAGCATGTCTATTGAGAGTCCGGGTCATGGCCATGGCCATGGCCATGGCCATACAGCATGATTATTAACCGGACCGTGTCCCGAACCCGCCCCATGTACTACTTTGTACCTCTAGGGCCTTTCTGGTACCATACGACGGCTTGCCACATGTTCTCTCTTTCGGTGTCATTATTGCCAAGTTATCTTGGGATAAGCTATGCCTCCGGATCACAATCTATCGCTGACTATTCGGGTCAGGCGTCCTGCTGCTGGTATCAACCCTACTTCTTCCCGGCCCAACATCCCAGGAATGTCTCGCAGGGCGGCCTACAGGACGACAGGAGAGCCAAACGGATCGTCTCTCTTACATATCCGGCCATCAACCCTTGCAAAGCAATAAGTATACACGGACCACTTCGACAATGTGACAGCAGCTACGGCGACTGTGAGGGACCGGGTCCTTTTCATCATCGGACACTCGGTAACAAAGAAGCAAGTATGCAGAGAGAGCTATCAAAAGGTTATGGCTCTGCTCCCCGGTCCCGCAGAAATCTCCCGCTATATGTGGCGTACGCACCGCAGACTCGACAGGGTGTGCATTTCCAATGAGGCTTCTATCAGCAGGCTTTCTTGCCTGGATATGTACGAGACCTGTACAGAGGCGGGAGAAGACAAGGTGGAACAAAACCTGAAAGGAGTGACTACGTGACAGCGGCCTATCACTTCTCGTCTCATTCGACGCGGGCATCTAGGGTCTTGACTTGGCTTATAATGAGCCACCCCCGTCTCTCTACGGATTGCGACAGAAGGACCCGGTATGCTGGTTGCCTCGCGAAATTATCAAAAAGGCGGTCAAGAAAGAAATTTCCAGCTCTTGTTCTACGACGGGCAATCTCGTCAGCTCCAACCCCTCGATGCTCACTTTCCGATGTTCTCGCTGTCTTCGCGGAACTCGTCTCTCGCGCAAGGTCAACCCGGCAAGCGTAAGCTCCTAGTTGAAAGAGCGGGTTGGCCAAGGCGCCGTGAGACTACCGGCCTGGGTTTCTTTGCGCCATTCCAACGACAGGAAATGCTCTGTGACCTGGAGCCTAGGCCTCGTGACTACCGAGCATGCCATACCCCCTGCCGTTGCAGGACTGTACCCCTCGAGGCAGCAAAATTCATTCCAGGTGACACAAGAGGGCTTTAGCCGAAAGGGCTTCCACATCATGACAATATGGCAGTCGAAAAGAGAAAAGGAACTGGCAGTCTTAGGGAAGATATCCAGAATAACACACTCAGGATCCGATCGCTGTCTTTCGGTCTCGAGTGCCAGGCTCGTTCCGAAAAGCGCCAGCGTATCGCTCAAGACACCAGATTTGGTTGAGTCGTAGGTGGCATAGGCGAATCTTTGGGGGCCGATAACTCACATGTCGCAGATCGGATAGTGGTTGTTACGACCATGGTTGTTACGAGGCTACAAGGGGCACATGAGCATTCACCTTGGAGCCATTGCCTCGGGATCGTCACGACATCATGGGCTGTAACTGCGCATCTACCGAAAAGCCCCTCCTCGATGACCCCCTTACGAACAGGGTTTTCATCATGTTGCCTTTGACGTCGAATCTGGCCAATGTTGGAACACAGATTTCCGAATTTGTTCGCTTTCTCCTTCCAGATTGGGACTGTCAATCTCGAATTGTCAAACGTATAAGACCCCGTCAGCAAGCCTTTTTGCCACCAAGCGCCACCTCATGTTTCGTCTCCATGACCGGGCCCCTGACCATGTTGTGTAAGGCTTCTTACCTCCCCGCTGAAGGCCTCCTTCACAACACAAAAGGGTGATTGGTAAAGGATCAGGAGCGGTCGATCACCCAGGTTACCCGCCCCGGTTGCCCTCGGGCATCCCTGAAGACCGTCCCAGACTATCCGCAAATCTCCATCTGCGGGCTAGCAGCATGCTCCTGACCTGCCTGACGTCTTAAGCGTACAAGAGTACGGAGTACCAGAGTCTAATATGTCGCGCCATTGGCAAAAGTCAACGACGAACACCGTGTGCATCCGAGACGCACGTTGTTCAGCAGGCCAGTTTCAGGCCCGCCTGTCAGGAGCCTGCCAAGGGCTTTTGTGGATGCAACGTTGGACGGGCCCTTAATGATAGATCCATGGATCCATCGGCTACCGGGCCCTTTGGATGTCGAAGCAAGCTCTGCCACGCTTTTGACGTGGCTTACCTGGCTGGGGTATCATAACAACTCTGGCTTCGTACGCCAACATCTGGGTCTAAGGGAAGGCCTAGCCCTCGATGAGGTCAAAATGATGCGATATCTTCAACGGGCTGCTGACTCGTGATTGTGATAGCCCAATAGGATGACGTGAGGAAAGTCAATCGATAGAGCCAGCTGTGCGGCTACCCGATCTTCAAGGCGCGTAGCAAAAAGAGAGACCACTTTGCCCGGCTACCACGATGTTCCTAATAGGGACCCATCACTGATTCGAGACAGTCGTTGACAGCAACAGCTGAAAAGACAAGACAGGCAGCCTATTTCAAGCCCTGGATAGGCCCAAGAAGGTCACACAAACACTATCTAGCCACGAGGGCGGATTTGGCGAATATGATGAGTTGTGATATGGCGGCTTCTTGCATCGAGACTGCCATAACGAGCCAGTCCCAGATAAGAGGATGGTTCGAGGTTCAATGGTTCTAGGTATCGCCATCCATCCGTCGGTGCTGGTGGCGTCCATGACATGCATTGCTCACCAGTCACGCCCCGCATTAGAGTGAATGCTCCATGGACAGATGCTAGGCAATAATCTCTCCTCTTGGAATTCTCTGTTGAAACATTACACGAAATAGGGGTGACACAAAGCTGGCGGACGCAGTCTTAAACTCTAAGGTGCTGTTAGGTCTAGCGGCAGTCGAGTTTGCCAGGCGAGGACCTTTTCCTCACATTACTCTATAGTAAAAAGTGATGGACAGAGACAATAAAAGTTGATTGGGAGACGAAGGGGGGGCCCAGAAGCCCGTCAGTCGGGCCGTAGAGGTTGTTGTTGTTTTGTGGAAGGGGGCCCGAGTCAATTTCATTCCTGTAAGTCAAGGTAGTACCTTACTTCAGGTCTGAGGTATCGGAAGTGGGTCAAGCCACAAGGTCGTGGATTGTCAATTGTTCAGGACCTGCCGAGCCGTCGACCGGCAGAGCGGGTCATGCCCGTGTCCGGGCCGGGGCACCTTCTTCGCACATCCGAACGCTCAGACCATGCGTTTGCCCCAAGGGGGAAAGGTCCTGCTCTGGCGTGCTCTGCCCTTGCCGCCCGACTCATTCAGTGATTCAGCACGCACTGAGCAAGGGCACTTGGGAGTCTGGGATTTGGAAGTCCGTGTAAAACCGGGACTCACCTCAGGCTGAGAGTCGCTGGACGCCTGGAGTGGAGGGGAAAGCAGCGTATTAGCGCTCGTGGGCGGATCCAGTTGGCAACTGGCGGAAGCTGACAAACAACGAAAACGAGGCGCATGAGGGGTGCTTAGGTGCTGCTTCTCTCCCATTTGCAGCATGACGTTTGTAACGTTTCCCCCCCTTCCAAGCCACGCTACGGCCCTTATTCGATCCTAAAAAAGCTACTACCTAATTAGGGCATCAATCAATTCTTTGGTGAGCAACACCTGGCACCGGGGAAAGCGATGCAATGACTCTGCCGTTCTCACCTCGCTCTGCAGCTTACTGTGTATGCTTGCTGACTGACTGACTGACTGACCAGATTGCCTTGTGACTCACAGCAGAAAACAAGACCTGAGCAACTGGCGACTCATCTCGTTGTTGCTGACGCTTGCCCCAAGGCGGATGCAAAAGGCGGAAACAACATTCCAGAGTACAGGGAGTACATAGCAGACAAAGCCGCGCCCGCTAGAAGCTTGTTTGCTCTGCTCTGCTCTGCAACAACAACCACCATCGACGACAACGAAGAGAAACCTACCGTACCTGGCTTCTCCACCCCCGCCTACACCTCCCATCCGGAAGCCTCCTCACACAGCTTCCCCCTTCCTTACCTTACATTCATCTCTCACCCGGGCATGACTAAGAAAAGGCATCAAGCGTTATACTCGAAGCCGCAGTCAACTGCACCGTCTTCATTGGGTGCCTCAGCTTCAGCCTCTTCTTCTACTCGTAAGTCCAACTACAACCCCACGCCCATCGCGCACACCCCCCGGGCCGCGGCCCCTCCTCTTCCTCCTCTCCTCTCTTCTCTCTATCCCATCCTTACCTTTCCTCTCTCACCGAGCTCCTTTCCGTGACGTCGCTTCGGCCACTGACAATGTTGCAACACAGAGACCCAACGTAGGGGCGTCAACGAACTTTTGGCTGATCTTCGCCGATCATCCTCCCGTGCTACCCCGACAGCATCAGCAGCAGCATCGGCAGCGACCACGCCCACCGTCCCGCCCGCTCTCCGACAGATCCTCCAGATCCCAGAGACCCCTCCGCCGGCCCCCAGGCGTGTCCCAAGATTCGACGCCACAGGCAGACGAGTACCACCAGGCCCGCCACCTCCACGCAGCTGGTTATCACCATCCAGCCATGTCCAGCGCGCACACGCGACCGCCGCCCACCGCGGCGCCCAGGCCATGGAGGGCCTGCCTGGCACATACGAGCCGGACAAGGGCAGCCTGATGGATCTCGTCCTCCGAAGGATGGCCCTGAACTGGGAGCTCCATAAGGATTACGATCAGTACTACTTGCACACACTGCCCAGCCGCGTCAGGGCCTCGTTGGCAAAGTATGTTGGCGTATGGTACGAGGGCGGCGCATCCGCTACAGACCTGCACAACATTCTGATTCCTCCTGCGACGCACGACGGCCAGCAGCCACTTGACGTCGATGGCCTGGTGTCCCTGAACAACGACGTCTACTCCCTCGACCTGACTGGCTCGGTGGGCCACTCCATGTCCGTCAGGGAGTTGGCCGACGTGCTGTTCCCACAGCAGCTGGCGAGCGCCGCCGAGGCCGTGCAGGATTCCTGGGACACAGCAGAGGCGCCCTCGCTCCCGCCGAAGCTTCTCCCCAATATCACGCATCTCTGCCTCACCGTCGCCCCTAGCGCACAGCAAGGCGGCGGGATGCCCGGCGTATTGTGGAAGCAGCTCCTCTCGCTCGCGGCGAAGCTGCCCACGCTCACGCACTTGAGCCTAGCGTACTGGCCCGAGCCGTCGCTGACGCCCAACGCAAAGTTCTCCAAGATTGTCTCATCTGACGGCCGCGCCGAGAGTTATTCAGGCACGGGTGCGTACGCGCATACCCTGGACGATGACTGGTCCGAAGCCGTCATTCTGCTGAGGAAGCTGAGCAAGTCCCTCTACGGGCTCGAGTATCTCGACCTCACAGGCTGTGGGGCGTGGTTCAAGGCGCTCATGGCCAACGTTGACGGAGACCACATCGACTGGACCGGGCCATGGGGCAAAGTAACAAAGCTGAAGTTGAGGTATGGGTATGAGATCAGCGTAGACACACCGATTGCGGACCACGAGAGGTTCCGTGAGGCGGCGCACATGGCAAAGGCGATTGAGAAGTACATTGTAGCGCAAAGAGCTGGAAAGGGGAGATTTATCAACGTGGATAGTGATCCGATAGAGGATGCGCAAACGCCGTTGATGCCGTTTATATTTTGAAGAGATAGGAAATCAAGTTACAAATTATTCCCAACACAAATTCTCGAGTATTCAGTCCTCTCCCAATTCAAAGTGCATTCAACACCGTGTACCATAGGTTTCCTCATTCATCTTGTCCACCAGCCTGCCGCCGACTTGCATCCCACAGCTCCCTGAACTTGCCCCGTCCCTGGCTCAACAGGTCCCGGGGGTTCCCGACCTCGACGACGCGGCCCTTGTCGAGGACCACGACGCGGTCAAAGTCGACGACCGTGTCTAGCCTGTGGGCGATGGCGATGATTGTGTGGTGTTTGAATTCGTCGCGGATGAGGTCCTTGACCATGCGCTCCGTGTGAGCGTCGACGCTGCGTAGGTAGGTAGTTGTCAGTTTTCCGGCTCTCAGAGTTGGAATAGAATAGGGGCGGATGGGTAACGATGAGTAATAGTGTATGGGAGAAGGGGGTTAGCATGAAGGGGAAAGGGAAAGGGGAAAGGGAAAGGAAACGGAAATGTGCTTTACCCGCTCGTCGCCTCATCTAAGAGGAGGACCCGTCCGACGTCTTTTCTGAGCACCGCCCGCGCGAGGAAGAAGAGCTGTCTCTGTCCGTGACTCAGCGCCTCTTCCGCGAACTGGGCCTCGAGTCCGCCGTTTTCGCGGATGGTGTCCCACAGACCGACGCGGGTCAGGGCGGAGACGAGGATGTTTTCGGCGGCGGCGGCGGCATCGGCATCGGCATCAGCATCGGATACGAAACCCAGCGGGTCGAGGTTCTGGCGGACCGTGCCCGGCAAGACGAATTGGTCCTGGGTGATGGCGACGAGGGCCGATCGTAAGGGCAGGAGGGGCAGGGCGTCGAGGGGGACCCCGTCGATGGAGATGTTGCCGGAGGAGAGGGGGAGGAGGCGCAGGAGGGCGAGGAGGAGGGAGGATTTGCCGCTTCCTGTGCGGCCCACGATGCCGACTTTGGAGCCGGCGGGGATGGAGAGGGATATGCCGTCTAGGGCTTTTGTGGTGGTTCTCCCGGGGTGGGTGTCTCCGTTGTCGGGTTTGGGCTCTGGGCGTGTCTGCTGCTGCTCGTACGAAGCTACGATGTTGTTTATCTCGATGGCGCCGCGGGAGGGCCAGCCGTGGACGATTGTGGCCTCTGGGCTCTGCTGCCCTCCGGCGGCAGACCGAATCATCAGTGCCTCCCTCCTGAGCGCATCCGCCTCGGTCTCGTCCGGCGTCTCCTCGGCAAAGTTCTTGATACGGGCGACCGCGCCGATGGAGGTCTCGAGCGAGGTCCAGAACTGGATGAGCAGCTTGAGCGTTTCCGTGAAGGAGATGAGCTGGACGAGGGAGACGCCCGTGAGGGCGACCGAGACGGTGTCGCGGAGATGGACGGCGAGGCCGACGACGAGGAGGGCGAGCGCCGTGGTGGTGAGGTCGAGGACGAGGGTGAGCCACTGCTGGGTGAGGAGGAGGATGTAAAAGGGGCGTTGGGAGCGGTCTATGAGGGCGTGGGCGTGGGTTACGGAGGGGTGTGTGAGGGCTTGGGCGCGGATTGTGGGTAGGCCTGAGAGGGTTTCGAGGAAGTGGGTGCTTTTGGAGATGCTCTGGTTAGCTTTTTCTTTTTCATTGCCTAGACTTGGAAGATGAGGATCTAGGGGTTTGGTGTTGGGGAGGAGAGAGAGAGAATTGGAGACTTACTAGACGGGGGCTTTTTCTTCGAGGTCTAAGAGGCGGAGTTGGCGGGAGGTGCGGAGGTATGCGCGTTGGATGTAGTAGAAGATGAGGATTAGGACGGGGAAGCTGATGGCGATGTACCATGAGGCGGAAGCTATGAGAAATGCTTTGCCGACGCAGGTGAAGAAGCCTGTTGATGATGCTCGGGTTAGATGCTGCCGCCATGTTTTTCAGACCAGAGAAAAGGGTGAGTATGGCTTACTTGCGAGCGAAATCACAAGAGCCAGGGGAAGGCTCCTGTCTATCAGACCTACGTCTTGTGAAAATCTAGGATGTGTTAATACCTTAGGAATGAGGGCGGCGTGAACGCAAGCTTACCGGGTGGTGATGGATCCAGTATCTGTTTTCGTGAACAGAGATAGGGGCGCGCTTGACGAAACATTAGAATTCATGCTCTATCGTAGGAGGGGTTTACGGACGGTACTCACTGCATGACGGCTTTGAGTAGACGCTGGTGTAGACTGATGCCCGACTTTGAAGCGACAGGAACAAGAACAAACCTGAAGGAACGAAGTCGTCAACTTGGGGTGCCTCTCAACTCAAAGAGAGAAAGCCTCTATCTTACCAGATGAGTACGGCAAAACACAACACACCACTGATTTGGAAAGCGGCATACACCCCGAGGTAGTAGGCATTATGGCTCGCTGGACTTTCTGCTTGAGAGTCCGTCCAGAACTTCAACCATACGGCTGGTCTCATATATTAGACATGCTTTTGTCGAGGAGGTCGTATCAATGTGTTGTTGAGACTTACTCGGAAATGTAGAAAAGAATGCCCACGTCACCTCCAAGACCATCAAGACGGCCACGAGAGCGGCGCCAACGCTACCAAAGTAGTAGCCGTATACGCTCCAGTCTCCCAGCTGCCGTCTCTTGTCATCCTGGTCTTTCAACGCCTTGGTGCTCTTCTCTACCAGGGCGTCACTAAAAGTCCCGTCTGCAAGCTCTTCTGACTCGGGAATGCTCTCGTCCTGTTCCTCGGTATTGGTGGAGATGAGACTTGAGACGTAGCCTCCAGCCTTTCGACAATCCTCAAAATTTCCTTTCTCTACTACTTTGCTGCTCTCGAGGGCGATGATCATATCTGACTGGGATAGAAAGCCCACTACACCTGCTTGTCAGCATTATGTATCATAAAGGGTGATGAGTATTGAGAAGTTGATACCTGACTGAGTCGCAAGCACAATCGTGGTTCCCCAACATCGGAGAATTCCATTCTTGGCACTGAAGACGCGCTGGAACACTGCCCTGGCCGTATGGTTATCAAGCCCGCTGAAGATATCGTCAAAGAGAGCGATTCGAGGGCGTGAATAGATGGCTCTGGCAAGTGCCTATGCCTAGTTAGTCGAAGGAGGTGAATCCAGCTAATGGACTTACATACGACACGCTGCTTTTGACCACCGCTTAAAGCAATCCCTTTGCTTCCGATCAATGTCTCGTCTCCATCCGGGAGTTGAGCGAGGTCCTTCTCAAGATCACACGCCTGGAGGACTTGCCGATAAAGTTTCTGGTCAAGGTCAGAGAAGCAGATGATGTTCTTTCGAATGGTGTCGTTCTGAATATCCAGTTAGTAAGGCTGTTATATCCTAGATCGGAAGTTCACTCACAACGAGCCAGGGGCTCTGCTCACACCAAGAGATGCGATCACTGGATAGGGCAACTGTTCCAGTGACGTGTGGCAGTTCACCGAGGAGACCTTTGAGAAGTGTACTTTTCCCGGATGCAACAGGTCCCACGAGCATGACGAGTTGGCCCTTTGATATGTCGAAACCCATTAATTCAACGGCGGGAACCGTTTCGGGCTTCCACGCCAACGTCACGTCTTTCACGCGAATAGCGATCGTGCCTCCGGACTGGGTATCTGTTGATAACTGCCCTTTGCGGCTTTCCAGATTCTGGAGTTGCACATCTTGAGCGTCGGAGCTCGTACCTCCAGAATATCTAGCGGGTGAGTTCGACGGAAAATCTCGATACTCTGTCCGCGGCGGTTCACACAAGTACTTTTCGATCCGGTTGAAGCACCCCAGAGCTGCACTCATGTCGAGCACAACCTCGAACATCCAAAACAGCGGCTGGGCCAGCAGGATGATCAACGACAACGCGGCGAAGAGCTTCGTGGCGCCGAGACCTTGCCCATTTTTGGAGGCAATCGTCGTGTACATGGCAAAGGCCACGACGGGGGCGATCATCAGGGGCACTTGGGCCACGGCGGACGTGACGGCGCCGATCACGCGGAAGGGAGTCGCCGCTCGCATCTCGGCGAGCCGGAGATCGGCCAGAGTCTGGGAGAGTTTCTGAGTCAGGCCCGACATTTTGATGCTTTTGATGTGGCCTATCATGGCCGAGGTGATGCCTTTGAAGGTGGTCAGCTTGGCTTTTGTCTTCTTCAGGAGAGAGGATGATACAGACCGATGCGCTTCTGAACCTTTTCAACCCAAATGATCTGGTACTTTTGAGCAGAGGGGGCGAGGAATACGGTGGCACCCAGCGCGAAGACCGACACGATGATCGGACCAGAGGCCGCGTAGCCGAGGTGAGTGCTGAGAATCCATGTGGCGAGGGCGATTTGAATGGTGTTGGCCCAGAACTCGTGAATTTCGCGCCAAGCACGAATGATAGCTTCAACCTTAGTGACGAAAGTCAGTACTGATGTCGGTGATGGGAGGTGAAAGAAACTGCCATGACTTACATCGGTCGACATGAGAGTCACAGCCGCAGAGTCGTCTCCCGGAGCGACACGCAGCTCCGTCGTCTTGGTATAAATGGCAGCGACCAAGACGCCCCGGAGCATGGTCAGGCACCGGAAAGCGGCGTGCCAGTAGAAGCTCGACGAGATGGAAATGCCCAGGTACACGAGCCCATAGGCACCAACGAGGCCGTAGCCGTAGTTGGCCGTCTCGGACGGGTTCTGCAAAAAGTCGAGGAACCGATTCAGGATCAGGGGCTGGCAGATGGTGAAGCCGAGCAGAAAGACCCTGGGGAGGACCACTGCCAGCAACTGCCACTTCAGCGTGACGATGCACGTCCTAATGAGACGGTACTTGGACGATGATCGTGATGCTTCACTAGGCTGGCCGTCGCCGCCCGTCGAGACGCTTGACGGGGGCGACTTGTTCCAGTGAAGCCAGAACCTCTCATTCAGCGCAGCAGCCGACATGGACCCGTCCAGGACGAACAGGTCCAGCGGCTTCAGGAGACGACGGAATCCCGTCAGCAGCAGCGGCGTAAGCCACCAAAAGAGACCGCGGCTGTAGATGCCGCTGGTCTCCTCGGGGCTGTACGACGACGATGGCGACGGCACGAGATATCGCGTCTTCTCCTGGGCTTCGAGGATCACGATGGCCGCCTTGCACGCGAAGGACGCGGCGAAGACGGCGCTGATGGCGACGCTTAGGTGCGACAGCCACATGGTGCGGAGGATGGCTCCGTCCAGCACCAGGGACACGAGGATATATGTATTCAGGATGGACGAAGGCTTAAGGCTCTTCGCGTGTTCTATGTACGAGAGTCCGGCAAACATGACGGTGGCCGCGAAAGACGCGCACGAGGCGGCGATGGAGACGGCGCGCAGGCGGCTTCCGCTGCTGCTGCTGGCCCCTTCCCCGCCCCCGACGACGACGATGTCGCCGCGGTGGTGCGTTACCCACAAACCTATGAGAACCAGTTGCAGGATGGCGAGGAGGGCGATGGCGGCCTGTTTGGTTAGACAGAGCGTGGTGCCGTTGACGGCGTAGGGGAGTTTGCCGAGGTGGCGGAACCGGAGGGGCGCGATGAGAATGAGGAGCGAGGCGGGAAGTATGGTGAAGAGACATTGTTCAAACGTCAGAGTAAAGTCGAAACCGTCGCGACAGTGCTGGACGATTGGTCCAAAAGCATCGTCGGCAGTGAGGGAACAGCCGTCAGAGGTTGAGTTGGCCATGATGAGTGTGGTATTCAATGATGGTAGAAATAGTCAGGAGTAGTTTTGGAGAAGCAAACGAAAGAAATTGAAAGGGCATGAGGGGAATGGCTCATTTTAAGGAACGGGAAATTAAGCTACACATTGCGGCACAGTCAGCCAAAGAGTGTTCCCCTGAGACAAGTCTGTTTGAGGAAGGTAGATAAGCAGGAAGACTAAGTTGGCTAGCGGTATTCATCAGGTGACAGCAGAAGAGATGAATGAAACTAACAGCACGCAAGAGTTGGACAGAATAGTGAAGCTATCCGCAACACCACATACTGCAGCTATCTCGACTGTGGTCTTCTGCTTTGGATAACGGTGCCAAAAATGGACAGAGTCAGTTCCTCTTTGCTCCCGGTGGAGTGACGATCTAGCCTGGAACGAATGCTTCCAGAGAGTCAAGGGTCAAATCGGAGTTTAGCGCTGGCCAGGCTGGGGGACGCATGGTCCCCTGGGGCTACGGGTACGGTGACTGCACCAGGAGACAAAGAATAGAACATACCTTGAGCCTCCACAGGCGGCAAACGACCTCAGAAGCAAGACCCTGAAGAGTCTTGACTGGTTATGGAGGCTCCAAAACTTGCTGTCGCATCCTTGTTGGTCTCCTGTTCTTGTTGTTCTCGTCCAAACAGGTTTCCCGGGTGTCATCCGATGGCCGGCTGGTGACGGGGCCCTGCCACCCTTGTTGAAAGGGTACGTATACATCCAATAGTGTAGGTCTAAGCGTAGCCGCCAATCGGGAAAGAAATGTTGTGGCTCAGTAGCCGTAGAAAGACCGATGACGTAAACTTGGATATCGTTCTACTGCGTACACAGTACCTGCACATCCACAACCCGAACAACAAGTCACCAACCACACACCCTTCTTCCATGACTAAAGATCTTGGCCACGTCAGGCTCGACCTAGACCTGCTGTGTTGTTCAACGCCTCACCAAGCAAAGATGATGTCTCCCTGCCAGTGGATTCTTGCACTTGTTCGTGGCACCCACGTTGTGCTAAGACGCCCAAGTTCCAACTACCGCCCTACCTTCCACCCCCCGTAGCATATGCGCCTACTCTAATCATGGTTTTGCCCCCAGTACAGGCGAGTGACGCTGATGGGGCCGCGGGCCTTGTTCCTGTCCATCGTCTCCATCACAGCATTCTTTTACCTCCAGTCAGGGTCCCCTCGGTTGCATCATTGCCGGTCCAGGGTCTTGGATGGCTGGTTCGATATGATTCACCCATTGATCCTAGGCTACTTGGTCTTCCTCAAAAAGGCCTGGACCCCTTTGCTACCTTTAAAGTCTTTCAGTCGCGGGGTCTTTTGATTTTGAACACCACGTTTCCAAGTGACAGGCAGTACCTACCATAAGTCTCTCGACAAACCTCTGGTCCGCGGTCACAAAGTCCCGCTGTGTACCCAAACAATCTACACCCAAACCCCGCCTCCATCCAGCCATTCTTT
Source organism: Colletotrichum tamarilloi (assembly GCF_030869305.1). Taxonomy (NCBI): domain Eukaryota; kingdom Fungi; phylum Ascomycota; class Sordariomycetes; order Glomerellales; family Glomerellaceae; genus Colletotrichum; species Colletotrichum tamarilloi. Next base: position 950,155 of record NW_026849389.1, read on the forward strand.
GGTTTGTTCAACGCGAGCAAAATCAGCCAATACCGACAACATGCATTTCACCGTGATAGTACCGTTGGTACTATCCATCGTAGCATTCGTCCTCTCCTTCCTCGCCCTCTTCGCCGGGCACAAGGAGGGATTCATGGAGGACTACGACGTCGTCCGCCTCAACACCTCGACCCTGGGCCACAACCTCATCCCCTCCGCAACCTCGGAGGCTGATCCCGCTGCTACCACCGGCAGCTTCCTCGACAAATTCATCGACGGCGTAGGCGACAAGGTGTCCGACGTCCTCAACAATATCGGCAACGATGTCGCTGACCGCCTCGCCGACGAGTTGGGAATCTCCGAGTGGTACTCCCTGCACCTGATGGACGTGTGCCACGGCCAATTTTCGCCCAACGTCACGGCGCCCAACGTCTGGCTGAACGTCACGAACTGCACCCAGCCGACCCCTGGTCGTAAGTAAACTCCCGCTAGTACCTTGCCCTATCGTCTGTCATGGAAGCTAACATGGAAACACTAGCAAACGTGAACCTCACCAAGATGCTGGACCAAGAACTCGAAATAGGCCCTCTCAGCCTGAGTCTGTCTGACCTCAACTGGCCCGACACCATCGAGGACGCCATGGACAAAGTCAACAAGGCCCTCCTCGCCATCTTTGTCCTCTACGTCATGGGCATCGGCTTCTCTGGCCTCGCCATCCTCGGCTCGCTGGCCGCCTTCTTCCTCGGCTTCAAGAAGCGCATGACGCTCACCAATTTTGCCTTCGCCTTTCTGGCGGCTCTCGTGCTCTTTGCCGGCAGTCTCGTCACGACTATCGGCGCGAAGGAGGGCGCGAAGCAGATCACCGACATTGGCGAGGACGTCGGCATCTCGGCAAAGGTCGGGCAGAAGTTTATGATTATCTCCTGGGTGGCCTTCGCCGTCATGTTTGCGGCGTCCATATACTGGGTCACGCAGTTCTGCGCTGAGAGGCGGTCGCGCAGAGCGCCGCGCGGTTATACCGAGAAGCGCCATAAGAAGGGCAGCTTCTAAAATTCGAAGCAGAATTCTCGCCGGTTTGACTCGTTAAGAGTCGTCAAACCATAAGTGCGCCTTCACTTCTCTCAGATTGAGAAACCGCAGTACGAAAGCGATGTATTTGAAACGATACCCTTGTCGTGTTTGCCCCGATAGCTGGCATATCATGGCTATTCCCGACGTCACGATCCTTTTTTAAACCTTGTTCAAGATACCATTGTCGCGATATATAAAGCCAAAGTACACCATTTCATAGCATTACTTCTAGAACCACATGAATAAAGATGCCATCATTCAAGGAAACCCAGTGCCGGCTGTTGACACTCTCAGTCCATCGTTGGTGAGACTATAGCTGTGATTGTAACTTCCTCTGTATAAGTGAATATGAGTCAAGTTCAACTTCAATATGAGAACCCACGAATGAGGTATGATGAGCTGTCGAACTTTGTTCACGCTCTTCAACATCGGAATCTGCCTTCGGAGGAGACCCACCCCGGCTCCGGCGTCACGCACCCCGGAATGTGGGGTACGTCATTCCTCCCCAAACAGGCAACAACCACCATGTCTCAACCTTGGTCAAACGGACCCAACCTTGACCGTCGCCTTAGGCGCGCCACACTTCAACTACACCTCACCTCAAGGGCTCTTCAACTCTCATACTTCACCGCCGTCGCACCGTTGCATACCACGCTTTCACGGCTGTGAAGTTCCGTATCTCCTCGTTCTCCTTTTTACCTCCAAGTATAGTGCGTCTCCTCCCCCCCTGTCGGTAGAGCACCGTCAAGATGCCCTCCCTCCCGTTCTCAGACCGCATCTCCTCCGCGGCGAACATGCAAGGCCGCAACGACGACGGCGAAGAGGAATCCCTCCTTGGACGGGGCCAGCAAAAGGTGCGGCGTTTCTGGGATGGCTTCATCGACTTTGCCCTGCAGGGTAACATTCTCGAGATCGCCTTTGGTTTGATGTAAGCACCCATTCCCCTAATTATGCTCGACAAGCATGCCATCCTTAAGTATGAGGAGACGACTCAAGAGCAGGTCCCTCTTATATCAACAACGCTTACATGCAATAATGTTGTTTGAGAGTGTCAGCCAGCTTCATGTTGGACTTTTGCCAATATGAACGGGGATCCTGGTAGATTGACACATACTGCTTGATAGCATCGCGGCCGCCTTCACGACCCTCGTCAACAACTTTGTGCAGAACATCATCATGCCGCCCATATCCGTCATCTTCCCACTCAACCGCAACATGGAAGAAAAGTTCGCCGTCCTAAAGGGCGGCCCGAACTACACCCACGACAACAAGTACACGACCCTCGAGCGCGCCAAGGATGATGGCGCCGTCGTCTTAGCTTACGGGTAAGATTCTCCTTTAGTTCACGCACCTTAATTCTGCTTGATCATCACCACGGAAAGACTTCATGTGGTATCGGGTTCGTCCTCGTCCGGAAGCATTCGCCTTTGTGACTCTGAGGGATTACACACCCAAAGAAACTCGCTCAACCGTCTCTAACCCCCACATAGCTCATTCCTCAACCAACTCGTCTCCTTCCTCTGCGTTGGCATCTCGCTCTACGGACTGGCCCACTTCTTCCAGTTCTTCTCCCGGGAGCCGATTATTAAGCATACCGTTAAGTGCAAGTATTGCCGCAAGCGGATCAGCAATAAGGTAAGCCCTTTCTTCCACCCCCCTTCCCTCGGGTCTCAGGCACCCCTGAGATGACGGAAGAAGAGAGCCCGTTGAAGCTAATGTATCGAGCGTAGGCACAACGCTGCGTCAACTGCACCAGCTGGCAGGACGGACGTGAGGACCGGGCTCATCAGTAATGAGGCCCTCCTCCAGTTCTTCTTTATAATGTTGATGGGATCGTGCTCGAGGGGTTTTGCTTTTCTTTCTCAAACTGGTATTCAAGCATGTCAGGAGTGGGTTTGGCAGGGCAGCATCATGAAAGTCGGGTGTTGGGTGTCGGTGTGTCCATGAGTATTATTCCAGCATAGCAGGGTCTGGAGTTGACAGAGTTCAGTGCCGTTTCGTGATTTATAAAGTATTCACAGCATCATCATTGAAACCCAAGTCCATATTCTTTCTTCAATGAAGTGACTGAATCTACTTTACCACGTATTCATATCCGTGTTAATCCAAACACTCTCACTACTTGATGAGATGCGGCTACGTCACGCTCTGCAATACCCCTCTACTCTACTCGCCAACACTGTACTTTCCCAAGGATCCCATCTCGCACCGTTATACGCACGCTGTTTTTTTTTTTCTTTGCCGCTTCATCAAACACCAGGCATCGTTTCTTCTGCAACGCCCCCGTTCCGCCTGAAATACTCCTTTTGCGCGCACGGCGACATGATGTGGCGGAATGTTATAAACGCCGCACAACAGAGGACGAAGACGCCGCCAACGCACGCTAACGCTATACCGGCCTGCACGCTGGGTTCCATTGCTTAACTTGCTTCTGTAATTCTGCGAGGTGAGAGAGAGAGAGAGAGAGAGAGAGAGAGAGAGAGAGAGAGCAGGGGCCGAAAAAGAAAGAGATTGTTGTCCCTTGGCTTGCAAGTATGAATTCAATTCCTGGTTTGAGACTGTGGGAAAGGCGAGACGCGGGCAGTTTGCAATCTTTCATCTGGCTAAGTGGTGGACGCTGGGGAAGTAAGAGGTGGGAAATAAATTATGCTTCAATAGGATTGTATCTATACAACATGCTGCTCCTCATGTACAAGAACTATCGCGATTCGTTGCCCAGCTGTGCTGAGACTGGTTCAACAAACAATGCTTTGGTTGTCGTCGGTATGACAGCCAAAGAAGAAGAAAACACCTCGCCTTTGACTCACACAAAGTCAACGAGGTGAAGGGAAATCATCGCCACAACAGGCAACAAAAGGTCATTCTTGACAATGAATGAGAAACAAGCATGTTGTTACAGTTTTGACAGTTATTATGCGTCAAGAAAGGCCGCAAAATTATTCGCGAGGCTGCCTGTTGCTGTTCCCATAATATACCCAATGCTGGATGGCTCGACCGAAACAACATCTTCAAAGACCTGGCTCTGCCACCAGCATACTTAGAACATCATGAACCCAACTGCAGCAATTGCGCCAGCAAGAAGACCGTCCCGGGCGACACGGGGTGCAGCGGCGTTAGGCGTTGACGTCGAAGAGGCCTGCGCACTCGTGGCCGATGCAGCGGACCCGGACCCGGACCCGGACCCGCTCTGCGCCGATCCCGAGGAGGACGCCGTGGCCGTTGCAGTCGCAGTCGCAGTAGCGCCGGTCTGAGCTTGCTGCAATTTCTCCAGGCCAGCGGTGACGGTGAGGGGAACGTAGAGGCTTGTAGCCGTCAGAGGCGAAAGTCTCATGTTGGCCATCATGGCGGTGTTTCCGCTCTTTGTGACAATCTGCTGGTAGTCCAGGCCATCACCTGAAACGGTACCAATGTACTCGATTGATCTGGAAAAAAGAAGATTCAGCGACCATGGTCAAGATTTTCAACCGCCCACTATCGGATGCGCCTGGGTGATGGAATGACGAGTAGATTAGAGTGTGGGGACGACTTACACTCCGCTGGCGGTATGGTCAATGTGAAGTTCCATGGTCGACGGCCCTCCCACGAGGGTCATCAAGGCGGAGGGGTCGGCGCGACATTGATAATTCGTGCTGTTGGTCTGGCAGCTCACGATGTACGTTGTCGCGGTGGGATTAGCGTCCTTGATGGACGCGTCGTAGGGGTTGTCCCCGAAATAGGGGTTGAGGACGCTGATCACGGACGTGGTTTGCGCCGCGGCGATGCCCACGAAGGCTAACAAGGCTGTCGTGCAGTGCTTCATCTTGTGGTCAGTATGTGATTAAGAGGGCAAAGAAAGTTGCCCTCGTGAATATCGCGGCGAGGCAATGTTTTTCTTGGCTGGCCATGGTGGTTAATTTCCCGGCAAAGCTGTGCCGCAGGCTTACTGGAGGAACTGGGCCCGAGAGTCCATGGCCATTTCTGGTCAAGCGCTCGTGTCATCGTGTGTTGGTAGCGAGAAAAAAAGAAGGAATAAACCAAAGCTCCAAAACGTCAGTCCAGGCTGCTGTTGGCAAGCAATACTCCGATTGGACGCCGCGCAACAACGTTGGCTGTCATTCTGATGAAGAAAATCAAACGTTTTGTGTTATGGAAGTGATGCCATAAAACGACTTATTGCGAACCCGAATGATTGAGGCTCGCTGGCACACTTGAATAGCTTCGCACAATATGATTTCTGAAAAATCGGACTGTGACCTCTGTGCACCACGCAATTGTTTGTACGAAATATGAGGTAGCTAGCAATATGATATACTCGTCCCCTAGAGATGCTCGTTTTGGTGGAGTGCATCGTGTATCCTGCATTGAAAAAGGCATTTATTGCTGTTAACTAATACGCAGGTTAAAACTCGTCTAGCATCGGCATGCTGTAGACAGACGTTAGCGATTGGGCACTATGGCATGGGCGTGGTAGTTGTGCAAGTTGGAGCTGAGTTTATTTTGACATCTTCCGGTCTGCGACTCTGCGGGCCTAGATTCGCCGAACTGTAGCGGTGAGTTTACTAGGACGCTTCAATTGCAGGATGCCCCGGCCGGGAGCAGGACGGGTCGGATGAAATGGCAACATCGAAAGCCCTTGCTGGTTGAGCTCGGCGTGAGTGATGGGATGAAAGATGGAACGAACTCGTTGGAACAGTCGCTCAGAATAATCTTGTGGCCAGTGCACAGAGACGCTCACAGTACAGATCGAGACTGACTTTAGCAGTGCGACTGACTCCAACGTTGAGATGGTCACAAAGACGAAGGCGTGGTCACCGGCGAGAGCCGAGATAATCGTCTATCGCGCGTGGGTAGAAAGTAGATGCATCTGCAGCGGTGGATAATGACCACACATTGGGTCCTGCCTAACACGGATGAGGGAGTTGCAGCGAGCGGAAAGAGGGCCCCGAGACTCGCAGTCGGAGCCTATCAAACAGCAAATCGAGGCGGAATCGGCTCCCACTTGGACTTCACTTCCACTCGGGGTCCAGATATCGTATGTTCCACGTTGACGAGGGCATGGTCCATTCTGATCAGCTGCGATCGAAAGGTATCCAAGAAAGATCCGACAAAAGGAACCGTTGGGTGGCGGGGAGGTGAGACCGAGACCGTGATGTTTCTGAAGAGGGATTTTCTGGTCAGGCCGGGTTGTGGGCATGAAGTCCCGGAGTGATGCCCAGCATTAACGACGGGATGGGAAGGTGCTGGTGTTTTGGTCGAGGTTTCCTCATGGGATGCAAGTTACCTAAGCCTCCTCTGGAAAGGCAAGACCGCAAGAGTCACTGTTGTGAGTTGCGACTTCCTCAGTAGCGCAGCGGAGCGGGGACGAACGGGCATGACGGGGGCACGGGGGGGCCACGGGGGGGACAGCCAACCCCTGCCGGTTCCTGCCTGGCTGGCAACGTCCGGCCAGTCAGATGGCCAGTGACAAGAGGACCGTCTCCAGTCCGGGCGCCCGTGCCCACCCAGCTCATATTATTATTTTTTTCGAAATTCGCGGTCTTGGCATTTCTTGGCCTTCTTCCCTTCCATCCTCTCATCGTCGCCCGTTTTGTTTCCCTCGCCCAGCTGCCAATGTCCACCACTAGCATTGGATGATCCAGCAGCCGTCGGCCCTTGGCCATCAGGCGAGCCGCGGTGGATGCTACGGATACAGTGGTACACGCACACACTGCAGATACCTACTCCGTACGCACGCTACGGTTACCCAGCTATTATCGCACGCATTGAATCGCCCCCAAGATGGAGGTGCTCAGCTCGCATTACACCCACTGCCTGCAATGCAGCAGCAGGTCTACTGCTGGGTTGCCTTTTGGGAAGGCCGTTGACGGTTGAAGTCTCAACCTGACTGAACTGACGGGAAGCGCCGTTGTTACGAGGAAGCCAGCCTACGGAGCACACCTTACGCATACAGTGAGCATGAGGTCTGCCGAGACAAGGGCAAGCCACCTTCGTCTCCCGTGGGTCGTGGACCTTTGACCCTCTCACACATTCGCCGAGTCTCCAAAGGGCGCCGTACCATCTTGTCCAAAAGTCTTGGCTTTCGTCCCATTTTGCCAAAAGAATGCCAATCGCTCACCTACTCTCCCGCCCAGCCTTGGCCGGCAAGGACGGCGCATTGGCAAAGGCTGCAAAGTCCTCAATCTCTCTCCGACACGTCTTTCTACTCACCTGAAAGTTGAGCCGCTCCCCTTTGCTCGCAATACTGCTGTCACGACAGTAAATCTCCTTCACCGGAAACCCCTCCTCATTCTCTCGGCTCCGTTCCTAGCTTGCTCTTTTAAGGAAACGGACTCCTCCGACCAAGACGCAACCTTTCCCTGCTTGCTGACAGCTTCCGCTTTGCTGTATTCGTCGTACCGTATGCCATCGCTACAACCGCGAAACACCCGCTACGACCGTCCCATGCTATAACCAGGGTCGCTCACCACCGCCGCATACGAACAAACCCACTCTCCGCCCCAAAGAACGGCCAACGGCCTTTCCTCCGACCTTTCTCCTACTTTGATAGGGAAATCAACGGCGTGTCACCGAGTATCCGTCTGGCTCCCCCAGCTTCAACACCCGCCCTGTCAACCTGGTCCGCTGCATTGCATAACCTTGCCTTGCCAGTATCGGTAGCTGTCCGACCCATGAACCGCCTCCGGTGGCTAGCTCGTTGACGTCAAGCACTGCTGCGCCTTTCGACCGGCTCGAGACTCGACCAATCCACATTCTACGTCGCCACGATGAGGTGCTCCCAGCCTTCCGCCGCTCTGCTGTCACTGTGTTTCTTTTTCTCGAATGCCGTCCTCGCCGATGATACGACCACTGTTCCGATCTACCTGCCGCACTATGATGCGAATAGCTGGTCGCAGCTGCGGGGGAGTGTAATTTCAAGTGTATGAGACTCCCAATGCTGCCAGAGCTTCCTATCGAATGCGATTGCTGTGATCTAACTATTTGCGCCATCGTAGAATGCCAAAGAAACAACATATACCGTCTTCTGCCCGCCACAAACAAGCCCCAACTGCGACCTAGCCATCGAGTTCCCCTTCGTCTTCTCCGAGGGCGAGAGCACGCTTCAGTTCCACGGCACCAAGACATCAACTCTGTAGGTTCTCGCCTCCCGCAACACGTGCGTCGCTTGGGAAGGAGTGGGATAGCTAATTTTGACGTGGGCGGACAGCATCGCCGATCTGGGCTGCACATTGAGCGGGACGACAGCTGCGACATGTTCAGGATACTCGAGTCTAAAGAGCGGATACATTAACGGCAAATTGACGGGCCCGACCGAGGTGTCATGGACATCGACCATGACCGGCTCTGAGGTGGAATGGGGTATTCTCACTATGGCCGAGGAGCCCGCGGCTACAGCAACCCCAGCGACGACAACGACTGCCGACAACTCGAACTTTGACGACTTCTTGTACACGGATAGCCTGTCGCCTTCATTACCTGCCGAAACCAACCCGAGCGCTGCCCCTCGTCTTGGTCGCGGCTGGGCTCTCATTGCATCAGTATGCAGCATGGCAGTTGTCGCGTTGGTGGCATAACCGGCGACGTTTCTACGCTCTCAGACTACCTACCTACGGCACACTATACCCACAATGGCGATCACGAATGATCTGCTACTCGGAATCCGGAAGAAAACGAAATAGAGAGCGGCATCATCATCATGGAAAGGCAGCATACGAAGCAGATCAAAACTAGGAAACTGGATCTCGGGACAACGATTTGGAGAGAGTGACACATTATTGGAGTTTTGCCCACGTGTCAGCATAAAGGGGGAAGCAAGTGGAGTGTCGTTGGCGAGCCCATTGTCTTTTCTACCCACAGAGCTTTGTCATTTCTCGCAATGTGCTCCTTTTTGGAGTTATACCCCGTATCGGCGTTGAATTTATTTACGATCAAGGGATCAACGGCAAATATAAACATGGAAAGGACAGGAGGAGATGATTCCTAGTCCTATGATTCTTTGTGCAACCAGTTTCATCGAAAATTCGTGTCGTTTATCCACCGAGAACATGCCCGTCAAAACAATCTGTCACTCATCTCATTATCTTAGAATGAACGGATCCTTCGAGCAGTCGCACGTTTGACAGGATCCCCGCCAGATTGGTCGGCAGTCCTGCGTTACGCTCCACGCAAGACAACATGTGCGTGGAACGCGGACAGCTATTATACTCGCTTCTTGGACGATCGATTCTTCACCAAGCAGCAGGGCGACAAGCATGATGTGTTAATTTGAGGTCTTGAACATTAGAAACTTTCAGGGGTATGTATAGTCTTTCATATGTTCAGAAATAATGCCTTTACCCAACGCCAGTTACGCCTATTTTCCCTAGATTCCTTTCTACACAAGAGGCAAATGCCAAAATAGCAACATGGCGCCCAAGACGCTTGTGTATGTACATTTGAATAAGATGTTTGCTGCGTCACTTTGGCTCGGGACGGTGGCGAGAGGCGGGTCAGTCGTCGAATTACTCGTCGAGTTGTCGGTTGCATTCGTGAGGCTGGCGCAATGCCCGTCAGCGGTTGATCCCCCGTTGGCTCATTGTCCACTGAATGCACAGCGCAGGACACGAAAGGACGCAAAGAGGGTTGGTTTCCGCAACGGAGGTTGTCGCAAAAAACCTACTGGCTAACGACGAGACCCTGGATGATCTCGAGCGCGCTCATGGTCTGGCCCAGGCCGTAGCTGCCGTCGTCGCCGTCGACGTACCACTTTTGCCCGCACGTCACGTTGCCCGCCGTGGCCTCGCAGGCTTTGGCCGCCGCGAGCGCGCTCGGGATCAGGATCTCCTTGACCTCGGGCAGCAGGGCGGGCATGACGACGGCGGACTGCCACATGAAGCGCGAGAGGTAGCCCTTGAACGTCTTCATGTCCGTGTTGCAGGTGCCGACCGTCTCGCACGCGGGCTCGTACATGATGTTTGTGCTGTTCTCGTTGAGGGAGAAGAAGCTCTTGCGCGCCGTGGCGAGCATCTTCGTCGCGCGGTCCGCCCAGAGGACGTCGCCCGTGTGGTTGGCCATGACGGCCGCGCCGTAGAGGTAGATGCCCGTGGAGTAGGTGAAGGAGACGTAGTTCGTCTTTGTGCAGTTGTCGCGCGCGTCGGCGCCGTCGTAGACTTTGAGGTCGGCGTCGAGGAAGCCGACGGCGGCGGACCAGTCCCAGACGTACGAGGCCCAGTCCGCGTAGCGGGAGTCGTTCGTCGCGGCGGCGAGGCGGGCGCCGAGCTGGAAGAAGCCGCCGTTGCTGACGCTGTTTTTGTAGTTGAGGCCGTTGGGGTTGGACTCGTAGATTTGCCAGAGGAGCCCGCCGCCGCAGTGCGTCATGTTCCAGCGGCCCGCGAGGGAGTTGAAGATGTTGCGGCCCATTTGGAGCCAGGCGGGGGCCCCCGTCGAAGGATCGGGGTCGGGGAAGTTGCGCTCGGCGGCGGACATTACGGCGAAGCCCCAGAAGCCGAGGTCGTCGTTTCCTTCTTCGAGTTCGTGCTCGGGGGGCATGAAGTCATAGTTGGGCCCCGTGTTTACTTTTGCGGTCAGGGCTTGGGTCAGGACTGCGTTGTAGGTTGCGTCGCCTGTGTAGTGGAAGTAGTCCATCATTATGCCCCAGAGGGCGCCGGCTTGCCACCAGTAGTATGGTTCCGGGAGGTCGCCAACCATCTATGGAGATTGTCTTGTCAGTTCTTGTACTCGATGTTGAGACTATCCTTCTCGTTCGTGGAGACCTGAATTGTCTGTTCTAGGTTGACATACCTTGGGATCGCTGGAGACGTTTCCGTTGTAGTAAGACATGGCACCGAAAGCCAGACTGCCGGCAATAGCCTTGACCGAGTCTTGGGGCTCTGTTAGCAGAAGCTTTACATAGTTGGGAATTTGGGCGGCACCAACCTGCGTTATTTACATCGAGCGTCTTGGGCGATGTGAAGGCGGAGACCGCCGTAATAGCCACGGAGGCGATGAGAGTGGGCTTAATGAGGACCATGGTGGTGATACCAGGAGCTGATCTACAGACTTTGGGCGCGGTGAGTTGTCACCGTTCTGATGATAGGACAGTGTCTTCAAGAGACCAACTACTTATCCAGCGCCTTTCACAAAGGAATATTTCGGATATAGCAAAGTAGGGAATACTCCGTCAAAGAGGGACGTAGGGTGAGAGAAAACAGTATCTCCTAAAGGAATGGCTTTTTTGGGTGAAAGAGGGCGAGAAACAAGCAGCGAAACAGTTCACGAGAAACGAGAGGAGGTTGAGAAGCGAAAGTGGCAGCGCATAGTTTAGGTAATAAACAGGCAAGAAAGTATCCGATCTACATACAGGGCAACCGAGGCGTTCCTCTTAATGAGTGAAAAGGAACGTCGCAACCAGGGGGGCGAAGAGGGCAGTTCGCTGCTCAGGTCCCGGCGCGCGGTTCGTGAGGTGGCACTAGGAGCGTTGAGGGGTGAAGTTCAAGGAATAGACGGCAGCTCCGGCCAATGGGGGGGGGGGGGGGAAAGGCCACTCGCTGAACTTTTGGTTCGACTCAGCCCACCTTTCATCCCATGTTCCATCTCTTTTAGACTTCTTGACAGCTGCTCGTACAAAAAAGTCTCCTTGCCCACATGAATCCCGCCGGTCTCCCCCCTGACTCTTGGGGCGGGCGGTTGTGAACTTGGGTGTAGACAGGGGCTTCGACTGGGTCATCTCCCCATGTTTTGAGAAGCGCGGCGGCGGCCTTTAGTCAGGTACGCACATACGGATGTATATACTTGCAGTCTGGAGACGCTGCGCTGTCACTGGGCTGAAGAGCTGAGGAGGAGGGGTGGTTGACTGGTCGAAAGGGGAAGTTCCAACAGGACCAGAGCCGCCGAAAAGGGGGGGAGGGGGATGCGGGAGAGCGGGGTGTGGGCGGTTTGTGTGGTTCTCAATGCAAGCTTACAATGAACAAACTTGCATGAAGAAAGGGTATTTCGAATTGTGATTGACGGGCCAGCGTTGTACCGGGACAACCCATGGCAGATCGAAAGAGGATGGGATCATAGAAGACCTCTGGCTCTTTTGGAGTTCTGCTGTCCAGACATGTTGCAAGGCCGGCAATAACCAGGCAGGATGTCGACGATTGGGTCAGTGATTGGGCGCTTGTTTGGAGGAGTGGTGAGAAACCCTTGGACGGGATGATCTACTTGAGAGCCGCTAGCTCGGGTTACCGTTACCTCCAGCTCGACACATGAAACAGCGACGGCATCCAATTTTAGCCCTTGCCTAATGGAGAATGGCGGGGGCCTGGGGGTGCCTATCGGCAACCATGATTTCTGGAAATGGTTGACAAAACGGCGGTTGTTTTTTTCCCTCTTCTGTGGTGGCGCCGTGCCGAATGCCGGGTCTCGTAAACAATATGGAAAAGGTAATGGATTGGTTCTCGATGGCGCGTTGCTGGCGGTTCATTTCTCAAATCTACTTAGGTCGACTGAAAGCCAGGCAAGCACTGGCAGGGTCAATGGGCAAAGGCGACGACTCAACTGGATCAGAACCAATAAGGCAGATTATCAAGTCCTCATGGCTGTCGACATTTCGAAGAAACCCGGTGTGATAGCATATAGCTCTTGTCCAACGGTTGCGATTGATTGATTGTCTTGCCCGGCGCAGTTGCTCAAAATCACGTGATCATGGTGGGGCCGAATGTTTGAAGCCATCACGATCATCTCACAGGCGTTTAAGATATGAGAGCTGGGGGCCGTACGCAGTAGTACATAATTATTTCTGAGATAAAGAAGCCACCACTCTGCTATTGGAAATTTATAATGACGAGCACTATACATTTCAAATTGAAGAGTAATAAAACAAACCGTAAAAGAAAAAAGAATGGTCAATGGAGGTTCCAAAGCCGGCGCATCACGGACTGGTTAAGACTTCACGACCTTCTCCCCTCGACTACCTAGGCGGCCGCCCCTTTTGTTGAGATAGTAACAAGAATGGTTCTCTATATCCCCCCTTCGGCCTGTCGTCTGAGGTTGCAGATTGATGCCGCTCACATACATGCAGGGTGCCCAGCTAAACACTAGCAAATTCCCTATTATCTTGACATTAAAGAGACCTCGTCAATGCCTACCTACAGGCATTTTCCCCGAAATAATACTTTAATACTTCTTGTACGGCAAGGAGTAGGGGTGAGTTTCCCACACCCCCTAGTGAACGAGACCTGAGTTCTCCTACTTACAAGACATTTCGTACGCACATGGTAAGAATTAGCTGGAGATACATAGGAAATGTCTGGGGCATTGACTTTCCATGTTTACTCTGTGGTTATGCTGCGAACCCGTCTTCAACAAGATTGTCATGGGGCACACAAGACTGATACCTCAGGCTGGGAACACATACGTCCGAATAGCACTATAATCTTTCCTGCTCATGATATGAAACAGCCCAATTTAGAGTGCAGTCATCTTCAACCTGAAGCAAAGAAAGCTTGCGCAGTCAGGGATACCGATCCTGGTGGTGGTGATTCCTTTCTACATGTATCTCATGGTGACTCACTCCGGTCTCTATCAGCGACTCATTGATCCTTCATGTCAACTGACAATATAGATACATGATAGTCATTAAGATAAAACAGCCATCCTCAACTAAGAGGCAACTCAAACACGCCCACCTACTGCTTCGTCATCGCTTTAAGGCAGGTGATGAGGTTGTTGTAGTGGACGTTGATGTCTCGAGGAAGACGCCGGAAGAAGCAGCCGAGGAGATTCTCGATCATGTGCTCAAGATACAGAAACAGACGCCAGCCCTAGGCGTTTAATTACGAATTCATCAGAGAGAGAAAACTTGGGTTAAGGCATAAATGTCTAATCTTTATGCCTCCATATGATTTCCCACCGTCCCATCGCCCCGACCGAATACGTTCAATGCTATATAAAACACTTTTATTTGGCCGTCTTCCCATCATCTATCAATGCCTCGTTATAAACCAGTCCCATCTATGCGACCACCCCGTTCGCCGCCGCCTCCTTCTTCTCCTCGTCCGGCTGCCGCGCAGCTCCGCGCACCTCGGCCAGAACCTTGGCAATGGAGGCAAGGAACCTCGTGACCTCGTCCTCGGTACCAATCGTAATTCTCAAACACCCAAGACAGCCGTGCTCCTTACCGCGGAACCGCACTACGACGCCCTTGTTCTCCGCGAGGCGCTCGTACACGGCCAACGCCGTGACGTTGTCCGGCTGGCCCGCCTCATCCAGCATCTCGTACAACAAAAAGTTACTCTCCGTGCCGCCGCGCAACCTGCCGACGCCAGGTACCCGGGGAAGCTCGGCAATAATACGGTCCCGCTGCGTCAGGATCTTGGCGCGGTTATCCCGCATGACGGCCAACCCCTTGTCGGAGACGGCGTACTGCGCGAGCGCGCTGGTCGGCGTGGAGATGTTATACGGCGCTTTCATGGCGTTGAGCAGGCGCGCGACGGGCGGGGAAGCGAACGCGGCGCCGAGGCGGATGCCCGCCATGCCGAACGCCTTGGAGAGGGTCTGCATCACGACGAGGTTGGGCCACTCGAGCACCCACTCGGCCATGGAGCTGCCCTCGGGCGCGAAGTCTATGTAGGCCTCGTCGAGGACGACGACGCCGTTCCACGTCGGGTGCTCCAGCACGCGCTGGACGTCCTCCTTCGCTAGCACGGATCCCGTCGGGTTCCCTGGGGTGCAGAGGTACACGAGCTTGATGTTGTTGTCCGGCTCGCTCAGCGCGGCGAGGATGCCGTCCGTGTCCATGCCGAATTCGGGGGCGGCCTTCAGCGGGACCTTGACGATGCTCACGTCGTTGATCTGCGCCGAGACGGAGTACATGCCGTAGGTGGGCGGGCACGTCAGGATGCGGTCCTTGCCGGGGGCGCAGAAGCAGCGCAGCAGGGCGTCGATGGCCTCGTCGCTGCCGACGCCGACAAAGAGGTTCGCGGGGGCGAGGTCCTTTGCCGTGTGGGTGTGGGTGTTGCGCAGGCGGCAGAGGAGCTGCTTGAGTTCCGGTTGGTGAGGGTCCGGGTAGCGGTTCAGGCCTTTAAAGTCGATGCCTAGGTTGCCGGCCTCGAAGTCGGACTGCAGCGAGGGCCCGTAGGCGTTTTCGTTTGCGTCGAGGAGGACGTTTGTGCCGTCATCTTTGTAGTCGCTGGAGAGTGATGTCAGAGATGGGCAATGTTTATGAGAGTCTTGTGAGTGAGCTTTTTTGGCGAGTGAGAGAAACTTACTCTCTTGCGCAGCGATAAGGCTCGAGGGCTAGAATATTCGGGCGCGCACACGTTTCGAGGTTAAAAGGCGACATTGTGGCTTGGGTATCTGGAGAGTCTATTCTGGTCAGATGCTGTGAGGATACTGAAGCGGAGTGAATCCTTATATCACCAGTTTCGCTCTCACTTGAGTACGATAATCGACGTCGGGTTGAGTCAACTCTCGGCTACTGTAACTGGGTTCCGACAGCTGGGCCCGCCGACCCCGGAGCCATACGTCGGCACCTGCCCGGGCCAAAGCGGGTCATCAGGGAATGGCAATTGGCCAATGAGGTTCGATATGTTGCCTCTGTCATTCATCCGAAAAAAATCGATTTCTGAGATGCCCACAGGGCTCAGCGCAGATCGGGGCAACACTTGCGCGTAGAAACTGTAGGAATCCTGATCGTGATCCGTTGTAATCTCGGCTTAAAACAGGCACTCCGAAGCCGTCTAGCTCGGCATCGGCTCGATTCCAACGCGGCACATGGAGCAAAGTCTGAAGTGATGAAGCCGATTGATGATTTCAAGCCGCAAGTCAATGTTCGCAGACGACCTTAAGTGAGTACTGATTCGTTCTGCTTCTTATCGTTCCAGGCTTTCCACAGAGCCGCAATTCTGATATCAAATGGACTGCATAGAGAATAAGCACTTAGGTTCCCCTCCCCACGCAATTATGCAGTTGAATGAATGCATGCTCAAGTATGCTCTCATGCTAACTCAAAAGCTTATTCGGATTCCCAAGTCAGCTTCATCCTCGTTTTCAACGGGCGGCATTCTGTGATCTTCACCATACTTACACAGCCGAGTCTTAGCATTTCGATCCAATTCGTCTTTGGGGGCCAATGTCACTAGATTGAGCATGCATCTTGATCTTACCACTGACCAACCCGGACTTATGCCCCGCTCCTGGCCCGGGGTCGCGGGTCAACTGCCATCGCCTGCATTCAGCCTGAATACAGACGAGCACGCCAACACCACGGGTCTGGTCCAATTCCAAGCCAGCTTTTTTTTTTCTTGAATTACGGCAATGTCGGATGTCCATGTCGGTAGGTAGGAGAGAAACAAACAGGAAACCCCGCACAACCTATGTAGTATCCCTGGTTTGCATGACGAACGAGCCAAACAGCTCCCCGACCCATTCTCCAAGGATCAAGAAGCATTTCCAACTTCGCGCCTCACTTGCCGGCCGTAGCTCCTCGCGTCGGCAGCTCGACAGAACCAAGCTAGTGCTGGACCGATGTGACGGGTATGGAGCTCGAGGATATGTTTTCCCCAACTTACCCCTCATCCATGATGATGATGGGATCTGGGGAAATTACAGATATTTGATATCTCTTCTACCGAACTCCGCATCACGCGGGTTCGTCACCGCTCTCCCGCCCTGTACGCGGGGGGAAAGCTCCTACTACCTACGATCCGGCCCATTTCATAGGCGGCCATTCTTCGTCCGTCTCTGAATCGGTCGAGCTTCCCCCGCCCCTCCCGATCCTAGTGTCCCGGATGAAAGGACCTATGGCCCATCATGACGCAAGAATGTGAGGCTATGGGGGTCAAGCCATGGGTGAGAGCTATATGAACATCAATCCCCAGATACCGAAGCTATGGCGGTTGCTTATTCTGGTCCCCGCTGCCCTTCCTGACCTTTCGAAAGTGTCTGCCCGGCGGAGTGTTTTCGCCCTGCGAGTCTCTTACCGCCGTTATGCTCCCCCTCGTCGTCGCAGCTCTAGCCTCGGTGGCTACGGCCTCCCAATGCGGTCTGAAAAAGTTCGAGAACCTAGTGGCCTTCGGCGACAGCTACACCGACGAAGGTCGGCTCTCGTATTTTATCAACAACAACGGCACGGCTCCCCCGGCCGGCACTCTGCTACCGCCGAGCAACTCGACTGCGAGCGGCGGCTATGCCTGGGGCCGGATCGCGGCCAACTCGACGGGAGCGAACTACTACGGCTACGCCGTCAGCGGCGCCACCTGCTCCAACAAGATCATATCGCGCGACTTCGCAGCCATCAAGCAGCCGTTTCCATCCGTGCTCGACTACGAGATACCG
The DNA here is from genome assembly GCF_030869305.1 of Colletotrichum tamarilloi. NCBI lineage: Eukaryota > Fungi > Ascomycota > Sordariomycetes > Glomerellales > Glomerellaceae > Colletotrichum > Colletotrichum tamarilloi. The sequence goes on from NW_026849389.1 coordinate 967,480, forward strand.
GCGTACAAGGCTGACACGGCCTTTGAGACGCTCTATCCGAACAGAAAGGCGGACAACACGGTCTACGCGCTCTGGATCGGCACAAACGACCTGGGCTACGGCGCGTTCCTCACCGACACCAACGCCGCCGGCACGACCATCTCCAGCTACGTGGACTGCATCTGGGAGGTCTTCGACAACGTCTACGAGACGGGCGGGCGCCACTTTGTCCTCTTGAACATCGCACCACTGGAGCAGTCGCCGCTGTACGCCGCGACGGGACCGGGGAAAAGCGGGTTCGGGAACAGCCAGTTCTGGACCAACAAGACGGCGTACAATACGACGGAGACTGAGTTCAAGATGCTCGAGTACAGCACCAGCGTCAACACCATGTTTGACTACGGCGCGCCGTTCCACCTGCTCGTCAAGAAGCGCTGGCCCGGGGCGAGCTTTTCAATCTTTGACGTGCACTCTCTGCTGCGGGACGTCCACGACGACCCCTCGAGTTACTTATCGTCGCCTGCGAACGTGACGGCACCGTACCGGACCTGCGATGCGGTGACTAGGGCCTGCGTTGACTCGTCGGAGGCCAAGTCGAGCTTTTTGTGGTATGACGAGTTGCATCCTTCGGAACGTGCGGGTAAGTCTAGAGTGTTTAGCGGGCTCTTCTTTTTGTATGGATGTTGGGCTAACGTAAGTGATATCGAAAGATGAGATTATAGCGCAGAACTTCATCGACGTTGTGTACGGCAACTCGACGTACGGGACAACATATACGTCGTGAGGGCCTCGTATCCGGCCAGCTACTGTTGGGTGGGGTTTATGCTTGAAGGATCCATGGGCTGGTGGCCATGTTGGAGGTAAGATTAAGGGATAATGGAATGAAGCCTTTAGAATGTCTGTCTTGAGAGAACAAGAGTCGGCATGTAATGGTAGGAAATACAAGGAAGTCTAGGAACTGTAGGAAGGTCCATTTGGCCTGGTCCCTGACCTGGCATCAGGGCGTCTACTTAGCTTTCGGTGAAATACTAGGTACTTCAAGGCTCCAGCAGGTACTGCGATGCCAGACCATGCGAGGTGCTTCGTCTAGCGGCAGACACCTTCCTAGTCTCGACATTTAGACGTATTCAGAGGTGCGATATCACATCACTGCAAAGCGATTCTCAATCTTCCCAGTTTGACTTTGAATGATGCTAGTCTCTTACTTGCAGGATGAATGCTCTCTGCTAATCAGATTCGCGAGCATCAACAAAGGTACGGGTACAAGGTACCGGTAGGTAATTGATTCAATCGTGCCTTCCATTATTCTTAAGAAGTTTGAGGAAGGGGAGGGGAGACATGACCCTTGCCGGCTGCAGGCACATCCCTGTCATGTTGAAGTGGAGTCTTCGCTTTAGTCCAATCAAAGGGCAGTTTCGCCTCGGCTCTTCGACTGCTCGAATAACGTCCCGAGGTACGTACTGGCCACCTTTCGCACCTTCTGAGTTCCAAGCGCAGGTTCGCAACAGGTTTCCAATGACCCCGGCGCGTGCCCCCCTCCCCCCTTCCCAGAACGCCCCGCCGTTTCTCAAGCTCCCCCCAGGGCCCATGTGGAAAAGCAACGCAGGAAAATTCTGTTTCTGCCTTTCCACGTCCCTCTTGCCTATGAATGCCTGGTTGACACCTCACACAACACTACACACCGACACCCCGATATCTCGCTCGCTCGCTCCCTCACACACGCGGCTCCCTCATTTCTCACACACACCCAGACAATATTAATCGCCGGATCGCAACTGGACTGGAACTCTAGACAAGGTTACCGCCGCGCCGCCACACCCGCTCTCACCTTTACCTCATCTCACCTTGCCTTACCGCACACCGACACACCGATACCGCGCCGTGCCGTTCCACGCCTGGCCTTCCTATCCGTACCTTACCTTACCTCTCTCTCTCTCCGCTTGATGCTCCACGCCCGCCGTCACTCACACCAAGGCCGCATCTGAGGTCCTTTCTGTTGTCCTGTCGTCGTGTCAAACGTACGCAAAGGGTTGCTTTGCGTCCTGTCCCTTCGCTTCCAACCGCACCCTACCGTGCCGTCTTGCACCAGCCACCCACCCCTTCCGCTCTCCGCGTATCCTTCCATCTTACCTTTACTTTCTAAAAAGGTACCTACCGCGTGGGACCTTGCCAGCTTGCCTACCTTACGGATACTCCGTACCTTATCCAGCTCGGCGTCGTTCCTGATTCAAGTGGCAGCCCGGCGCAGACCACCACCCGATTGCCATCTGCTTGCTCTAGTCTTGTCTCACCGGCCCGCGCTGTGGCACTTTTTGGGACGCTCCTTGGCTCCTTCTTTACCAGATTGGACATTGTCAATCATCGAGCAATTACGGATACGCTTCTCACAATCCCTTCCTGCCTCATCTCTCACTGGCAACCTCTCATCTGGCGCCCCATCACTCCACGTCATCTCCCACCCATTACCCGTACCAAGCCCTTCACCCTTTCTCACCGTACCCATCTCATTCACTTTGGACCCCTGATTTCCACATTCTCACACCCCCGTGTGCTCTACTTCCCTCTACTTCCCTACTGTACCTACTGAGAGGTTTACCTAAGGTAGTGGACGAGTACGGACGAGACCGAGACAAACAGGGCCGGCCTCATCCCAGCCCCCAGGTACCTTATACCGCTACGCCATACCAAACAGCCAGGTACCCCCGAGTGCAGAGACAGGAACTGCTGGATTCGTTCCGTATGCATGGTTGTACCCTAATACGAAATACATCCATCATTGGCAAGTCGCAAGCCGATTCAATCCGCTCATAGGCCAAAGAGTCTGGCTGTCAGTTCGCTCACAGTCTATCGAAGAGACAAGCCAGCCCATTGACGCCGGACGATACAACCCCTGTCCCCCACCGCTCATCACGCACGTCAAACAGCAAGCAAACGAGCCAGTCATCCCGCCAGCCTAACAAACCTGCGGCCCGGACAGGCCAGGACCACCTCGCTTTACTCCACGCACTCCCCGCCGCCCGCCCGCCGTTCTTCTCTCTTGTTGCGATCGACTTGACGAAACGTCGCCCGCCCGCTGCGGCCGCGCCTCTCCCTCACCTCCTCCGCCCAGTTTAGGCCAACCCAGTCCAACCCAGCCAAGCGCGAGACAACAAGCGAACCAGCCAGCCAGCCAGCCCGTGTCTGACCGAGTCTCAAGCCCGAGTCTATTGCTACAGTACCTTATCCGTACGGATACACGCTCACACGCTCTTCTCGACTAGGCCCCTTGGGACCCCCCCGTTCAACCTGTTCCTTGGGACCATCGCGTCAAGCAAGCCCCGTCCCCCCAAAACCATAATAATAATAATAGCTCCGCGCCCATCCTATCCCATCCCGTCCCAGCCATGTACGCTCCCGGCTACGGCTTCTCCAATGTCCCTCCGAACTTCAACACCAGCGCCCCACCTCCAAACCAGAACCCTCACATGCAGCCAGGCTCTGTCCCAACCCAGCCGGGCCAGCAGATGATGTACAACCCTAATCAATTCGCTGGTATGCCCGGAGGCCAGCCCGGCTTCGTCGGCGGTCCCAATCCCGCCATGATGTCGGGCGCTGGCCCTGCAGGCATGATGCAGAACGCCGGCATGCCACACATGGCTGCCAATGGTCAGAGTGAGCTCCCCCCTTCCTTGCCCTGTCTTTGCCCGTGTGTGTGTCCACGTCTCGCCATCGGTCAGAGAGTCTCGTATCTGCGTCACGCCCTCTGATGCTGCCTCGTGGCAGCATGTATTGCCCGTCGATGATCGAGACAAAGATCGTGGTGCCACGAGATCGCGTCTGTCTTGCAGTCACTCCGTCACCATAGTCATCATCATCGTCAACGGACACCCGCCAAGCGACATGGCACCACAGCATCTTCCAGCATCTATCCATGGGAACACGCGTTTGCTAACATCAATGTCTCTACCAGTGGGCTTCCAAAACCCTTACCAGGGCAATCCATACGGCGGCAACATGCCCGCGCCGGGCGGTCAACATCCCAACTTTGGAGGAATGCAAGGCTTCCCGATGAATGCGGCGGGCATGACGCCTCAACAACAGCAGCAGATGATGATGCAGCAGCGCATGCAAGCGCAGCAGGCACACCAGCAGCAGCAACAACAACAACAGCAGCAGCAGCAACAACAACAACAACAACACCAACAAGGGCAGGGACAAGGCAATCATGGAAACCAAGGCGGCATGCAATTGGGCTCGACACCTCAGAGGCCGATGAGCGCGGCGCAAGGTGGACAAGGCTCTCCAAACAATGCGATGCAGCAACAGCAACAACAGCAGCATCAGCAGCACCAACCTCAACATCCCCAGAACCCTCAGCAGCAACACCAGCAGAACCAGCAACATCACCAGCAACAGCAGGGTCAGCAACAGCAGCCGCCACAATCGCAAAACCAGCAACAACAGCATCAGCAACAACAAGCTCAACATCAACAGCAACAACACCAACACCAACACCAACAGCAGCAGCAGCAGCAGCAGCAACAACAACATCAGCAAAACCAGCCTCAACAACAACAACACGCGCAACAGCAACAGCAGCAGCACCATCCCACATCGCAACCTCAATCACATGGCCAGACTCCTGCGGCGTCAGCGCACCAGCACTCGGCTTCCATCGCGTCCGTGACGACCCCTCAGACCCCGACATTCCCTCAACATAACCAGAACGCGACTGCAAATGGCACATCGTCGGTATCGACGCCCCTTAGTCCCGGCAGCGAGTCCCGCGAACAGGAGAGGTTTTCACTGTTGTTGGAGATCAATCAAGAGCTGTTGTTCGAGTCGATGCAGTTGCAACACACGCTAAGTGAGTTGAAGAAAGAGACACCAGGAGAAGGAGATCAGGCGAGGAAACCGACCCAAGAAGAAGGGTCGGTTCAGCAGGACTACAGCCAGTAAGTCACTAAGACAGACATGAGATGGAAAACAAAGGAATACTGACACTTTTCTTCACAGTTGCATGCGACGACTTCAAGCGAATCTCGCATACCTAGCCGCTTTGGCCGATCGCAAGGGAAACGTCCAGGTTCCTCCATCGCCCGCTTACCTGTCCTCCCCGCCACTGAATATGGCGCTCAAGATCCGAAACTCAACTCCGCCAGGCGACATTCCCGAGAACAATCCAGACCCGATGACAGACCGCGAGGAACGATCCAAATACCTATCTGAGCTGTACAGAAAGCTTCAAGCGCTGTTTCCAAATGCGGACCCCAAGAAGGAGCCACCGTTCCAGGCCGCGGGCCGCCCTCAGGGTCAACCGGGGCAGCAGGGACAAGGTCAGCGGCCGCCGAGCCACCACGCGAGCCCCGCCATGGCTCAAGCTCAACGGCCCATGCAAATGCAGAACATGCCCGGAGCACATCAGCAGCAGGGCATGTCTCTATCATGATCAAGGCGTGAGGAAGCGGCATGGATCGGACTCGGCCATTGGGTAACATGGTGGTGTTCAGGACCCTAGGGAGATGTATAAAAGAAAAATAAGTCACAGTTTTTGGCGCGGGTGGCGGGTTCTCCCGCTGGCGCCCTCTACGTTGGAGAGCCATAGCTGGAGATGTCCGCTACAAACTTTGTTGCGTTTGGAGCTGTACGAGGTGCAATCGCGCGGCGTTTGATGGATTTAGAGGAGGCCGTCAGCCAAGTTTGCATAGACTATACTCTTTGGAGCCGATGGAGTTGCGGCATACTGTGTGTTATATAGGTCGGCATAGGAGAAGCACATTGGCTCGAAAGAGGTGGATGAGACGAATTGAAGATTGGATAATCAAAGGGCAGGCGCTATGTTGTCTTGTGAACTGTCACTGATGTGTGTGCTTATTGGATCCTCGCGACCCCAGGATCGGATATGTTTTGACTCGGGCCGGTGACAACCGATACCGAGACAGCTTCATCGACGGCCGTGCCATTCTATGCGGTTTGTTGCGGTTGTACAGACATTAACTAACACAACGCGATGAAGTCATTCATGGATGTGTATCATTGAGAGAGAGGCATATGTGCCAACACCATCGAATTGTCTTGACTTGGATGATATTCACGATCGTATTAGGATAGATCGAGATATATCTTATGTATACGATAATCTCTCGATACCAACATATCTCTATCTATAAGGTCTATGGAGAGGTGCGCTTGGGGCTTGCGTAAGGACGACAGGCAGGTGGTGTAAGGAGAACCTCATAATCCCGCGCCACGGCAGGTTTTGTATCTGACGCTGTCTGTCCCGAGTGAATGGCATACTCTTACACGTCTGTGGGTTTTCCGAAGGGCCGTGGGCTGGAGCTATGGTACGGTGCCACTGCCCCCCCCCCCCCTGCTGTCCCATCGTTATGAAAAAGGATTTGGGATATGCAGACTCTGGATGGAAGCTACGGGATCTGAACCGTAGTGTCTGTGTGTACATGGAATTCGGAAATGCAAGAAAGTCTCGTGATGGCGATATTGAGAGTTTAGGCAGCGGAGATACGTAGTGATGGCATTCTCTGTACCTGCGCGGATACGCATGTTGTGTGTATGCGTACCATGCCTTGTCTACGAAGTGTACATCACTTGTGGATCGTGGATATCCAACAGGTTTACGGATGCTGTGAAGTCACTGTAGTATGAAGGCTGAAGCCGAGGAAGGACCCCTTGGACCGCTCGTTGGGCTGGGCGTTTGTGGATGCGGTTGGGTACTCGGTAATACCCGGCAAATGGGAGGAGGGAAGAAAAAAATCACGAAATGATGAACAGAGTGGAACCCGAAAGCTCCCCGCCGGCGTGTTTAATCCCAGCGCTTGTCATTCGGCGGGCCATCCAGGCAGCCTTCTCTTTCGTAGAGGTTGGACTCTGGATTGGAGGATGGGTTGGGAGATGACGGAAATGTGCCTGCCGTCGTGCAGCACGCGTGGAAGCTTGTTTCTGTGCAGGTGTGCTGCAGCTTGCAGGAGGGGGGGGGGGGGCATGGCCTGTGATTGGATTGCTGACGGGTGCTAGCGGTCCCGTACCTTGCAGAAAGTGGCTGCTTTTTTTTTTTCCACGCGTGCCTTTTTTTGCTGCTAATTTCGTCCGAGCTTTCGAGATGATTTGTTGTATTTTCTCTTGGGTTGGTCTGGCCAGCCACGGTCTAACAGATAAATAGCTATTGGTCCTTTGTTTCGTTGGCGGTGTTGATCCTTTTTGACCGTTGGTGCTAGAAATAGGGGGTTTGGTGATAGGAATTGCCATACTCCGTACAATTGATGCTGTTCATGATCAAGCGAGGTACGGATACCCAGGTAGGCGAGTGACAAGCGGCGAAGTGATGTATGTAAACAGTTCCCGGGTTACACGTCAGACAAGAGGGCGAATGAGCGCGTGGGATTCGCGGTTCTTCGTTTGTGAACCCTTACCCCCGGTGCCCGCCCCCTTGGGAAATTGAGTTCCCCTCTCTTGCTATCCGGTTCATATGAAAATGTTGTCATCAATTAAAACGCTTCTTACCCGGGCATCGCGTCGTTTGTCAACTCCCTCCATGGCGTCCGAGGCTGCCTAGCTGCATTCTAGGCAATAGTCATCCGTGGGCACACTTCGTACATGCATAGGTAGTATCTTGTTTGCGAGCTCCCTTTCTCTCATGACCGCCCTGTGATGTGACCATTGAAACCCATACTCAAACGATGAAAGGGAAGCATGCAAGTGGAAAGAACATGCCACAGCAGGGCTCTAGGTATCATCTATCCGTAAGGTAGTTAGTTCCCTTTCCCCAGCATGGATTCCCGAGTCCCCCTTTGACCGCTCACTTCATTCCAGACCAGTCGAGATTCGCCCAATCCCCATTGCCAACGCAACCCAATCTCATCTGATCATCACCCCTCTGCCTTGTCCCCTGCCGCACATCCCGCATTCTTTCGTATGTGCCTATCCATCGGACCAAGACTTTTTTACTACCCCGTGAGACCACTACTCCGTGCTGCAACACCACCACCAAAAAGCCGCCACCAAGACCTTGGGGATCGACCGGGCTTGGAAACAAACGCCACCTGGTATCCGCGGTGATCTTAGCTAAACCATACTCGAGCTTCCCAAGCTATCCGCGCTAGAATAGGCGAACTCTTTGGCCCTGGCAACGTCTGAACTGCCACTGCCTGACTGCTCAGCTGTGGCTGCCTCTTTCTCTCGTTCGTGTCTTTCAGTGACCGCCTCCCCCTTCCCAAGTCCACGTCTCCCGGTGGCACAGGGCCTGTATGTAGTCATAAATTCAAAGTGCAAGTGGAGGAAGTACCTACGGATTACAGAGGGAGAAGCTGCCTGCTGCTGCCCTGCGGAGTACTCTGCAAGAATACTCCGTAGACTGAGATGCTATCCAGGAGATTCGGGAGGCTGCAATTGCCAGTCCATCGGCATCCACCTACCCTGGGCCGCCCACCCCAGCGTTTCAGCGTCCTTGGCTCCTCGATGAAACGACATAACCACAGGAGCACTTGACCAAGTTGACTGACACGCCTGCAGGCCCAATCCCAATCTCAATCCCCTCCTGTCGCCGTCCAATCCTTTCTTGATTCTTCCAGGTTGACTCTTCCAAGCTCCCGGTTCTCCCTCCAGTTCCCATTCAATCCCTCAAAGTTCGCCCTTTGCCCTCTCGACTGTTCCAGGCTTACCTACTCATCATCCTCCCCCCGACTTCGCTCGCGGCTCTTCCAAGGAGGCTGCCCATCTGTGGATTCCCCCCCGTTTTCTTTTTTTTCCCCTCCCGCTGCTGCGCTGCCGTGTCGTTCGTTACTCGATACCCCCTGGCTCTCCATTGAACAAGGAAACCGTTGGAGGAGATATTTCGGGACCCAAAGCCACACCCACCCGCCGTTGCAGCAAGCAGCAGCCAGCCAGTCACTTTGTTGGACACAACCACCACCCGCACCGAGTCTTGCTCTCTCTGCTTGCTGTGTTACCGCTGCCAACCTTGTGCACATCCCTGATCATCCGCATTGCTTGTGGCTTTTCAACTCATTCTCCTGCCGCTCGCCCTCCTCCCCCCTACCCCGTACGCAATTCATTGGGTACGACAGTCTTTGGGCTCGCGAGCCGCCCACCGAGAACGTTGAACCACATCGAGCCTCGAATTCGGGAAACTTGTCGAGAGACGAGATTGGCCTGCGATTTTATGAGTCTTGGAAACAGGGCCACGGCCGCGCGCACTCGTCGTCGTTGACCGTCCTACACGCATACTGTGGGATCACCTTCGACGAGTCCACATTCCAGTCCCTACTGTGATTTCTTGTTGCGAAAACACCAATCAAGCAGTCGGGCGGCCTGGCCATGGACCTGGCGCTGCAGCAACGGGATGAGGTCGACCACAACACCGAGCTGACGCATGCCAAACCCGACACGAGACCCGCTGCCGCCAACGCCAACGCCAACCAAGACGACGACGACCACCGGGAGACGACGCCCAAGATGTTGGCCCACGATTCCATGGTCACTGTCAGGCTTTCCGAGCCGCCTACTCTGACCCTCGACACCAATGTTGGCCCCGATTCACCCCCGAGGAGGAGACCTAGCACTGTCAAGATTGAAAAGCTTCCCTTCCCGACAGAGACGCTAGAGGTCAAGACTCAGAATCAGCCAGAGGACGAGACCGACGACACGCCACCCAGCGACCCTACGACGCCGTTACCTGTTACGAACGCTACTCGGAATCTTCAAGACGAGCTTGTGGACTGCGAGGACGAGGCCGAAGAAGAGGGAGACCGCATCACTTCACTACCAGCTAGGGGAACCCTACTCGAGACGCCCATAGAATTTAAGAGGCCCGTGGTGGACGAAGCTGAAGAAGAGGACGAGGAGGAAGTCAATTGGGACGAACTGCAGAAATCCGAAGCACAAGAACCTAGGGACGCGGATACAGATAGAGTAAGTGCATCCTGTGGCTACTCAAACAGCAACTTTGTCGAGGCTCACAGTTCCCAGTCTACAGCCATGTTGCTGGCCATGCTAGAGCAGGAAAACGATAAGTTGGCGACGAACCCCAAGACCATCAAAGTTCAAGCCGTGGAACAAGTGGCCGCTTCCAATCGCCCGAGACCGCCATCAATGGCACAATTACGACACATGGTCCACGGGCCAACACCACCGGCCTTGCGATACTCGATGCTCCCGCCGCCACCAATGACCGATCTCGAGTTTTACGCCGCATTGGTCAAGGACTATCAACAGACGGCAGCTCGATTGCCAACGCTTCTATCGAACAAGATACGCAAAGGCATCCCCCCTCCGCTACGAGGCGTTGTATGGCAAAGCATGGCAGGCGCAAGAGATTCCGCACTCGAGGAGCAATACGAGCGATTCACGGGCGAGTCGAGTCCCTACGAGCCCATTATCGGCAAGGACCTCGGTCGGAGTTTCCCTGGAGTCGACATGTTTCGCGACCCCGAGGGCGACGGACAACGCATGCTCGGCCGGGTTCTCAAATGCTTCAGTCTCTACGATACGAAAATTGGTTACTGTCAAGGGCTGGCTTTTCTTGTTGGCCCTCTCTTGATGCACATGCCCGATAAACAGGCATTTTGTGTTTTAGTCCGGTACGTGTCAAAATCCCAAAAAGCAAACCCGACCAGCCGCCCGGCCCCCCTCACCCGATTTCCTGGGAAAAGGGGTCCGAGAGAATAAGCAAAACAAGGTTTCGATGCAAATGCACATGCAACGTTGAGGCTAACATGTTGAGATGGGCAGATTGATGGAACGATATGATCTGCGAAGCTGTTTCCTGCCAGACCTGTCAGGACTGCATGTCCGCATCTACCAGTTTCGAGAGCTTCTTCGAGAGCACATGACACCAGTATCGAACCATCTGGAGGAATTGCAAGTCGATCCGGCGTACGTTTCACAATGGTTCCTCAGCTTTTTTGCTGTTACATGTCCCCTGCCGATGCTGTTTCGCATCTACGATGTCATCTTTGCCGAGGGGGCCCCGGAGACCCTGATGCGGGTCGCCCTATCCCTGATGCAGAAGAATCAGGCCCGGATTTTAGCGTGCACCGAGCTCGAGGATGTCATGCAACTTCTCCTTTCGAGGGGTCTGTGGGATTGCTACCATTACAACGCAGATGAATTTGTGCAGGACTTTGTCAGTTTATCGGGCGTTGTCACCAGAGAGACATTGCTACAGTTGGAGCAGGGGTACAGAGACGCGCAAATTGCTAGCGCTAATGCGGCGCGTTCCTCCGACGTGACCACTGCAGCCTCCCGATTCCTCGGCCGCATTTGGGCTTCCTCCACCATCATCTCCCCGAAGTCCTCCTCCACCCTCAGCCCGGGCCTCACCGCTCCGTCACGGCCTTTGAGCATGCTGCGCAGGAGCACATCGAAGCAGAGCCTGGCCTCCACTCTCAATTCGATGGAAGCCAGCTCCGTCAGCGTTCTCAGTCCTGCATCCACCGAAGCCACCACCGTCTCCCGAGATTCATCAAACACCGACAGCGCATCCATCCGCGAATCGACGCCCATCCCTAGCGGCGGCAAGGCCTTCAATGGCGGCAAGAACAACAAGGAGAATGCACTGCACACCCAGATCGAAGACCTCCTCACTGCATTGACCGAATTGCAACGAAACCATGCATCGCTCGCAAACGAACTCCAAAAGGAACGGGAACAGCGCGAGGACGATAAGCAGGCTGTCCGGTCGCTACTGGACGGTCTGCGCAAGAAGGCCAGCAACGACTCTGTCGGTACCGATGCGAGCGTCGATACTCTCAAGGCGACCGATGACCCCGCAAATGAGGCACGCGAGGGAGGCGAGGGAGATGTGTCCACTGCCAAGACAGGCGAGCAAGATACCCCGTCACCAGGAGACCTATCACAACTCCTCGATAATGTCGAAGAACGATTTGGGCGCCATGGCGGCGTCGGCGTCGAACGCAGAATGTCCAGAGGCGAATCCAAATCGCAAATGCAACAGGAATTGCAGCAACTCAAGGACCAGCTCGCCAGCGCGGTATCACAGTCTCAGGACTACAACCGAAAAATGCACGACCTAGAACAAGAAATTACAACACTTAAGGATCAAGTGCGGGAATCCCACTCGCATACACGCATCTTGCACCAGGACAAACAGCGACTGGAGAAGCAAATACACACGATGAGAGCGCGGGCATCCGCCGCCGGTGCGGAGAGTAATACTCAGCCCGATGGTGATTCGCCTGTGAGGAAGAGTTCTGCTAGTGGTGCGAGCGGCTTGAGAGAGTTGAAGCTTGGTAGGAGCAAGTCAACCCCGTCCCAAGCTGGATCGATATTCAGCAAGCGTTCCTCGTCAATGCCGAAGCCTCACGACTCGACGCCACCACCGGCTACACAGGCGCCGCCTCCCGTGCCGGCTCCGCCACCGACGGATGACCAGCACGAGGCGTTGCTGTTGGAGCTCGTGCAGGCCAAGACTTCCGAAGCTATCGCCAGGCAAGAGGCCGAAGAGACGAAACAAAAGCTTGAGAGCTTAAGAAAGGCATACAGCCTCGTTACTGGAGAGGCAGCACAGGCACAACCTGCAGCAACGGCGGCAGGAGCGGCAGCGTCAGCGGCCATGGGCGTATTTGGTCGCCTCACGGGAGCAGCGGCAGAGCCCGTCAAGCCGCCGACGCCCGCCCCAGCAGCAGCAGCAGCCGCCGCAGCAGCTCCCGCGCCCGCGGCGGGAGGCTTCTGGGGTTGGAGGAGATAACCAGGACCCTGTTCGACCTCTTTCATGATCACATCGGCGTTCCAAACCACAACAAAATTAGAGGAGCATTCGGAGCATCTAGATTATTTTGCATTCGGGTTCTTGCAACGGGTACCAGGCCCGTCTGCTTGTCACACCTTCATCACTGCATTCGGAAAGACAGGGCAAGATGGCGGCTTTTTGCATCTGTGGAAGTAGGCCTGCTCCACGCCTGGAGGAGCATTCTTTTTCTTCTTCTTTTCGAAACACAACCCACTGCACGGCATTGGCATTCTAGACTGTTTACTGATTTTTGTTATTCCATTCATACCATTCATGGCATCGGAGTTGAAGAAAGGGCACTTTCCACACCCCGACGGCGGGAGCGGACGGATTATCGTCTCCGCCCTTTATGAAACTAGGGATGTCCGCCGGCCCCATTTGTTTGTTTTTAAAATCCTCTCTCCCCCCCCCTTCCCCCCTCATGAGCAGGGAGGGATTTGGAGGGTTTATCGGAGGAGCAGGACCTTTTTTTGTCAAAATACAGATAGTATCAGAATACCAGTGGGAAAGAAATTCAGAGTCATGAAGGGATAATCAATCAATACCATGAATCAATCCACGATACGCTGCAAAGTGACTGCCAATGTGTCCTCTCCTGAGTAGATTAGCTACAAGGCGATCTCCATAGCATCTGGAAAGTAGAGCTGTAAAAGCGCAAAGCTACCCTTATCAGTGGTCTGTGAGTTCAACACCCCCCATGCCCATGCCCATGCCCATGGGGGGGGGGGGGGGGGGATGGGGACTGGAAAAGGCGAACCCCTTTTTCTTTTGACCCGTTTGGGCAACATCGTGGGTCCTTGATGTTGCATCTGCAGAAGTTTTGGGTTTGTTTGGCTTTTTGGGTGACCCACGTCGTGAGTTGGGTATCTGTTCTGTCTGTGCTCGGGACCACACCTCCACACTGTTTAACTCCATCGTTTTGCATTACTAGAGGATTGCCGTAGTATATATAGACGCTACCCTGCCCTCGAATTCCGCACTATTCAACCTTAACCCTTTTCATAAGTCTCTTATCCTTTCTTCTATTCTACCCTCTCCCTCGTCAAGGGATCGCTAGAATCGTAGTTTCAATAGCTTATTAATAAGCTAGTATTATTATTTAGAAGTAGGTAACTTACTTTTATATATAGGTACTAGGAGTCTTATTATCGTAAAAATAGCAGTAAATATACTAGAGTACTTAAGAGAGCTTTTTAATAGATTTCTAATACTATTTAAAGTAATTATCTTCGAGCTATAAAAAGAAGCCGAGGTACTATATTAATACGGCCCTATCCGTCTCGTTAGTACTAATAATACCCTTCTTAGTATGGGATATATTAGTAATACTCTGCGGCCGTATTATTACGCTTCGTAAATTATACTTAACAACAGCGAGGATTTTAGCGTTTTTTTTTAAGTCTTTTATTAAAGTCGTTATCGTGGGGTTAGTTTAGTTATTAGTATCTTAATAAGTATTTTAACTTAGTATACTCAGAGGCTCTTATAGCTCTTAATAAGAGGCTTTTAAAGGACTTATAACTAGACTTTTTACCTATTACGGGTAAAGCTATTATAGTTAAAGCTATAGCAATTAAAACTATAGCGCTATTTACAGACCTCGATAGTAAGTAGTTAGTAATATAGTTATCTTTCTCTTATAGTAAGCTTAAAAAAATATCTTAATTTAAGTGCTAAGTGGGCACTATATTATTTTATTAAAACTATATTCTTATACTTATAACTTAGAAAGAATTAACTTTCTTTGATAATAAGGTACTCAGACTATACCTCTAAAGTGTGGCGGTGCGGTGCTGCGATGGTGGGGATGGTGTTGTTTTCACATGTGATAGCTGTGGCGCAGGAGACTAATTTACTTTATACACTACCCTAAGAAAAAAAAGCTGGGATGTTGCTGGTTTGGCGTGCATGTTGCTGTGGTAAGAGTGGATTTCGATGCTCTGTTTACTATCTTTTTTTTTTCTTCCCTTCTCTTCTGATATTCGTTGTCTGAGAGACTGATGGGTCACTTTTGGTGATGGAGAATATCGACACTCTGGTCAGCTTTTTTTTCTTTCCGTTTGGTGGTGGTGTGTGTCTGACCGAGACATTCTCGCTCGCATGGGAGGGTTTTGTAAGCCCTTTTGTTCGGCTGGACAGATGCAGCAGCCACGACTACCTTACTGTAAGGTAGATTACAAAAGTGGTACATGTGGTCCCGTGAAGAAGGATACCTTGGCTCTAGTGTTGACTTGTCACTTGGAAAAAGACATGTCAAGTGTCGAGTGACAAAATAAAGAACATGGTCTCTGTCAAAACCCATCGTCTTGTCAGGGTCCGGTGGCAGCGTTTGGCACGTGTAGAGAAGGGTAGCTGGGGGAGCTGGGGCACGTGCCGCAAAGACCGGGCGTTCAGGTCCGATTCACGGCCGGCGCGGTAGAGAGGACGGACGGCCGGTGCGGGCTACGACTGATGTTATTTTGTGGCTTGCCTGTGCTTGAATGGCAAGTAATGGAAAGGATGGGTTCGTCTGATGGCTGTAGCTTCATTTGCAACGGTGAGCTGGCGTGTGAGCGTTGCTGGCGGCGGGGATCATAATGAAGTCAAGGAAGCCCTAGCTGTCGTATCTCAGAGGCTATAAGTGATGTGCTGGCAGGTCGTCAGCTTTCAGATGTGCACGGGGATGTCCTGGATCCAAAGGTTGGGCGTCTGAGCAACGGATAAGAAGGCTCTTTGAAGTTGTAATGTACGGGAGGGTCGAGGTGATATCGTGAGTTTTTTTTCTCTTGTGGTTGCTTGGGAGTGGTGGAGGGGCTGAAAGTGGACGGGCCACACGGCGGCGCTAGGGAGTGGGTAGCTTGTGTGTTGCTTGTGAAGCTAGGACCAGGCTCGATCATCGTGGGTACCAAAAGTAACAAAAGTGAGTACGCAGTAGGTATGCTTCTCCAACCTCTTTGGGTAATGTGCCACGAGAGGAGGGTTGGGTGAATGAACAGGCTGGCTTCTTTGGTAACGACGTAACCTGGAACGGGAATCACGGTGGCTTGCGTGCGTGGCCCGTCTGCAGTTGTGGCACGGTAATGAGGACACAACGAACGGCCTGGCGCAAAGGTGAAGAGACTGAGAGAGGAGGGTGGCGGGCAGCTTGCATCAGATATCAGCGAGATGCCATGGTTTCAAAATTTCCAGGATTTTGAGGTGATCCCCGGTCGCTTCAGCCGCTGCAGTCATTAGGTAGTGTAGAATACCTAGTGGGCAGCCAATTCTAGACCTCTGTGAGCAGGAAGGAAGACTGGCAGCAATGGGAGGAAGAGAGAGGAAAATGCAGGAGCACGTCACATGCCTGCTGCATAACTAGCGGCCAACGAGGGACGCTACGCAGTGGGATGACGCCAAAGACGGAGGGGGGAGGGAAGACTGACATGATACTTCGTCATTGGCGGACACGGCGTAGCAATTGTATGGCGGCAGAGCCCCTTGGAGCGCGTCTTGGGGGGCGCCTAGGGAGGTAGTCCGTAGGTACCGAGCGATTGGTTGCTGTGGCATAGCTTTTGCGTCATCACAGGTCGGAAACCAAGCTGGGCACGCAGTACCTACGCAGTACGCAGCAACTTGACGGGCACTAGCCACACCCCGACCCGCCGCCCCTCTTTTTTTTGTCGTTCCCCGTCTGCGTGCTGCGTGCGCTCGCCAGTCTCTCTCTCTCTCTCTCTCTCCACCATGCAGTCATTGGTATTCGTGCTGCAGTGCGATACCTTGAGTAGGTGTTCGTATACGGAGTACTGGTGGTGTAGGAAATGGTGTAGGACGAGCAGTACTACGGGGTATCTTAGACGGGAGTGTGAAATAAGGGAGAGAAAGCTCCTCTACGTGGGTCTTTTCCCGGCTAGTAGGTCCTGTTTGGGAGAAAACAGCGTCACTGCCTCTTGCCAAATTCCCAGACGGGACGGAGGTGACGGACTGATGGAGTTTCCCATTGCTCCTTCTCGGGTCATTTCTTACGCAGTACTTTAGTCCTGTCGCTGTTGCTTTGCTTCTTGAGGTATCCTTTGCTCCCGCTGGCTGGCCCGCCGCCGCCCTGGGCTTGTCCTGGCAAGCCTGGCCTGCCCGGCGTTGGCACGGACGCTCCCAGTGGGCTCTGCGGTGCTCCTTTCTTCTTGATCTTCATTTACATCACTGCCACCCAGCAGCAGCACCACCGGCAGAAGAAGCAGTAGTCGCAGCACTGCCAATATTCGTACCTTACCTTCCTACCAACCGAGCCACCTCTCACTCACACACAAAGTCTTTTTTTCCCTCTCCCCCCTTCCTTGCCCGTGCTTTTTTCCCTGACCTTCCACCTCCTGCTGCCGGTCTTGCACCCACCTGGACCTTACCCACCCACACAATCACAAATACACGCCCTCACCTTTCCGGTTTACACCTCTGCCTGAGCTTCCAGACCTACCTTACCTACAGGCTACACACATCATTGCAACAAAAACACCTGGCCTTCCTCTCTTCTCCTCCTACCTACCTACAACCCTTTTTCTACATCTCAAGAACTTCTCAATACCCCAAAGCTTCTGCCACTTGCTTCTTACCAAAGCTACTCTCTTCCATCCCACCCAAGCTTCGATTTCTTGAAACGCAAACAAGGTAGCTTTCTAGCAACTCCACCATCACACGACACCTCCCATCCGCAACTGCCCGACCGCAGTATTTCCTCTCCTAAACAACAACACCACACATACATCGCCAGAATCCTCGTTGCGATCACACACAATGTCTGACTTCCCGGACGCCCCTACCACGGCTCCTTCTGCCAACGGTACTTCCTACATCCAGGCTACCAAGGAGAGTAAGGTACGTTATCGCTGTCCCTCGAGATCCCGCCATTCCCGCTCCAGATCTCCCCCCTCATGCGAACATCCGGCTAACTTGTGCGAATAGTGTTTCAAGCTTCAATCCCCATCGCCAGCGACCATGATAAGCTAACAGTTCCCTTCCAGACGCTGCCGCTGCCTACCAGCAGGTCGCTTCCGGTACGTTTTATTTCCCCACGTCTCCCTCCCATGACGTCTTTGTGGCGCATCGTCAAATACTGACCAGAATCCTTCCTTTCAGGCCCCGTCGCCCAGAGTGTCAAGGACCAGTCCGCAAAGACCTCAAATGAGTTCGGCAACCTTGCTGCCTCTCGCAAGACGCCCGCCAACCCCGCTGCCACCGGCCAGCCCTTGACTCACTACCACTCCTTCTTCTTCGAGCTTATCTCGTGGAACAACCCTCGTACGTGATAGCTCGGACTCCTTCCGGCCCCCGACCCCGACTGACAAACCACCCCACAGGTGCCTCGGCCATTGCCTACTCCTCCATCGTTGCCCTCATCTTCGCTGCTCGTTACCTCGATGTTCTGCGATACAGCTTGAAGCTCACCTGGATGGTGCTCGGCACCACCGTCCTTGCCGAAGTCGCCGGCAAGCTCGTCCTCAACAACGGCCTTGCTACCCAGCTCCGCCCCAGACGCTACCACGTCATTCCTAGAGAGACGCTCGATGCCGCCATAGGAGACGTTCACGAGCTGATCAACTTCTTCGTGATTGAGGCTCAGCGCATCGTCTTCGCCGAGAACATTGGTGCTTCTGCTGCTGTAAGCTACTCGCGTGACAATCTCCACAATTCTTGACATCATGGTGACTTACGCAATTTCTTACCACAGGCCTTCGTCGGTTCCTTCATTGCCTACTACCTGGTCAAGATTGTTCCCTTCTGGGGCCTTTCTCTGATTGCCACCACTGCGCTCTTCATGGTCCCTCTTCTCTACACCTCCAACCAGGAGCTCATCGACGCCCAGCTCAACCGCGCCGGTGAGGTGATCAACCAGCAGACCAACCAGTTCCGCACTGTCGCCAGCAAGCACACCGCTGAGGCCACCAACATCACCAAGCAGTACATGGGAGATTACACCGCCAAGGCTCAGCAGCTGCTCGGCCGCCGCTCTGCTTCCCCCGAGGCTGTTTCCAAGCCCGCCCGTGTTCCTTCCGCAGACACCGCCATCCCCTCTGTAGAGGAGAAGGACTTCCCTTCCGCTCCCAAGGCCGATTTTGAGAGCACCACCACGGAGCCCGTTGTCCCGGGTGCCGAGGAGAAGACCCCCATGGTCGCCTCCTAAATATCTCGTTCGTTTGGTTTTCTGAGTGTATACAGGCCGGCAAGCATTCGCGGTTTTCGCGTTATGCCACCGGCTTGACGACAACGGAATGACTCACGAAGAACACGAATGGGATCATGCACACCACTTTTTCTCTCTCTCACTGCGACTTTATCGGCGTGGTAAGGTTCGCGGGCCGGTTCTCTGGAGTTTAGTTGCACATAGTAAGCAACAAAAGGATAATATCACAAGAGTGTCTCCAAGCGGAGGCAAGGGTCGTTGAACGGATTATCGTGTACGCATGTAGTGTATTGGCTTGTAGTTCTCTCTTCATGGCACACGGCTTTGGCGAACGGGGGATCATCAGATTGTCTAGGGGACGCAAAGAAACATGTTACTTCTATACTGGTTCATGCTTTGGTGACTACTGCATGCCAAATCTCGGTTGGCAGTGTTTTCCTGAAGTTGTTCGTACTGGACACGCCTTAGGGGCATGTGATATCGGTGTATCAAAGCTGACTCGCAGTCTAGACACATCAACTTGCTCGACAGCACAACCCCGCGTGCTCGGGAAGCCTCTATATCAACAAAACGTTCGTAGCACGTAAGCTGGCGATCGTAGGAAGGTAAAGATGATTTTGACTAATGCCGTTTCTCCCTCCATCTAAGAGCGTACCTGATCAACCACGAAAACCCAGTCAGATGATTGATCAAAACCCACTCGTTCACTACATAAAGTCTTCCTCTCCTCCCTTCTCTTCCCCTTTCCTCTCTTTTCTGTCCGTAGATATCATGCTTTTTACCAACGAATAACTGAGGCGGGGGGCCGCCATTTGATAGAATGGTATCCGTCTCCGCCTGTTCTACCTTCGAACGGATCATACATCCCAGGCCAAAGGGAATGTTTCCATGCATCTATGTGTGTAGAGCAACAATTATGGCAACACCCTTGCAAAGCCGGTTCAAAGATGTGGCGAGACGGATGGCGGACCCAATCTTTACGTCAAGCTGTGGCACGTCACTGTGAGAGATACGACATCTAGTTAAGAGACTGAGTTTTCGGTTCTCGTTACAGCAAGCAGTATGTAGGTATACCAGAATATAGGCATAGACTTACTGCCGCCGGGGCCTGTCTGCATAGGTATCGAAAGAGAAAAAAAAAGGAGCAAGAGATGCTGTTTCCCCCTTGAGTCCTCTGCCAAAAGGAAAAAAACAATTGTGAGCAATAAAATAGCAAAGTAGAAAGGTTGCAGCAGTAATATCTGTCCTTCCGTGAAACCTCCCGCCGTTAAACCCCATTGCCTAACCTGGCTCAGTATACACAGCACATGTACGCGCTCACGCGTCATTTAACCCCGGGCCTTTCCCCTAATCACTATCATCCATGTCGAACGGGTCCTCGCTCTGGTCGACGTCCATCTCACTGTCATCCTCAATGACGTAGGTGGGCTTCGCCTTCGCCTTGGTCGCAGCCGCGCGCCCAGGTCTGCTTCGAGCAGCGGGACGAGGCGGGGACTCAGGGTCTTCCATGTCAACATCATCATCCTCGTCGTCGCTCACCGCACGCTTCGTCGCCTTCTTAGCAGCATAGGCCTTGGCGGCGGGTGAAAGCGTAGGCGGCTTGGGAGCTGCCTTTGCCTTGGGCTTCGCCTTGGGTGCTGGTGCTGCTTCGGCGTCCTTGGCCTTGTTCTTCGCTCCAGCGGGACGACCGCGAGCCTTCTTGGCCACTGCAGCAGCAGGAGCAGCCTTGGAGTCCTTTGCCTTGGAACCCTTGGTGGCAGGAGCACCGTCATCGCTCAAGAAGCTGTCAATGTCGTCGCCCTTGGTGAAGGTCTTATGAGGAGACGACCGAGCCAGCATCTCGTAGTTGGTATCGTCGACACTATCGTCGTCAAAGGTCCTCGAGGCCTTGGTCTTGATCTTGGGCAAGGTGGAGTCACGCCCATTGTCAGGACGGTTCATGGCGAACAAACTAAGTCGGCCCTTCTCAGTCTCTGACTTGGGCGCGCCGATTCCGCGGACCAGAGAACCAATGTCTCCAATGTGGTTTTCCTCCACCTCGGACTCCTCCGATTCATCGTCAATAACGTACTTTGACTTCTTGGTGGTGGTCGCAGCCCTCTGGTTTCTGCCGTTGGCGGCGGGCTTTGCAGGCTTCGGTTCAGGGGACGCGCTCATCTCGGCAGCACTCAGAAAGTCGTCATCTTCGTCAGATTCATCCTCAATGACGTACTTCTTCGTTGCAGCGGCGCGCTTGCTCTTGGGTGCAGGCTCAACCGATGCGGACTTTGATGCGGCCTTGTCGCTGGAGGTCTTCTTGCTGCCAAGGTTTTCAAAGTCGTCATCATCGTCGCTGAGCAACTCTTCCACCTTGGGCGAAGGCTCCTTGGGTGCAGACTTCTTGGGCGCAGGCTTTTTGGCCGCTGCGGACTTCTGACTCTGCGAAGAGTTATCGTCCTCGACCGCCGACTCTGCCGGGGCAGAGGTGCTCTTGCCAAGGCTAGCAAAATCTTCGTCGTCGTCATCAGTGTCGCTCAGCTGGTAGACGGGCTTCTTCTTGGTGGCGGCGGCTCTGGGGCGGGTCGGCTCAGCCGCGGGCTTAGCAGCATTCTTTCTGCCACCAAGGGCTGCAAAGTCATTGTCCGAGAATGCGTCTGAATCAGCGTCCTCCTTCTTTGGCTTCGTCTTGTCCTTCTCGAACATGGCGGCGAATCTGTCAGCAGCCTTCTCGGTGACCTTGGCGGCAGCCTTGGCTTTAGGTCCAGGACGCTTCTTCTCCCCGGGTGCGTAGTCATCGTCCTCCTTCTTCGTCTTCCGACCCTTGCCAGCACCAATCTTCTTAGACACACGCCTACCGAGTCTCCGAATGTTGGTCTGGATTTCAGCGTCCATGGCCAGCTGGATCTCCCACTCGGCCACGAACTCGTCGAGATCCTTTGACCAGAGGTCCTTCTCACTAAGAGCAAGAAGTGCATCGTGCTCGGCCTTCTTGTTTTCGATTTGTTTCTGAAGTCTTTCAAGACGCTCATAAGTCAAGTTCCAAATGGGCATCTAGAGATAATTGTTAGTGACGAGATTTGGTAAGTGAAGTCAGGGGATACTAACAGAAAGCAAATAGTCGTAGCCGTTCGTCTGCTCGTCGGCCTCCTCCTCTTCACCGTCGTCATTGCCCTCCATGTCTTCGTCGGTGGACTTCTTCTTGACATTCTTGTCCTTGTTTCTTGGGAAAGGCTCGTACTTGCGCTTGGCGAGCTCCTCGACGAGAACCTGCTTCTTCTTCTTCGCAACGACGAGCTTGCCGTCGATGATTTCCCTGATGAAGCGGGCTTGCTCAGAAAGCTTTCTGAAGTCTGAGTGATAGACACCCAGCCAATGCTTCTTGCGCTGGGCGTACATATCGAGACGATAGTGATAGAACTCCTCCAAGATGTCTTCCACCTTCTCGTACTTGCGAATCTGACCGTTGGTATCAAAGGCGACCAAGTTGGAGGTTGCGACCTGCTTGGAGAGCTTGAAACGCTCCATGAGACCGTCCTTCATAACGTCCTTGACTTGCTTGTCGTCCATTTGGATAACAAAGTGGACGTTCTTGTGGTCGTTGAATTCCTTGTAGTCCTTGATCCAAACTGGGCCTTTAGTACCGCTGATGACTTCTTCGAGCTTGGCCTTGAAATCTTCTGTCCACACGCGGATAGGAAGCTCAGTGATGATGACCTCACCAGTCTTCTCATCAAGCTCGCAAATGCCGTTGAACTTATAACGATCCTTCTCAGCCTGCTCAGGGGTGCCCTTCCAGCCACGGAACCAAGGCATCATGGTTTGGAACACGCCTTCCTCGCCATCCTCACCATCGAGGCGACCCATGCGTCTTTTCAGGTTGTTGACAATGTCAATTGGATGGTAATTGGGGATGGAAGTACTCCAACCAGTACCGATACCGTCGGCACCGTTGCAAAGAATCATGGGAATGATTGGCGCGTAGACCTTGGGCTCAATCCTCTTTCCATCTTCGTACTGGGGGTCCAGGTTGGGCTCGTCGAGGGGAGAGAAGATCTTCCTTGCAAATGGTGACAGTCTCGTGTGAATGTAACGAGGGCTGGCAGCATCTGAACCACCGGCAAGTCGGGAACCGAAGTTTCCGGAGGGCTCTAAGCAGTTGATGTTGTTTGAACCCACAAAGGTCTGGGCGAGTCCAATGATGGTCTGCTGCAGAGACACTTCACCGTGGTGGTAGGAAGTCTGCTCAGAAATGTAACCGGCCAATTCAACGACCTTCTGATCTTTGACCAAGTTCCTCTTGAAACAGGCGTACATGACTTTACGTTGACCGGGCTTCAATCCGTCCAGAACAGAGGGAATGGAACGCATGTTATCAGCCATGGAGAAGAGGATGAGTTCCTTGTTGACAAAGTCGGTGTACGAGATGGTCTTGGTAGACTGGTCGAGGAAAGTACCGGGCACAAAGCTTCCGAGCCACTCTTTTCTGGCGTCCGCCTTCTTCTTGGAGAAAGCAAGGTCGAAAAGGTCGGCCTCCTCAGTCTTCATCGTGTCGAACTCCTTTAGATGGTCGTCAAGGTTGGTAAAGTAGACTTGGGCGTCTTCGTTCGAACTGGTACCCAGACCCTTGAAGTACTTGTAGTGCCACCTGGAAAGATCGTTCCTGTTGTTATCCTTCCACGCCTCGTATTGAGGTTGAGTGAAGAATGACTTGAGGCGTTGGGGTTTCTTCGGATTGGGTCCCTGCCAGACCTTGACGATAGGAGTAATAAACTCCCGGAAGAAGTCGGGAATCTGCAGCAAGGACGGGTACTGGACTTGCAGGAAGTTGATGAGAAGACCCTTGATATGAGAACCGTCGTGATCCTGATCGGCCATGATCATCAGGTGACCATATCGCAGACTCTTGGTGTCGGTGTATGTCTGCTTGTGCTTGAGACCCATAAACTGCTTGATGTTCTGGATTTCGGCGTTCTTCGTAATCTGGTCGATGGACGCATCTCGCACGTTGAGCATCTTACCACGAAGGGGGAAGACTCCGATGCGATCGGGATCCAGGATCGCACGACCGGCGACAGCCAAACTCTTGGCAGAGTCACCTTCCGTGAGAATGAGTGTACATTCATGGCCGTGGCGAGTGCCAGCCAAGTTAGCATCAACTAGTTTCGCGTTGCTGATGCGGGATCGCTTGTTTCCGTCGCTCTTGGCCATCATCTTGTCCGCCTTCTTCTCGGCAAAGTCGATGATGTTTTGGATGGCGTCTGATTTGGCGATCTTCTTTAGGAATTCCTCAGTGAGCGGACACTTGCTACCAAACTGGCTGACCTTGGTGGTCATTTGCTCCTTTGTTTGGGAAGTGAAGGCTGGGTTGTTGACAAGACAGTTCACAAAGATAAAGATGTGATTGCGGATATGGTTCTGCTTGAGGGCGTGGCCCTTCTTCTTCTTGTCGAGAGTTTTGAGCAACGAGCCGGTGATTTGGTCGGCAACATAGTTGACGTGTGTACCACCTGACGTTGTGGCAATGGAGTTGACGAACGAAACTTGCTGGAAGGAGCCGTCTGACACGGTGAAAGCAATCTCCCATCGAGGGTGCGCATCGGTCTTGTCAACCTCGACAACGACCTTGGGCTCGACGCCCTCCTCTGCGCCACGTTCCTTGGAGATGGCCTTGGCATACATCTCACAGTAGCCCTTGAACGCGAGCTTGATGTGGGTGCCGTTCAAGTACACCTTGATACCGCGAACAGTACCCGCCATGTCGTAGACGCGACGGTTGATGAGAGCCTCCAAATCATCGTCGATACCTGTCATGCTAAAGCGCTTGAAGTCAGGCTTGAAGGTGACGCGGACAAAGTCGCTAGTCTTGCTGCTGGAAATCTTCGCCTTGCCACACTTGCTCATGTTGTCGGTCCAGACCTGCTTGTATCTCTTTCCGTTGTTGGAGTCCTGGCACTCAAGAGTGAACTGCTCACTGAAGACGTTACACAGCTTGGCTCCGTAACCGTTGCGACCACCGACCGTCTTCTTCTCGTCGTCGTCGTAGTTGGAACCAGTCAAGAGGTGACCGAAGATCATCTCGGGGATATAGATCTTTTCCTTGCCGTGAATCTCGACGGGAATGCCTTTACCGTTGTTCTCAACGGAGATCTCGCCTGCCTCGCGATCAACGGTAATCTTCATGGTAGTCATGGTGGCATCGCGCTGCTTGTTGTCGGCGGCGTTGACAAGGATTTCGTCAAAAATCTTGTATAAACCAGGGACGAATGTGACTTTGCGGTACTCCATGAGCTTCGTCTCCTTGTTGAAAACCCACATGGGTTGTTCAGTGGGCTCGACGGAACCAATGTAGGTATCGGGACGCTTGATGATGTGCTCCAGCTGGGTGAGCTTCTGGTAGGTATCGGTGGCATTCTTCTTGGTCTTTGGCGCGGCAGGCTCCTCGTCGTCGATCATTACGCTGTCGTTCTCGATCTCTGAGAGGGGATTTCCACTGGACTTCTTCGCAGCGGGGGCTTTCTTAAGCTTCTTGGCGCTAGGCGGGGTGTTAGAGAAAGTTGAGGCGCCATCTTCGTCGTCGCTCTCGGGTTTCGCGCGCTTCTTGGGTACAGCTTTCGTCTTCAGTGTAGTCTGCGTCAGCTTCTTCGCTGGCGCTTTCTTGACGGCAGCTGCCTTTGCCTTGGGCTTCTGTGACGGGTCAGTACTGGGTCGCGTGATGATCCGAGGAGCAGTTGGCAACTGGCTGGGTCGCTGTAGGATCGGCATCTTGCCGGGAGGGCAGAGGAGGTGCGGTGGTCAGGAGGTAGCAAGGTGCCAGAAAGTTGACCGCTGGTAGGGGTTTGGGATGTGAAGAGCTCGCGCAAGTAGACGGAGGGCAGTCGTGAAGAATATTCTCGCGGCTATGAATTGCCCTCCTGAAAGGTTTGCGACAAACGAGAGTCTGTCAATGTGGAGGGCAGGCAGAGCGGGCGCGGCGCACCGCCAGATCTGGGTACGGCCCACGATGAGGCAGGCGCGACGACTGCTCTTTCCCCGGATTGCGATGAGGGGCACGAGGGTGAGAGTGAAGGGGTCCCGGCAGAGACAGGAATACTCTGCAGACAGAAAAAAGGAAGCAAACATACTGCAGGCGCAAAGTCGGACTCCTCTCCCATACTAAACACGGACGCTTCGTCGGACGACATCTTGTACAATATGCGCTCCCCGAGGCGCGGGGAGGAACACGAGAAATTTCGGAACGCGGTAGTAGTCGGTACACGTGGTGATGGAGGAAACGGTCGAGGAATCGCTCGGCGAGACAAGGACGAGGAGGGTACGACAAGATTTGATCCGAAACGGCTAGCTGGGCGGACCAGGCGCGCAATTGGCACGAAAGTTGATAAGAAAAAAGAGAGGGAGGAGGGGAGCGAGTGTGCCAGCTCGAGCAGGGTCTTTTTACATTGAAAGGAGGGTATGGTGAAGGGAGTTTGTGTGTTGCGATCTTGTCGGGACTAGATTGGGCGACGGGATGATTTTCCTTGTTGTTGGTAGCAACCCTTTTTGGGATGTTGATGTTTGGCACCTGGGCAAGTAAACAAATTGGGAACCCGACGGGTGAAGGAAAATGGAGTCGCGACACCTCCTTGCTCTTTCTGACTGGACCGCGTCGGGGCCCTTGGCGCCTTTGCCCCTTTGTTTACTGCCTCAGGCCCTCCTACTTGCTGTGCTTCGCGGCCACTACCACCTCCCGTCCTACGGCGTGGCGCCAGAGTACCGGCGCGAGCGGGGGAAAAGCACGTACCTTACCTCCCGGCACCTGCCAGCTGCACGCTCTGCCTTTGCCCCGCCGCCTGTCCAATTGAGGTGTCGCGGTGGCACTAGATTTACGCACAAGACCAGACCAGCGGGAGCAGTCAGCCAGACCCACAACCTTAAGCCCAAGCAAGACACAACCTGTCAACTTTCACTCACCACCTTCTTATATACTACCTACCTAGAGTACCTTACGGTAATTAAGTATTGATATAGCCTCAATAGCAGGAAGAACCATAATGTCATTTCTGGCATAAGTTGACCGAATCCGAAATAACTAATCATATCGCCGTATCATCTCTTCACTCACACTCCCATTCATATCTCAAAATGACATTCAAGTACTCCCTGAGGCACCAACACAATCAAACGCCTCTCTACACCCTCCAGCCCACCAAAATACCTAGTAAACTGACAGCCCTCAACCCTCAAACAACACGCCTCGTCTTCCCCGTCTCAACCTCGTAAATCCATCCGCTCAGAGTAACACTCTCCGGCACCAACTTGGACGCCTTGATAAACTCAATATCCTTCTTGACAGCCGCATCCAGCTCCGGGAAGGGGAGGAAGTCTGGGATACGGCTCGCCGCCTCCGAGGAAGCCTCGGCACTGACCAAAGCACGTTAATGCAATAAAAGAGATGATGTGAACATGGCAACTCACCCAAGATTCTTCTCAACCAGACCAAACGCATCCTCGTTCTTGAAGGTCAACATGCCGCAGCCCGTATGCTTGACCAGGACGATCTCGTGCGTGCCGAGGAGCTGCTGCGAGATGACGATGCTGCGGATCGCGTCTACGGCTGAAGCGCCGGCCTAGGATTTTCCATCTCATAGTGAGCCAAGGCGGATCTAGCGTGAATGCTTGCGTTTCGTGAGGTATATATGGCTTACATTGCGAATGACGTGCGCATCGCCCAGCTCGATACCAAAAGCCCGCGCCGGATCGATCCTGGCATCCATGCACGTCAGGACGAGGTACTTTTTCGCCGGCGGGAGGGCGAGGTGGCCCTTGTCAAAGGTCGACGAGTAGGTTTCCGAGGCGACCTCGACGTTCTTTTGAATTGCGGACATGGTGAATGAAGTGTGAGATGGTTCCCGTTTAAGACTTGCTATGAATTATGATATGTGGGACGTTGAGTTTTGTCTTGATTCTACCCGAGTAGATATGGTATATAAGTTATTTGACAAGGACTGTCTCGGGATTGTAAGAGATGGGAGATCCCCTGGCCTTTACATATTCCCCTCTTTCTCTCATTCTGCCACGAGCCTAACTTGCAGTTCTCCAAGTGCCGCGCCTGTGATCACGGATAACCACTGAAATCCTGTGATATCTGAATGTGGGTATATGGCGTGCTTTCCGGGCTTTGTGCACACCGAGACGTTCAACCAACGAGCTTCGCGGTCTCACGCATCCAAGAGCAATAGTTCGGTCCCGGCTGGGAAAGGTGAGTGTGCCCAGATACCCCGATTCCAAGGTGGGGTTCGATCACGGCACCGATCGACAGTATTGGTAAGCTGTCACCTCTGTCACCGATCTGGTTGCCAAGCCTTCGCCCACGCAACCCTGCCTCCACGACGTTCTCGATCCGAAGTCGTTGAAGTGCAAAAAAGGTCAATGTCGGCATTGCATCATCCCGAAGAGCCGTCGCCGAGCCGCTCCGACTGGCCCCGCAACGCTTTATTCGCACGCCGGGTCACCTCGAAACAGCGGTGTCGGGATCTCGAGAAGGTGGGTCATGCGTACCGGAATCTCACTTGATTCTGCAAATCCCGTCCTCGTCCGCACGGGAATCAATAGATGACGTGGGTCGCCTCCGTCTTTGTAATAAACTATCTAGAACAGACCATCAAACCCC
Source organism: Colletotrichum tamarilloi (assembly GCF_030869305.1). Lineage (NCBI taxonomy): Eukaryota > Fungi > Ascomycota > Sordariomycetes > Glomerellales > Glomerellaceae > Colletotrichum > Colletotrichum tamarilloi. Next base: position 995,956 of record NW_026849389.1, read on the forward strand.
TCAACGCCGTGGAATCTCTGGAAATGGAAATTCCCTACGTCGAGAGCTGCTTGTAGAAGAAAACCTGATCCTTCAACTGTCGTGGAACGGCCGGACTGATGCCGTAGTTTGGAATTCTGCCGACCTCGACGTATCCGAATTTTCTCCAGACATCCTCTGCCGGGCTGCCCACCTCGGTATCAAGCATCTAAGCATATCCCGTCAGCGTTTTCCTCAAGGACTATAGTTCAATGGCTCGAAGTTCCTTACCAACAGCGTTCGCCCCCTCCTGAAAGCCTCACCCTCTAGAGCACTCATCAACATCCTGGCGCCACCACGCCGGCGGAATTTGGGGCTGATGAGAAGCTTCTCGACGAAGCCGCGGAACGGGCCCGTCTCGGAGTAGGGCATGGAGAGCATTACGACGCCCATGAGCTCGGTGCCCTTGAACTTGCTGCCCGGGTCGGATTCGTCGAGGAGGATCAACATCATGCGGGTGCCTGCAGTCACGTCTGCTATGCGCTCCTTCCACCATCCTAAAAGCTTCTCGTGTGACAGAGGGGGCAAGAAGGTCGCGAGAGTCCGGTCTGAGCTGATGCAGCCGGCATGTAGTGCTGCCAAGTAGGGGATCAAGTGGGTGTGGTCCGCGGGTGAGAAGATATACGGTGTCCCCGAGCTTGAGGACATCTTGAAGGCCCCCTTGCCTCGTGCGTGCGCAGGTAGCGTGCTCTTTTGCCGTCTCAATAAAGTATCGTCTGTTAGAAATACGATAGGGGCCGTAAATTGGGCCAAATGGCTCAGAAACTGCGCAGCCAAGCCAGACCAGAGCAGAACAAAGTAAGAGCTAGTAGAGATCGACAACGCAGGAACAGCGCAAATTCGGCCTCTGACCCTGTCCTGCTACTGAGGTCTAGATGGTGATTAGATGCACGCAATTGAGACCGGTCACACAGTATCTTTCAAGTCAGTTAGTTAGGGTAACTTGGTGTCTGTCTCGTGTTGGCGCAGCAAGGTCGCGTGTCTGTTGTAATACTGGATGAGGGGAAATTTGTCAAAAAAGCTCACCTCAGCTTTAAGAGACTCAGCACGAGGCGTGAACAAGCGTGAGGTGGTCAGATTGCTCAAGAGAGCTGTCCGTATGAGTCAATGAGTCAATTGATATGGACAAGGTTCGCCAAAAGTGTCAGGAAACGGGAAACAAGTAGAGAAATGGGCACTCGAGAGACGTTGAGGTTATCAGGACAACGGGGAAGAATTGGTGACAAGAGTCAACTCGTGCAGGTAGGTTCTTTTTTTTTTCGATGGTTCCTGCCAAATCCAATTGGGTCCAGCCTGGGTGTCTTTAAGGTGGGATTAGCGGCTTGGTGGCCCAAGCCCAGAGGCAGAGGAAGCCGCTACGAGGGAATTCCCGGCGCAAGGGGCCGGGGCGTAGAGGAGCCGGCAGAGAAATAGCCCCCCGCATAGAGTGAAAGGACGCGATGGATTGTGACATTTCAGCCAAGTAAGCACCTGCAACAATTCACCTTGGCAGCGCCAATCTATAAAGCAGAACCGATTTCGTCGGCCCTACGGATACATGCCTGAAAGGCCGTTAGCAGCCGCAATGACTTTCAGGTTTCTGTATGTAGGATCCCTTTGCTTCCAAATATGTTCGCTTCCGTTAGCCGTGTCTCATTCATCAACGCTCAATATGCCTACGTATTCAACCCGCTTCTTAAGCCGGACTCGGCCCTACGATGTGGTTTGTCTCCGGAAACACACGGCACGTGTCCGAGTCGGAGTGCTTGGCCCAGCTGCCGTTCGACCCCTGGATGATCTGTCTTGGAAGTGGAGCAAACAGGCTTAAAGCTGATGCTGAAGATAAGATGCCAATTCCATCTATATGCAGCATGTGTCGTAGTATTGTCGGGTTTACTATAGTTGTATAGCAGCAGCAGCACACATTGACTTATGTCAGGTAAGGCGAGTGCACCGATCTGCTCACTTGACCATGTTTGCTCCATGGCCCGTATTCGTTCTACACTGCCCCTCCAACATCAGTATTTCCATGGGGTCAAACTTGCTTTCTTTGCATTGAACATTCTATTCAGCTTTCGGACGGACAAATCACAGCTGCCCACCGAAACCCTTGAACCCCCCCCCCCCCCACGACATGAGCCTTTGATAGGCTGCACAACCTACTCGCAGTACCTTGCTGTCAGGTACCTCATTGCCTTCACATAAGGTAGCTAAGATAGGTAGGAAAAAGAGGCTCCCGTCCTATCTAAGATACCTACACAAGAAGGTAAGGCGTTGCAGGTCCATAGGTGCAAGCATTCAAGGCCACCCACTCACGGGAGTTCGGACACACGGACCATCCGCTGGTGTCGTCTCACCTTCAGCTGCCTTCACCGCATCTACCTGGGTCTAGAGGTCCTGAGGTGCATGGTCCCATCTGCAAAGTACCAGGGGACAATAGGTGCTACCCAGGGTATCCGTAGCTATCTCAGCTTGCAGTTGGCTACCTCCCAAACTCCCCTCGCACTCACATGCACCTACCCCTCTGACGTCGCTGTCTAGACCCTGTTTCATCGCCGCCTTTACCTAACACCAACTCCGAGTTCCCCTCCTCCTCCAAAGCTTCCTTCAACGACACTCACCTATCTTAGTTTGAGACTCTTACGACTCCCACATTCTCTTTTCTCACTTTCACCATTGCGTCCACACACTCTCCTATTTCGGCCTCATTTCAGCTCAGAAGCAGCTTCCTGCCGTCATGGATCACATCTTTCGCAAAGTGGAGCGGGGCATCGACGCCCTTTTCGGGGATGAGCGACACGCCCACACTCACTCAGGCCACGAGTGCCATGAGCACCATCCCGCCGGTCACGCCGAGAACAGATTCCAATCCTTTGCGCCGCAAACTACTGGTAATGCCAAGTGGTATGTCGACGGATGTTCATACTTCTGGGCCGTTTCCGAAGCTATCGAACGTAAGCTTGCACCACGATGTTACCAATTCCCCTAAGCATCAACCATTTTTCTCTGACCATGTGAGCTGCAGAGGCCCGAGAGAGCATTTACATCTTGGATTGGTGGCTGAGCCCAGAGCTGTATCTGCGCCGCCCTCCCTCTCAGAATGAGCGCTATCGCATCGACAACCTGCTCAAGGCTGCCGCCGAGAGGGGTGTCAAGATCAACATTATCGTCTACAAGGAGGTTGAAGCCGCCTTGACCCGTGAGTGACCCCGGCCCTGAGCAGTCGTCTGAACGCCACACTAACGACCATTGTCAACTAGTCAAGTCCTCTGTAAGTCAACATCACTTATATCAATATATCAACAATGTGTGCCCATAGAACTCGAGTCATGCTGACACTCTCATCAAGCACACAAGGACCTACCTGGAAAGCCTTCATCCCAACATTGGCGTGTTTCGACACCCTGACCATGTGCCCACCGGATACGACTTCCAAGCTGAGCTCAAGCAGAACTTCGCCAACATGAACGTCAACACCTTCACTCTATCCAAGGCTTCCGGTGACGCCATCAAGGCCATCTACGGTACCGCTACCGATGGAGTCACCCTATTCTGGGCTCACCACGAGAAGCTCTGCCTGATTGACGGCAAGATTGCCTTCATGGGAGGTCTCGATATGTGTAAGTCATGATGCCAAGCACGCACGCCACTCACTAACAGTATCATAGGCTTTGGTAGATGGGATACCAACAGTAAGTCGAAAGCATCTCTCAGGTCTCCGGGAGCCGTCTCTAACAGAAACAGGCCATCCCATTGCGGACGCTCACCCCGGCAACCTGGATGCCGTCATCTTCCCCGGCCAAGACTACAACAACGCCCGTGTCTACGACTTTGCTGACGTTGACAACTGGGAGCAAAATAAGCGTAAGCACTAGAATGATATCTGCTCCTGTCTTTGCTAACATCCAACCAGTCGACCGCACCAAAAGCTCTCGTATGGGCTGGTCCGATGTCAGTCTCAGCTTGAGCGGGCCCATTGTGGCTAACCTGGCAGACCACTTCGTTGATAGATGGTCTGTATCAAACTAGTGGTCCCGACGGGTCTAGAGTTGCATATTGACAATAAGTAGGAACTTCATCTATGGCGAGAAGTATGGCAAGAAGAACCCCGGAAAGTACCAGGCTCTCGGAGGAGGTGCTGCCAACGCGGACGCTGGCAGAATCGCCGAGAACGAGACAGATAGCGGCGGTTTCTTCGGCGGAGGTGGCCATACTAGCCACCTCTTTGGCGATCTCTCTGACCGTATCAACCGAGGCATCAGTCGCATGGCAGTCAGTGACGACAACCAAGATGAAGGCCCCCGTAGAATCGACCGTGGTGACCGTGCTGCCAACATTCAGCTCACCCGAAGGTTAGTAATTATGAGCCTCATCCTATTAAATCAAGCTACTGACGGACTATCATAGCTGCACGGAGTGGTCTGCTGGTCACCCAACCGAGCACTCTATTGCGAATGCTTACATGCATGCCATCACCAATGCCCAGCACTACGTCTACATGGAGAACCAGGTACACCTCCCTCCCCCTTTTCTCCCTCACCCCCGTCCACATGTCACTCTAACATAAGAACAAAGTTTTTCATCACGGCCACCAGCAAGGAACAGCACCCCGTCACCAACAAGATTGGTCGTGCCATTGTCGACCGCATCATCCGCGCCCACCAAAATGGCGAAGACTTCAAGGTGGTCGTCGCCATGCCCGCCGTCCCCGCCTTCGCCGGCGACCTCAAGGCCGACGACGCCCTCGGCACCCGCGCCATCATGGAGTTCCAATACAACTCCATCTCCCGCGGCGGACACTCCATCATCGAGACACTCCGCTCCGAGGGCGGCATCGACGACCCGGGCCGCTACATCCGCTTCTACAACCTCCGCAACTACGACCGCATCAACATCTCCTCCACCATGGCCGACGCCGAAGGCCGCTCCGGCGTCCGCTACGAGGATGCCCGCCGCGAACACGACGACAACGTCGGCGCCGGCTACGGCGAGCAGGGCCAGGGCTACGGCACCCGCGGCGACTCCCAGTACGAGCGCTACCAGGAGGCGGCGTCCCGCGTCTCGGATCAGACCTGGGACACCGTCTCGGCGTGCTACATGGACAGCGGCCGCGACCTGCACTCGGTCCCCTGGCACGGCGAGCCTGAGGCTGAGCTCGACGCCTTCGTCAGCGAGGAGCTCTACATCCACTCCAAGCTTCTCATCGCCGACGACAACCTCGTCATCTGCGGCTCCGCCAACCTCAACGACCGCTCCCAGCTCGGAACCCACGACTCGGAGATAGCCGTCGTCATCGAGGACCCCACGCCCATCGAGTCCGAGATGGCCGGACGCCCCTACACGGCCTCCAAGTTCGCCACCTCCCTCCGCCGCCAAATCTTCCGCAAGCACCTCGGTCTCCTCCCCGACCAGCCCTGCGACCGACCCAACGACAACTGGACCTCCATCGAGCGCGGACCCAACACCTACGACTGGGACTCCCCCGCCGACCGCCTCGTCCGCGACCCCATGTCCCGCGAGTTCTGGGACCTCTGGGAGGGCACCGCCCGCACGAACACGGAAGTCTTTACAAAGGTCTTCCACAACGTCCCCAACGACCGCGTCCGCACCTGGAAGGACTATGACGAGTTCTTCTCCAAATACTTCATCATCCCCGGCGCCAAGAAGGAGGACGACAAGCAGAAGGAGGAGGAGGCCAACCGCGGCAAGGTCGAGTACGGCCACGTCGTGCGCGAGGAGTTCCCGGGTGGCGTGCGCGAAGTCAAAGACTGGCTGAACCGCGTGCGCGGCAACATTGTCGAGATGCCGCTCGACTTCCTCGTCGACGTGGACGATATTGCCAAGGAGGGTCTGTCTCTCAACAGCTTCACTGATGAGATTTACACGTAAGAACAGATGGAGGGTGGATTCGGTCCGTGGCTCTCCGTTCACAACCAGAAACGCCAAAGAAAAAGTAAGAGAACAAGAAACACAACATCTTGCAATGTGTTACCGAAACAAACGACACAGTGATTGTCCGTGTATGGGTGGGAAGTTTGGAATTTAGAGCTGGGGAGGAAACAAATGAATCATTTCTTCTGGGTGGGATTTCAGAACAACCTCGTTCAGTCCAGAGTCTCGTGTGTAACAATGAAGCAAGCAGCCTATCATTCAACCGAACCTGCCTCTATGCCCACATCTCCTGATGTCTCGTCTCCTCATGATCGCAAGCCACAGTGAACCCTATCAGCTTAGAACTTGATGTCATATAAGCGACAAATTATCCAAGAAAAGTCGAAATCCCCGTATCCAAAATAGTACTGATCCAGGTTGAGGGTTCTAGCGAGTAAATGTCAAATAAACAATGTATAATCTGTCAAAGTGGCACGTAAGGTAGACGCGAAAGGCGTTGTATTCTCCTTTCTCCTTCCCCGCCACCACCGCCAAACCTATCAAACATAAAGGAGTATTTATTATACAGACCTCTAGGCCTCATCGGCCAAATCCCGCACCAAAGAGAAAGACATGCAACGGGAAAAAGAAACACTAATAAGAAAAAAGAGTCCCCGTCAAACTCCGTGAGTATTCACCTCAATGCTTTGGGTTTTTGGTACGTCATTCTGCTTTCCTTTCGTTGAAAGCAAGAAAAAAAAAGACAAGCACAACCCACACACTTTTGACGTTCAATGTTCCCCAAATCGTCGTAGCCTCATTCATGGCCTTTCCCATTAGTCCAACTTGCCAAGGTCATGCTGTGCAGGGCACCGCTGCTGCTCCTCCAGCTTCTTCCACTCCTGTTCGAGCAAGCACAACTTCTAGTCCACCTTGCCGTTGCCGCTGGGTCCCAGGAGACCCTCCTTCATCAGCTCCTTGTTGCCCCATGATTCTTCTAGGCGGAAGTGGCCGCCACGGCCCTTGCGGGTGCGGCTGCGGAACCACGAGAAGGCTCCAAAGGCCAGGCCGAGAATGCAGCCCATGGTGAGATAGGGGTGCTCGACAAAGGTGACACGGATGTCGAAGAAGATCTTCTCGAAGCTCGAGATGGTGAGCTTGGGCTTGATCTTGGGCGGCGAAGAGACGACCTTGTTAATGGTCTCCAAGATCGACGTCCGGGACAAAAGGATGTTGTTGCCAGTAATAGTCGTATCCCAGTAGCGGCGGTTCTAAAAATCAAGTCAGTCTGGCTGTTCACGTGCATGTGTGCGTCGGTTGTACTTACATCCTCGTCATTGATAATGACACGGTCTCCGTCCTTGGTATCAATGCCATAGGTGGTGCGAATCCATCTCTGCCAGAAGACACTATCAACCCAGGCAAAGCCAACCTGCTTGCGGTCCGACTTGTCCATGTTGATGCGGATGGCCTTGGCCGCACGCAACGCACGCCCATCGCCGCGGTCATCGGCCTCATCGATTCTGAGTTGCTTGGCATCTCGAAGCTCTTGCCTTTCGTGCTGGAAGAGAAGGATCTGCTTATCCATCCACTCGTTGGCAGCACTCTTCAACTCGCGCTTGGCTCTAAGGAAGCCCTCCTGGTCTTCCCTGTTGACGATTCCGAGGACGACAACCTTGCCGTCCATGATCTCGCGGGCATTGGAAGCGGTCATCTCAGGAACAATCGGAAGCCATACTGATTTCATCCAGTTCAAGACTTGGTGGATATCACGCATCTCCTTGGGTGTCAGCGGCTGATAGTATGTAGGGCGGCCCTCTCTGGAAACAAGCAAGCGAGGCCAGGTCGTGATCTTGTAACGGGCGAAAAGAACGGGATCCTTGGTCTTCACGAGCTTTGCCTTGCCAATCAGGCTGAGAGGGATGCGCTCAAGAGCCATGAAGTCCTCAGAGGTAGTGGCGTGGTCGTAGAAGTAGATGAAGATAACCTCTTCCTTCTCCTCGAGAGCTGCCAAGGACTCAGCGTCTACATCCAGTACTCCCTCGCTAATGTCGATGGCCTTGTTGGCGTAGTGAACAAAGTCGCCGAGGCCTCTCAGACCATCGTACTCGACACGCTCGCCACCCTTGAAGAAGAGAATAGTGGGGTAGCCGCGGAGACGGACGTCCTTGCAGAGTCTGGTCTCCACGTCGCAGTTGACCTCTCCGATATTCAGACGACCCTTCATCTCCTTGGCCAGTTGCTGCCAGTTAGGTGCCATGGCCTGGCAGTGATGGCACCAGGGCGCGTAGAACTTGACAAACCAAGGGTCCTGGGTCATGGTGACCAAGGTCTGGAATCTTTCGGCACTCAGAGGCACAGAGGCACCTTCCTTGTTGGGTGTGACTGTAGGTTTCTTAACGACGGCCTTGGTAGGAACGGCGATAGCCTTCGAGGTGGTGCTAGGCTTTGCCTCTGCCTTGACGTCGGCCTTTGCGTCAGTCTTTGTCTCAGTCTTCGTGTCGCCCTTGGCATCGCCCTTAGTATCAGCCTTCGCATCGGTCTTGCCTGCAGGCTTATCGTCCTCCTTCGCGGGAGGAGCCTTCGGGGGAGCCTTGGTCTCTTCCTTTGGCGGCGTCTTCTCGTCGGCCTTTGCGGGAGCCTTGCTATCAGTCTTGGCGTCCGTCTTGGCGTCGGCCTTGTCGTCCACAGGCTTCTTCGAGTCGTCGGCCTTTCCTGGAGCCTTTTCGGGGGAGGTCTTGTCGCCAGGCTCGGGATACTCGAGGCTGCGGGGCCTGGTTCCGGGCTTGGCCGCCTCGAGGTACTTCTCGATGATGGGGCTGATCTGGTCAATGTCCTTGACACCCTTGATCAACTCGGCCAGCTCGCCATTCTTGTAGAGGATAGTGCTAGGGTACGACGCGACGTTGTGGGAAGCGCAAAGATCAAAGTAGGCCACGCAGTTAATCGTGGCGAAGCGAAAATCGTAGAGCTCGGTAAAGGTCTTGTCCTCCTTGGACTCGGGCTTCGAAGTGTAGTACCACTCGTAGAGGGTCTGGTATATCGGCGCATAGTCTATGCAATGCGGGCAGTAAGGGCTATTCCATCGTCAGCACGTTGCGCGAAGGGCGGGTAAGCGATAGCATGATCGGGTACCTGTAGTGCTTGATAAGCATGAACTGCGAGGCCTTAACCTCCTTGTCAAAGGTATCCGGGGTCAACTCGAGTATTGGCGGCACTTTCATGGAGTTGAAGTAGGTGTTCTCCCGTTCATCCTTGTCTGCCTCTGCTGCTTGAACCCCGGAAAGGAGGGTCGAGCCCAAGAACAGGAACAAAGGTGATAACCTCATTGCGGCGATGAGGGTGCACCGCGTGAGTGCGATGACTTTGGAGCGAAAGATGGAAAGCAAAGTCTGTCAGGCGATGCCAATAACGACGGCTGGGCAGACGCAATCAGTCCAGAGGGCGCAACAAAGCGCGGTTGTGTCGTCAATTCGCAATGGTAAGGTGCAGCGTCAGATAGGTGTGGATCGGATCGGAAGTCGCGATTGAGGTGGTTCGAGGGGTTTGCAAAGGGTTTAGATAAAACCTTTTAGATTGCCGAAGACATGGAGGGTAGAAAAGTCGAGAAAGAAGCTAATGTTCCTTTCGTCGTCTGGGTCAAAGCCCCCCGAAAATCGTCCAGCGGCGTCGAAATGAAGGAGAAAAAAGGGTGGTGGTGGCAGGTTAGATGGGTGGTTGCTTCTGGCAAAGGGGGAAGCCAAGCAAAGGGACCAGCGAAAGCGAGCGACAGGACTGGCAGGTCAGGAGAAAGACCGTGTGTCAAGATTCTGTAGCGCGGTCCAGGTTCTCTGGCTGGTTCTGGTCCTTGGTGCCAGCCGTTGCGCAGCCAGACACGGGAGATGTGTGTTGCCTTAAATATGGGGCAACAACCGCTGCTTTGTGCGTGTTCTTGATAAGGCCACCGTCTCCAGTCAACCTCCAGCTGTCCGTTCTTGGTGTCCCCTGGCAAAGCCTGGCGGGCGGGAAGCGGAGAGTGTGGGAGAACAGCGGGAACTTGTGGTGCCAGCTGCCCGCCTGCTCGATCTGCCCCCACTAAACATTGGTTCATTTCGCCATTCGAAAGTTGGGCAGAGTTCAATCTTGCAGCAGCAGCGAGGTGGATCTGGGTTGCGATAAGAATAGAATGCTGCTTACCTAGCCTTCTCCATCTCGGATCGCCACCTCAAAATCTCACTACGCGTGCCACGCACCACACACTGCCATGCAACAAACTCGAGAGCTATGGAGAACTGTTCCAGTGGCACGTGCGGATCGTCATCGCATCCCACGAGGGAGAGTAAACTCAAGCTGGGGGCTTTTCAACCCCACGAAAGGACCCTGAACACCATGGCATTTATACGCTCAATTCTAAAACCAAAGGGTTACTGTATTGCATTTCCCATTCCTTGATCTGGCTGAGTCGACAACTAATCCACATCGTCACTGGTGCTGCTCGAAATTCCGCTGGAGCTGACATCATCGACAATGTCCATGCATTTATGTCCCAACAAGAAGTCCTCGAGATTGCGTTCTCGAATCTCTTCTAATATGTTCTTAAAAGCCAACCACTCGTCGAATGTCGGCACCGTCTCGCCCGGCTGTCTAGAGTCTTCCTTGCTATAAAGCCTGGCGGTCATAATCTTCATCGGAGTATCGCCAGCCGCGTTTGCTTGATCAGGGTTCAATCCGCGGATACGAGCATCGCTCAAAATGTCAATGAGCTCCTGATTTGCACTCTGGGCCGCAAAGTGGAGCATCCCGGACCCCTTTTTGTCGACGGCATCGAGTCTGGCGCCGTGCTGAATCAGGAGCTCCAACAACGCTGCATTGCGCCACAGAATCGTGTCGTGGATGGGTGTTCTGCCTTCGAAACCCCTCTGTTTGGACGGTACATTAAGGTCCATGCCGGCGTTGCAGAGCAAGTCGAGAGATCGATCCCAGTAGGCCCTCCTCGGATCCCAACGGGAGACGTTACTTGTACGGCGAGCCCTGTACGAGAGCGGGCACACCCAGTTTGTGTCGGTCTCAACCACCAAAGCACTTCCTCTCTGCAGTAGTAAGTCTACAACATCAGGGTTGTCGAACGCGAACATGATTGCGGTCTCTCCTTTGGACCCACGGTAGTTGTCGATCTTGGCATCAATGTTCGCACCAGCGTCGAGTAGTGCTTTAGTCATCCTCACCGAACCAGGAGATTCATATCGCCCTGCGTAATGCAGAGGTGTCCACCCGTTCCTGGTAGTCGTCTCGAGACTCGCACCGCGATACAGCAGCATATCGAACGAAGCGTAATCGGCCAGATAGATTGCCCAGTGCAGCGGACACCATCCGTAACTATCCAGGCTATCAATATCAGAACGAGCTAGCGTGATTGCGTCTGACAAAGATGTCGGGACGGTCCCGAGCATCGCATCGTGAATCAAGGATGATGTTTCAACCTCTTGAGAAAACGTCAATTGCTCGAGCATCCGACCATGCTCGGGCTTGAGAGACTGTATCTGGCTTTGCTTCGCCGCATAATAGAGCATGCGAGAGCGGCTGGCAGCGGTCCTAAGACGAGTCAACCTCGAACCGTCAACCAAGTAGTAGGGCACCGGATCAAGCTAGCTTACCAGCGAGTAACATTTTCAGTGTGCAACGGCCATCCTTGCTCGACCAGAAATTCCGAAAGCGTCAAGTTGACGTCGCGTAGCGATATCTGAAGACGTTGCAACAAGGTTAAGGAACTAGGACGATCTACAGATATCGATACACACGGACGTACCATAAGGAGCGAGTTCCCATCCTCATCTATATCTGTAGGCAGTACAGTTGAGTTGATGATTCCTCTTTTTATCCAATCGATGTCGAAGTTATACACAATCGATATCATCTGGTCGCGTGGGATTATTCGCGGGATACGGAGGTGAATCGAAGAGCCGATTCCGGTCAGACTGTCCCGTGAAGCAGCGACAAACAGGGCACGCAAGAGGAACCACTGGGGAAAGATGTATATCATCCGTGTCGAATCCGGTGCTCCTTCACACGTCTCAAGATCGCACTTTCTGGGCCCCAGCAGTGATTTTCTGTTGAATTCGAGGAATAGAGTCCCCAATATCAAGCGTAGCCATGTCGGTGTCTGTAGCCTAGAGTGTCGATGGCATTGACATTTGCAATACGATGTGCATTTTCGGTCGACTGGTTTCTGGACTGACCCAAAGGGGATACCTCCGGTCTTTATGTAGCGTAGACCGTTGCTCATCACAATCGAAGGCTGGTCTCTTCCTTGCTTCGAGTCCTCTGGTTGCAAAGTCTTGGCAAGCATCTGGTTGAGAGAGACCTTGACATCGTTCAAGTCGGCTTGATTCATGATTTGTATCTGTCGATGTATCCTGCCCTCCTCTTCCAAAGTCATGAAAGAAGTCTCAATGAGCTGGCGAACTTCCAATATGGCACTGGCGTGATGGGAGCTATTCGAGTCAGCGACTCGCTGAATCGCACTCGCCTTCAACCGTCAACTTGCGCTTACCTTTGTGAGGAGATAAGAGCGCCAAAACAAAGGATTAGAGATGTCTTGGTCTTGCTTGCCTTGCATCTCAGCTTGGCAACATTACTTCTCTCCCGGATCCACCTCGACATTGAGACTCGAAGTTGCCCGCTCATTTCATCGCCAGACTTTGTTCCCGTGAGACGATGACACAGAGCTAGCAACTCCTCTTGTATACTCTCTAGATCCTGTTTCAAAGCCAGCGTCGGGGCGACGTTTAACACCGGAAGAGCAATATCTCCCTTTCCCAATTCCTGAAGCGGGCTCTTGACCTGCTCGATAACACCCTGAAGGGCTGTCAACTCATCAACGAGCTCGCAAAAGTCCGCCGGAGCATGACGAAGAGAGAGGAGTATCTGTAATCCTTTTCCAACAGCCGCCGATGCCTGTATCAAGGCGATGATGCTTGCGGCGGTGGAAAGAGGATCCATGCTGAGTTGACCGCTAGAGGGGATGAAAGAGAAAGGATGGATGCACCGCCAAACTTGAAGTAGGGCGTGATTGGGAAGGATGCCAAGCCTATTCAGCCGGCCCGCATATCAGCTGAAAAGGTTCGACGAACCATCTTCTCTGAAAAAGTGAAGCCGGCCCAAATGGGATCAATACGGCGGAGGCAATGTAGGTGCTTGCAGGCAAAAGCTCAGCCTATCACATCGCGGGCCAGGAAGCTTGAGGCCAGGAGAGAGGCCATGCTTGATACATTGCTGGAGCCATCATTTCAATTCAGTTGCGAATTAGCGGAAATTCATGGCATTTTTATGAGAGATGAACAAGTAGGCTTGGAGTACACTTACAAGGCAGTAAACAGAGATACAGTAAATGCACTTCGAAAGCAATAACGTCACTACCCTGCTAGAGTAGCTTCGAGTACTGCAACAAAGACAACGGGTGGTTTTGAGAATTGCCAGAACCATGCATAGATAGGTCTTCTTAGCTATATACCAATATACGCAACTCAATTGTTTGACTATAAATCCAGTCCAAGAAGTTTTGGCTTATTTGATGGGTTTTTTGGGTACAGAAGTAACCGCAAGGGCTAAGCACGCCGCGGTTATGTGCCTAAACGGATCTAAGCCGGAGCCACCTGCCTAGAACAACGATTTGGCACATCTCGCTCCTTCCATCCGTCCACCTCATAAAGTCTCAGCCACCAACCCCGTCTCAAGTAATCTCGCTCCCCTGGAACAAACTTGACCCCCCTTATACATGCCGTACATGATCACTCATTGATTTCATTTTCGCCATGAAGCGAGCATTCAAACGACAGCGACGTGCCGAAGACTTGGAGGGGCTGCCGCCGACAACTCAGTCAGACCATGTGGAATCCCTGAACCGGCCTATAAGTCCTCCCATGAAGAGAAAACAGCCGGGCATGCGTATCAAGTCGCCGTTCCAGCTGACAACCATAAGGGATCTCCCCGAGGCTGCCAACCGCGACTGCGTCGGCCTCGCTGACATCCTGGGCGATCCTATGATTGCAGAGTGTTGGGAGTTCAACTTCCTGCACGACGTTCACTTTCTCATGAGCCACTTTGACGAGGATACCAGGAACCTAGTCAAAGTTCACATCATTCACGGTTTCTGGAAGAGAGAAGATCCCAATCGCATAGCCCTTCAGGTCAGCCGATGATAACGAGTATAAGCCACTGAACAGACCTGAACGCTGACGTTGAAAAGGAAGAGGCAGGAGCGTATCCCAATGTTGAGCTACACGGGGCTTTCATGCCGGAGATGTTTGGCACTCACCACACGAAAATGATTGTGTTGGTCCGGCATGACGACTCAGCCCAAGTGATCATACATACGGCCAACATGATCGCCAAGGACTGGACGAATATGACCAATGCTGTCTGGAGATCTCCAATTCTGCCACTACTTCCCGAAAAGGTCGTTGACGAGAACGAATCAGCGGGTAGACATCCTTTCGGAACAGGGGAAAGATTCAAATACGATCTGCTGAGCTACCTCAGAGCGTACAACACACGGAGACCAATCCTCGTAGACTTGGTCGAAAAGCTGCGCAGATACGACTTTTTAGGTGTGCGTGCAACACTCATTGCTAGCGTCCCCGGCCGACATCCCATTCGCGACACTTCGCAGACAACCTGGGGATGGCCAGCCCTAAAAAGAGCACTGCGCAATGTTCCGGTCCAAGAAGGGAAGTCTGAGATTGCGGTTCAGATATCGTCTATTGCTACTTTAGGGGCCACTGACAGCTGGCTCCAAAGGTGCCTCTTCGACTCCCTAGCCGAATCCAAGAACAAATCCCTTGCGACACCCAGGCCAACGTACAAGGTCATCTTTCCTACCGCGGACGAGATTAGGCAAAGTTTGGACGGCTATGCTTCAGGAGCATCAATCCACACCAAGATTCAATCCCAGCAACAGGCGAAGCAATTGGCTTACTTGCGGCCCATCTTCTGTCACTGGGCAAACAATTCGCCTAATGGCAAAGGTAGGGTGACGGGTCTCGACCTATCAATACACAACTAACATCCCATAGCGTTGAGTGATGATTCAGTTGTAAAAGAAGCCGGCAGACAACGGGCAGCACCTCACATCAAGACATACATTCGGTACGGCGAGAAGTCGATAGATTGGGCCCTAGTCACATCTGCCAATATTTCCAAACAAGCGTGGGGTGAAACGGCAAGTGCATCGCAGGAAGTCAGGATCGCATCGTGGGAAGTCGGAGTGCTTGTGTGGCCTTCGCTCATCGCAGACAAAGCGACCATGGTGGGGACATTCGAAACAGACTTGCCACCAAACGATGCGGGGGACGGCGAACCGGTAGTCGGCCTGCGAATTCCTTATAACCTACCTCTACAAGCATATGGAAAGGACGAGATCCCTTGGGTGGCGACGATGGCCTATGACGAACCGGACAGGCTAGGAAGAGCTTGGGGTGCTTGGGAAAACTGAGTCCACCCGTGCGCGCTTGTTCACATATGACTCTTGTTGACGTTGGTATCATTATATTGATCCTCGCTCTCCTGCTCGGCATGAACTCGAGCAAAAGGAAGCCATTGCTAATCCATATCAACCCGTTGTCGTTTCTCATGGTCGTTAGAAGCAGTGCGTTGGAGTGCGGTAACATTTACGCGCCGACGGCCTCGGGCTCCTTGTTGGCGTCGTAGCCGTACTTCTCCTTGAGAGAGTTGACGAGGGCGACGTACTTTTCCTGGGCCTGCTCAGGGGTGAGGTTGTCGTCGACGACCTTCTGCCACGCGCTCTGCTTCGCCTTGCCCTGCAACCCACGCAAACCAAACGTCAGCTTTCCATCACGTGCCAGAATCGGTTAGGGGAAGCTCGGGTCGGCCCAGATGGTAGTGTTTGCGTACCTTGAGGTCGAACATGCCA
Source organism: Colletotrichum tamarilloi (assembly GCF_030869305.1). NCBI lineage: Eukaryota > Fungi > Ascomycota > Sordariomycetes > Glomerellales > Glomerellaceae > Colletotrichum > Colletotrichum tamarilloi. The sequence goes on from NW_026849389.1 coordinate 1,011,731, forward strand.
GGCTTGGGGGCGCTGGAGATGTCCTCGCCAGTGCTGACCTTGTACAGGCCTATTTTCATCATCATGATATGTTAGCTACGAAAGAGGCCGAGGTAACAGTGGTGGGGCTCGTGGGAAGCGACGCACCGTAGAGCTCGAGAAGCTCGTCGTTGCCGGGCTTGGAGGTAAGCTTCTTGCTGTCGGAGACAGCCTGCTTGAAGGCTTCGCTCTGAGGGGCAGACATGATGTTTTGTTTTTAGGGGGGGTCTTTGGTATAAGGTTTAAAGAGGTTTGCGTGGTTTGTGTAGTAAGTGAGGATATATCCAGGGAAAAGGGATTGTTGAGCTTCTCAGTGTTGGGAGGCGGAGGAAAGGGTTGGACCTTTTGGCGGGGTTAGCAAGGAAGGTCCCACACGCCCGCTTCATCATATGCTCATATGCGCGGGGCAGCTGATGCTGTCATTGGGTCGGCCCTTGCACCTTGTACGTTGCACCTTGTGCCTCTCAGACCTATTGCACCGCCACATGCAATTCGGGTGGATTGCCACAACCTGGAGGAGCATCGGCTCAATGTCAAGCCGCCTTCTCCGTGACATCGGCCCGGGGTTCGAGTACTTGCCTGACCTAGGTAGATTACCTTGAACAAGTCATCGAAGCTACTCGGAGCATCTTTGAACCTTCGCTCTATCCCTGGTTAAACGGTCAGCCTCATCGGCTTCGACGATGGTTTCTTTGCTCTGCCCGGGTGGAAATGCTCCCCACCCAGTACAATGCTTAGCTACCTAGGCGCTAGCAGCTAGCATCTTCCCTTAACCTGCCGCCTCTGAAGTCAACATTAACCGTTCGACCGTGCTCACGGCACTCGGCAGGACTGACGAACTGTTTGCTCGTCCGCCTGGTGCAGCCATCTCTTGCATCTGGCCAAGCAGCCGCCCTGATGCAAAGCAGGACATCCGAGCGCTTGATCTCCCCAGGTTTGATATCGCACGTCTGCAACGATGCACGTCTCTCCAAGCAGAGATGATGGACCAACATCTGAAATGTTCCCAGTCACACATCCGTATTAATAGAATGCATGGCTCGTGCCTTGAGCGGAATGAGAGCAACTTGACTACATCGACCAAAGGATGGCTGACTCTCTCCGGGAGGGCGTTCGGAATCGCTGTCCCCCCCTGACTAACGAAAGTCTGCCTCCCATTGACAAAGTCACACCAAGCGGGCTGATCCGAAATGGACGAATCGGGAGTGACAGCTACACTCGGGTCCGACGAGTATGCCTCGAGAAGGTGCATTGAGGCTCGCTCGAATAGCTATCGACGCCAATAAGGACATTTACCACGAGGAAACATCGTTGGAAATGGCAAATGGTATCAACAAGCCCTACACCACCAGCAATATTCCCGAGCCTGGACCGACTCTCGATGGAGCGATTCCGGTCGAAGCTCAACCTTTTGTTTCCGTCTCTTCTTTGTTTGTTTGCTTGTGCAGCTACCAACTGTCCCAACGTCGTCGAATGGCAATCCGTCATATGCGTGGTCTGGGCGTGGGGAAAGCCGAGCGGACAACGGGGGATCGACAGGCCCACCCACCCCAGTGACGGACATGAACAATCCAAAGTGCTTTTTCTGTCTGACCTTACCTACCTTCCTACCAACCACATGTTGTGTTACCCTAACGGCACGGACTTTGAGACTGAAACCTGGACCAAAAGTACTAATGGCACCAATTCGCGTTCTTCGTTGGCATTAGCGCAGCTTAGTGAGGGGACGCGTATTCCGGACTTACATGAGATAGGATGGGGAGACACAGGATCTATGCCGCAAGGATGCCACCAGGCTTTGATGCATCCCGGGCTCGAGCAAGCTATGGAGGGGAATAAATAGCAGTCGTCTCGCAGCTCTGGTTGAGGGGTGTCTATTGATCTAAAGATACCCAGCAGCTCCTCGACGGGCCCATCACCAAACAGTAATTTGACAAATCGACTAATAACCTCTTTTAGCTCCATCAAGGCGAGTTATTCGTCCATCACTCACCTCATCAAAATCAAGAAGCTCAGAGTCTATTTGAGGACGAGTTGGAATAAGACATAGTAAATATGGTCAAGACTGTCGTCGTTCTCGGCGCCGCGTACGGCGGCCTGGCCGTGGCTCATCGGTTGCTCAAGCACACACGCCAGACAGAGCCGGACCTCAGAGTGATCCTGGTTTCAAAGGTGAGAGAGAATTTTCTACACTATAATTGGCACACATCAAGCTACTTGAAAATTCTCGATTCTCGAAATCGGACGACCTCTACAGAAGCTAGGGGTGTCACCGAGCTCCGGAGGCCCGTGGGGGCGGCGTAAGACAGCTGCAGGCGACCCACACTTATCTCACCTCTGCCTCCATCAGCGTTCAGAGGAGACGAAGCAAAAATGAGACATATGAGGACAGGAGTTGGGCAGTGCCTTGGAAAAACACGAAACGGAAGGGAAAGGAAGTCGTGCGCAAAGGCTGATAAGAAAATGGCAGACAACTCACTTCTACTGGAACATGGGCTCCGTCCGCGCCATCGTGCCGGGCATCGTCAAAGATGACGAAATCTTCCAGCCCATCGAGTCCGGCTTCGCATCCTACCCCAAGGAATCCTTCGAATTCGTCCTCGGCACCGCCACGGGCCTCGATGTGGCCCGCAAATCCGCCCTCGTATCGACCGCGTCCGGCCCCAGGTCCCTGCCATATGACTACCTCGTCCTCGCCACCGGCGCCCGCGCCGCCTCCCCCGACATGCCGTGGAAATCCTCCAATTCCCACGAAGAAACCCTCCGCCTCCTCCACGCGACGGCAGAAAAGGTCAAGTCCGCAAACCACATCGTCGTAGCGGGCGCTGGTCCCACGGGCGTAGAAGTCGCCGCCGAGATCCGCTTCGAGTTCAAGGACAAAGAGGTCCACCTCTTGGCGGCCGAAGACGAGATCCTCGCGGGCGACTCCATCGCGAAACCTGTGCAGAACGAGATTACGAGGCTCGGCGTGCAGGTCCGGAAGCACGCGCGCGTCGCGAATTCGCGCCCGCTGCCGGATGGCAAGACCGAGGTCAAGCTCATGAGCGGCGAGGTCATCCGGACGGATCTGTACCTCCCCACCATGGGCCTCGTGCCGAATACGGAGTACCTCGACCCCGGGATGCTGAACGAGCGCAAGTATGTGAATGTGGACGAGTACATGCGCGTCAAGGGCGTCGAGAACGTCTGGGCGTGCGGGGATATTGTCTCGTTTCCGAGGGCGGGCTTCATGCTCACGGACAAGCAGGTTCGTCGCCCCCAACCCCCCTGTTCTCTATTTCTCTCACAACCTTCCCCTCTCTCTTGTTGAACATGACTAACTTCTCCCCAAAACGTACCAGGCCGCCGGCGTCGTAAAGAACATTGAGCTCGCACTCAAAGGCAAAGACCAAACCGTCGTAAAAGGCATGCCCGTCGACGTCTACGTCTGCGCCACGGGTCGCAGCCGTGGCGCGGGCCGCATCGGCTGGGTTAAGGCCCCTTCTCTCATGATCTGGGCTGTCAAGAGCCGGAACTTGGGGTTGCCCATGGCCGTGCCGTATGCCAACGGCGGCCAGTGGTAAGCTCGTAGCTCGTGATGTTGAGCTAGAAACAGAAACAGAAGCAGAAACAGAAGCAGAAGCACGGCTTCTCGGTGTTTGGTGTTTTGATTCATGTAATTACACTTATACGGTTCTATCCAAATAATCTGATACAAACTCGCGGAGAAGCGGCTACTAGTCTGGTCTCAATACTCTTGCCATTACCTCAATCATTCCCAGACCCCCTCTCCTGTACTTGAAAACTGCGCTCTGATCATTTACCATGACCGATGACTCCCGAATGTCTCTATAGGAGAAGTAGGCCGCCAAAAAATAACGAGAAAGAAATCCGTTACTTCAATCCCCGTGCATTATTTGCTAAGCTTCTATTTTCTACCTCTTGGAAGCACAATCTTCAACTATAAGCCCCGCCTACCTCCTCTGCATCTCATCAATCTAAGCAGCGGACCGGCAAACATTATAGTCTTACATGCACGTGGAATATGCATCGAGATGGAATGATCAACTCCCTGAATTGAACGTGAGAAAGGGGTACCCAAACCAGACCGGGCCCGTCATCCCTACCTCGAAAGAAGACAAACATATAAAAGATAACCCAAGCAAGCCGCCCGCCCTGCACCAGAAACAGACGCTGTCAAATTTGGATTTTCCCTCTCCCTCCCTCCTTCACCCCCCCCCCCCCCCCCCCCCCCCCCCCCCCCCCCCCCCCCCCCCCCCCCCCCCCCCCCCCCCCCCCCCCCCCCCCCCCCCCCCCCCCCCCCCCCCCCCCCCCCCCCCCCCCCCCCCCCCCCCCCCCCCCCCCACCAGCTCTCATCTTCATCTACTCGACTTCTCATCCTCAATCTCCCTCCGCAGCTGGTCAAGCACACCCTGCCGCGACGCGAGATGCGTCTCGAGACCCTCAACCTGCTCCTTGACCGTCTGCAAATCATCCGCTACCCCCTTCAGCCCACCACCGCCGCCCTGGCCCTTGCCGGCACCGCTCTCGAGGTCCTTGAGCTCCTTGCGCTTGTAGTCGAGCAGCTGCTCGAGCTCGCGCTTGACGAGAGCGGGCTTGCCGTCGCGCTTACCGCCCTTCTTACGCTCGACGTCGGCCTCGATGCGGGCCAACTTCTCGTCCAGCTCCTGCAGCTGCTTCTTGAGGCGGACCTCCTCCCAGTCGTCCGTCTTGGCCGTGGAGAAGTCGGTTCCGCTAGACTTGAAGCCGCTGCGGCCCAGGCGGGTGAGGTACTGGTCGCCAAACTTGGCCTTGCGGCCCGTCGCCGTCGAGTCGTCGGCCTTTGTCGCCCATCGGGAGGCGCCGGGGGTCTGGTTGTCTAGTTGGTAGTCGATCTGGTTGCGCTCAAATGAGGCCCGGAGGGAGGCGGGGACGGTGCGCGGAATGCGGAAGCCTTCGTGGCGGTTGTTCAGGATGTGAAGGAAGGCGAGGCAGGCATCCTTGTTGATGGATTGGCCAGCTGAGGGGTTGATGAGGTTCCAAGCGGAGCGGATGTCGGTGTCGGGAACGTCGAGGGATTCGTAGAGGTCCTCGAGAGCAGTGACTGAAACGAATGCACTGTTAGTAAAAGTAACACGGCGAATAGGGGCCCGCGCAAGTGAACCTACATGCTACTTGTCCCCGTGCGTCCCGGTTCTCTTGGTATATCGACTCGTACTTTGACTTGTCCGCTGGGCTCATGTACCAGTCGAATCCATCCTTCAGCCCTGGGGAGTCTGGATCGTCGTCGACTTGCTCAAACGCCACTTGCCTTCCTGTGAGCGCGCGATTCGCCTGGACGAGATGTGCCTTGGACTCGGGGACGAGCCAATCGGGGAGTGTCGTCGGGACATCTGAGTATTCCTGCCCATCCGAATGCGATTAGCAACTCTGCGCCATTCTCTCTTCCGCTGCACATCCGACTCAAGGTATACTCACGCCATTCAGGATATCAAAAATAACTCTCATGGCAACGCAAAACTCCTCAAAGTCGAGATTTCCATCATTGTCGACGTCGGCGAGATCCCACACCCTCTCGAGCTGGTTGTCCGTCAGGCCGCTATTCTTCAGCACCGGCGCGGCCTGTTCTCCCGTCAAAAACTGGCCGCCGCCCGTCCGGGTGGAGAAGATGTTCCAGTACGTCTCGATTTCTTGTGCTTCGATGCGAGGAGGCGCCATGATGTGCGGTATGTGTAGATGTGTTCGTGTACACGGAGGAGAGCGTCGGTGGACGGAGGTTGACGAAGGGGGCCGGGCGAGCTTGCTCGGGCTTCGTTCGTGTGGCGGGAACTGCGGTGCGCAGATAGATGATTTTGTCTTAGGAGACTGCTTGATGTAGCAATTCGACGGAGATTTGGAGGATCTCGTGAACCGGAGATGGTGAAGGCTTGGCCGGAGAGGTGTCGTTGTTGCTGAGTGGATCGTCGTTGGGCCGCGTGGGACGGGAGCTCGGCCAAGGATGTGGATTTGGGGTAATCGGCGGGTTGGAAGTGGGAGGCAGTGCTTCTGTAACTTGGCTGAGCGTGCGCTCGGTGAGGGAAGCTCGGTGATGCAAGGTCGACCCACAGCTCGCCGTCACCAACCCCTGTTCACTTAGCTCAGCGCTAACTTACATAATACTGGTGGCATTTCTGACGGCCCGGATCAACGACATCTCACGAAGCAGTTATTACATCACGAACCAAAGTGGACGTCATTTTGGGCAACCTGATATTTTTCCTAACTCACAACAAATCGCACTGATGCGATGGGTATCTCAACAAAATTAAGGGGCCTTTTCCCCAAGAAACCGTTCCCGAATTCCAAATGGGTATCATCCTCCGAACCAATGTCATCTGTAAGCCATCCATAGAGGTATGTGCAAAAGAGAAAGCCACCAGAATCCTGAGTCCTCCCCAATACCGAAACCAAATTCTCCAAGTAGGAGCGCGATATGCAACGAAGACCAAAATCCGTCTCGTTGAAAAAGTGAAAGAAGCAAGAAAAAAGACCGCCGATGTAGCAAGAAAGATCTCGCAAACCAGGAGACCCGATGGCCGTATGTCTGGCATCTTGGGTCAACTTTTCCGCTGTAATGGTGTTCTTTTTTTTTTTTTTGTGCTTTTTTCTTTTATGGTGCCTTATAGTAGGCAGAGTATGTCCCGCGATGCAATTGATGTATTCTTGCCGTCGAGCCAGGCTTGCAACCTTTCGCTTCTTGACACTTTGATGTTCATCGATGCTACTAGATGGCTGTAGGAATTCTCTAGCAAGGGCATCGGCCGAATCACTTGTCTGCCTGTTCGTTTTCTTTGCGCTTCTGAGCGGCGGCGGCCTTCTCAGCTTCAATCTCTCTGCGAATGCTAGCGGTAACGCCCGGGAATGGGGTTGGCGCAGCCTTCGGCTTGTAATGAAGCGAGTAGATGCTGTTGGGCCACGAAGCCATGTTCATAGCAATGCGCTCTCGGGCAAGCTGCATGGCAACATCAGAAGGCCACCCCTTCTCGACCATTTTCAAGGCATAGTCCGCGCCATCGGGCACCGATACCCAAAACTCCTCGTATGTCTCATACTGAGGAGGGAACAACCTACCAAGCTTGTCCTGGCGAGGACGTCCTGGGGCCTTGAGATCGACTTTGCTCGAAGAGTTGTTTGAGGCAGTAGTATGCGATGATTGCTGGAAAGACGAGCGTTTCAGAGCTGGCGCTATGGCTGGCATGGAGGGCTCTAGGATCTCGATGTCGGGTTGGGGTGTAAGTGCCGGAGGGCGAGAACAAGCTCCAGGAAGCGATGACTGACGCTCGACAGTAGCAGACGGCTGCACTGTAGAAGTTGACGACGCGGGCATACGCTCTTGGCTTCCCGGCTGACGACCGTGAGTTGTGAAATCGGTCACTAGAGCAGAGAATGGGTTCGGATTCGAATAGGGACTAGGGACCGAGGATTGACGCAGCTCACTAGCTGACGACTGCATGCGTGAAGCAGAAGCCGTGGGCATACGCTCTTGAATTTCATCCTGACGACGACTATACTCTGTGGGTGCAGTTTCCATAGCAGTGTATGAGTTCGAAGGTTGATAGGCTCTAGGAGTCGACGATTGACGCGGCTCAGCAGCAGATGGACGCGTGCCAAAAGAATCAGGATGAGGTGTGCGCTCAAAGCTTGTCGGTTGACGGACACCAGCTCTAGGTTCGGGCGCCGGAAAAGTAGCGTATGAACTCAAAGGCTCATAGGCTCCAGGAAGCGAGGATTGACGCAAGTTAGTACCAGACGGTCTCATCTCAGTAATGAAAGACGCGGGCATACGCTCGTAGCTCGTCGTTGGACGAACGTCAGCTCTGAAGTCGGTATATGAGTTCGAAGGCTCATTGCTGTATCTAGAGACTGGGGTCATTCTGTCCTGGTACTGGGCAATTCTCTGCACGTGAGGCTGATCAACGCTAGCTTGACGGCTGCTCTCGGTAGACTGGTTCGTCTTCGGTTTGTTTCGATGTCTCCGACTCGGCACGGCACCTTTGGCCGCCTGCGGGAGCATTGGCTCGGTGCTGGGAACTGGGTTGTTCGCCGGAGGTGTAGCAGCGTTCAGAACGGGAGAACTGTTCGCGGGGGTCTGCATAGTCGTCGACTGGTTTGTAGCTCGCTTCACGGTAGCTTGGCTCGCGGTAGCTTGGTTCGTGGCAGTCTGGTCCGTGGCAGCTTGGTTTGCAGCAGCTTGATTCGCAGCAGCCTGATTCGCAGCAGCCTGCACGGCAGCGATGTTTTCAGGTCTGGGATACTTGCGGGGACGTCCTCGGCCACGCTTGACGGGTATAAGTACTCCGTCAGGACCCATCACCTGCGGTTGGGGCAGAACGGCCGCAGCCTTCTTCGCAGGGCGGGCTCTCTTGGGCTTGGGAACATAGTCACCATCGCTGTCATCAGCCGCACGTTTGCGGGATGGCTTGGTAGAGCTCTTGGTGGATGGAGCTTCGGGACTATCCATGCGCATAGCCGGAGTTCGGGCTGTGTTGGTGTTTCTCGTGGGAGGAGCGACCGCGGGTCTCGCTGGAGTAGCAGCCATAGGTCTCGCAGATTCATCAGTCAAGTCAATGACAGTGCGTGGGCGCGAGTCTCTGGCGACAACCGCAGGGGTGTTGTGGAAAGTGATTTCTTCCTGGACTGGAGGCATGGAAGCCTTCAATGCGAAGCGAGGCTCTTTCTCTGTAGATACCGCGGACACCTCAGAGCTTCCAGGGACTCTAGATACCTTCGAAGCCTCAGAGATTGTAGAGCTCTGGGGAATATTGGCGACTGCAGAAAATTCGGGGGCTTCGAAGAGCTTGGGGGCATGAGAGACCGCAGGTGCTTCAGAGACTTCAGACACTCCAGGAGCTCCAGACGTATCGGTGCTCGGCGTCGGATGCGAAGGCTCCATGTTCAAGTTGGAGTTCGGGTTGGCGCTCGGGTTGGCGTTCGCGGCGGCTTTCGAATTCGCGTTGGAGTTCGCGTTGGAGTTCGCGTTCGAGTTGGCATTCAAGTTGACGTTCGAGTCCTCCTCAGTATTGTTCTCCTGCTGGCTGGCCTCCGGAGCAACACTCTGGTGAGCGGTCGCCTGGATAGCGGGCACCTCCGGTCGAACAACTGGAAGTAACATCTCGTCGACGAACCAATCGGGGTGGTTGCTGTAGAGATGTTTCTTGTAGTCAGCTGACTGGAAATATTCGTAGGCAGGTGAGTCGGAAGGCTTCCTGTTGGGGTCCACCTCATCAATATCAGAAATGAAGGGCTGAGGCACCGCCGAGCTTGCGCTCTGTGGAGTCAACTGGTCCTCATCATGAGCCTGCAATACGGGGAGAGACGGGTTCGTAGAGATGCGAGTATGGTCCACGGGCAGCTCTGGCTCTGCGAAGAAGGGGCAGGGCATGAGATCCTCTGCCTCGGGCAGGAGTCCTTCGAAGGGGAACAAGGGGGCGGCCGGCAGATTGTTGTCTTGAGCCTCGTGGGATGCTTCGTTGAGTACTTGATCATCGGGAAACGGGTACTCCTCATATTGATCATACTCCTGCGCCTGAGTGACTTCAAGGTTGCCATCGGCAGCAGACTGAAAGCTCTCATAGGAGACAGCGGGGCGGTTGCGACACTTGTGGACTTCGGTGGGATTGTAAAGCTCGTCCATGTCCAAGTTATCAAAAACCCATGCATACTGCTGACCGTTAGCCCAGTTCTCGTCTTGACTTCAAAGGCGAGAGCCACCGAGGTTCACGTCAAGAACAACGGACGAATTGCAAAGGAAGACATAGAGATGAAAGAATAAGAAGGAGCTTACCTGGTTGTTCTCGCCAAACATTGGGTTGTTCTGAGCGTATACTTGACCGGCACTGTGAGGCTCACTCACTGACTCTGGAGTAGGAGTGCCATGCTGCTCTGTGGGATTGGTCGCAGACGATGTGCTCGCCTGGCTGCCCTTCGTCAGATCCAAAGGAGGGAGGTATGCTTGAATCTGCAATACCCTGTTCACCAACTCATGATACTTCTCGTCGTACTGATCGTGCCAAGTTTGCGATCCGTTATGACCAGGATTGTCGATGTCGTGCACATCTGGACCATTCTTGCCTTTCTCAAGGATGGCAATGCAGGAGGCCAGAATCTCCCGCTCAATTGGAATCTGGAGGAAGCCCTCTGAGATCCCGCAGCACTTCTCAAGTCCTCGAATGTGCTCGCCTAATCCTGTTTGGCACAAGTACTGGCAGGCTCTCTCGTACTCGTCGGGCTTGATGGTGTGAGTGGGAAGATCCGGCTGGTGCAGAAAATTCACGCCGTCTCTCGATGGCCCTTGGCCATGGATCAGGTCGAGGAGCTCAGAGACGCCCATCTTGTCGCAGGTCTCTGCCCAACCCTGGATCAGACGGTGGTACTGGATGTAGGCCACAACAAAGTCAATGACATCTGGAGTGGTTAAGCCCAGAGCCCGGGTTGCCGAAGCAAAGGTCTTGGAGTCACAAAGGACCTCCAGCAAGACCCATTGGGCGCCGTGGCCGAGGTGAGCCCAGGCAATGGGCTCAACCTCCCCAGGCTCTGGGCTGCCCCAGTCCATGGTTGTCGAGAGCCCCTCGCCCTCGTCCTCGCCCTTGGCCTCACGCACGCCCTCTGGCCGCTCATCCTCCTCCTCCTCCTCTGCGGCTTATTAGCGGGATATACGATGAGTAGGAGTAAGAAGTAATTACCGTTGTCACTGAAGTGCTCAGGGGAGGGGTTCTGCTCTCGCAGCCAGGCGTCCAGCTCGCCCCGGTCTCTCGCCTCCACATACTCATCCCCCGGACCGCGCTGGTCCAGGGGGATGGTTGGGAAGGACGCCCAACGAGCCGCGCCGGGGTCAAAGACCGGGTCTGGGTGAACCCAGGCCGGCCTTTGAACCCCGAGCGCATACGGCTCCTGGTACCTACCCCTCTGAACTGCCTGAGTCGAGCGCCGCAGCGCACGCTTCCGGCCGCCCGCTTCCTCCATCTTTCGATGGGTATTAGTATGCGATATTCCCATGGGGGGTGGATTGGGAGAGCAGCGGCGACTACTTACTTCAGTGGTGATGGTGAGTGTGATGAATTTGGAATGGCGGATGAGGCAAAGTGAGAGGTAAGTGGGAAAAGTGAGGTGTGGGTTGAGAGAGTGAGAGAGTAGGGCTTGTGTGAGAGTGAAAAGAAGGATTGTTGACAGCCAAGTGAGATTGTTTGGACCAGAAATCTCGCGTTCGTGAGAGAGATGTATGAAGAAGGAGCAGTGGGGCCCGGAAGAAAAATTGTCGAGGCGGCTGCTCCTTCCTCGTTGTCATGGAAGGGTTGCGTGTAGGGTGAAGTGAGATGAGATGAGTCCTGCGACCTGAGGTTCACCGGAGGTCGGTCTCTCCCCATGGGATAGCCTCAAGCAGGCTTGTTGACTGGCCCAGGGGGTCAATTTCTACCCCGGTGGCATGGTGTAGTTGCACTGAGGATGACTACAGCGAATTGGTCCTTTCTATATCATGATTCGCATCCTTTCGATGGGTGATCTATCTACCGAGGAAACACTGAGAATACGACAATAACAGCCCGTGGCCTATCCTAGAAGAAGAAAGAGTGAATAATATCTATATGAAAGTTTCATGAGACCAATTTGACCTGCATACTTGTCTATTACGTAAATAATTCAGACCATAGTCATTATATGTGTGACCTTTTGTACTGGGCGTGTCTATCTACGCAACAAATCGTCTTAGAATGGGCACAATTTGAGATAGTGTAAATGCTGGAATCTGATAGCGGTGAAAGCAGGTCTAAACTGCCCTGAGAGAAAGTCGTTGCCGACTGAAACGGGTATACTGACTGACACCTTTGACGCCTATCCATGTTCCCAAAGCAAAGTTCTAATTCCCCATAATGAGTCTGCTCCTAATGACGGCTGAAGGCGGTCTTCCTGCTGACGCCAAAATCACTGATGCAATGCCTCCGCTACAAATCTCTTCAGCTCCAGGTCTCTACGATCGACTAGAGGCGTCCCTACGCGACTGTATCCCGATCACGAAACGGGACAAATTTGCCCCTGTCCTGGTACCGCTCACGATCCGCGGCGAATGTCTCATATCCTCCGCTCTGCCTGTCCTCGTCGTCAAGAGTCGTTTCGATACCGCGCTTGCCGCCTCCACCGGTGTGTCCTTGCGACTGGCCGGCTCGAGGAACATCTCTGGTCACACTAGAGACACTTCTTTGGGCATTGAGGATGTCTTCGTATGCTTGTAGCATCCTCTTCCCATCCTCGTCGAAGTTGGCGGAGAATCGTTGCATGGAGACAAATTGCACGGATGAGATCATATCCTTTCCGTACATGGTCATGATGTAAGCTGCAGCAACGAAAGCTGACCGGTCGTTTCCTGTTTCGCAAACAAGGAGAATCTTGCCACTCCTGAAGCTTTCATCATCGACTGCCATCCGGCCTTCCTGCGCACCCACAACTTGACTGCGATACACGTCGATCAGATGCCCATTGATTTTCCTCACCACCTCTGGGAAGCCACGGATCAATTCAGAGTTGTCCAAGACGTCTAAATATTCGACTTGTATGCCGAGCTTCTGCGCTACCTTGTCGACACTCATCAGTCGAGCTTGAGCCACCCTGGCATGTCGTGTAACAATGACCATGGTGATTCCCTCCTTGGCAAGCCAAGCTTCGTCGCGAGCAACAGATAACGGACCGAGATATAGGAAGTCCAGGAGCGTCTGTGCCTTTCGTCGAGCCTCGTAGTTCCAGCCGACTGACCTGTCTGTGGCAGTCTGTGTCTTGTCCCGAGTTATGATCCTGAGATCCTCGCTCGTAAGGCGCATGGCATCGACATTGTTGAATGAGGGGGTAAAGGCGCAGGTAGCGTCGCCTTTAGCGAATGTCATGGGAATGGGTATATAGGGAGGACTGGGGGGCCTGTGGCTATACGGAGCTGTGGCGATGGCATGCTCTTTCGGCTCCTGGGGTTCCTCCATGTTTGCTGATGCTCAATGCGGGGTTTAATGAAAAGCAGTCGGCAATGAGATGTGTTTCGTTGCGGGAGTGCAAGACGCACTGACTCGAGGCAAGCAGTGCAAGGTGCCTTTGTTCGCAGTGTTCGTAGGTTGCTTATACTGTCTTGGCACACAAGCAAAGCTAGATTGCCGAAAAGTTGATCAAGCGAAGAAATGGAAATCAAAGCAACGTTCCGGGCCCTGTTATGAGTGAAATCGAAAAGGATAAGACGTTGGCTGAAGCGGTGGTGGTTTGGATGATGTTGATGTAAAGTTGAGAGGTGGAGTAGGAAAGTACAGAATCTGGGTTGCAGGCTTGCGGGAGGTGTCGAATCGGCAGACTGGGCCGGAGCGAGCTTAGACCCCCTGTGCGGCGGGCGTCTGTACATACAAACCCGCCCCACTCTGAAGCCTAGACCCATCGGAGACGTCCTGGAAGCAACCTGACCATGTGCCAATCCCAATTCCAACGTCGCTTCCCCAGAGCAGAACCTTTATGGAACGGTTACTTGCGCATGCACGTCAGTGACATCACCTCAGTATCCTCCTTACCTGCCAAGGTTCGCAAGTCTACCTTAAGGTAGGAACGAGGGCAAGACTGCAGTTGAGAGGCATCTTTGGGCGGGGCCCATGCAGCCAATTTGATTAGATAACCAGGCGGCTTATGCAGGTACCTACTTAAGTTTTCTGGAGACCTTAGTCGAGCCATCTTTCCACGGAGCCTCCAAGAGATGGCAACCTACCTCTTGGGACCGTGTCAAGTCAAGTCATTGAGAGTTTAATTCGTGCTGACTTTCTCTGTCGCCAAAGAAGACGCCAGTGGGCGACCAGGGCCACTTGCTGACCGTTCGTTGAGCCATAGCCTTCACTGGGATATCAACTGTATAACTGAATGCAAAATGTAAGCTTGCCGCACACCAAGACGCAAAGGCGATGCTGCTCTTCTTTACTAGACAATCCAGATAGCGAGTCTAATCCGATAGTAAAATGAATGAGGATTTCGGCCTGTATCAGAATTAACTTCCGTGTAGACTTATTAGTGAAAAATGATATCAATCAAATATCGATATCTCGCCATCGGCGGGCGCCTATGGGTGCCTCCTTCCAGGTTCCGGATGAACATCACTGTACTGTTAATGATGCGGCCGCCTTTTCGTAGCAAAGAATAACTACACGCGATTGCTGAACAGCTGCTCGAAAGCCCGCCATTCGGCTTTACGGAGTACCCTCTCTGCCGTAAATGGGCCGGAAAATAAGAGCGCCAAAGGGCAATTCGATCATATAAGCAACTTCCACGGGCGAGCATGGTGAGACGTAATTTTATCGCATGAAAGCATCATCTATTCAAAATAAGTAGGGCATCATAACTAATATCATGCGTATGCATCATTCATCCAGCCGTTTACAACTCCTCGGAAACCTGGCCTTGCTTCTCCAGAGCGGCGAAGTCGGTGAAGCCAAGCTCGTACACGAGGCCAAGAGTCATCTTGGCGTGCTCAAGCATGTGGTCAAACGACAAGTACTTAATGTTGTCATCGGTGCTGTGAATGTGCTTGTCAGAGTCCTCGAAGGCAGACTCGATCACGAAGGCGGAGGGGTAGCCAGCCTTGCTTGCAGAGGCATGGTCGGAGCAGGCGTATCCACACTTGGTCTCGACGTAGGGAACCTTGCAGTACTGCAGTTATGTGAGTACAAACTTGTGCCGGCAACTATGGGGTTCATTTTGACTTACCTCGACGATGACCTTCTTGATGAAGCCGGTCAAGCCGGGATCAACAAAGTCGGTAATGACACCGACGCTCTCAGGCTTTCCAGCATCGAGCGTTCCTTGAACAAATCCAGTCATATCCTGCTGGAGCATGGCCTTGATGTCGCGTCCATCCTGCTCGTAGGACGAGAAAATGGCCTGGCTACCAAGCAGACCGCCCTCCTCGGCGCTGTACCAGTGGAACTCGATGGTGTTGTCAGCCTTGCCAGAAATGACATCCTTGGACTTGAGGAGGGTGCGGAAAGCCTCGAGAATGGTCATGGAACCACTGCCATCGTCATCGGCACCGGGCGCGGCGAGAATGGAAGGCAGCCACAGGTTGATGGAATCCTGGTGCGCACCGATGACGACAGTGCTGTTAGACTTGCCCGGGATGGTGACAATGATGGAGCTCTGTTGCCAGGTGTGGGGGAAGGCCTCGGCGTAGACGTGCTTGTCGGCACCAGCGTCCTTGATGATGGTGTTCAGCTTTGCCAGAAGCCATTCGGAAGACTGGCGGCCGTAGTCGGACTTGAAGTAGCGGGTGTGGAAGCTCGTGAACTTCTCCAGGTTGGTCTGGATCTCCTTCTTGTCAAGGTCCTTGATGAGAGGCTTAACCTTGTCCTGGAGGCGACACTTCTCGGGGAAGACGCTCTTCTTCGTCTTGGTGTGGAGGCGGTTTGCACCGAACTCCTTGTGGTCGGTGATATCGAAGAAGCGGTTTCCGTTCTGCGAGGCGTCATGTCAGCACTTCTGCAAAGAAAAGGAGCGGTAATGAGGGGAATCGTACTCTGCGAAGCTCCCACTTCTCCTCCTCAGTCACCCAGCGAGTGTTGCCTGGGGCGAGTTCGATCAGGTACTTCTCGGGCTCGGAGCCGGCGGGATACAGCTGGACACGGTTGATCTCCTCCTCAGCAACAAAGCGAGCGCTGACCGAGTGGGCCAGCACTGCAAGAGGCAAAGCTTTGGCGACCTTCATCTTGAATGAAAAGTATGGGTTGGTGATGATACAATCTGAGGATGATGTGGGAGGTATGTAAGGTACTCAGGTGGATGTTGTTGAAGGGGACGGGAAGATGGCTGGCGTCATGTCGGCAGCACTGATAGGTGCTTAGATAAGATAAGGTAGCTAAGCGTCAGCAGGTCTGCGACAGCTCGGCAAGCTCCCCTGTCTCGAATCCATCCTCACACATTCCCCGCGGGTTGCCTGGGTGCCTAGCACGCCACCAATGCTTGCAAGCGGGTACCTTGCCTAAGGTACGTACCTCGGATGTCCGTAAGACCGGAACAGATGAGATGCCTTACCTAATCATCCAGCTCCCATCCAGTAGGTACCTGACTGAACGGTTTCCTTCGCCTTCATCTGGCAACACATAGTTATGTAAAGTTGCCACTGCTATAACATTGTTGACGGGTTCCTTGGAAGACTCAATCTCGCTGTTTCGCAGCGTGTTTCCTGCAGGCAACGTGGGTTTTTACCCTTCTGTTTTAGGCGGACCCCCAAGGTCGGGCGACCCGATGGAAAGCTCCAAGGTAGGTAGGTACCTTAAGCCTTACCTTTATGAGCAACTTTCGGCTCAGCGAGCCAATCAATGCGGGCACCTTGTGATCATGCTTAGCCATCAATCACCCTGAGATTCTTCATCGCCTCCCGCCAAAAAGCAAAGAGGAATACATGCAACACCAGGCATTCGCCGGTCGTCTCCGACCCGACTACTACTCTGGCCCTCGCCGGTTTATCTAGGAGAGAGCGGACGGGATCTCGAGTTCTCCAGCGGGTGTGGTCGCATGTACTTGGGTTGGCGCCTGGGGAAGCCCAATTCCGCATCGCACTGGGCTACCGGCACTTACTGCTGACGACTGCTGTAGCGTGTCGGAGCGGGTCTACGTGCCCCATAATGTCTCGGACTCGGCGTCTGGTCCGTTGGAGGATCGCGGGGCCTCTCTGTACTTAGTAGGCACTCATAGGATACCTTGACTACTTACCCAAAAGATGCTGAAAATTCTGTCGTAAGATCATTAGACCCGTAGCCCAAAATTAATCGCATGGTGGGTTTGTCAGCATGAAAAGACACGGTATCACCCTTTTCCAAGCCTGCCCATCGTCCCGTTCGTGTGGAGCTTCGGTGCTCATCGGACACCGGTACCGACTTACCTCTTTAAGCTCGTCTGAACACCAAACATCGACAGCCGCTACCTTACAACATGGAGTGCTGTCCCGAACCCCCGACAACGTTTAATGGGCGAACAGACGCCGGGCTTGGACCTGTTCCTTTGCCATCCTCAGGCAGTAAATGATATCATGAGGGGAGCAACCGCAGGTTCCCCAAGCACATCCCCGCCGCGTGTATAAAGTGCCGGTTGCAGCCGGCGCGCATTCCTAGTGAGATGACCTGCATGTGTTCCTCCTGCATTCGTCCGACCTTGTGAGCCAAGCTAGGTAGGCTCACGATATATCTCGACGACATCTCTTGAATCTAGCCATCTCACACACCAGCACCACATCCATCTAAGCTCAATCGCGCACGAAACGAGTGCTGCCTTCTAAGATGGCGGCCTCCAAATCCGAGAAGCCAAGCTTCGACCTCATCAAGCGCGGCGTCAAAAAGTCCAATGTGCCAGGAACCCTCACCTTCCTCGGCCTCCGCGGTCTCGACCCCTTCTTCCAATACAAGCTCGTCGCCGGCGGCTGGGGCGCCGCCGCCCTCGCTAAGATCGGCATCAACACCATCCCCCTCAACGTAGCCGCCCTCTCCACGACAGGCGTCGCCATCCTCGACGACCTCCACCTGCCGCTCCCGCACCTCATCCTCCTCGGCATGTCCGTCGGCTCCTTCGTCAAACAAGCCTACTGGCTCGTCGGCATCTCCGCCGAGGAATTCCCGCCGTCCTCCGCTGTTGGCGTGAGCTTCTACAACACCCTCGTCAACAGCGCAAACTCCCTGCTCCTCCTCGCGGCGTCCACCTCCGTCCTGACCTCCCCGCGCGACTTCCCGGGTACCTCTCTCCCCTACCAGGTCGTCTTGGGAAGCGTCCTCTACGGCGTCGGCATGTTCCTCGAGACGGCGTCCGAGTGGCAGCGCAAGCAGTTCAAGGCCCGGCCCGAGAACAAGGGCAAGGTCATGCGCGGCGGGCTCTGGAAGCTGGCGCGGCACATCAACTACGGCGGGTACGCGCTCTGGAGGGCGGGGTACTGCATGGCGGCGTCAGGCTTCATCGGGGGTACGATCATGGGCGTGTGGCAGGCGGTGGACTTCCTCACGCGCGGCGTGCCGGCGTTGAATGAGTACTGCTCCAAGCGGTACGGCGAGCAATGGGTTGACTTCAAGAGGGAAGTGCCCTGGGTTCTGCTTCCCGGTATTTACTAGTTTGCCGTAGATGGTACAATCATAATACTTTTCCCACATATGCAATCGCTGGTGGCCTTCTGGGAACAAGCATGGCCAAATGATGAGAGTCTGAAATGAATCCCGATCATCGAGATGTGTTGTCTTGACTGAGCCGAAGAATCATGTCTTGAACGAGGATGGTTTATATACATAGACCTTTCGGCCAAGATATGCGAGTTTCCCGTAAATGCAGTCCTGCCGTAGCATCATAAGCGAACCCAATGCTCATGAAAAGACGAAAAGGGGGCCGTTGGCGCATGCCACCACCTAGATACCCCGGACGGGTAACATATGAGAAACAAGTGAGCCCCCTTTTCCCAACAGCTACAGCCATGACGCAGCCCAAAGCTGGCAGCAACCCAGTCAAAAAGGGGACGGCCAAACGGGGTAAAATGCTTTCCCTCTGACGTTAAAACAACGCTCGCTTCTACATGCTGTCCTCCATCTGCCGACTCCGGACCTTGGCCCAGTCGTCGCGCTCCTTCTTGCCGCCCTGCTGCTCCAACCCCATACCGCGCTCAACCCACTCCTTGCTGCCCATGTGGCTCAGACGCGACAGCGCGCGCGCAAACGCAAACGCCTCCTCGTCTCCCGAGAACAGACCCGACATGCCCTTGATGGAATCAATATTATGGTCCAGGTCTTCCAGGAGATGCGTCGCCGCCGCGGTATCACCGCCGCTCTGCTGCTGTCCGGCCTCGTCCTTCTTCCCTTGCTTCTCCAACGACTCCTCCAGCTCGGCGCGGGAGACGAACAGCTCCGTCAGGGGCTTCTCCGTCGTCAGCACCAGCTTCGCGTGCGACTCGTACACGGCGTCGATGAAGGTGATGAAGCGTCGAGCGAGGTCGCGCTGGCGGTACGTCATGCCGGGACAGTCGGTGATGACAAAGGCGTCGTAGTTGCGCACCAGCTCGAGGTAGTCCGCCGCCGACGTGGCCTTGCCGATGAGCTCGTCAAAGGTGAACCACGCGCAGCGGCCGCTCACGCGCGGCACGTGGATCTCGCGGCCCCAGACGTTCTGCACCTCCGGGTGCGGCTCCGGGTTCTCCGGGTCGCCGAGGAAGCGGAACCACTTCTCGGCGTGGGAGGTCGCGTGCGCGTCGAGCGGGGTGTGGTACACGCCCGAGGGCGGTCTCGGGATCTTGCGGTAGTCTGTCGGGGAGTCCAGGTTGATGACGTGGAGCCTACTCTTGAGCAGCTTAATCGCGGGGATGAAGGATTCTCGCTGGATGCCGTTCTTGTAGAGTTCGTCGGGGTGTCGGTTCGATGTCGTGACCAGTACGACGCCATGTGACATGAGCGCTTCTAGTAGTCTGCCCCCCCGGTGTGTCAGTTTGCGACAGTGTTCCCTTTTCGCGCGCAGTTTCCCTTTCTAGCTCACCTTCTCAGAATCATGGCGTCTGCCACGTCGGTACACTGAAACTCGTCGAAACAGAGAACGTTGCCCTGCGCCGCGATCTGCGCTGCCACAAAGGGAACGGCGTCGACGTCGTTGCCGTGCTGCATCTTCATCTTGTGTAGCCGCTTGTGGACATCCTGCATGAAGTTGTGGAAGTGGATGCGCGTCTTGGTCTTGACGGAGCTCGGCAGCGTGTCGTAAAACAGATCCATGAGCATCGTCTTGCCGCTACCGACATCGCCAAAGAGGTACAGCCCGCGGGGCAAGTTACTCGGGATCGCTCCTATCGCAGCCTCGGCAGCCTTTCCCCCGCCGAACCAGGATCCGAACATTGACTTTGCGGGCTTGATGGACTCGAGAGTCGGCTGCTTCACTTCGGGCGCATGGTAGTTGACCAGCTCGTCGTGGAGGTGCTGGAGGCTCTGGATGATACCTGTCCCTCGTCAGCATGTGATTCTCCCCCCCTGCCAATGTCAGCTCCTGGGAGCGCAAACTTGCCCCTCTGATGCTCGTCGTTGCGCAAAATGCCGTTGTCGACTCGGCGGTCGTATTCTTGTATCGGGCCGTGTTCATCTTTTGCAGCTGCCTTCTCATTAGCCCCCCTTGCGCCACCAAACTGTTTTCGCGATTCTGGTTCCCTACCCCTGTTTCCCTCTGTTGCTGTCGCTACCGCCGAAGCCGTCCTCCTCTGGCCCCCATTTCTGGTTTGTTGCGTAAAAATATTCGGTAACGGACGCAACCTTCCAGCGCTTGTGTTGTGTCTATTAGCAAGGCAAGTTGTGCAAAGGGAGCGTCGGTTGACGGCCTGCTCTGTGATGCCTCGGGTTGGGGCGGCAGAGCCGTTGAGCGATGCGCCCACTCTGCGGAGGGGAAGTGAGGATGCAGCTGCACGGCGCATGGTGGCTGGTCAAGAGGGACCAAGGTGAACAGAAGTCAAATGGAGCAAAAAAAAGTCTAGGGGTATTAACAAGAACAATGCATGTTGCAAGCATGCGCGCGCTGTGAGATGATCGTTGTCGCAGTGTTTTGGGGACACAACCAAGCGGCTTCGGAGATGTCTCGTGGGATTGAAGGTGTGTGTGAAATCAACAAAAATAGACTGGTCGGCCGGTAAAAGATACCGGAGAAAATGACGCTATTGCCTGCCCGCGGGCCGGCTCTCACAACTGGCGCCCGAATTGACACTAGCACTGGAGAGACGGTGGAGAACCTATAAGAGGCCCTGATGCCTCTATCCGTGGTAAATTCGACGGTGGGGAAGCCGAAAGATGCCGAACTCCGGACCATGCCGACTTCGGTCTGACTGACTGGATGGCTGCTCACCGAAGGTGAGGTTCCTTAGGGTGACGCTCAGGCCATGATCTGACTTCCAGTTCGTCTCTTTCCTCCCGAGCTTTCATCTGAGGAGAGGATTGGCACTGGCCAAAAACGAATTGGAAGTATTGCTCAAAGTGGTAGATGTTTCTTTGGTGGTCTTCCTTTCTCATTTACCCTGAACTTTGTCTAATTGCATATCGTCTCGAAGGAATCGAGATAGGCAAAATAACCGTGTTATTCACGACAGCTCATCAAGCAGATTCCATAAAGACGCCGACGAGCAACCAGGGAACGAGTGTTCCATCTAGCCTGCCCATATCTTTCTGATTTCGCTCATATGTAAAATGTTTCTTTTTGAGAAGCGGACTTTAAGTACATGCATCATATCATCCTAAGCCTTTTTATTCAGGAAAGCGAGCTTACCTCGACCAAGGTTCGCTGGGAAAATGTTGAACAACAAGACGACGCGAATGAAGAATCGACAAAATGATGTACTGATTAGTATCCCTTGTGGCGCATCTCGCTTATGGTCAAAGGCAGGGAGAGAGGCAAGCGATCTAAGTTCTGTTCACACATACATAGTACTCCCTGTGCTACCAGTCAAGCTACCCGCCTGTAACCCATTCTTGCATCATATTGTTAGATGATCGCGTTGAAATTCTATGTTTTTATAGATCAAAGAACTGTCGTTTTGTGAATGTCGATGTAGTCCGGGATTACTGGATATGCTTGCTTCCAGGAAATGGGAGGGGTGGGTCAGGGATCCTCGATCCGTGTCATCTACCTGCTCAAGTATGCTGGAGCAAACACTGGCAAGTCTGTTCGAGTTTCATTACGCCCAAGACCTATAACCATCCTTCTGTATATGTGGATAGAAATGTGAAGACTAAAGTTCCTCGCGGCTCGTCTCGCTACCTCAAAGAAGACAGCGGTAATTATAACCTCCGTGGCATGATCTAGCCTCATAGCCCCTAGATCCGGTACCGTTGAGCCTGGGAGTAACATGCTCTCTGACTTTTCAGAGCCACATTACCCTTTGATACATAGAATGGCCAAGACAACTCAAAATCCCCAGCAAACTTTTCCTTCACCTATTTTTACCCTAATTTGCGTAAGTCCAAGAGGTGAAGCTACACAGTTGGATGGAACACTTACAACATTACTCACATGTCACTATTCTCCCGTTCTTCAATCTTAGTTAAAATTGGGAGAAAAGCCTGTCTCTGAGCCTGCCCACGCCATAAACATAGGTTCGCGAAAAGGGGGGGCCACTGCGAGGTTTCGATCCTCCAAACATCGGCGGTCCTTCCGCGCCCCGCCAGCCAGCCAGCCAGCATACCTTTTGCAGCTCTTTGCGACATCGCGCCCGTCTGGGCAAGAGCTTCGCCGTCTTATGCATCAGACCCTCGCGAATGACGCGTCTATATGGCTTGTGGAAGCAGTGAAAGGGATGGGGGGCACCCCAAGCACCCACGCACTCAACGCACTCTCGCCGATCTTTGGTCGGCAAAGGGGCTGGCCGGATGGACAGGCCGCAGCACAACATCGCGAACGCTGTGCAACATCACTAATGCAGTAGGAAGAATGAGGCATTGAGAGGGGGGTCATTGCTCTGCTTTGTCACAAGCATACCTATGGCTTGATTCTGATCCTTCATTCTTACAATGAGCTGACTGAAGCATCCTCTCTTGTGCAGATTGCAGCTTGAGCTGATTGACAACGCCTCATGTCTAGAACGAAGGCTGTGGTCTGGGAAGCGGTCTGCCCGCTTCGACCCTCGCTAGCCCAAAGTCTAGAAGTTGTTGGGCTTGAAAATCAGGAAATCCTGAATCCCGGGACGGGTCTCAGAGGTATGTCTGAATAGAGCAGTGATACCTAAACGCCTGTAAGTGCAAATGTCCAAAGGCGGGGGAGAGCGGCCGATGCCCATTCTAGACGGAGAGACTTTCCCAAACTTCGAGAAAAAAGCCTTGGCTATCGCACGCTATAGCCTCGGATCACTCTGGCATTCACCATCGAGATCTAGATCACGATGCGAGGAGGCAAAGAGAAGAGTCCAGAGACCTGGACGTATGTTGACTGTGGCCCCGCGTCTGATCCGAGTCTTACGAATGCTTCAAGTCGACGTCGGAATCCATGACCAACATCCTGCGCATTTCGTGGATGTGCAGGACGCTAACCGTACTCTTAGTCACAAGACTCCCTTTCCAAAAAGCGAGGGAGAATTCTGGGGTTCAAGTTTCCAAGGTTACCCCGGCGGCCAGGCCATGTGGTTGAACGAGCGAGCTCGTTTCTCGTCAGCCATTTGCAGGACCACACGCAAGACCACACTGGCTGCTTTACTACCACAGCGTGTACAGTACATTCCTCTCAGGTCCCAATACACTTGGGTGCGCAGACGAGGCCTACAGCCCAAAGTCCGGCGTATTCGTTCAGCAGAGAGCATGTTACCTTGGATAAGGTACAGAAGCTCATGTCCACAACCATTGGTACTGATTTCAAGGGAGTCTCCGAAGAGCGAATAGGTGGCAAACAAAGGAAAGTACCAATCAGCCCTCGGAACACATCCATCGCAATGGCTGGGCTGGAACTTGATGGACCAATTTCGAGCCCTCTTAGAGCGAGGTGGCGAGGCGAAAGCAAGCCCCAGTGATTTCCTGGCACACTTCTTCGATGCTGTTCGGAGGCCGGGAGCTCCGACCTCCATAGCGTTTCTCGAGTGAGGCTGTCGTGTGGGTATGTGTTGGTAACGACCGTTTCATGACTTGGTAAAGTTGCCATAGCTCAAAGCAGGGCAATAATTCAAGTAGGCCCTATTGCTGGCGAGTGTTTGGATTCCTCCCAAGTTCACACCACAATAATTCATGCTGCTTGCTGTGGTCATGTGGAATTGTATCGTCAGTGACCAGGAGATTGACTGTTCATTTCTCTGAGCCCTGTCCCGAAAAATGGGGGAGAGAGAGCGCTCACCGAATTGCTCCTCTCTAAGTACGCACGGATGAGGCGTGGCTCCTTGTTATCAGTATTCTACTGGTGTTTATTCTTAGCTTACCTTTTTGTTCCTCCAGTGTCGTTGTTCTACGACACAAAATATTGTGCGATGTTTCGTGGTACTGTCTTTCTTGTTTATGAGATTGTGAACAGGGAACTTTAATGAAAGTGCGGAAATGTTCGAATAATGCCTCCTTTTCTCCTCGGGGATTTAATCATTCAAAGGAGTTGCCGGACCTCGCGGGCTCAATTAAGAAATCCAGTACCAGACAACATGCCTTCCATCCAAGCCGTCAGCAATTCGAATGCCGGCTCTAACGTCTTGCTCGGTATAGCACGTATTGAAGTACGGAAACATGTCGCCACAGCGAACGATGGTCAGCATTCCGGAATTTGCAATTTTCTCGGCTCCGGTATCTCACGACGAGGCGTAGTGAGAAACGTGGGAACGATGAGGATTCTCGGCTGAAGGATACATTTCTTCCGTTTGTCAGCGGCTGGTTGAGGCCTCAGCGGCCCGAAGTTCGTGATGTGGGGAGATGTTCTTCCCCAGCCCGAGAATCACCTTCCTGATTGACAAGCCGGGAGATCTTGTCTGTCAAACTTGCCATCATAGTCATTTGGGGCTCCGTGGTAAGGCAGAGGCGAGAGGCCTAAAGTGGAGCTCTGGAACGGTGTCCCCGCGATATTGCCCTGCAGGCACATAGCTTGAGATCAGTGTCTAGAGACGTGGCGCCAGAATAAGAGCTGTCCATTTCGTCGATAACAACTCAATCAAAGCAAATTCGGATCAAGTCCAACCCCGGCATCTCTTCAGTCAAAACATAGCATTTACGCCGAGCTCGATACCGAATGGAGGTAGCATACCGAAATTGTGTTATGACTGCTACAATGCCGCTCTCTGGGTTTCAGCTGACGTACGGTACCGAGTTTGCAAGCACCGGTTCGAGCAAGCAAGAATCAGGTACCTTGTGTACGGAAGCCAGGCAGATGTCAATATCCTATTACATAGGAAAAGTCGATTTTGAGAAGGTGATGGTAGAGAAACTTTGGAAGAAAGCCATCATGAGTTGGCTGACCCGTTGGTCAAAGCGACTCAAAGCCTTGAAGGAAGGAGGGAAGGAAGGAAGGGAAGAATGCGCTGGTTAGAGAGGCGACAGCCGAAAGGAGTTCTGGTGGGCAGCGGACCAACGGAGGAGCTCCGATAGCCGTCCACGGTCCAGTGGCTGTTGGGCAAAACATGCGGTGAAAAGGGTCTCGGATGGCGCGTAATCGTGGCAATTGCGCTCCCCAGCAGAGACTGCTGCCGAGACGTATTCTCCCCAGGTTTTCTTTTCTTGGATGACATGTCGTTGCATGCTAGGCATTTAGAACTGGTCGCAGCCGGTCTGGTCGTCGTTGACACCAGGCCATGCTGTCAAGACTCAATGGCGAACTTTGATACACATATCTTCCAAGGACCAAAACCTGTTTGTGCTCGTTGTCGGCCGGCGTTGGTGAAATTGTATAAGTATGGCAGGCGCCCGTATGGAGATATCCGTTCCGATGCTGACAGGTTGCGAAGCCTTTCGAGATCGATGGGGGGCCGGGGTGACGATCCGGAGGTGTGTTTCAACAGTCGTCTTCATCAGGCTCATGGATGCGGCATCCACAATAGCGACCACGCGTTGGCGGCATGGGCGGAGAGGAACAAAGGTAGCAAGAGCAGGGCTACTGCATGAGCTTCGCAGCAACGGAACGCATCCGCGAGTCCGTCAGAATGCCAAGAGTTTGCGGGTGCACAGACACCACAGATCCAGGGCACGTCTTATCCGACGTGTGCCAGGGCCCGCTGACCGAGGGTCCAGTTCTCGGAGCGAGGTACCGGCGGGGCGGAGAGGAAGGAGGGGAAGGGCGAGACCGTAGGCGAAAGGCTAGAGCCTATGCCTACCTAGAAGTACGGAGAGCGGTAGGCAAGGACGAATGGGGGCGAAAAAATAATAAGAAGCCGCATGCTGAATTCTGTAACCGAACTTAGTCAATGTGAAAAAAAAAAGGAATCTTTAGAATTCACTAGCCACAATTGCGGAGTTTCCCATATGGAGTAGGTATGCCTGACGTGCCACAGGTTACGGCCGTGGACGATCCGAATGAGTGGAAGTGACGTCTCGTTACGTAGCCGATTATGTCCGTTTGTCGTCAAAAGGATGGTGAAGATGGAGAGCCCTTGCTATGTTGCCGGGTTCGGGTCAAAAGCATTCGAGGCTGCGTGGAAGAAGAAAAGAACTGGAGAGGGTCATGATGTGAGTGTTGTGATGGGCTGGTGGTGTTCTGGGAGGCCGGAAGTTGGTACGATTCTGGAAATAACGAGTGGGTCCGGACGTAGTTTCGGACACTTTACTCCTCGGTTGGACGATCCTTAGCGCCGACGTCGCCCCTCTCCTCCCCGGTCGAGGAACCTGGGAGCATCAAGCAAGCAAAGCAAGCAGCACTGAGCAGGCAGCTGCCAGCACCCATTGTTTCCCAGGAATGTAACTCTGTGAGTGATCATAGGAAAGGTGGGGATGAGTAGGTAGGGCGTGGGGTGGAGTATGTATGTACAACCCGGTGACATATCCGTACGCAGTATGTTGTCGGCGGATACCAATGGGAAGGTACGCTGTACACTACAGAGTACGTGTATGCGTAGCATGTACGGAGTAAGTAGATGCAAAACTACCTTAGTGCCTTACCTACGGGGTAGAGTACGGGTAGATTGTACGGATACGGGATACTCCGCGCGGGTGCCTCCCCTTGGAGGCTTGGGTAAGGTACCTTGTCTATTGCCTTTGCAGACTGCATGGTGGAGGGTATCTTTACCTGCCATTACCTTACCTAACTTAGTGCCTAGTGCGGCGTGCCTGCCGCCTGCGGCCGGCCCTCGACATCAAGCCCGCTTGCTGTTGCTGTTGGTAAATCACATCTCGACTTTTCACAGTTGGTTCTTGGACCCCGGTACCCAGCTGAAGCTGTGGCGTGGGCGCCTCTGTCTCACCGTGTGCTCTATCCGCTTTCGTGACTAACCCGAACTCGATCGCTCCATCTAGACCTGCAGAAAGATACCACGTTGGACCGGGTGGATGGGGCAAGACTAAGGTAAGCAAGCACCTGATGGCCAAGTCTTGCCTGCCGGCTTCAAGTCCGCTGAGCAAGTTCTAACGAATCACGTCTAACACATAAAATGGACCCTGAGATACCGGAGGCCGCTCGTGGCAAGGGCTTGGCGCCTTGCCATTTCCATTTCCATTTCCATCAAATCATCCTCTCGACATTGTCCGACATGTTCAACATCCATGGTGACGGGCCTCAAACTAACCTAAACTAACACTCTACTACTTCTAATTCGACAATCTGACAGGTAGCATTTCTGCCCGCTCTAGATCCTGCTTGCCCTCGTTGGTCAAGTCGAAAACCCACCACAGTCACAAAGGAGCTATTCTTGTCGTCATTTCCGGCCATCACCGTTGCATCGTGACACCAGTCGACAAGCCCTGAATCCTTCAGTCGATCAGGCACAGCAAATATTCATGATTACTGATGTCTAGGAGCAAAGAGGCATCTGTATCGCAATGTCATTCGTTGCCTCGTGCCCACCTATCATCCCCTCGTCCATCGCCACCAATCTGCTGACTACCTGAGATCCATAGAACAAGGACAGGCTCAGTCAACTTCTGGGTCCGCATCTCTCGTGGTGTGCGTATGCCTAACATTACAGGACAATGATACCTGCGCAAGCGTCTGCTAGATGGCTATGCTCCTCGTCGAAGAGTCGCCATCTCCTTGAGACCTCCGACATATGGCACGTTGCCCAATGGCAATTCTGTTACAAATTTCGGCTTTATCTTGTGCTCTCGAGTATCCACCCCAATGGATGTCTTGCAGCAGCAAGAGGCTATCTTCGAATGGTGCCGCCAACGGAAGGGGAAGCGTCACTTAGATCCAAGAACCGGGAAAACAGGGTGTTCAGGATATCACGGTTGACGATCTGTGGCTTGCCGCCAATGACACGCCTGGATTCTTCCCCATTCAAGCTTATCCTCTCAGGCGGCTGTTGAGCATTCCGGATCTGTCGTTCGTTCCCCGTTGAAAGTCAGACATCCCGCCCTGTCCTCCCAGACAGTAGACTTCGCCCCCGGACCCGGCATACCTGGGGGCGAAGGACGCTCCAGCCCGACTAGGAAAAGCAAACATGACATCCAGGGCAACTGCTGCCTTCGGTCACGGCAGCCACGATTAAACCTGAACCTGTATCCGTACCGTTGCACTGGGACCAGCATCGACCAAAAGTTCCAACTCCCAACGCCGTGCCTCAAGTGACGATCCCAGTCTATCTTGGAGCCTTTTTCTTCGACGGACCGCGACAGCCGAAGAACAAGGCGCGCGTGCTTTTACGGAGTCATCGTGCACGGCTCAGGGGCAATATCACTGGCCGAGAGCACGTAGGAATCGAGTCCATATTACCAAGACCCTCTGTTCTGATGGCTTCCTAGCGTCCAAACCCCCAATTTTCCGTCGAGCCTGTCGGTCAGGGTCCACCGACAGACGCGTACTTTTGGGGTCACGGATGGTTTTTCGCATGAGGAGCTCGCTTACTCCGGCCGGCTTTATCTCTCCCTCGGTAGTCTTGAGCCGCAAGAGCTCAGCTCACCTGAGGGCAAATGTCCAAGCTTCTATGGCTAATCAAACCCACAGATGGAATGTGTTGATCGGCTTTGGTAGCTCAGAGTCTTCTTGGCCGGAACAAAACTTAAATCTAGATTCTGCATGTACGTCGATTGGCTGCGCAGATACAAGCAAGATCTCACGACAGTCAAGTAAATCGGAGTTCCCGTTTGGTCAGCTGCGTTGCCTCCTCATTATGCCTAGTGGCTTGGGGTCCGGTCTGGCCTCTTCCTGGATGATACCCCTACCACCTCAGCAGGAGACCTCGCAATCCTTGCTCTTCCCCTCTGGCGGACCAGTCTCGGCCAGGAAAAGTCATCCTCCACCCGTCTCTCAAATAATTTCAGGCCGTCTGTGATTTGCCGGCCCGTTGCGCTTTCTTTTACTGCAGCAACATGCCAGGCCTAGAAGCCCTTGGTGCGGCCTCGCCAGCTGATGTTCTTGTTCACATCCCCTCAAGTCTTTCTGATGAAACAGGCGGCAGCTAAGGCTCTAAAACCCCACAGTCTCTTGCACATGATAGATGCCCAACCTCCTAAGACGTACGGGTTACCTTCCGTCGTACGCTCCTAGAAGAGAAATCCCAATTTCTATTCCGCCATCTCCGATCATCATCATTCCCTCTGAAAGCATAGTTCCCCGTATTTCGAAAGTGCGTCGTCGTTATTGTCTATCCGCACAATAGCCAATGGAAGCGGTTAGTGACCTTTTGGTTCCAAAAGAGCTCGGCGTGGAGCTCCACAGGGCAACATTCTCCCCCAGCGGATGGACAACTTACCAACCCTTTCAACATAGGAAAAGGAGAGGAACCGCATCCGGGATAACCAGCGCCGTTCGAGGGCTCGGAAGAAAGAGTACGTTCAAGAGATTGAGCAACGTCTTCGGCAATGTCAACTTCAAGGAGTCGAGGCTTCTGCTGAAGTACAGCAGGCGGCACGCCGAGTTGCAGATGAGAACCACAAGCTTCGACAACTACTTCAACATGTAGGCTATGGCGACGAAGTTGTTGATCAGTACATTCACACCGGCAAGCTCGCTTCTCCGAGTCATCGCGGCCTGCATATTGCAAACTCGAGCGGCAGCTTGGTTCCTGAGAAAGCGACAGAAACGTTGGAGGGTCTTTTGGTTCCACGGCGGCCACCATGCCTCGATATCCAGATGCCGATTCTACCAACAAGTAGAAACACAAGCCCAGACCGAACCTTGTCATACGGTCCCACGCCAGACTCGTCTGTTGAAGAGTATGGTTCTCCGTCGGAATCTGTCCATCAAATCCATGGTTCGGCGGTTGTTTCACCGACAGACTTTGGCTCCCAACAGGTCTACGCTCGCGCCGGCGACATGAAAAACCGAGATTACGCAGGCCATCACCACCGCCCACTTGAGGTCGAGTGGGCAAATACCCACCAAAATCAGTCACCCCATGGTATTTCATCAAATGTTCAGGGATTCGGGGCGAATCAGGCGCTCGATTATCATCCGCCATTCCCGGGCATCAATCCTTCAGCAGGCATGCTACCCCCAACATGCGGCGGACCGCCATCTATGCCGTACACATCGTACCCGACTTTTCATCCCCAGCCGCCAGCGTTCGTCGCAGCTGCTACTGGTCATATTGGACATGTCCCCGTCACTGAAGGGGATCCTGCTATTGAGGATCGCAAACCTCAGTATAGACACCCAGAAGACCATTCTTGGTCATCATCGGACCCCTTTACCAGATCGCAATACAATCCCCGAAACAACTGAAGCGGCTTTGAGCGTTGTTGTTTGATGATCTCGACGCAGATTTAGACCTTTCTAAACAAGGCTCTCGATCCTGCAGACGAACCCGACACCGAAAATGGAGAATGGTTGTTGTAAAGTCAACAATAAAGGCTGAGCTCCACTGGAAATTCAATGGAATACTCGGCCGAACAAATTGGCCGGGGCCCTATTCTTGAATGGAGATCTCGAATAGCAACTCGCAGTGCCTTGGCACTCCTGTTTTTGGAGCCGTACGTTGGCCTTGCCGTGTACACAATCAAGCACAGACGAGGTTGGTCAAAGGAAACCAGTCTTATTGTTCCCTACCCATGTCACCGAGGCTGGTGGGAAGGAATTGGAGCACAAAGGCAACGAAAGCTCGTGGCCTTTGGCAAGTGCTGAAAACGTTGCGTTCTCTATGGATACAGACCAAGAGTCTTTATCTCTGCTGCAACGTTCTTTGTATGAAGCATGCGCATGGAGCAGCTGGAAAAAGGGCATGCCGGCGCCCTATTGAGCCAGCTGAGAAGGTCCAATGCTGTCAGCAAAGGGCTCACGGGTCACAAGATGGAGGGGTTGATAAGAGTCGTCTTAATGAATCTAATGCCCACGGTTACCATTCAATTCTCTTGTTTCCATTTCCTCACAACAAAGTCAACTCAGTGCGTCTACTTGACGGAATTTTATCCATATCCTACCCCTTTTACATCTTACCAAAATCATAGATCATTCAAAGCTTCAATGTCGGAATACTACAGCCAAGAGAGGGTGGATTTGGTAGCGATATTGGCTACATCACAGCGAATCGAGTTTGAGAGATGCCTTGCAGAAATCAAAGGACGCAATGGAGGTAACAAATCTGACACGATTGGAGTGCTCCAGCGTCTAGCCAGCGAAGCCGAAGACGCTAGCAGCATTCTGTTAAGTCTTCAGGCAGAGAATATCGGGGGCTCATATGACATGATCCATCGTATGCTAGCACAGCAGACTCTACTGATCAAGACGCAGCTTCTGGAGGTTGCGGGAGAGATGGGGAAACCGTTCCTACCGACGCCAATGTCTAATCCACGGTTGGCACAACAATCTATGATCCAGCAGCAACAGCAACAGCCACGGCAGGAGGAAGAGGCGGAACGGGAACACCGAAAACCGCGGTCCCCTTTACCAAGACCTCCTAGGCTGCCGAAAGTAAAACTACAATTCAATCAGCTTCCATTGTCTAGACGGCTTTCTGACACTACGCCGACGCTTGACGCGATGGACCGGTCTCAACCCCCTGAGAAGCAGAAGTCCCCGACCCGTGAGATCAAGGGGTTCCCTCCTCGGATCACTAGAAGGCGGCGTCGTCTTCGACAACAAGCGTCAGCAGAAAGTGGCGGAAGAAAGGACTATGGGACAACTGGGCCAAGGGGAACGTATCAAGGAGGGAGTGTCCTTCGTCATGATCAGGCTAGTGTAAGTCCTTCTCCTGAGAAAAGACTCAAGCTGTGGCCCACCGCAAGTAACAAATCCTCGCGTCCAGCGGTCGGAAAACCTCTCTCAAGAGCGAGTGAAGAGCGAGACCCCTTGAGCCGCCGGAAGTCGGGGGACGTGAGCGGTGCGGTAAACCTCTGCAGACTACAGGATGGACAGGAAGAGAGAATCGATGCGGCTAACGTAGAAAAGTGGTCGAATGATCTCAATTCAAGGACGGAGAATAAGGACGAGGGCGAAGCAAAGATGGGGATGGAGAGGGGAAATGGAAGTAAGACAGGGGACGAAGGGGAAGGGCGAGGGACTCGCGGGAGGAAGAGGTCTGCAGACAACGACTTGTCCCCATCGACTATCAAGAAACCTCGCTCTGAGCCTCAGGGCGGGAAGGACGGTGGTAGTCCAGGGCGTATCAAAAGGTTCCTAAGCTCCCTCAACCCCTTTCGGAGAAGACGAACTAAGTCCCAGGAAAGCAGAGACGCCGAACCGACCGCCGTTGTACCGAGCATGCCAGACTCGCCGAAGCCAGTGGGGTGCTGCATCTTCGCGGAAGCTCTCAACCCAAGATACTTATTTGGCACCGGAAAAGAGGACCAGAGAGCCCTGCACTACCGCGACGCCATCGAAGAACTCATCCAGCTCGTCGAAGACGCGCCGCACGCAATCACGTCCAACGACCCCCTCGTGCGCGAATACCACGCGAAACAATTCAAAGACATACAGACCGTCCTACGCAAGATCCCGTCCAGAGCCATATCGAAGAAGATGATTGACGAAAAGCTCCTGGCGATCCGGACGGAGGAGACGGCGATTCAAAAAGGGCAGATTCCACGTCTAAGAGGGATAAAGGCGGAGGAGGCCAGGGCGGAGCGTATACAGCAGCTGACGCAGGAGAAGGAGGTCCTGCACCGTCGGTTGCGGGCCTGCAATGAGCTGAATGACAAGATTTTCGCGTTTGGGGAAGAGGGGGCGGCGATTTTTGCGGATTGGATCGTGGAGATGAAGTTACGCGTCGCGGGGGAGCTCGAGTTTGCGGAGAGGGCCCTGATGATGCCGTATTTTGGCGGGGTTCAGGAAGATGGCCGGGAGTTCTATTGTGTTTGAAGAGGAGTGGAAAGTTGAGTTTGTGGCTTATAGAAGGTTGGAAAGAGGGGGAAGATGTATATACCAGTGACGATGTGCGCCGTGTCAAGTTAGCTGAGATAGATATCACAGAGGCGTTTGGTTTGGCTTATTGAACGAATATCGAAAAAACGATGCATGACTCGCGCCAACTCCTATTAAGTCCAGTAATCATCCACCGACCTTTATACATACACGATCAGGGGGAAACACGTAAATTTTTGCCCAGCAACGCTGACCATTCCGTTCTCTGTCTTTTTTCGCTATTTTCATCTTTAAATGTTTTGTGCCG
Organism: Colletotrichum tamarilloi; assembly: GCF_030869305.1. Classification (NCBI taxonomy): domain Eukaryota; kingdom Fungi; phylum Ascomycota; class Sordariomycetes; order Glomerellales; family Glomerellaceae; genus Colletotrichum; species Colletotrichum tamarilloi. The sequence continues at coordinate 1,044,900 of NW_026849389.1, forward strand.
TTTTGAAACAATAAAAACGCTTTTGGTATCGTCATTATACCGAGAATATCTCTCGCCTCCACTGGGGGAGAGAGTCCGTGACCAAACCACCTCACCCTTACAAAAAGTAGTCCGCCACGGGCTTCTTCGCAGGCATGCCCCTAGAATCCTGCGGCGCGGCCTGGAACACGCGGTACCTCCTCGCGGGCCCGGGGAGGAGTACCTGGTCGTCGGTGCCCCGAATATTGCCGTCGCTGCGTCCCCGATCGCCGTTGCTGCGCGCAAAGACGCCCGTGCCCGAATCGTCCTCGGCTAGCTCGAGGATGGCCGCCACGTTGCCGCAGCGGTAGCAGTAGTTGGGCGCCGACCACACCGTCACGATGCTGGCGTCAAACATCTCCTTGAACCCTTCCATGACCAGCTGGTGGGCGCGCGCAATGAGCGAGAGGTCGTTCTTGTGGTTGAAGTCGCGGACGATATCGGCGCCAAAGAGGAAGCCCGCGCCGCGCGGCGACAGGCCCCAGCCGTCGATCTCGTCCGGGTCGGACCAGAGCAGATCGCACATGGCGCCCTCGTGGGGGACTTCCTGCTTTCTGTCCAACAGCCGGATCTTATCTACGCTGTCTATAAGCGGGGACAACCCGCCATGAACGCACAGAATGGCTCCGGCGGGGTTGCCTATAGAACCTGATGCGCTTCCTGATGCGCCGCTTCCTGGCGGGCCTGTCTTGTCGCCGCCGGACGAGGGGGCACCGTTGGGGCTATTCGTAGGTTGCCTTTGTGGTCGTCTCTGTCGGGGGAAGCGGCTCATTGTTGAGCCGTTTTGATCGCAGACCTCAATTTCAGTATCTTCGCTGATGGGGTCTTGTCCCGGAGTGGAGTTGAATGTGTGTGATGCGCCGAGAACGATGGCGCCGAGGGCGAGGTAGTCGAATACGTCGCAGCAGTACCGCCAGACGTTGGCGGAGCCGTATTTCCGAAGGCACTCGTCGTAGAAGCCGTAGACGGTAGTGATTTGGCGGGATTCGTGGTTGCCCCTGATAAGGGTCATGCGGTCGGGGTAGCGGACTTTGAGGCAGAGAAGAAGGAGGAAGGACTCGAGGGAGTAGAAGCCGCGGTCGACAAAGTCACCTATACGAAGGAAGCGTCAGCACATCCGATAAGTGCCGTGGGTGAGCGAGAGATCATGAGGGCATACCCATGAAGAGGTAGTTGGTATCGGGAACATCGCCGCCTACTCGGAAGAGCTCCATGAGGTCGTGAAACTGGCCGTGAATGTCGCCACATATCTAGTCCGATGTCAGCGTCTACTCGCCGGAAATTTACGGCGGGGGTTCCTCATCGTACCGTTACGGGGGCTGTAACCGTGACAACATTTCCTTCCTCAATGAGCAGCTCGCGCGCCTTGTGGCATAGCTCTCGGACTTGCGCTTCGGGTATCGGTCGACAGGCGCGCAGTTGTGCGATAGCTCTGGGTTAAGCGTCAGCGCCTTTTCAGTCATGAGAGATAGTATGCGATCGCGAGTATGCTCACTTATCGAGGTCGCTCATTGTGGAATTTGAGGAGGGGTTCCTTGGTCTGGGTCGCGGCGCCCGAGGCCGAGGACTCGCGATATCGAGGTGGAAAGGATGGCGGGTATTCGTTCTACTTTATAGCATGTCGTGTGGAGTATTCGATTCGGCGCGATCGACGGCAGCTACCTTAACGTCGTCGTAAGAATGCGGATTGAGCACTTGCGTAGGGGCGATCAGGGCTTCGAGGATGGGATGGCGTCAGTAAAGTTCAAAGAGGTGCATGGTTGCCCTTTAGCGGTCGCTGGTCGCCTGCCAACCCCCAATTCGAACTTCCAATCGCGCCGGGATCTGCAAAAAGTGGATAGATGGCCAATGCGTCGCTGTGGGTTCTCGCTGGAGTGCATCCCGGCCCGGGGAATTGTTCAGGGCTCCATCTCGGGACTTCAGTTATTGCGACGACCGAAGATTGGATCCTCAGGCTCGCGACCTGCACTTATTAGCTGGCATGTCACGTCGCCCAGGGTGGACCCACTCCGGGCCGCCGGAATCCAATCAGAAGGCCTGCATATCAGTTCGGGTCATTAAGCTTCACTGCAGGTTTGCGAGAAAATCATCCGTTGGCCATCGTCATTGCGAACCTCAAGCCTTCGTTAAGGGGACTACATTCGGATCCGTCACCCCGTCGCGCGAGCATGGTGCTGTCATAGGTGAGGAGCCTCAGTCAATTGGGTCATTTTGATGAATTTCAAAGTCGCTAACGTCCAATGGCACGCAGAAGTTCGAAGCCTCCTTTTTCCGAACACCAAAGAAAAAAAATCGCGATCATGCCACCACACCCCCTCCACCCGAGGTCGCGCATGACCTCTTCGCTCTTTGCAACCACGGTTGTCGCAAGCTTCTTCGTAGTCGGCATGCCGCATCTGTTACCGTGTCCGGCACCGAGAGTCACATACGCCGATGGAGAGATAGTGGTGGGCGAGGACGGTCGCCGAAGGAGGCGCCGCCGTCGCGAGGCAGCCCCCGAAATCAACGACGGCGTCGTCAGCTTCAATCAAATGGGCGACGAGGAAACGATACGAGCACGAGAGGAGCGATTGAGGAGGGAGTGCCCAGTACCGAAACCTGGCGGCATTTTGGGCGAGTGGTTGGGATTCCACGGGCCGACCAAAGCAGAAGATGGCAGAGCGGGAAGGTGACGACAGCAGATGAACATATGTACAAATAACTCAAAGATACCATTTACGATCAACAATTGCGGTCCCGGCGGCATTGGATGTGCGATAACGATAGACGGGGTGACACGCAGGAGATGGTCAATGTGACGAGCATGCAATCAGTCAGCGAACAATCGCTCTGCCAAATTGAGAGGATATGGGTTAAGGACACCCGCTTACGCCAGAAAAAAAAAAGAGTTCACCCCCCCGGTGCTGAACTGGGGGCTACATCTCTTGGTGCTCATGCTGGGATTCGAACTCGGGTACTCGCTAAGGCTGTCGTCGAGTAGGCTGGTTGGCGTTTTAACTGCTGACCTTGAACGACTCCACCAACCAGCCAGTTTGACCTGACCCCCGACCTAGAGGGCGCCTGCTGGCTGGTGACAGGGACGGAATTGAGGGGGTCTATATGGGCTTGCTCTTGTGGTGTATTCAGTAGAGCTGGGATGAATATACATACACGGGATGATTCACTGAAGGTGGCTGATGCGCCGCGAAGAGTTTGGGAACAAGAGCCCGAATTAGGAAGTAAGGGTGCCCAGAATCATGAATCCTCCAGTAAACCGCAGGTCCTCAAGAGCCCTTGCTCAAGTGAGCAACGCAACCCAGCCTTCCCACTGATGCCGCAATTGTTGCCTCAAGTGGCGTGTTCAACGATATCTCAGGCGTTTAACTGACAGTCTAGAGTTTTCGAGTCTAGAGCACAGCATTGCAACATCGGCTGCCGCGCCTTTGCAGTTGGACTCAAATGGGCGACCAGTACGCCGCAATCACACTCTCGGGCTACGTCGAGACAGATGGTGGTAGAGGGCCTCCGATGCAGAGGTGCTTTGGGCCCTACCCTATAGCCAAATAACGATTCAACTTCAAGTCACGTAATCGACAAGCAGCCCATCGTGCACAATACCCCATGGCCCAAGCAGTTCGCGATGTTCAGAGTCACGCACGCAATGATATACCTCTGCTACCAGTACTTGGGGGCTGTTGGTCGGGGCTTGCCAAGTCTAAATAAGCAGTCATCCTAAAAAACAAGGTTATTTTGGCATTGACTGCGCCTGAAACTTAGGTGCAGTTCGCCCTTGCAGAGTTGCATCCTCTTGATCCTTGCGAGCTTCGACCAAGAAAACGGCTGGGGACGGGCCCAGCGGGTCGTTCTTGGTGAGAACAGATGAGTGTCTTGCTCGAGATTTTTCGATCTTCACAGTCCGAACGCCGTTGGCTGGAGTCCTTAAAGTCTTCAAATTGCTATTTTCTCCGAGTCATCCTCGCTGACGACGATCAAGATCGCCGCTCGTCTTTCTCTCTCATGTTCCGTTTCCCAACGAAGTTCTCATACCCCTGAATCTGGTGTAAGAAGTGCCGTGAGCTTATTACGTATGATCTTCCGGGAAATTCTACACACAGGATTCGCCTCGCCTCAGCAGTGAATCCAATGCCTGCCTACGTTGCCAGGGCATAAAGTAGCAATACTGAAGGCTCTACCAAATTTTCCACGGCTTTCTGGTGTTCCGTCCATGACCGGGCGATCGTGGGGGATGAGACGTCGGAAGAGACTCAGGCAAGTGATCCGTGCTGCTAGGCCGCGCCCCTGCCTCCGGCCCGCAACCTTAACACCCGCTAACAATATCTGACGCAGGGAGCCCCTGATGGACGCCTTGGCGTAGAGGAACGCTGGCCAACTTTTTAGTCATTGTTGCTCCCGCAAACCACTCACACACATACACAACGACGCATATACCCTCACGAGGCTTCACAGCCTCTCCTCGTGGTTAAGAGTGACAAGGTTGTGTCTTCTTCAGGCTTGTGTGCGGGGCGGAGGTGTACCACATGGGCGGCTTGCGGTCTGATCTCCAAAGCGCCAAGAACGGCTCTGATCAGTCGAAACAGCCGGGAGGACGAATCACGAAGAACGCCTGGAGCCTTGGGCCCATTGAGATTTTAGCATCGCGGTTTAGAGTTGAGGTGACGGGTGCCATCTGTTTTCTACCGGGGCACGAACTGAGACCGGATTCAGCACACCCATCGTATGCCGGTCTTTCAAGGGTGGAGACCTTGCATCCTGCTTCGCACCTTGGGGAGGCAACTTGCAAGACGCCACCAGCCTGGCAGACCGTTGGCATGTTACGCAACCCGAAAATTCCGGATGGCATCTGTCTCATGAGCCCTGGTAGATGCCATCTGATCAGCAGAGGCTCTGGGCTGGGGGGAGGGGAGCGCCAGCCCAATACTGGGCCTGGTCCACACAAAGACTTATGCTTAATGACAGTCCGGGAAGATGTGAAGTTAAATAGACTTCATTTCCCCGAACCAGAGTATGTTTTGTTCCTCATCCCTTCTCTCAGGACAGTGTCTTTTTTCTACATCAAACTTTTCAATTCTATTCTTCAAGAGCTGTGCTCTATTTCCATTCATTCTCAGCTTCTCTGTCATTCCTTGATACCCCAATTGTAAGTTTTTCTCCCATCCAGGGCTGGCTAGAAACGCAACGCTGACTAGAATCTCCAGTTTGTACCGTTTTCTCTTCACGACAGTCATTCCACAATGAAGTCCTCCATGATCCTTCTCATTGCTACCGGCCTGGTGTCGGGTCTGAGCATCCCCAAGCAGCTGGACACCCGCCAGGCCATCGCCCAGGCCCCGGCCGCTGCTCCCGCAGCTGCTGCTCCTGTTGCTGCACCTGCTGCTGCACCTGCTGCACCTGCTGCTCCCGCCGCTGAGGCTCCCGCCGCTGCTCCCGCGGACGCCGCCGCCGAGGAGGCGAAGAAGAAGGCTGAAGAGGAAGCTGCCAAGAAGGCGGCCGAAGACGCCGCCAAGGCTGGCGAGGGCGCTGCCGCTGCTCCCCCAGCCGAGGCCGCTCCCCCGGCCGCCGCCCCTCCTGCTGAGGGTGCTGACGCCGCCGCTGAGGCTGCGAAGAAGGCACAAGAGGATGCCGCCAAGAAGGCTGCAGAGGACGCTGCGAAGAAGGCACAGGAGGACGCGGCCAAGCAGGCCGAAGACAAGCAAAAGGAGGCTGCCAAGGAGGCCGCTAAGCAGGCTGAGAAGGCTATGGGAGACTACCAGAAGGGCAACAACAACAACAACAACGACAACAAGGGCAACAACAACAACAACAATGGTAACAACCGCAACAATGGAAACAACCGCAACAACAACAACAACAACAACAATAACAACAACGCCCTGTTGCTCCAGAACATCCAGCTCCTCCTCGCCGCCATGAACCTCCAGAACGTCGTCAACGTCCAGGCCCTCGCCCAGCTCCAGGCGCAGCAGCAGCTCGTGATGCTCGCCCAGCTTCAGCAGCTCGCCCAGCTCAACGCCGTCGGCCTCGTCAACCAGGTCCAGGTTGTCGCTCTAATGCAGCAGGGTCTCGTCCTCGGCGGTGTCCAGCTCGGCGGCGTCCAGGTTGTCAAGATCCAGTGAACAATTTGCTGCAGAAGTTCAGGGGAGGGAGCATACAGTGTACAGGGCGATGTAACTGCAAAAATGTAATTGACACAATTTCTACGGTGCAAGGAGCAATCATTCAATCAGTGTTTAGCACCGGGGGCGCCACTGTGTTTGTTTAGATGTCTCATGCGTTGCGGAGGTGTGAGGGAACCCGCGCCGCGTGATCGGTTGGGTTTGGCATCCTTAGTGGACGGTCTCTACTGAAGGTTGAGGTGACATTGGTATGGCCGTGGTAGCACTCAATGGTCTCCTAGAAAGGGGTTGGGAATCGGTGGTCCACATTACATGGGAATGGGTAACGGTGCATTATTCAACGGCTCTACATATCAGACTAGGATTTGGCAAGTGCTTTAATGTAGTTTATGGAAAAAAGTGTCACTGATCCACATGCCAAAACCTTTGAGTTTTACGTTGAGTTTTACTTTCCTTCCGTTGATAGTTGTGTCTGTCTCAAAACTTTGCTGATGTCGCGAGGGGGTCATGTTTAGGGCGGGATATCCCTGTTCGAATGCCAAGTTTGTTGACAGCATATTGACTTAAGCTTATCCTCGATGAATTCTCCTTTGATCGATCTGATTACTTCTGACTCAGCACAATGTTTGCCATACCATGTCACCTTCATTTTCATTCCAGTCGGCCAAAGGTATTTGACGTCTAAATCCAGCTCACCCGATTCGTGAATGATTTACACTTGGGTAGGAAAGGGTTCTCATCGTGATGGTGGACGATATGACGAGCACATAAAATCCGTTCGCCTCCTCACTCAGTTTTTGCATCAAAAGTCGACAGTCATGTATGGTACCGAGATGCCCTCGTCAAACGCAAACCCAACCCTCCTCTTCCCGGAAGCGTAGAACACCCGAGTTGCGGGGAAAGGAGACGTCAAAAGAAAAGAAGGTGAAGAACCAGGGTGTGACATCTGCAGCCCTGTCGCGCGTTCCCTTGTCGTCAATGCCATGGAGGGAAGATGCCTCATCGACAGAAGCCTGAGACACTTGGAGGGGTTCGGGGTTGGTGAGCCGAGCAGGGGGGGTTCCGACGACAGCAGGAAAAGGGCGGCGGTAGGGTCACTGTGTGCTGCACATTGCGCCCGGACCGCTTGTCAGTGACGCTAGAGGTTCTGACTTGCTGGAAGAGGAGAATTGCGGGGTCTGTAATAGCCAATTAACGCCTAGTCAAGACTTGCAGGGGCCGTACAGAGGTCCGAGGGATGCTGATGGACCCCACTGACACGAGTTTAAACAGCCACTAAACCTTAGTTGAGCCGCTCCGACGTCGACGGTCCTCCTCCTCCCGTCTCTCTCGATTCTCTGCGTTGAGTCCCTGCTTGGACTATGCCATTCACAACCACTCATTCCAATACCAAGAGCGAGAATGGAATGATGTCCTCACACCCCAATTCGATGATCAATGCCACCCTGATCCAACGCATCGCCGGCGAGCCGGCTCGGCAGTCTCCTAAGGCAGAGCCGAAAATCCTGACGCGAGTGCAACGAGACCAACTTCATTCATCCCGTCTTGACTGCTGTCAGAGACCCCAGCGGGCCCAGCCTTGGAACGACCCATCGGACTTCTCATCACCCGGCCGAGCATACCAGTTGTTCCAGCTCGGTACGCAGGTCTTTTCGGATGACACACCTGTCATCGCAGCATCGTCCCAACTCGCAAGTGTCTGACTGAATGCCGCCACACCACCGCCCCTTGTTCTTCCACTTCTTCTTCCAACTTCCCTCCGCATTGTCGTCGCACATACCCAACACCACCCTCACAAAACCTGTGATCAAACCAAGTCCTTTTCCACCGCTGCTTCTCATCATCAGACCCTACGAAACAGATTTTTGGCTCGGTTCTATGTGTAGATCTCATGAGTCTATTCCAGTTTTCGTCCCCCGTCCCCTGTCTCCCTTCTCTCACACAAAGTCCGCGGGAAGGAAACTGGCTGGAAGGGCCATGTGCCGGCTTGGCGATGGCTGGGATGAAGAATTTCGTGTCACCATTTGCCGTCGGCTGAGTAGCCGCAGGACCCGCCAAGTAAGGTTATTTGGGCATTGCGTTACGTTGCTTGGCCCACAAGAGCCTCAATGGCCTTGTCTTGCTTCGTTTCCTCATCATAGACTTTGATTACTAGGTCTCGTCACAACCGAAGGGATTGCGAGTGAATCTCTCTTAATCTGTCTATGCTTGAAAATGAATTTCCATCTCAAAAGATTATATCTGGAGATAAACGCCTCACGAGAGACGCCGAAGTGTACGTGTATAGTGATATTACTTTCCTACTGTAGTCTTCAACTCGCTTTCATTCAGCTCGCAATCATCCTAGCATAAGTCGCTAGATCGTGCCAAGGGTGGCATCGCTTCCGTCATCCGAAGAAACGTCCTCTCTTCCATGCTCTACGCGTCCCCTCACGACCCCTAGTCTCAATGTTGGGCCCCCCTCCCCCCTGTCAACCCGTTTGATCCAACATTATTCCGTACCAGCGATATCGAGACTCTGATACGCATCGGATCACTCGTTCACGACTCTTCCGAGCGCAAATCGTACCTTAATTCGCACTTGGCAATGGCCCAAACGCCTTATGCCTTGCTGAAGAGTTCAGACGTCGACGTACAGCACTCTTGGCTCCGAGTATCTTGGCTTCTGCTCTCGTCGACATATAAGCCACCCGTCCCGCCGCGAACATCACATATTTTTCCTTCTTCTCCATCCACACGCATTCAAGTCTCTTTATCCAGTCCGATCTCACTCATTCCCTTCATTCATTCTCTTCAGAGGTGGGTCTCATCTCAAGGCCAGATGAACAGAATACCATACTAACCAACAACCAGCTGTGCTCTTTGTTCTCTTCACTCTTTTCAGGTCGTTTACAAACAAAACCAAAACCACTCTTTACAGGAACAATCAAGAGCTGTGCTCTCTTCAAACATAATCCATTTTTAATCAAACCCCCCAATCCACCAATCAGCCAAAATGCGCTTCTCAACCATCATCCTCTCCACCCTTACCGCCTTCGCCGCCGCGGCACCCGTCGCCGACACCCTGGAACCCCGCCAGGGCAACGGCAACAACAACAACAAGAACAACATCGACCTCGCAAACCTCAACAACCTCCAAGGCTTCCGCAACCTCGACCTAAACTACCTCCTGGCCCTCAACAACCTCAACCTCCAGGGGCTCGGCCAGCTGGGCCAGGTCAACAACCTCAACCTCGCCGCCTTCCAGAACCTGTTCGCCGCCCAAAACTTTGACCTCAACGCCCTGCTGCAGCTGCAGCAGCTGTCCACCGTGCTGGCGATCCAGCAGCAGGGCGTGTTTGGCAACGTCAACCTGGCGCAGCTGAATCTAGGTGGCCTCAACTTGGGGCTCATTGGCGGGGTCGGGCAGGTGAACTTGGGACAGTTTATTGACCAGGGCTTGGTTGGGCAGATTAACCAGGTCGTTCAGCAGTCTTCCGGTACGTTTTTGGCTTCGCATATGGACTATTGAAATCTTGAGTGCTAACCAGGGGTTCTTCTTTCGCAGTCGTCGTCGTTGCAAAATAAGCACTCTACATCTGTCCTCCAGGAATAGGCGATGCAATGTATTCATGAATTGGGCTACGGATTGCCACATTTGGGACACGGTGTTTCAACCTGCTTTTCTCTTCTCTCTTAATGACTGGCGCATGAACTTTCCTTGATTCTACAAACTAAAGGGGGACTGGTCGATACAGGTACTAGAATCAAGATGACAAGATGGCATGTATGGATATAGGTGCCGTGACAAATTTACGAATCTTCACCCAGAACATTTCTCTGTGTACCACTCTCAAGTGAGGCTACGGGCCGAGTGACAAACGCATACAAAAGTTTGATGAAGCTTCTCTGATCAACCCCCCTTTAGGCCTCTCGACTCGAGTCTAAAGTCAACATTTCCAGAAAGAGATACTCAGACGGGGTGCAGGTAAGACTCGGGTTTGTATTCGGCATTCGAGCTACTGACAGGCCTCATCATAGTCGCCAGTACATGCAGTACTTTGATATTCAAGAAAAAGTAACAGGCGTCAAGCGCAAGAGTGCTTGCGAGTGCTCAAGAGTGGGCTTCTGATACACACTAGGTATACCAGAATCCTCGCAAAGATCCAGCAGGTGCTTTTACATTTCCAGCCTAGAATCTCTGGTGTCTCTCATCTGTTTTCTCAATCATCGAGACCGGCGATCAATAAAGCCATGAAAGACCTCTGCCTAGTCCTACATTTTATATTTCATATGGACGGTACGTTTCATGCCCCCCCCCCCCCCCCCCCCCCCCCCCTCCCCCCCCCCCCCCCCACCACCCCCACCCCCCCCCCCCCCCCCGCCCCACACCCACCTCTCCCCCCCCCCCTCCCCTTCCTTTTCACTTTCCTCCCCCCCCCCCCCCCCCCCCCACACCCTTCATTACTAGCTCTCCCATCACAGGCACAGATCTGCCCCGAACTTCGGACCAAACAGTACCTCTTGCTTCCCTTCCTTCATGATATTCTTTGTCGTTGACTGACTGCCCCCACCCCCCAAATGAGTCCCTTCACTCATATCTAGCATCGAATGTTCTGTCTAACCGTCTCAGTCGCAATAATAAACGCATACAGCATTCAATGGCGCGGACCCAATAAGAGATCAAGTCAAGATCATTCAAGAGGTTTAGCGAGTCCGATACCCCTGATTCAAGCCTGATACAGAATCCCACGAGAAATAGAATTTGGCAGCCCCCCCATCCGTTGCTCGTACTACACCATCAGGACTGTCTCAAAGCAGGCCAACATTGTTCGTTAGCCCAACCATAGCTGCATCACAGGAGTTTTGTTAATACCAAACACCCTCTCTCGCCGACAAGTATCTCGCAGTCGCTGTACTTCGCTGTACCGACGCTCAACAAGGGTACTGCCCGCTCACTCCGTCAACGCCGGCTCTACAAGTCAACAATAGATAAGCTATTCCAGACGCAAAGAGTATATGATGAATCGTCATTTCAACAAGCGATTGCTCACTGACCAATACCGCACGAGAATGGGACACCGTAAACATCCAGCCTGCTTACGAGGTCCATGTCCCAGGTTGGAACATATTCCAAGCACGAGAGGACGTAAAACATACAGCAACGCCAAAGTCCAAGTTTCTCATATCGACCCTGACCTGTTGCTTACGAGACTTCATTCCTTTCAGTACCGCCGGTAAGATATCAGCACCCAGGCAAGCACAAACTACATTCGTTGGGAAAGTCAAACTCTGCCGCCAACACATCATCATCCAACTCATCTTCGAAATTGCCTAGCGCTCAGCTTGTACACGACATCATATGTCGTAAAGAACGATATTGAAAGGTACACGTATTATTTCCTCTCTATGAGATCGCTCACTGTTTGCGTAGCACGTGTGCCGCGGTCAACATCTCGTGAGCACCATCACAGCATCAGCCCCCCACTTCCCACTTCATCCCACGGGCACAGTTCCATCGCGTTGGCCCAAGATAGCAATTCATGCACTCAAATACGAGCAAACCACCCTCCAGGAGAAGTATATCCCGTCACGCAAAGAACCTGCCTGATGGTGGTTATGTTACTTTGTCATATTTCACGTATACGTTCATCACCGGAAGAGCACGTGGTCACTCCCGTACACGCATACAAACACAAACCTTTACGGATACCCTATTGTTAAATCTCCTTGCACATGATCTGATTTCGTACCACAATCCCACAAAGCACGCACATACACATTCCCGACAAATGAAAACACACACATGTCCCCCATCCCCAGAATTTCGCAGCTCCAACCACTAACATCCCCCCCTCGGACTCCTCCTAAGTGGAAGCCTGCACGAGGGACTCAGGTAAAGACAGTGACCCGGAGCTGGCCGACCTGCATATGTGGAGAGGTACTCCGTCCGGAGTACACAGGAACCGAAGAAAAACCCTCACCTAAACACGGGAAATCTTGACGGGGAGTCCGAAGATCAATCCCCCGCCCGCCCCTCCATTGACAATTCCCTTGCGACTGTCGATCTTTCGGGTATAAAAAAGACATTTTTGTGGAAACATACGAATTTTCTCAGGGAGAGGAAAAGAACGTGGGGAATAAAACAACCAAAAAACCCGTTACCCGCGTGCCCTGCTTAGGAGAACCGGACCGAAGGGAGTGTTGCAAGACAAGGCGGGTATCCTCTGTAGGGATGTTCCCAAGGCTCGGCGTTCCTGGAGACGGTTGCCTCCCCCTCCCACCCGCCGGAATACGAAATGCATTGGCATCTTGGCAAGCCTTGTTGCGGAGACGAGCATACGAAATCCGACAGCGAGAGGAAAGAAAAAGAAAGCAGTTTGGCCCAGAAGAGCTCAGGAGGGGGACGATGTCTCGAGACTGCTGATGCGATGTCGCCATTTGTGGCAGTTCTGCCAAGTCAGGGGAAGAGGTGACCCAGGAATCATTCCTGTTGGGCCAGAAACGAAATTTCGTGGGCGCATTTGTGAGGCTGACATCTTTGCAACGGGATGGCGCAGCGCAGGTCTGAGATCCCCTGAGTGAGATTTGCTGGAATTGCAATTGTTAGGTCAGGCTGTCAGCTTTGGGAGCTGAAAAGAAAAAAAGCCTCGTCAGGTCAGACTTGCAGTAAGCAAATGCACTCGCTACATGTGCAGCTTGTCGAAGCCTACCAAGGAGCTCACACGACAAACGTGTGTTATCCAACCTCCCAGGCAGGGCCTTGTTTCCAATATTTTCCACTTGTTCTGCAAATTTTCGGCTTGGGCGTGATGATAAAGCCAACTGAAGTATGCTGCCGCACGCACGCGGGGGACACGTAGAGCCCGTGACTCGGCCCCGGGCCGGAATCCTCAGTTCGTGCCCGACCGGCCGGGGTGGACTGAGGCGGACGTGATTGGACTACCTCTCACAGTCACAGCCCGCACGAACGGGACTGCAGGCAAGAGGCGGGGGAAAGCTCTGAATTTTCGGGACAAGCACGCGTTGCATGGGGCCGAGGGAAACCATAACTTGCAGGTGAATATCGGGGTGCATGCATGACAGACTTTAGATGCGGATCTTTGGCGAGCCGATCAGCTTCGTAGGTGCAGACAACTGATTTCGTACATCGCGGTGCCCGCGGAAGTGTTGCGTCCCTCACGGGCAGAGATTTCTTCGCTGGCTGCTCCAGGGTTTGACGACGAGCGGACGAAGGAAGACTTGGCAGAGGTTTGGTTGCGCGCTCGGACGACGTCCCGTGGGACGGCCGTTTGGCAGGCCATTTGGCATTGCCAGCGAGTCCGTCAGACGCTCTGATGGATATGGCCGCGCCTAATGACCCGCTAAGAGCTCCCTCGTGGCTGCGTGGCATCCCGCTTACGCCGCTTGCGGCGACAAAGCTTCTGTCGGGCGTCTGTTGACCGAAGCCATTACGCCTGTGTTAAGCCACTGGCTCAGGTAAGAGTGCTGCGATGGAGGCACGAAGGTTGGGTTAAGGTCATATGCGGCGGTTCAGGGCACCTCCCGCGAATCCAGACTCAACCGCTACAATTCCACCCATCCAAACGTCATGTTAGTCGTGGGTTGTAAAGCCAAGTATGGGAGAAACTTGGTCAATTGAGGCAAGGTTCACAGGAACCGCTGATTCTGCTAGTACCCCATAGACGGCATACGCCGGCGAGATTAAGATCGACCCGGAGTTATGGGAGGTGGGAGTGAACGACTACGGCATCGCCTTTTTTCGACCCTTGGAAGATCTGGACCCTGGATACTTGATAACCCACCCGGAAACGAGCAGATGTCTGGTCGAGACTCTGAACTGCGAAGCGTTCGCGGCCAACGTCGCTTAATGCCAAGCTCCAAGTGCCGGATCGCATCATAGTGGCGGATATTTTCAAACAAAGAGAACGGAGCTCCAAGGTACTCCGTACCGCAAAGCTTTGGCTCTCGTAGACGCAACCGAGCCATAGGCAAGCAGATGGGCGATTTTGGACCCTGAGCGATGGATGAGTGACGTGGGGAGGCAGGGAATCAACTGCCTCGCAGTGCAGGAGCTTCGGGATGCACAGAGCTTCCCATTCTGACACACGACAATCCGCAATACGGCCGTGGCTGACGGCCACGTCCACTGCTATGGCGACACGAATGCACTGACGGTAGGAATTCTTGCGCTCGCAGGAGCAAGGCAGCAGAATTATGTTGTGGGGAAAGCTGTCTCTGGAGGAAGGCTGTGCGTTTGCTCGTCCATAGTCTGACCGTCCGAGCTCGAGGTGTTGGGAGTCTTGGGGTGGGAAATAGGGGATGATCTGACGTATGGTGCATTGTCGATGGGCCGAACAGGGAGCGGGTTTATGCAGTGACGCGGAGAGTGTTATGCAAACTACCAGCGGTTGGTCTCTGATCTCTGGCGCTAGCAGAGGTTTCCAAGGCAAGGCTGGGGCCCCAAACGATGGTGGTCGGGATATGCTGTATGTCAGTGGTTCTCCTAGAGTCTTGGTTGCTCAGTGCTGTAGGGGCATATGCATGTCAAGTTCAGGTGCTCTTGTGTAGGTAATCCATCGTCCCATCAGTTGCGGGCGTGAGATGGATGGGACGGTGTGGTTTGTGTCTGCATGGTGGTTGCATTCTCGCGAAGCCGGTTGCAGCCAAGTCAGGTACGGATGCATGAGGTGTGGGATGAGGTTTTTAAGTTTGGTTGGCTGGAAGGATCATCGAGATATCCGCAGCCCGAGGCCAAAGTCGACCACGATGCGATGCAGATGCAGATGCAGAGCTGCAGCACCGGCCGTACTCGAACGAGCTTGATCTGTTGCAACAATCGAGCACTCGCCATTTGCCAATCCCTTCCGTTCGTGTCGGGCTTGCCTAGACCACGATGCAGTGGGGATTGGCCATGATCGTGGATGCAGGTCTCGACTGTTGATGTCAAATAAGAGAACAAAGAGGGAGAGGCATAGAGTATCGGTATCGACCGAATGACAGGAACAAGAAGCCGCAACGGGAATAGTCGAGGTTCAGTATTGGTAGCGCGATGCGGTTCAAGACCCGACGACTGTTGCAATCGCGCTTCGTAGCGGCTACCTCGTTGGACCAAAGGACCGAAGTCTTTACCCCAGAGTGCCGGCCTCCAGGTGGGGGTGGAAAGTTGGAAGAGAACAAAGAGACGGGCGAGGCGGCCTTGTCAGTCGTTAATCACTGGAATGCTGAACTGTCGCTTGTCTTCCATCGGGCCCAAGCATGTTTCCTCAAGGAGGGAAAAAAATCTGCCATTTGGCGCGGCCGTGGCTGTGGCTGGATTAGCACGTCACTATACGTAGACGCTACGCTGAGACCAAGGGTCCCAGCGTGCCGAACACGGCGTGCTGCAAACCCACGGAGCAGACTTCGAGGGTTCACGACCGTCGACACTGCTGTGATGTTGGTCACGATCCACGTCAAGATGGAGGTTGGCGGCTTCGTGGCAAGGTGATTGAGGTGAGACCGTGAGAAGTTCTTGAGCAGTCTGGGCGAATGGACAGACGGGCGGCTTCCACCGCGGGAGATCAGTTAGACTGGACCTTGGGCTTGTGGAGATGACAAGATGTACTTTGGAGGTACCTCGGGGAGTTCCACCACGATATGAAGGGTCGTGGTTGTTGATGAGCGTATCCGTACTGTTTCTTTGCAAGGAGTCTTGGAATCGGACAAGCAAATGAACGAGTCGATACGTTGTTTGGATGCCTCTCCTTTACCCTTGACTCTTGACTGTCGCCTTAAGAGACTCTGGTTGAGTTGGGACTGACCGCCTGCGGTGAAGAGTTGCCGCCTTTTCCATGCAGAGGTTTCGAACCCACACAATCGGATAGTTGCATCAGATGTTGTCTTGTTGGAAAATGGAGAAGCTGAGGAGAAGAGATCCATCTGGCAAAGTGACAGGTCACAAAAGGCGTCCCCGAAGTGCGACGAGGCAGGTACAGAGTACCGGAGACGGGTACTTGCCTGGTTGGTGAGTCCACCGTTGCTCCTCTCACCTCACCTCTCACCTCCAAGTACCTTTGGATGTACCTCCCTTCACCACCTCACCTCACCTCACCTCACCTTGCCTCACCATGGGCAGCGCAGGTACGCTGAGGTAGGTATTGCATTCAAGGTGCTTAGCTAAGGCAGCTTCGGGTGATCCTCGCCCTCACTCAGTACACTGATACTGACTGTGAGCCCCTCAGTGAGGGGACCCAAGTAGTAGTGTACGTACCCAGCCTCGCTCCGTCACCAGCTCAGCCCAGCTTCCAGCGGGTCCTTCGGGCCTACAATCCCCACTACAACCCACTGGACGAACACCCTTTGACACCCAAATTAGCACTCGCTGAGGGTTGTCGTCACGGTGAACCGGGCAAGCCAGAACAACATGGCCAGGCTGTCCCTGGTTGCCATCCATGAGATCCAGGAACCTGCCCCCTTCTCGAAAAACAACACACTCGCAACATGAACGCGCAACACGCACGACACCACCACCACCAATGTCTAAAGGGCAACTCGTGCGAGAGATTCTCCTTGGGATCACCTTGGGAAGCCTGCCTACCTTAGGTATTCCGTGACTCCGTAGAGGAGTGCAGCAAGGTTTGCTTGGCCTTTTCGTATCCATGTGGTCCATCGGAAAATACCACCAGTCAGGATGCAATGGATGAACAATGGCACCATCTGATCGACCATCCGTGTGACGAAAAGCCCGCCGTTCCTGGATGTGCCACGGTGATGGTCAAACAGAACTGGACCGCTTGTTTGAGCCCCAGAGGCCCTTGAGCAAGCCTGTCTTGTCTGTCTTGCCCTTTTTCTTTTCCCCGATTCGATCCCTTTCTCGGATAGGCAATGAGGCACGGGGGTGTACTTTTGTGAGGGGACGCGAGACACGGGAACTGAAGAGCTGCCACACCAACTCATCGAGGCTTCCTTTGGCATCTGATTGAATGTCGACAGCTGCAAGCTCCAGGAGAGGGATTCGGTGGATGATCTGAGACTCAGACGACGGAGGCAGGATGAACAAGGCCCGAGACGGGATGGCAGCATTGGCACTGTCATCATCAGGATGGGTTGATGAGGGGATGCCAACTGCCGTCCACCCATCCAACGTCATCCTGTACTAGCATTCTGAAAGAGAGGAAGGATAGCTGGACGTGTTATGATCTGAGGCCAGGGAATAAGCCAGCAAGCACCATCATCAACACCACTGACTGCGGCGGCATGCGGCGGCGGGCCTGCCTTTTTTGCTGCCCAGGGTGCTCACTGCACAGGACTGACGCGAGCGTTTCGTCTACAACGGGCAAAAGGGAAACAAAATTGCCAGCCATCGACGCAAGATTCCCGAAGCCGGGATGCCTGTCTTGTTCGTTGCGTCAGCCACCGTCACATATTATCTTGTGGGATGGGCAACACAAGGCGACCGGAGTGGTTGGGATGTAATTTGAGTGCGAGTAACTGAAACGATTCTTATTTTTTTTTTGAATTTTAATCCTGCGTCTACGGATACTGCGTATGGATCAGGTATGCCTGGGTATCACCGCTGCTGGGTAAGGCAACCTGTGCCTGTGTAAGAGTGGGATTTGTTTGGGCCCTGTTCATCTGACTCTTATGGATAACATTAACAACAAATCCATGCCAAATGGGAATTCAGCGATGATGTGAAGTCTTTCTGCCCAAGGCTCGCATGTTTGGTTTGCCATGACCGGACGATAGTAGTCGATAAACCATGCACCTAGATGCAAGAGAATGGGCACCTATTCAGACCCATCCATCAGGTATAGAGTACCCATACGTGTGGTGATGAGTGGCCATTTTTGCCCGCATTTTGTCACTTTGTTTTGTGCCCGCATTCCCAATTTCTCGCTTCTCTTCTTCTTTTCTCGACTCCATTCAGTGATCCTCGCCCACATTGCTGCTGCCCCCCCCTGCCGGGCCTGCCCTCGTTCTTGCAGATACGCTAAAGAGCCGAGAGGGAAAAGAGGACCATTGCCGGGGTTTCCTTCTCGTTTTCCCTTGCCAAGTTGCTGTTACACCCCTGTCTTGGTGCCCTCTTCTCGGCCCTCGTCCACGTCGTCTTCGGTTCTCACCTACGGGTTATCCGCACCGCCTATTTCGTCCACCACCACTTGCTAGCTAATACTTGCCATCGTACGGAAAGCAATGCTCCCGGGGATCGAGACTTGTAGGGGGTGTGCGAAGATTAGACTGTAGAAACAAAAGACAGCAAGAGTAGATAGACCAGAGAGAGAACGCCAAAGCCAGATGATCCCGCTCAGACAGCGCGCTAAAAGTGAAGGAGTGAAAGAAAACCAAAGTTGCCAAAGAAAAGGTACATGCGAGGTACGTCCGAAGAGTACAGGGGGGAGGCACTGGGGGGCTTTGGACACAGAGCGCAGCATTGCATCAACACGGACCATTCTGCACTACTGGCGCAGTACAGAGTACCTACGCCTCCACCCCAACCTGCCTGTAATGGCATGAGCGATGGGCGATGAGAGGTTCCCAATTGTCCTGTCCATGTCTTTCCTCTTCTTCGTCTCCAACTTGTGCTTGTTGCGGAACCCACTTGGTGCAACGCCCACCGCCGAAATACACACTCTCTCTCAACCAGATAGTACCCCGTACAGAGTGCCAGAATCCCAGAATCCCAGGCTCTTCCCGCTCCTCGCGACTCGTTTCCCAAACCCGACTCAGCCTTACTTCGCTTTATGAACCCTGCATAACTTACCAGCAACGGCATCTGGGATCCTTTCTCTCTGTGTCTGGTCCAAGTTCGAAGCCCCTTTCTGGTGTACGGATACACCCATTGCTACTAGGTACGGAGCATGTACTCGGACCTGGCAATCCCAATCCCAATCCCAATCCCAAATCCAATCCCACCACGCCCGTCCATCATCCACCTACCTCACTACATATACCGCCCCGACCTCCCACCTCATCCAAGCCTCTCTCCTTGTGCTCTCCTACTCACCTCTCCAACCCGACGTTGCGTGATCACATCATCCCCTTACGACCGAGTACGAGCTACTGCCCTAATCACACACCCGATTACAAGCTGCATACGAATATGAGCAGCACCCCCTACTGCTCAGGACCGAGGACAGGAAGAGTTGGCTTTTACGACGTTTACCACCCACGACCGACACGATCCACCAACAGATAATTTTCTACCCGTTCCGCTATTGTTACTGTTGTAAAACAGGAATCACTTCGCATACACACACATTCCAAAACCAACAACTACCACCAGGCCCATCAGTCAGAGCCGTGGGCACGAGACACAACGACAAGATGGGCAACATGGCGAGACAGGTCCAGAACACCGACTACTCGGACGACGAATACGGAGCCGAGGACGCCTACTTCACCTACCGACCCCTCTCCAACCTTCCCACCCCGCCACCTTCATCCAGGAATTCTTCCGCCCACCAGAGCCCGAAAACGGCCTTGGAAGAAGGCGACATCCTGCAAGAAAAGTTCCTTGGTACGTGCAGCCCGAATTACGTGATGGCGGATGGGGAAAGAGCTTTGGCAACCCTTACAGACTTTACCCCGTCTTGCTCCAACGCTCGTTCGTTCGATGGGCATGCTCCAAATGCAATATATTATATGCAATGTAATGCTAACCTCCGCGCGCTTACAGGCCCCGCCATCCACCTCGTCAACCTCGTTCCCACGTCAGCTTCCCTCACGACCCCGTCGGTGCCTCTGGTCCAGGCCATGCTCAGCCGGTCCGGCCTCCCGCTCGAGACCATCGCCTTGGCCGTCTGCATCCTCGACTCTCTCAACTCCAAGTTCGCCCTGAGCTGGCGCTTGCAGTGCCCCCTGCTCGTCGACGGTTCTTCCTACAACAAACGCCACACTCTTGGCCACAGCCCTCTCCTCGATCGCCGCCGCCAGCAGCAGCTGCACATCGACTCGGTCCAGCCCGAGCTCATCATCCTGTCTGCCCTCATCATCGCCGCCAAATTCACCGACGACTGCCACGACTCGACGTCATACTACTCGTCAAATTGGGGCAAGGACACTTGGTCGTGCGAGCAGATCAACGTAACGGAACGCTGCATCTGCGAGAACCTTAACTACCGCATCAAGCCCCTGGTCGACGATGAGGATCTGCTCGCCGACACTATGGTTGACATGCAGCTGGCCGCACGGCACTACAACTCGGCCCGCCCCGTCCAACCCCACGAGATGGGACACAGCAAGAGCAAGAGCATGACGATCGGTACTGCCGTGATTGGTTTGGGCCTGCAGCTGACGCCCGTCGACACGCCCAAGTCTGAGGTCGAGTCGTTTGGTGACGAAGTGCGTGCGGCTCTTGAGAAGACGACCTTTGGCGGGGATTACATGTCCCTGACCTTTTCCGGTAACGACATGGGTCTGTCTCCAGTTGGCGAGGAGTTTTGAGGAACAAAGATGGAAAACAAAAGGGGACGACGGGACAATCAGCGAGCGAGCGTTTTTGTTTGATTGTCATGATGGTTGATTTGCATGCCCTGTGGGATTCCGAGAGGATATTTCGCACATTTGCATAAGTCTCACTGGCTTATTGTATACTGAGGGGGCGACATCATTTTTTTCAAAGCTTGAACGTTTTTAGGATACCAAAACCTCGGCCTTGACGAGGGCTTGACGGGTTACGCATTTTGTAATTTTTCTTGAGCGATCAAACTGGGCTGGCGTATATGGTGGATAAGGGGTTTCATCGGTATCGGGTTGGGGGGTTTGGGATCAGGGTCGCGACACTGGAAACCATGGTTCATCTTTTTATCATACCCTATTTGGTAATGTAGTCCAGGAAAGACAAATTTTCTCACTTTTACACATTGTTCCCTTGCTGTGATTCCTTATGATGAGTGATGGTATTTTGACTTAACAACAAAAACCAGAGTTTACATGTCTAACCTAGAAACTACACCATCACCGCCTAAGGGCTCAACCTGTTGATCGTCCACTTATCCTCCTCGCCCTCCACCTTGTCATACACAAACCGGTCATGAAGCCGACTATCCCTCCCCTGCCAAAACTCAACCCTCTCCGGTACGATCCTCAACCCGCCCCAAAACTCGGGCACCGGAATCGTCTCCTGGCCCTCGAACCGCTCCTCCACCTCCTTCACCCACCCCTCCAGCTGCGCCCTCCCATCGTCCTTCTCCCCCTCCTCGCCTCTCACCCCTTCCCGCGGCTCCAGCACCTGACTCTGCCGCGAAGCCCACGCCCCGATCCGGCTCCCGCGCACGCGCGTGTCGTAGTACACCTGACTCTCCTCCCTCGTCAGCCTCTCCGCCCTGCCCTCAACTCTGACCTGCCTCTGCAGCGCCTCCCACCAGAACGTCAGGCTCGCGTGCGGGTTGGAGGCGAGGTCGGCGGCTTTGCGGGAGGTGCCGAGGTTGGTGTAGACTACGAAGCCGCCCTTGGCGTCGAGTTCTTTGAGGTAGACCATGCGGGCGGAGACGCGGCCGGACGGCAGGGAGGCGGTGGAGAGGGTGCAGGTTTCCGGGTGGGAGACGGCGTGGGTTTGTTGGGCTGCCGTGAACCAGGTGTTGAACTGGTGGGTTGGCGAGGTTGGGTGCAGGGAGGGGAGGGAGAGGCGGCCGAGGGTGAATTGGTCTGCGCGGGTGTTTTGGGAGGAGCCGGCGGGTGCGACTGTGATGTTAGTTTTTGTGTTCTGTGGGGGTTTGTGGTGAGGGGGTTGGTGAGGTGAGATGGGAGGGGAGCATGAGAGTGAGATGAGGGCCGTTCTTTCCCGGCGTCTTCATCATCCAGTGATCCGGTGATCCGGCCTTTTCACTCTCATCGTGCCCCTTCACCCGGGGATGTCATGCTACGCAGATCAAAAGGGCAGTGGTGAGAACTTACAGATGAGCTTCTCGCTCTCGGGAGGCGGGTGTAGAGCCATCTTGAGCGATCTCGAGAATCTGTAAGCGAAGCCGGGCCTCATATGCGAGAGGTCGAATGTTCACCTTGGCTGGTGAGTAAGTGGTCTTGTTTACCAGAACTTCCTCATTACCCAACTTTCATCAGCTGATGGAGAACACGGGCAAAAGAAAGTTGATGGTTTCGTGACTCGATGAAAAGCGACTCACGAGGAAATGCTAGGATCGACGTCCAGATCAATTACAGCCTGGAAGTTCGCGCTTTGGTACGTAAAATGTCGAGAGTAAGTTGATGCAGTGTGTTTGATGTGTGTAGACCAGCGTGTAAAGGGTGAGGTGATTTACGCGTCTGAAAAAGCGGTTGCAGTGTCATGTCATGACTTGGTAACTTTCCCTCTCATGATGCTTGCATTTGGAGTGAGGGGCACCGCAAGCTGCAAAAAAACGCCCCACATTCTCGGAGCACGTTGCTGAGGGTGGACAGCCGCAGAATGTTCCACCCGTTCTTCTCCCCTTCCCACACACCTCGACACTCAAACACGTTGACATCGGATTGTATGTAGGTAGGCGCAGCGCGCAGAACACCCACATTGCGGAGCTCAGATGCGGAGCAGGGATCAGCCCAGCACATCAGTCCTCCGATCGGACCACTTGATGACTACACATTGAGAGACGTCACATATACCAATAGAATACACACGAAACACACATACACGCAAGACACACACATAACGCAACAGACCAAACAAACGTATTTCATTCCGTACATACGACGGGTAGGGGGTATCATATCGTAAACAAACGTCATCCAGGTACGCAAGATACGCAACGTACGCAACAAACGTAGCGAACGCAACGCACTATACGCACTACCCAAAACACCTCTAAACCCAAATAAAAACATGTAATCCCTCTTACACCACGACGTCGTGATGGCGCGAGCCAAACAACGGACGTCTTGACGGCGCGCTTTCTTATACGCCAATTTTGAGGAATAGTTGCTTCCTACTTTGTGTGTGTGTCTATACTATCATCCCGATGGAAAAAGGGAAAAAAAAGTCCGAAAACCCAAAACACCAAACTGTTCTAAAAACTTTTTTGCACGTGTGCATTTTTTGTTCTCATGTCCAAGTTCCCCGTACAATTAGGAAAGAAAGCCAAAAGAAAATTTCATCTCTATGGTGCCATAACCAACGCAAGCAAAGCCATGCGGCAGTACAGACCATATCTCATCTGTGCAACTTGTCAGCATTCTGTTCAAACCTCAAGGGTCAAGGGACTTACCTGTCTGAAGTAAGCCGCACGCTGGTCAGTGTCAACCTCGGGCGCAATCTCCTCGTTTCTCGGGAGAGGGTGCAGGATGCACATGTCTCTCTTGGCCGACTTGAGGGTGCGGTTGTCAATGCGATACGAGTTCTTGACCTTCTCGTAGTCCTCCACCGTCGGGAATCTCTCCTTCTGAACGCGAGTGCAGTAGAGCACGTCGCTCTTGGCCAGGATCTCTGGAGTGAGCTCCTCAGACTCGCAAAGGAGCTGGCCAGACTCGACCAAGAAGTTGCGCACGTCGGTAGGCAGGGCAAGTCCCTTGGGAGAGACAAGCTGAACCTGGACACCGTAGTCGCGGAGAAGGTAGATCAGGGAGTGGACAGGGCGGCCGTAGAGCAGGTCACCAACGAAGGTGATGGTGAGACCCTGGACGGTACCGAGCTCCTCACGAATGGTGAAGAGATCAAGGAAGGCCTGAGTAGGGTGCTCCTTGCTGCCGTTGCCTCCGTTGATGACGGGAACGGGAGAGTATCTCTTAGCAATCTCCACGCTGTGCTCGTCAGGGTGGCGGAGCACAACGGCGTCACCGTAGCAACCGAGGGTGCGCAGAGTGTCCTGGAGAGACTCGCCCTTCTGCACCGAGGATTGAGAGGTGGCAATGGCGACGGTGCGGCCGCCAAGTCTCTGCATCGCGGCATCGAAGGAGGCAGAAGTGCGGGTCGAAGGCTCGTAGAACAAGGTGCACAGGACCCGGCCCCGCAGAACGTTCAAGACACCCTCGCGCTGGACGCCCAGGCGCATCTGCTGAGCCACAGTGAAGAGGTGGTGAAGGTCAGCACGGGTGTACTGGCTGACAGACAGGCAGCTGTGGCTCTTCCACGACGAGGGCTGCGACAGGAGGTCCTGAAGCTTGGAGCCAACGGCGGGGTGGAGAGGGGCGGGAAGACCGAGGTCCTCGAAGCCGCTGTTGCTCTTGTTGGGCAGGTAGCCGTCGGTGGGACGAAGCTTGGTGGGCCTGGAGGTGTTGAACAGCGACGGGCGACGGTCACGAGGGCTGTCAGGGTTGGTCAAAGACTGCAGCTGAGGCTTGATCGCAGGGGACATGGGCAGAGCACCGTGAGTGGACATGTCCTTGCCAAGAGCAGGCAGAGCCAGCAGCTCGCCATCCAGGCAGACGGTCTGGTCCTGGAAGGTCACACGCTGGACCGAACCGCGCATGGTGCGGCCAGCGAAGGGAGACCAGCCGTTGGTGTTGTGGACGGCGTAGGGACGGTCAATCTCAACCTCGACGCTGGTTCCAACCTGCTCATGGAGCTCAAAGATCTCCTTGGGGTTGTCGTAGAGACGAGCCTTGATGTCGTCGACGGTCAGCTTGCCCTCAGTAACGGAAGTGAGGAGCAGGGGCAGAGCGTCGGCGATGCCAACGGAAGGATCGGCGGTCTTGCCCAGAGAGCTGGCAAGCTGGTAAGGCAAGCTGCCAATGGAGAAGACGTCGATGGTGCTCAGGTGAGCCCAGAGAGCGTTCTGGTCGGCCTTAGTGGGGAGCAGAGCACAGTCGGGGAAGTCATCCTGCGAGAGGTACAGGGAGAAGATGGACACGTCGCAGGTGACCTTCAAGCCCTTGGCCTTGCTAAGGGCAATGAGCTTGATATCGTCCTTGGTGGAGACCGAGGTGACATGAATTCTCCGGTTGTGCAGGCTGGCCAGGAGCAGGATGGAAGCCAAGTCGGTGAGCTTGGCATCAGTGACAATGGGCTTGTGCGCAGGCCACTTGTCAAAGTGGGCAGTCACGGCAGCGACCTTGCTGATGTTTCCAGACAGGTGGTTGAAGGGGATGAAGAGAGATCCGACCTCACCGGTGACGTGGCTGATACGGTCAGAGTTGTCAGAGGTGGCAGTGACGGAGAAGTTGAAGTCGCAGAATCCACCCTGCTTGCTGCTCTGCTGGGCGACCTTCAGGCTGACAGCATCGGTGATTGAGCCATCGACGCCGACAGGCATGATGCGGACCATGCTGAAACCGGCGGAGAGCGAGGCCTTGGTAACAGCCTTGAGATCCTTGCTTCCGGCAGTAGCAATACCAGGTACAAAGGCAGCGACGTTGATCAAGCCAGGCAGAGAGATGGTGCGGTGGCTGGTCTGGAAGTCGCGGCTGCCGACCTCGAGTCCGAAGTGGCGGGCAATGGCCTCAACGAGAATCTTGGCGTTCTTGACGTTGGTGACCAGAGGAACCTGGTAGTCGACGGCCATACGTCTGGTCTGGTAACCCTTACTCATGTAGTTGGCGGGACGGCGGTACTTGTTGTTGGAAGGCAAGTTGATGTAGAGATCAATCATATTCTTGGCCAAGTGCTGCGTAAGGGAGAACTCGGAACGCTGGTCCTCCTGCTCGTTGGCAAGGACCTCCAGGTACTGAACGGGAATGTTGTGCTCCTGGAGGAAGTCGGCAGTACCGGCGGTAGCGAACAGCTTGTAGCCGAGGCGGGCAAGCTTGTCGATGGCGGGCAGCATCTCCTTCTTGTCCTTGTAGGAACCGATGGACAGAAGGATATTGGCCTTGGGGATCTTGAATCCGGTGGACATCAAAGCCTTGAGGTAGGCTTCGTACTTGTCGACACCGAAGCAAGCAACTTCACCGGTGGAAGCCATCTCGACACCCAAGACGGGGTCTGCGCCGGAAAGACGGGAGAAACTGAACTGGGGAACCTTGACACCGACGCAGTTGGGGGCGATATCGGTAGCAGGGTAGGCCTCGAATGGCTTGCCAGTGATGGCCTTGGTGGCCATCTCAATCATGTCGACACCCATGACCTTGGAAACGAAGGGGAACGATCGAGAAGCACGAACGTTGCACTCGATGACCTTGATGTCGTTGTCCTTGGCGATGAACTGAATGTTGAAAGGGCCAGTGACGTTCAGAGCAGCACCAATCTTGCGAGTTGCCTCCTCGATTCTGGCAATGGTCTCGGGCTCCAAGTCCTGAGGGGGCAGGATGAGAGTGGCGTCACCAGAGTGAACACCGGCATTCTCGACGTGCTCAGAGATGAAGTGGCCAATGACAACACCGTCCTTGGCAACAGCATCCATCTCGATTTCCTTGGCGTTCTCAATGTACTTGGTAATAACGACAGGGTGCTCGCGGGAAACCTCAGCAGCCTGGGCCAAGTAGTTCTCGAGATCCTGCTCGGAGTAGACAGTGTTCATCGCAGCACCCGAGAGGACGTAAGAAGGTCGCACCAACACGGGGTAGGAGACGGCGTTGCAGAACTTCTTGGCCTCGTCGAAGCTGGTCAACTCCTTCCAGGTGGGCTGATCAACACCAATGGTGTCCAGCATACGAGAGAACTTGTAGCGGTTCTCGGCGTTATCAATCATCTCAGGAGAGGTACCAAGAATTTTGATGCCAGCGCGGTGGAGCGGCAGAGCGATGTTGTTGGGGGTCTGTCCACCCATAGCACCGAGGACACCACCAGCGCCTTCCAGCTGGTAGATATCAAGGATGGACTCCAAGCTGATGTTCTCGAAGTAGAGCTTGTCGGCCTCGTCGTAGTCGGTACTGACAGTCTCCGGGTTGTAGTTGACCATAATAGTCTTGAAGCCATCCTGGCGCAGGGTGCGAATAGCGCGAACAGAGCACCAATCGAACTCGACGGAAGAGCCAATGCGGTAGACACCAGATCCCAAGACCATGATGCCGTGGTCATCAAAGGACACATCACTCTCGGTCGCATTGTAGGTCAGGTAGAGGTAGTTGGTGTGAGCAGGGAACTCAGCAGCAACGGTATCGATTTGCTTGACAAACGGCATGATGCTGGCCTCCTGTCTCAGAGACCGCACGGCGATCTCGTTGGAGCTCCAGAACTTGGCGAGCTGACGATCAGAGAAACCGAGTCTCTTGGCCTGAAGGAGAATTGCAGGGGACTTGGAGATGTCGCTGGTGGTGTAGTTGGTCATGTTCTTGGCGAAGTCGCTCAAGCCCTTGAGCTTGTTCAGGAACCACTTGTCGATCTTGGTAAGCTCCCAGATCTTGTCGACGGTGTAGCCAGAGTGCATAGCGTTGGCAATGGCGAACAGACGCTGGTCGGAAGGAGTCTGCAGCTCGTCATCGATAGACATCAAAGCCTCGGTCTCGTTAAAGCCCAGGTTGTGGAAATCGATGGCACGAATTGCCTTCTGGATGGCTTCCTCAAAGCTCCTGCCGATGCTCATGACTTCACCAACACTCTTCATGGAGGAACCAAGCTGAGTGGAGACGCGGGTGAACTTCTTCAAGTCCCAGCGGGGCATCTTGACAACAACATAATCCAGGGAAGGCTCGAAGCAGGCGCAGGTGGACTTGGTGACGCTGTTGGTAATGTCCTTCAGGGGAATACCAAGACCAAGCTTGGCGGCGATGAAAGCCAAGGGGTATCCGGTAGCCTTGGAAGCAAGGGCAGAGGATCTCGACAATCTGGCGTTGACTTCGATAATGCAGTACTCCCTAGAGAAGGGGTTCAGGGCATACTGAATGTTGCACTCCCCGACGACGCCCAAGTGGCGAATGACGTTGACAGCGGTAGTGCGGAGCATGTTGTAGTCCTCATCAGACAAGGTCTGGGAGGGAGCGACAACAATGGAATCACCGGTGTGAATACCAAGGGGATCGAAGTTCTCCATGTTGCACACAGTGATACAGTTATCCTGAGCATCACGAACGACCTCGTACTCGATCTCCTTCCAGCCCTTCATACTGCGCTCGATAAGCACTTGGGGACTAGCGGCGAAGGCCTTGTTGCAGAGATCCATGAGCTCGGCCTCATTGTTGGCGAAACCACTGCCGAGACCTCCAAGAGCGTAGGCGGCTCTGACAATGACGGGGAAGCCAATGTCCTTGACACAAGACATGGCCTCGTCAATGTTGCTTGCAGAAGCAGACTTGGCGCACTTCTCGCCAATGGAGTCCATGCTGCGAGCAAAGAGCTCACGATCCTCGGTGGTGATGATGGTATCAATGGGGGTACCAAGGACCTGGACACCGAGCTCCTCGAACTCGTCCTTCAACTGGATACCGACTGACAGAGCAGTCTGTCCACCAAAGGTAACGTAAATGGCATCGGGTCTCTCGTACTGGATGACCTTGCGGACGAACTCTGCGTTGACGGGAAGGAAGTACACCTTATCGGCAAGACCCTTGGAGGTCTGAATCGTCGCAATGTTGGGGTTGATGAGAACGGTGTAGATACCCTCCTCCTTGAGAGCCTTGATGGCCTGGGAGCCAGAGTAGTCGAACTCTCCGGCCTGTCCAATACTGAGACCACCACTGCCCAGAATGAGGACCTTGCGAGGGTGGACGCGGGGGTGAAGACGCTCGTTCTCCTCGATGGTGCCACCGGGGAACTTGACCGGGGCGTTGAGCGCCTTGGGGTCGGCGGCGCACTCCTCAATGGTGCTAATGAAGACATCAAAGAGGTACTCGGTATCGCGAGGACCGGGTGTGCTCTCGGGGTGGAACTGCACACTGAAGTAAGGCTTGGACAGATGGGCAATACCCTCGTTGCTGCCGTCGTTGGCATTGACGAAGAGCTCCCTCCAGTCGGCCGTCAGTGACTTTGAGTCGACAGCGAAACCGTGGTTCTGGGAGGTGATGTGGCACTTTCCGGAGATCATGCTCGTGCAGGGAATGTTGTGACCTCTGTTGCCGAACTTCATCTTCTCGGTGCTGGCACCGGAGGCACGGGCGAGCAGCTGGTGTCCCAGGCAAATACCAAAGACGGGAGTCTTGGTCTTGTCCATGGCAGCCTGGATGTTCTTGACGGTCTTTTCCAGCATGGCCGGGTCACCGGGACCATTGGAGAGGAAGAGACCATCGTACTCTTCGCCGGCCTGCTTGACCAGGTCGTGGTCCCAGGGGCAGACCAGGACTTCGACACCGCGCTTGAGGAAGCACCTCAGCTGGTTGTACTTCATACCAACGTCCAAGCACAGGACGCGGATAGGTCGGCCGGAGGGGTGCTTCTTTACGGCAACGCTCGAAGGAGGCTTGTACAACTTGGGAGCCTTGATTGATACTAGAATGCAGAGTAAGCAAAAGCCGATTCAAGAGAATTGTTGGCAGAACTCACCCTCAGCTACGAGGTTCTTCTCGTTGGGGTTTACCCAGTCAACGGCCTGGAAGTCCTCAATGGAGAAGGACGCGACACCATTGACGTGACCGTTGGCGGTGCCGTTGGTCAGGTTCTTCTTTTGCAACAACAAGCGGCCGAGGGTGCTGCCCTGTGACCTCAGGTACTTTGTGAGTTGTCTGGTGTCAACGCCGTAGATGGCGGGGACGCCCTGCTCCTTGAGCCAGGTGCCAAGTGATGACTCTGCCAAGAAGTGGGAATAGTCCTCGCCCGAGTAGGAGTGGGCGACGAGACCGGCGATGTGAATCTGGGACGACTCGAAGTGAGCGGGCAGGTCGCCCAGGAGCTCGTCAATGGTCTCCCGCGAAGGAACACCATAGTTGCCAACCAGAGGGAAGGTGATAACCAGGATCTGGCCACGGTACGAGGGGTCTGTCACCGACTCCGGATACCCCACCATTCCGGTCTGGAAAACGAGCTCTCCGGCGATGCTCTTCTGGGCACCGAAGCTGTAACCCTGGTAGACGGTGCCATCGGGCAGCTCCAGAGCCATGAGGCCCTCGTCATCGGAGCCGACAATGCGGGCCGCAGCCGGGGGGTAGACGGTGGGCGACATTTTCGGTTGTGGAAGGAGGAGTTTCTTCTGGGTGATGCGGGGCACAGAGAAAATTGACGGGTGAAGAAACTCTCGGAGGGAAGAGGGTCTAAAGCAACAACGATGTGAAAGAAAGAAGTGCTAGAGAAAGTGACAGCAGCGAGCTCGTCAAAAGAGTCTCGTAGGTTGGTTCTGGAGCTCCCCAGCGATCATCTGCCACGATAGATCTTCGGGAAGTTATGCGAGTTTCTAGACAACCATTGTCGGAGAAAGAAAAAAGGAAAAAGAGAGAAGGAGGAAGAGAAGAGCCAAACAGCAGGACCCAAAGACTTTTACCTTGCTCTGACAGTGAGAAAAAAAAAATTCATCTGGTTACCCCCCTCCTCCATGCTCAGGGCCTTCCCTCGCTGGGGGAGGAATTTAAGAGTGGATTGACCAATGATACAGGCAAAATCCCTGGACGGTGGAGTCCCGGCTACGTTGACACAGATCTGCAACTGAAAAATTACGGCTTGTGCTTCACCGAAATCGCAGGCGGTCAGTTATCAAAGGTCTAGCGCTATCTACCAAGTGGGCAGAAAGTGGCAGAAAATGGCGGTAGGTTTGGGTCATTGCCGCTTCTAGCCATAGGGCGGGGGAATTAGCCCCGCGTCACCAGCACCAAAATTCACCAATGCCACCAACAGCCCGCCCGGATGGCTGAGGTTGCAGAATTTTGTCGGTCTTGTCCCTGCAGAAATTTCTTTCCTCACCTCAAATTCACCTAGCTTGAGTGGCCAGTGGTGAAGAACCTAAAGCTGTGAGAAAACGGTGGCTGGCCACGAGTGGACCGGCCGCTTGTGAATCACTTCCAAAATTGGCCGAGTCCACGATTGGAATGGACCAGGCTACTTGCAATAGTATGTCCCCCAAATAACCTTGCAAATCGATACCTTGCGATCGATGTAGTGATTTATTACGAAGGCGTACCTAGGGCCTTGGGCTTACAAGCGTTTGGTAGCCGTGGCTCTTTTGAAGCATTGATGTGTGTGCTGGCTTGTAAGCTTATTGCGTAATCACTTCCATGTTACTACGTACTAAATATGAGTGGAAAATCCGATTTTGACCTGCGCACACCGGCCAAGGTGAGAACAGCTCTCACCTGTTTTCACCTGGCCATCGCCGATGCCGGTGCTGAGTTTTTGGCGGGGCATTCCTCTCGATTTGAGGTAGGTATGGGCAGCTGGGGCAACAACCCACCCCCCGGACTGGAAAATGCTTCGGATTCATCGAGACCTCGCAATGTCTAAATACTTTGCTTACCACATAGTTTCACTCTGAGTAATCACACCTTAGTTCTTTGCTTGAAAATTGGCCATGAGAAAATCCAGATTGGCAATGGCCACTGGTAGAGTGTTACGCATATGTATCTCGCCTCAATGAGTAAATAAGCCGTCGCGACAAAAAAAAAAAACCACGGTGGTGTTTAAACCCATGCTTTGCGTTTTACACGGCGCCAATTCGAGTCCAGCCCCTCATCAAATACCATTTTTGGAGCATCTTTGGAGAAACTCTCGGCACCTTGTATTAAGGAACGGACAATGCGGATGACTTGACGTACTTGCACGTGCCATACTTATGTCTTATACTGGTTGATCGGAATGTGATATTCTCACTAAGTAGTTGAAATAAACGGCAACTGAGTGTTGTAGCGTGAGTAGGCAGGTCAAGTGACGGAAGATGACATTCCATTGGACGCTTCTAATGGACCCCACGGATCTCACCCAGCACATCATCTCTGACAGGGCGGCTCCCCTGTAAGCAGGACAGCTTACTAGCTGTACGAATAAGCAGGACAACTTACTACGCAGTAGCTGTAAGCAGGACAGCTTACTAGTCTCGGAAGAGCCTGGAGCATGAATGCTTGGCTAAGCCAGTTGGGATTTAAGAGGTCGAAAGGAGCCAAAAAAATGGGAGCAAGAACACAGGCCGGCAAGGTGGAGGCTTGACTCGTGAGGCTTGTACAATGCGAGGGAATTTGCGAAATTTGCTGTTGCCGGGCCTGCAGATTTGCGCTGCGGTGTGGTCAATTGGTGGAACGCATAGAGTTCGCGATACTGGCCTGGGTATGGCGGCCTCTACCCTGCAATATCTATTCGAGATCTGAATCGACATAAATCGCCGATGGCCGTGTTGGTCTCAATGTAAGCTGGCATGACGGGCGTCTGCTGAGATTCCGTGCATGGCTTGGACGAGTTGATGAGAAGCACACCAACCATCTCATTCTCTCCAGAAGGATTTCGGCAACCTTGTGTAAGTGCGAGCTGTGTGAAGGTATCGTTGAGTCTTGTCACACGTACTATGTTCTTGAGCCAAATGTTTTGTGCGCCTGCCTCAACTTCAACTCAAGTAGCTGTGCCTCTGATCGCTCTCGGGAACCAAAACAGCGCAAACGGGAAGCACTCCCTTCCCGTTCTTTGAAGGCGGGATTGCCACCACAAGGAGAAAAAAGGACTGGAGGAGTAGCATGGAGTAGAAACGACAATGGTGTGGAAGCAGGGGCCCGTCGAGAGCAAAATCCCGGCGGTGTCCCCCAAATGCAGCGTCGCACCCTGGGCCAGAACAGGTGCCATCTGTGCATCCGTGTGTGTGGGATGCCAATGGCGGTGACGGCCCCCGTAGGCCAATCAAGCGAGGGAATGGCTCGAGGTGTGCTGCTGATCCTGTGGGGGGCTTGAATTCTTGGAGCTGGAGGATGCAACTCAAGCTTCACTGTTGCGACTCTGGGGCTCTCGAGGTGAGGTTTGCTTCACTGGTTGCTGACCGACTCGCCCTGTTTCTCCTGCGAACTGTGCTAGTTTTCAGGCTAGCGGTGGAGAGACATGTCGCATTGGTTTTGTGACTGTCTTGAACTGAGGATGCCGAGTGAGGCGTTGTGATTCAATTTTGGAAAGCAACGGAGTAGAACCGCGAATCGACCCATGACAAGGGCCCAGCCGCCCAGGCCAGTCAGTATCCAAGCATCGTGTGTCACGCATGTCAAGTGACGATGCGCGGCCACGGATGCAGCCTATCTGCCAGGTCGAATTTTTGAAATTGGTCCACGCATTGAATGGCAGCTTCGGCAACTCTTGGGTCTGCTTGGTACGTCTTTTTGTTCGATCCCCTTCTCATTCTCGCCCTTTGGCTGCCGAGTGTAATTACATAGCCTGCCGGTTGTTGTAGAGATGACCATAAAGGATACTGGGAGAAGAAGGAGGCTACGGATGTTGATCCGGACGACGTCGGGGAGGAAGCCGCAGATACAGTCATGGATGCAGAGGCACGAGAGGCAGACGCAGGCACCTGTACCTGTGTGTCTGGCGGTCGATTGTCTCTTGTCTGACAGAGCGGGACGGGGACGGGTGTCTGAGTGCGTCGGGTCTTCGGAGTGTTTGGCGCTTGTGTGTCGGGGTCTCCTTCTTTTTCGTCCTAACAAAGTCATGCGGTTGCATGTCTCGCCCGTTTTTCATCTGATGTCGTCGTCGTCGTCGTCGGTCTTTACTTTTCTCGTGTATGTGCGTGCCTTTGCAGAAATGTGGCTTAACTGACATGTTATTAGCATGCATGTGCAGTTTATTACAGAGTATGCCGATATGGTATGGACACGGATACTGGGGGTTTTTGATTCGGAGACTCGGCAATATGTATCCCTTTTTCCCCCTTGCCCTTTGTTGTTTTGATAGCAAAACACGCCTGGCTGCACCAAAGGCAATTAGTAGTTGGTAAGTTGATGCGACGGGAGTCTTGCAAAAGACCTGCAAAGACTCGGGCGGTCTACGTACTCGTGCTAGGGAGGTAGTTTGGCGTTAAAACGTCTAGGCTGGACGATGGATCGGCTTTCAGGGTAGCAAACGAATGTCGACACAGACATGGAGCTCCCCCGGGCCTTTTTTTGATTGTGTCATTTCGCAGAGCGGACTGGCCCCGGTGCGTACCCAGTTGCGGTGCTGCGGCGATGCGTGAATGTGGACGTGGGCATCATGAAGTTCCGGGGTGTATGTGCTAGGATGAGGGAGCACTTGCAGCCGCAGGCTCAGGAAGCTTCCATTTGATTTGGGTCCTGCCTCCAGTTTTCCCACTCCAGTCTCCAGTGCTCTTTCCAATTGACCACTGACCAGAACGCTCTTGCAAGTTGAGGTGAAGCAGGAAGCAGCAAGTCAAGCAGCAGAAAGAGGCAGAGGTGGGCGCATCTTGCCTGACGCACTTTCCATTGTGGCGCATTGGCAGCGTTGGAACCCCCCACTTTTTAGAGGCCAACTTCCCACGCCCAGGGATCTTGCGCTAGCCCATTCCTGACTCTCGAGCGGCCCAGGCGTGCCAGGCGAGAAGCTCTGGATCTTGGATGCCCCGTTTACTCACTCCATCACTGCCACTTTTGTTCACTTCCATTCGATCCTTGGAACTTGGAAGGGCAAGCCCAGCCTGCCACGATGCGAGCGAGAACCACGACATTTCGCGACGCTGCATCTCCACTCGCCCCAGTGGCGCGCCGCGTTTCCTTTCCTTGATCCTCACCTGCGCACTTTACACACGTACGGCATACTTCCATGTGTGTGCTCATGTTCGGTTGTTGGTAAGTTGGTTAGGCTGTGTGGACAAGACATCGGATGGTGGGTGGTAAACGGTCTTGAATGGCTAAAACCCAGACTCCTTATCGCAGTCTCTCCCCTCTGTCGCTATCGTCACCGGTTATGATTTCCTCGTTGCAAGAGGTCATCGATGCAGGCCATCTTGCTTCGAGGTGCTTCGCTTCTGGCCTGCATTTGCAGCTGGGGTGCATACCTACGTACATACGGAGTACCATGTACGGATACGTCCCATACCTTAGCGATTCAAAGTATACATGCATACGGATACTTGGAAATATATACATACCTAGACAGGAGGTGAACATCATCCCATACATAGATCCATACCTTACTCGGAACGGATACCTTACGGGCATCCTGTTACTCGCCTGTTCCTTGCCTTCCCGTCCCCTACCGGCGTCGACTGCCTCATGCAGTATCACTCGCCTTTTAGCACTCTACCTGTCCGACTACGCTAAAAATCGCATCGTCCTCGTAAGAATCTCGATCCGCGCTCCACGCGCCTGTTGCTTACCCGTGTCTCGTGAACACAGGTAAACTGACCTATGGGGGGGGGGGGGGTTAGCTAACCACCCCACATATTTTTAATTTTCTATCTATATACTATAGGTTAGGTTATGGGCTATATACTAAAATAGAAATTTTTAAACTTCTCTTTTTATATACCTCGGATAGAAATTATAATTATATTAAAATAGTTCTAAATCGGTTTAGGACTAATTTAGAACTTATTTAGAATAGCTTTAATAAATTCGCTAAATAATAAGGGTATTTTTCTTAAACTTAAATTACTAGTACTACTTTTTAACCCTTATTATTTTAATTAATAAGTATAAAATAATCTTAATATATTTTAAGAATTCTATAAAAATAGTAGTCTATTTAGATAAGAAGAGGTAAGACTTTTTTTAAACTATTTCTAAACTTATTTTAAATAGGTTTAGAACCTTTTTAATAAAACTTTTAAAATATTACTTACTTTAATTTTTATTAAAGCTATTATAAGTAGGTACTAAAACTAATAAAATAATTATTAAATTATAATATAAAAGATTATATATTATAATTAATTAATATAGTATTTAGAGATAAGTAAAGAAGGTATTATATACTATATTAATATACGTATTTTATATCTAAAGGATATTAAAGTATTATAAAGAACGGTATATAATACTTTTTAAAGTTATTCTAAACTATTTCTAAACTAATTCCTAATTTAATAGCTTTAATATAATAATACTCGTTTAGTACTTTTAAAAACTACTATATCCGCCTTTTTATAAAATTAAATTTATAAACGCTTTACGTATTATTATACTAATAATAAAGCGTATTTATATTTTAACTAAACTTTATTTTATTAAAACTATACTTAAGTTATAAAAGATATAGCTAAGGATATTACTTCTATACGTAAACGTATCTATAGGATACTATTAAAAAAAAGAGTAATTATATAAGTTTTCTAAATCAATTCTAAACTAGTTTAGAAATAGTCCTTATTAATTATTTTTATAAGTAAGTAAAAGCATAGCTTAGATAATTCAAAATAAATACTTCTTATACCCTATTTTATAAAAATTATAATATAGAAGTTATTAATAACTAATATAGTATATATATATTATTCTAAACTAATTTATAACTTATTTATAACTAATTCCGAATCTTTTTAATACATTCTTAGTACTTAATTACTTACTATATAGTATATTTATAAAAATCTATATAGTAATAGCGAAAACTATTATATTAAATTTCCTCTTATTAAATACTAAGCTTATTTACTTTTAATACGCTCTATATTATAAAGAGAAGAGGTTAATATAATAAGGGGAGAGGAGTATTACTTTTTTATAAATAATAAGCGGAAATTATAATATTATAATAAGCTATTTCTAAACCTATTCTAAATATATTCCGGAATAATTTTAATATAATTTAGATATAAATTATATTATCCTAGAAGAAATTCTCTAAATATTATATCTAATAAAATAGAACTATTAGGTACTAGTTAATATTATTATAAAACTAGTAATTATTTTAACTTTTTATAGTACCTATAAATACCCCCCTCTACCGCCTACCTAAATACCTAAGAGTATTTATTTAGAACTTCGGAATATTATAAAAAAGATTAGTTAATTAAGAAGCGGATTAAATAAAAAAAACGTTCTAAATATATTTAGAATTAGTTCTTAACTACTTTTAAATATATTCTTATAATTAAAAGAGCTTATTAAGCTTTATAATAAATTTTATAGTCGGACTATTATAGAGATTTGCGGTGCCCTTAGTAATATTAATTAGTTTATAAATATTATATAAATATAAAAAGCCCTTTATTTTCTAACTAGGTTATTTTACTTAGTTATATAAAACGAGTATTAATATATATAAGCCCGTTATTATATTAACGTAAGTATTTTATAGAACGTTAAGAACTATTTCTAAATTAACTCCGAATTAATTTTAACTTTTTTTTAATATATTTAATATTTTGATAATAATAGCTATAATCATATTTATATTACTTTCTATTTAAAGTAAGCTAAACTTTAGAAAAAGAATACCTTTTTGACTTTCTAATTAAATACAAATTATAAGTATATTAAGGGCTATAATAAAGTTAAGGTTATTTAGAGCTAGTATAATAAAGTTTTTTAAAAAGTGTAATGGATTCGGGATGCGACCGGCGATAGGACGCCGATGACTTAGCGACCGGTGTACGGATCGCATTATAGAAAAACTTTCTAGGAAGTAGAGCCTATACGAAGGACCCTGCAAGCTTTAGTCTTATAATATACCTATACCTATATTATAGCCTTGCTAATTAAGTGCTCATAGCCTAATCTCTTATAAAAAGGTTCTAAAGCGATTCTAAATTTATTTTAAAATATTTTTAAACTATTTACTAACTTTTTAAATAGCTATTTTACTCTTCTAAGTTTTTATAAATATAAAGAGTACTAAAATATATTAAAAGATATATTAACTCGTTTTTTAAATTCTTAAAGAGCGTTTTAGGTATATTATTTAATAAAAATATCTTTCTAAATATAACTAGGGGTTATTAAGTATTACTATTAACTAAGATTATAAGAACTTAATTAATAAGTTTATAAAATCTTTTTATATAAGGTTTAGAATTAGTTTAGAACTAATTTAGAAAGGGTTCGGTTAATATTTATTTCTTAATTACGATTTATAATACTACCCTTAAGAATAGTAAGTTAAAAAATATATTCGATTTTACTTAGTTTATTTCTATCGTAGTATTAAGAAATACGTTCTAAAAAATCGCTCTCTAAATTTAAAATAAAATTAAATAAGGAGTATTTTATTTTATTAATTAAAAGAGGACTACTTTTTATTATATAGTTAATTACGAAGTAAAATAATTCGGAACCTATTTAAAAAGGGTTTATAACTAATTTAGAATCGATACTAAGTAATTTATTAATTTTATTTTAGGCTTAATATAAATCCTAGAGAAATATTATAACTAAACTTAACTAGAACTATTTATAAATACTTCTTAAAAATTAGGATAAGTTTTATATTTATA
This sequence comes from Colletotrichum tamarilloi, assembly GCF_030869305.1. NCBI lineage: Eukaryota > Fungi > Ascomycota > Sordariomycetes > Glomerellales > Glomerellaceae > Colletotrichum > Colletotrichum tamarilloi. The sequence goes on from NW_026849389.1 coordinate 1,083,052, forward strand.
TTAATACTATAAAAGCCCTTTATTAAGCTTTGTATATATAAAATAATCGTTTCGTCCTATTATTAATTTATATTTAAAAATAGGTCCGAATCCTTTTTAAACTAATTTAGAACTAATTATTATATTTAGATCTAGTGAATATAATAAATATCTTTTTAAATAAAATACCCTTTTTTTAAAATTAAATATTTATTTTATTTAGTAGGATATATTTATTATTAAAACATATTATACCTTAGTTAGTTATTTAAATATAAACCCCTTAGAAATATTTACGACTAGATTTAGAACTAATTCTTAATTAGTTTAGGAACAAAACGTTAACGTTATTTAGAATAATAAGAAATAGCTTTATATAAATAGTATATAGGGGCTAATTAGTAATTTATTAAATTATTATTTTATAATTCTTTAAGCCTAGTACCTTTTAATATAAGTTTATATAGCTAGTTAAAATTTAGGAATTAGTTATAGTTATAATAAAGAGTATAAAATTTATTCTTAAGCCCTTTAAAACTTTTTCTAAATAGATTATAAAGTTTTTCCTAAATAACTTTTTTTAGTACTATTCGTTAAGATTTACGTTATATATTTATTATAAATTTATAAAGCGAGGTTATTTAAAGTTAAAATAAGGATATTACTAAGTATTATGCTTTATTAAATATTTAAAAAAGGGAGCTACGTTTAGAAATAAGCTAATTAAAGCTTAAGGAAAAGAGATTATAGTTATAAGAACTATAATAAAAACTTTAGAAATAGTTTAGAATCGATTCCGGATTACTTTAGACCCTATTCCCTTCTATTTTATAATATTTCTTAAAAATAATATAATATAAAAACTAAAGTTTAAATATATTATATATATTATATATATTTAATAAAGTTATAGTTATTTAATATAGTAGTTTTTTTTTCTGGCTTTATAAGTATAAAAAATCGACTTTAACGGGATTACGCTTTTAAAGGAAATTATATAATACGGTATACTTTTTAACTATATAATATACGTAATATATCCTAAGTACGCGCTTAACGTAATATAGTAATTTTAATATAAAAACCGCTATATAATTCGGGATAAGTAAGCTATTGCGGCGGCGCTAGTTAAAAAGGTTAATAATAGAGGTTAGCTATAATAGTTAGCTATAATAGTCGGCTATAATAATTAGAGGCAGCCCTTAACTATAAAGGTTCTAAACTTTAATAATAACGTAAAGGTTTTTAAAAAAAGGGCTAAATAAGCTAATATTTACTACTCTTTAGAGCTTATAAAAATTCTTTTTATCCTTATCGCTTTTAATATTACCTAAAGCTTTATTTAAACTAAACAAATCTATTAAATAAATTTACTAAATAAACCTATTAATATATAAACTATTACTTTAATAAGAACCTACTCTACTCCTAGTATATAGTTAGTAATTAGTAAGCTAAAAATACCCGTTAATAAGTCTACCCCTCTCGGGCTAAGTACCCTCAGCTAGCTTAACGCTATAGCTATCGTAGCTAATATAAATACGCTTAAAAAGTAATAAAATACTTTTTAATAATACGGAATCCGGCTAAGTAATAGTACGAATACTATAAATAGCCGGGTTAATACGGATATTAAAATCTAGTATATCGACGCTAACTTAGAAATTATATTTTATAAAATTAAAAATCCTTTTAATATAAGCTATATTATAAACGTAAGGGAATATATAAAGGGCCCCCTAACCCTCGATAAGAAGGAGTATATAATATAGGATCTAGCTACCTACGTGGGCTAGTACTAGGAGGTTTTATATACGTTAGAATAGGTATAGCTCGCCCTCTAAACGGCTAGAATTATACGGGGGAAGGTCGGGAGCTATTTTAATTAGTAATTAGGTATAGAGCGTAATATACCTAGTTTTCCCTAATACGTAATACATAGTACGGCCCCGGCGGATTGCTCCGTTAGGGGATAGTTATTTAATAATATAATATATTTTATAATTATATATTAAATATTTCGCTTATAATACTTTTTACTAATATACCTAATAATAATAATTAAATAATACTATAATATAATATAATTATTATTTTAGTTATATTTTTAATATTATTCTAATATATATATTAGATTTAGTATTTAGTATACGTATTATAATTTAAATAATATTCTAATATTATTATTTAAAACTATTTAGTTTATAATATTATAAAGAAATTAAGAACTATATATTATTATATTTTACTTTTTATTATTTTAATTAACTATATTATTAAGTATTATTTAATATAATTAAATACTATTTATCTATACTATATTCTAGCTTTTTATATATACTATATATTATACTAAATAGTAATTTAAAATAATAATATAAAATATATAATAAAAAATAAATAACTAAAATAAATATTATAAATAGATTAATATAACTAGTATATATATATAATATCTAATATAAACTATTAAATAGATAATATATTAATAATAATACTTAATTTAAATCTTATATAATAAGTAATTTAAAGTAAATAGTATAATATAAATAATATATAATTACTTATAATAATAAATAAATTTTATAATAATAATTAAAATAGTAGAATATATATATATATATATTAATACTATATAATTAATATTAAGAACTGCCCGAGTAGTTAATAAAAGCAGAATATATATATAAATATATATAATAATAAAAATATAGATAATAAATATAATAATTATAATTTTAATTATATTATATTTCGTAAAATTACTTTAAAAAATAAGAGAAATAATAACAATTTAAAATAAGTAAATATATATTTAATAATAATATAATTATAAATAATACTTATAATTAAATATAGGAACTCTATATTTAATTATATTATATTTAATAATATTAATAAAGAGTAAAATAATAATAATTTTATACAAAATAATATATTATATTTTAATATTAATATAAGTAAATATATAAATATTACTTATTATTAAAATAATCTTTATTATATTATTCTTATTTTAGAACTTAGTTAATTAAGATAAAGATTATAAATATATATATTATATATATATTATATATAAAATTTATATTTTAATTAAGATAAAATAGAAAGTAAACTAATCTTAGTTATGTATTAAAACTTTAATTTTATAATATAATAATAAAATATAGAAGTAGTTTTGAATTCGTTTTGTATTAGTTCTAAATTAATACTAAGAAACTATTTATAATAAATATTTTTTAAAAAGACGAAAGTATAAATTACTAAACTAATTCTAAATTAATCCCGAAACAATTATAAACCGGTTTTAAATTACTTATTATTATTTTTATTTTTATTATTATCCTTATCCTTAATATTACTCTTAACCTTAGTATTTTCCTTATTATTATCCCTATTTTTATTTATAATATCGTTAAAATCGATTTTAATAAAATTCTCTTAAGTAAAAATATTTTTAAAAAAAGAAGTAATAACTTCCTTTTTTTTTACCTCCTTTTTAACTTAAGAAAACTTTTATTAAAACTAATAAAAACTATTAAGTTAAGAGGGGGAGTAGGTTAAATAGTTTAAAATTAGTTTATAATTAATTCTAAACTAGTTCTAAAGTAACTTATACTTTTTCTAAGAACTATAAGAAGTATATTTAAACTTAGTATTTATATTAATAATACGACGTATAGTAGCTATATTAAGCTAAGTAAAAAATAAAAATTAGTTTAAAATAAGTTAAGAATTAGTTTAGAATTACTTATAACTTTTTTACCTCCCTTATTATATATAAAAACTTTTAAAAGGGGAGTAGGAGATTTAGCCTTTTTTTTTTTAAAAAAAATAAAAAGGGGGCCGCGGACTTTATAGTTTTTATAAACCTTCTTTAGCTTATTATAAAAAGCTAAATAAATAATTAGTTAACTAATTCTAAACTAGTTCTTAACTAGTTCTAAAATAGTTCTAAATTACTTATTTAAAGCCGTATTATTTATATTAACTAAGTTAGTACCTATTTTACGGCTCTTAATACGTATTAAAATACTATTAACTTTATATTTATAAATATAAGTATAAAAATTATTTTTAAAAATAAATTAAGTTTCTTAGGAGTTTAAAATTAGTTTAGGATTAGTTCCGAATTACTTAGGAATTATTTATAGTTATATAAGTAACTTTTTTATTATTAACTAAGAATTTATAATATACCTTACTAAGTATAAGCTTAATTTTATTATCCTAAATAATTCTAAATTAGTTCTAAACTAGTTTTAAACTAGTTTTTAATTATATATTTTATTATACTTAAAAAGGGGTAGGTTTTTATAGTAAATAGGATTACCCTTAGGGCTAGGAATATTTTAATAATAGTCTTAGTACGCTTTTTATTTAAAATTAGTTCTAAACTAGTCCTAAAATAATTCTAAAATAATTTTAAAAAATATAACTTACTAAATACTTATAAGAGATTATAATAAGTAGAATTAATTCGGAACTAGTTATAAATTAATTAAGGAGTAAAAAGGTAAATTAATAACCCTTTTTATAGAAGGTATAATATAAATAAGTAATAAAGAGGATATAAAGCTAATAAGGGAATAATAAGGGCTACTTATATAATAAAATAAGAAGTATATAATTAATAATATAGGTTATAATTAGTAAAAGTAGTCTATGCTTAGCTAACGATTTTCTAACTAATTAAAAATCCGCTTAGTTAGTCCTATAGTAATTAAACTAGTTAATTAGAAAATTAGTTAGGTTACGTCCTTTTTCTTATAGTTAGGTTAGGTAACCGGGGGGGCCACAGGTCAGTTTACCTGTGTTCACCGTGTCTCTTCCTAACACTCGCCCACGTCCCTTTTGCTCTCTTTACTTTCCAAGGATCAGTGTCTTTGCTCCTTGTCACTTGGTCTTGCTGTACATCCCTCTTCCTGGTCTAGAAGAAAGGCTCTTGGCCAGCTTCCCCACAAAACAGTGCATCGATTTCTTCGTCTCGACCACGGGGAACCCTACTGGCCTACTAACCTGTCTGTCCAGCACTTTCTTATTTACCATTGTGCTCGGCCAGTCTATTCCGACCTGACTTCACTTCCTATTTCCTACCCTCCTCGCCGTGCTTTGGCCTGGTGTTGCTCCCAACGACTTCTTTTTCTCTCGCTCTCTTACGTATCCCTCGAGGATTACCGCAAACCGACTCGAAACGAACTCCTGTGTTTACGCGAAAACGAACCCCCCACCCCTTCTCCTTCCCGCGCACTCTCGAATCGTCTCCTACCCTTCCTCTATGGCGCCGTAGGACACGATAGCATAAGGCGGCGGGCTGCATCTCATCCCCACTAGACAATGTTTTCCTCTCTGCTTCGACCCAAGCAGAACAATCGCAGCCGTCGCGTCGACCGATTTCACGATAGGCAATCCCCTTCCCCTGGCCCTGCCTATCGCCACTACGTTGGCGAACCACCACGACGCGCAACCGGAGACTTCACTGAGGCCGAAGATGACGACGAAGAGGAGGAGGATGAGGACGAGGAGGACGACGGCCTAGGCCAGTCAGGGGACGACCACGACAACGTCGACGACGAAGACCGCATCCAGCGCTCCTTGCCTGTCCTTCCTCTCTTCTCAGAGACATATCTCGGTACAAGACAACCAGAGGCCCTGCATGGGCTACCCCTATAAACTCATGACCTCAAGCTGACCGCAAACCTACAGATTCATTACCCATCTATAGCATTACCCACGCGATTCGTATCATTGTTCAGACCCGTACCGAAACGACGTTATCATGGGACCAAATACGCTCCCCCCAAGTCTCCCAGTTCCTGGTCAAGCCTATGCAACAGCAAATCAGGACTCAGCAGTTTAACCGCGCCACCCTATACTGCCTCATGGCCAACTGCCTGCAGTTCAATAAGGAGGCCCAGATGTACCCAGGGAATGCTGGAAACAGCTCTACCAGGGCTCTGGTTTGCGAATTGTTGGCTCTGAAGCTCCTGAAAGAGTACAACACCCGTGAGCTGATCGACGCTCTATCCTACGATTTTTACCCCCTTCAGGGCCTCCCTGGCGCACAGCCAGCAAATGCACCGAAATCGGACCCAAGGACCAAGGCTCGCCTTACCGCGGCCCGGACCTCGACACTCGAGGTTGCTATTCGTGCTTCTGCCAAGCACTTCCTCGCACACCCTCTGGTGGTGCAGCAGTTGGAGGCTATCTGGAACGGTGCCATCAGCTTTTACTCATCTGCAGACAGCTTGCACAGAGAACCCCCTTCTTCGCCTGGTGGTCAGGGCAAGCCCGATTCAAGAACGCCGCTGCTTGGCGGCAACAGCCAAAAGGAGGGCCAGCAGCCATCAGTACCGGGAAGAAGGAGTGTGGTTCTCTATGATCCTCGCCAGGCGTCCCTCTTCAAGCTCTCACGACTTCGCGTACCGCGCTATAGGTTCTTTCTCTCGACGCTGTCACTTCTCGTTCTCATCGCCCTGTTTCTTGCTGTCTTGGCCCAACGTGCAGCGCGGATCAGCTCGCTGGAGTTGATATTCTGGTTTTGGAGTGCCGGTTTCATGCTGGATGAGCTTGTCGGGTTCAACGAACAGGGGTTCTCGCTTTACATCATGAGCTTTTGGAACGCTTTCGATTTGGGAATCCTCCTCTTGTTGATCGTCTACTACTTCATGCGTGTCTATGGGGTCTTCCTCGTGGACGCAAAGCACTGGAATGACTCTGCCTACGATGTTCTCGCGGCGAATGCCATCTTGTTGCTGCCCCGCATCTTCAGCGTGCTGGACCATTACCAGTACTTCTCACAGCTGCTGATTGCGTTCCGCTTGATGGCCGTTGACCTTGTGGCCGTCACTGTCTTGATTCTCATCTCGTGCAGCGGCTTCTTTGTCTTCTTCACTCTGGCCGACGGTAATAACAATGCTGCTGACATCGCCTTCCGGATCTTCCAGCTCCTCATGGGCTTTACCCCGGCTGCTTGGGAACTGTGGCCAGGGTATAACTGGCTCGAAAGGGGCCTCATGGGCTTCTTCCTGATCATGTGTCACTTCGTCATTGTGTAAGTCAAGTCTGTCTCTAGCTACGGGCTCTATCTAACAAAGCCAGCACAATTCTCATTACGGTCTTGACCAACTCATTTATGAAGATTGCCTCGAATGCTAAAGAAGAGCATCAGTGAGTAATCAGACACGCCTCATTGAAAAAAATAGCTTCTAACAAAATCCAGGTTCCTTTTTGCAATCAATACTATCTCCATGGTCAAGAACGACGCGCTCTTTTCCTACGTTGCGCCAGGAAACATCTTCGCGTGGCTGTTGATGCCTTTGCGTTACTGCATGCCACTCAAGCATTTCGTCAAACTGAACAGAACAATCATCAAGGTCACGCACTTCCCTCTTCTGTTCTTCATTTTCCTGTACGAAAAGTACTGGCTCGCCCCGTCAATGTACGAGCCGACGGATCTTGTCGAAAATCACCACCACCACGGCCGGGATCGGACAATTTCCTTTGCAGACCCGGCAAGTCGATCTGCTCTTTTCAGCCCTAACGTGCGCGTTCGCGAAGAATCCATCACTGGCTATCAGAAGGATCATGCCTTGGAGGAGGTCTTCCGACGAGGTCCTGGCCTTGCGACTCTGCGAAACCAAAGGCGGAACGAGAGAAAGAAGACCCAGCATGCGGTCCGAAACTGGATGGACCGTAATGACGAGGAAGAACCCTCCCCTCATCTCCAGCTTTCCCAGTGGCCGACCCTGGAGAACGGAAGCACAAGTGCTCGGCCAGATTGGCATAGAAGGCTCAGCCTCTCTAGAGAGCTGCGGACACAGAGATCTCGTCAGATATCAGATGTCAGATCTGCGGCTAGCGACCCTGCAGAGTTCGTCTCACAGCCTGCCATCGGCTCCTTCTTCCGGAATGTTGTCGCAGCGGCTAAAGCCAAGGAGGAGGAGAATCAACAAACGGATGCAGACGGCGACGATGAACTCGTTACGAATGATGAGGAAGAGGAGGAAGATATCGCAACGAACGCTGGCGACAGCCGTCGGGGACCCGTCATACACCAAACGTCGATTGACGATTACTTCAATACGACGCCTAGGACGAAGGGGTTTGTACCACCCCCGGCATCTTCATCATTGGGATCAAGTGGTAGGCCCTCCGTATCGGTTACTCCTCGATCTGCGCGTCGCATGCCACACAGCCGGACAATGTCAACAAACACGATTTTGTACGCACCGCAGGAGTTGCGTCGGCCGCCTAGCTCATCCTCTCATTCTTCGCCCGAGCCACCGCCTACGCGTGCGCGTGTGCAGAATGGCCGCCCTACAGTAGTTGAACCGGCTACGGCTGGTGGCCATCGTTCCCCTCGCCGGCAAACATATGTCACCAACACGCGGCCAAGACCTATCATGCCACCAAGGGATGCAGTACAAACGGCGCCGAACCGAGCAGCTCTCACGGGTATCGATCAGCGCTTACAGCGCCCGAACCCCCTTAGAAGGTTGTCTTCGGTTGACATGAGCATTCTGTCCGAAAACATCGTTCCTGATGACCCAACGGGAGGCATGCCTTCAAGCTTCCAAACACAGATGGCCATGGCTATGATGAAGGACGCACGACTAGGCGGTGCGGGACGAGGCCAGGATGCCGGTGACAGCAACCGGATGAGCAAGCTTGTCCTGGCGCGCATGAAGACCTTGGAAGAGAGTTTCGCAGACGTCGCGAGGGAGCTGCGCGGGCTGAAGACGACGTCCAACTCGACGGCGCCTACTACTCGCCGCAACTCATCAGGCGAGGAGCTGCAAAAGGTTGCAGGGCTGACAAGCCCCGAAATCGCAAGACAGAAAGAGGGAGGCGGCGATAGACCAAAGATGGTGAGAAGAACGACGGGCAAACGCCCGGCCAGCCGTAAGAGCAATTTAGGCCCCTTGGACAAGCCAAAGGGCAAGGGTAAGGAGCCGGCACACTCATCAGGCGACGAGTCTGACAGCGAGGGTCCAGGTATGGGACCGACGAAGCGAAGCTCAATGTAAAAAGGGGAGGGGAGTCGCGGTTTGAAAATTTTGCTGGGCATTTTCCGGCGCGCTATACCAAGGTCATGGTTGGTGATTACCGGCATCCGCATCGCTGGGGCGTTTGGAACCAAGAGAGACGATTTTTGTTTTCCTCCCTTTGGAGGTTAGTTGTATATGTGCATTATTGTTTCCCCTGCCTTTCTTGTTTCTGTGTTATTTCTTGTCTTTTTTCCGAGGCATGCCGCATATACATCGTTAGCTGGCTGCGATTGCATTTGGACATGTGGATGGAGTAATGATTGTGGAATTTTTGGTCTGTTCTTTTGATAGATCTGGTTCTGGATTGGATCTGAGTGCCGCCATCCCACTACAGATCATCCAAGTCTCCTGTATTCATACTTTACATAAAAGTTCAATTTGATCATCGCCCCCCATTGATGTGCTCCTCAGATACAGCCGTTTAAGACTGAAGGTTGTTTGCAGCATGTTGTTTAGGTTGAGGTGATGAGTTGTGAGGTACGCCGTGACAAATATTCATTAAGATATGTGACTTCCCAGTTTCCCCTTATACCGAACCATTCCGTGTCTCGTAACCGTTTGGGTATATGGTTTTGGTGTTTGTGTTTTTTCTTCTTTCTTTTTTCTTTTTTTCTTTTTCAAACTCGAGGGTTTTTAGACTCTAGATCCCGCCGCCGCTCCGGTCGACGCTGACGTAGTAGGGATTGCTGGAGCACTGGTTCTGGTCGTTTGTTCTCCGGGAGAGGGCGGTGTATCTGAAGCTTACGGCGACGGCTGTGACGGCTGCGGTTACGACGATGAGACCTCGGTGGCGGCTGTGTGTGGACAGGTTAGTTTTCTTGTGTTGGATAATTCAATGAAGATGACGCAGATACCGGCGGCTTTTTGGGAGGAGGGAGGGGAGGGAGTGTGTGAGCGAGGAAGGGGGAGAAGACGTACATTGCCGGGCGGATCTGAGGGACGGGCATTGCGGCTTTGGGTTGCATGGTGACAGGTAGGTAGGTATGTTTTGCTGGACGGTAGCTGGATGAGGATGGTTGATTTGTTCACGATGGGATTTTCACTTCTCAATGTGGTATTTCCAAAACTAGGTACATGGAGAATGAGCAGAAGATCGAGAAGGGGGGTTCTCCAGTTAAGTAGACGGCTCGACGTCCTCGATAGCTCTTGGCCTCTTAGCTTGGCCCATCCCCAGCTTTGCCGGGGCGGCGGCGGCACACCAGCATACGTGGAGAAGAAGAGGGAGGGAGGGGAGGGGGGGCATCATCGGTAGACACACAAAGTGTTTTTGTTGGGGAAGGACGGGGAAGATGTCACTAGTGCCGCTTGGTGTGTGCGTTTGTGTTCAAAGGAAGCTTGGGGATCGGACGGCTGATGGGTGATAGGTACAGTCTCTCTTGTCTTGGGGTACTTATTACTAAGATATGAGAAGAGAGGACAAAGGAACTGGAATTGCGGCTCAGATCAGCAGAGTGTGAGTGTGTTTGTGTCTAGACCCTGCCTGAAACTGGCAGACTGACAGACCGGGGATGGGAATCCTAAGAGGGGGGAATTTGACGTGAGGAACGAATGCCGTGGTATGGGTTTTGCGGTGCGGTCAAGGGAAAGGGAAAGGGAGATATTGCTGCTGCGAATAGGGAGAGACGGAAGTGAGAGGTAGAGGCAGTGTGAGTGGGTGGTGTGTTGGTCTGGAACCGGTGGCGATGGGTACCTAGTGGGCAGTGGTACGGTGCTTTGCTGATGGTGGCGTGTGAGAACTTTGGCGGGGGGAAGGGAGCTGAAGGCACACGGAGACATGGAGGGGGGAAGCGGGACACGCGACATGCGGGACACGCAGGTTGGCGGCGGGCGGTGCGGTATCTGATTTCTGGGGTCAGGGGATGTGATTGGACGGTTGGGGTTTGGAGCTTGGCTGGTGTTGGGTTGGAAGCCGAGCCGAGACCTTGTCTATGGGGTAAATTGATACCTGCGCGCCCAGCTACCCTTATCCTGGGGACAGGGTTGCGTGGGAGGCACAGGTTTGAAGAGGTAATGGCGGTCAGGGCGACCTGAGTGATCGAGGCATAGACAGAAGACTATGACGAAGCGTATCTGGGGATGTGAATAAGACTGAGGATGTAAGAAGACTGGGGATGTATTTGGGACGTCGAATGAAGTGCATATTCGGACAGAAGGGAAATGCTTTTTCACTGTAGTAAGATATGTGTAATACTGCTGCTAATGTACCTAGACTGGATGACTTTCTCGAGACGGCGCCAACTGGCGGCACGTGTGTGCAGCTAGACGCAAGTTGCGCATGCATCCAATGCGTGATGCGGAAGCATACGCTTCGCTGGTCTGGATTGTTTGATTTTAGAGTTGGGCCAAGTTTCAGCCGACGGCGGGGGCAGGGAATAGAACTTGGAAACAATGCCACACTGATAAGAACACCACTAAACTCAGGTTATTGAGTCGATGACCCTGCCGAGTGCGGGGGAGCTCTTGGGAAACACGCAGCTCTGGAGTGAGTGCTCTGAAGCTTGAAGCGTCAAGCTGTGGGAATCTGGAAGGAGGGGGACAGGATGCGTCGTGGATGTAGGATGAGAATGAGAATGAACTGACGATACTAAGTTTATGTACGCCGACTGCCAATCGGGAATCCCCTAAAGCCAGGGAATCATCCTGTCCATTCCAACTTTTCTTTCCTTTTCCTCTCCTCTTGCGGAAAGGAGGGTGCTCGGACGAAAATGCATCAGTGCGGAACGACCCTTTTGGCAGCGGGCAGAGCTGCCCTACCTGAGGAACCTTGCTTCCGGAACAAGCTTTCCTGCGGGAGCTTCCTGAATCCTACCTAATGATGCGGCAATTGAAAAGTTCGTGGGGTGTGAGTCAGGGTTGAATAAGCTTATCAACTTATGATTCATGAGTGACCGAGGTTTCGTCAATGTCATCACATTTTGGGTAGAGTGATATGGTTCTGACACGATCCCTCGGAATGTTACCTCGGCAGCCGGCTTTTGGGGCAACGGATGAGTGGGGCCGGTATTCGGGGTCCGCTCCGGGGCTCAGCCCGACCTTCAACTTCCACCACCTCACCTATAGGTACGTGCCTTTCAGAATACCACGTGCATGTATTGCAATTATTTAGATTCACAAATGCTCAAATCAGACATGGAAGCAACGTATCAGCATGAAATGGAAAAGGCTGGCTCCTGACCGTCCAGTTCACGGTCAGTTCATAGAGCTGATCTGGAGCATTTTTCTGGCAATTTAGTCCGTGTTAATGTGAGGTACCCAAGGTCAACAGCACACTATACGGTGTAGAGAGTTTCCTACAAGCCCTAAATTCTCATCTCAAAACGCCTTATCTCCCTCCCTCGTCGCATTTTGACTTGGACAAACCCCAAGATTATTCGTACATGTGCTCCAAGAAGCCGCCATTTTATTCCACCACCATGCCTGGGTCCGAGCTCATCCACCCTCGAAACTCTTTTCTAACCCTCCTGTGAAGCTCAAGCGGCGAATGAGTCACGAGTCCAACCAAACCACTTTGTAAGCCGTCTTCCCATGCCATGGAGCATGACGGGATCGATCTTGAGCACCGGGTGCGGCTTGTGGAAGATGATCGCCCCTTTATCGCCGGATCCACCTCTTGATCCTCGCTCGAACCGCACCGCCGATCCGCCGTTGTTGCTCGCAACGAAACCAGCATCACATAGAGCGTATACGAAGTCGTCCCATGTGATGTTTCTCGGCTTTGTTTGCGCATCGGGGTACATGAGGTGGACCACTCCAAGAGTGCGCGGGGAGACACGAAGTCGTGTGACCGGCTCGATAGAAAGTGTGGCGATATCGGGAGACTCCGGGTCATCGACCGACTGGGAGCTCGAGGATGAGTTGTCGGGGCGGGTCTTGACTTTTTCTCGTTGAGTCGTCTGGACCAGATCAGCTCGAATGATTCCCTCCGTCGCTGTGCTTCTGTCTAGAAAGGTGTCTGGGGCAGGCTTTTCGGCCTCGGTGATCTTGGCCATGATCTCTTCTTCTTCTCGAGCGATCGCTTCCAGATATTCTGGCTTGTTCTGGACAAGCACAACACTTAGGGTCTCTTCGATGGTTTCCGCTTCAAGGCCAATTCGTTCGAGATCTTTCCGAATAACGTTCTCCGCTTCCTTGAAGAATCCCTCGACAAAGCCTCGCATAGTCTGGCTTTGCTGCAGCCATGCCTTGTTTTTCACGCCGCTGGGAGCTTTTCCTTTGTAAAAGCCGTCTACAAGGGGCTTCCCCAGCTTCTTGAGTTCTTGCCATGAGTGTTCTTTGGGCTTATTATCCTTCATATAACTCCAAATTCCACGCTTCTCCGTCCGAAACACGTCTTCAAATTCCCTGGAGGTGTTCCGAGGTCGATTGAGGCGCAAAGAAGTCAGTGACTCATGAAGGGCGGAAATGTCTGCCATTTCGCGCAGGAGGAACTCATTAAGACGGGCTGCTTCCTTTCTGTCATTTTTGGCCAGATGATCGTCAATCATTGCAAAGAGGATAGCGTGATCAATGTGTGTCTGGTCGTCAGGCTTGGCCAACATTTGATGGAGACACCAATCGAGCGGGTCTTCCTCTAGAGCTTCCTTTGTGTATGGATTCGAGTCCCGCGACACGCCGGAAAGGATCGTCTCCAGGGACACGCCAGGTCTCTTGGGCAGTTTGTAGTATTTCTCCTGTCCCGGAGACCAGGGCATGAGACATTTGAAGCGAGCAGTCCGCTCTATGCCTTGATCGTTGAGGAGAAGCTCCAAAGCACCAAGTGCCAGGTCGTACTTGGGAGGGATTGACTGGCCGGGATGCGTACTGTCTGAAAATTTGTCGCGTAGATCCCGCACATGCTTGCACTCAACCTCAATCCAGTACCACCAGAAGTATCGATGATACTCCATATAGATGTGGTCAGCCACCATCGCTGCCGCGTACTCTGTATCTGCCGCGCGATATAGCGTGGTGCTGAAGAGACCCTTGATTTGCCGGCGAAGATATCCTGGGTCGCACTGAAGATTGATGAGATAGTCGATTGCCTCTTCCTTGCGCGTCTGGGCCATGGATAAGATGTAGTCCATGTCGAGCTTGGGAGGCCGAGAGAAGGCTAGGTTGGTGTAGGGAGACCAGAGCTCCTTCTCCCCGGGGTGTCGGAAACCAATTGACGTGAGATCTCTCCACTTATCCGTTCCCGCACTGGCACTTGCAGCATTTGCACCCTCAAGAATGTTATCCGTGATTCTGGAAAGAATCTGCGTGAGGAAGGTTTGGGCTTCGAGTACAAGTCGCGCCCGAGGGAAGCCTAGAGTGTATCCGGTGTGCGCCTGTTGGGCTTTCCAGTCGACAACATCGCCGTATTGTGGTCCGGACATGACGACGCATTTGGCAGAGAACTCGACGTCAAAATATCCGCAGGCCCATGATGACTCCATCTGATGACAGTCTAGCGCAGCGAAGTCCTCTGGCGGATATAGAGTTCGATAATGAAGGAGGGCGAACAGGACGGCCGGGCTCGTCTTGAGCACTTCGACATTGAGCCATGGAACCAAAAGTTGGCGTCGCCTTTGCGCAGTTCGCTCACCGAATCGAAAGCTCTCGTCACTGTATCCGTATCTGGAGTTGATCCACTGCGATTCCTCGAGCTCAGGCACGGCCTTGTGCAGCAGCTCGCGACGTTCTTCCTGGCTTCGCTTCCGCCAGCGGCTCATAAGGAGATCAGCATGGGAGCGCAGTCGATTTGTGATGTGCTTTCTGCTCTCCTGAAGTGCTTTGACGTATGTAGACGCTATTTTGATTGCAGAGGTATCTGAGATACTGTGATGGTAGGAATACCTGTACCCACGCTGTTCGCTCTCAGTGTAGTACCCTGCCTGACATTTGGAGCAGTCATGTGGCGGTGGTCGTATGGATCGTTCGAGTTCTCCTGATTTGCATCGCCAGCCCTCCGGTATCTTAACGAACTTGGGGCGTGTATCCGACATATCTAATTCAAGTGAATGCGGTATCATTGTTCGGTGTAGGAGTTTGTAAAGTTGACGGCAGAGGCACCCTCAAGGTTTCCCATCAAATGCGTGCCCGAAAGAGTGGTAGTCGTCGAGGAATTTTGGGAGAAAATTATGTTGATCGAGGTGAAGAAAATTGAGAAGCTGGCGTTGTAAATTCGGAATTTGAATTCTTTTAGGAAGCCACGAGTGCTGGAAGTAAGGCAAGTAGCCATCAGTCGGACGACTATTACCGTTGGAAGCTGAGGCATCTACCTTAAGCACTGAACAGCGAGTGGGGCCAGTATTCTGGATTCTTCATCCTCCCGTCCACTGTGTGAGCTGTTAGAAGAATTCTCTATTCAATGCCGTACAAATGAAGTACATGCGATCAGCCATTGGTACTAGAAAGGTTCCAGCACCATTACAAGCTCCCAATGATAAATATCGATGCATTGATTATGGGAAACCGTAGAGGAACAGCCGTCATTACATCACGTCGATACGCTCAGAACATAAAATTTTGCCCTTGTCCTCTGTTCTGACATGCGATCAGGTAAGGTGCTTATGCTCCCATGCTTTTGTTTGCCAGTCAAAATTGAGCCCCCGCTCAGTATGAGTGTACAGTGGAGGTGGTATTTCTCCGATGTATCTTTCAATCAGGCAGGGTAAGATCTTCCCAACAGAAGGGATTGGATTATGTTCTTCTTCTTCTAAGAGTCGCTTTGTCAAGCCCGTCGGTATGGAAGTGGGGCCAAGCAGACCGGACCTCCAGCTCTTGGTCCACACAGCGCCGGCCGGCCGGAACGGAGCTGGAAGCTGATCCCCGGGCGCGGTATTTGGAGACACCTCAGGTAAGCACAAGGTACGTCACCCGCTTCCCCCACTTTTGGCCACCCGAGCAGGCAACAGCGGCACGGAGGCTAAAGTATCGATGAGTCTTGGGAAACCTTGGTTATGTGCGGTGGTTTTTTAAAGAAATCGCCTTACTACAAAGCCACGAGGACAAGATACTTTGTCCATTCCCCCCCCCATCTGTTGATGGTAGGCCTGCCAGTACAATAGGGTGACCCTTCCGTGGCTTTCTTCAATTACTACTGCCTGGTTTGGGCTGATAGGCGCCCACCAACTCTGTCCCGCATCGCCTTCATTTACTTTGAAGAGGAAGGGGAACAGAAGTGTGTTCGGGGTCCGCTGTTAGCCGTCTTCTGTCGCCTAGATTGGCCTCTTTTTGCACTCACCTTTGAAAGCTCTGAAAGACTCACTGGCTGCCAATGGTTCCTCTCGGTTTTATTGTATGTGGCCACTCCGGAATTCTGGGAGCTTTGTCCATCTTTATGTACCTTAAGTACTGGAAGTAATGCCACAGCTGTATCCCTGCCCCTCACAAGGTGTAAGCCGAGCCAGATCAAAGCACCTCGACATACCAGTCATTTCTGCACTCGCAGTAGAGTCACTCAAGTCACGAGTTGCCTACCTAATACCTGGAAATCCAGTCATCTTTCTCATTCCCGCAGTCTGCTCACCGTACCCGATAACCGAACACTTGTACCTAGTTTGGTAGAAAGCCACGTTGGTTGCCTGCATAACTCCTAGACACGGTCTCATGTCACCGGGGCACAGTGAAGGTACCTTTTCTTACCCCTCCATCCATGCTTCTCATCTTTCTGTCAACCTTGACTGTCACAGCTTCATTCTTTTCCTTCTGATTACATCGCATTCTCGTTGCAAAATCCACCATCATACAGCATCGCAATCCATCAGGCGATTCTCGCGAGCGGCTTCTCTCCAATCATCTCCTCTTCGACGCTCTTGCCAGAATAGCCGCGTGGCTGAGGCTGCCGACGGTGTTTAGAACCGCGCTGGGTGGCATCTGACTCCCTGAGACCTTGCTGCCTGGACAAGGCTACGCACCCCCAGCAATCTTCATTTTTGGGTATCGAGACTGCGAACTGGCGGACTTGTTGCCTTGCGATTCTTCAACTCTTTCAACCAGGCTTTTTCGCCAAGCTAGTTTTGATTGCCAGAGAAGCTACTCATACCCTTGATTGCTACTCTAACTTCGACGTGGTCAATCTCCGGGCTACTTTGTGTCAGTCATCATCGGTGTGAGAGCTCAGAGGACCAGATCCTCCTCATCTCAACATTAACTCAGTTCCCGTTGCCTATATCCTGATCTCGTCGCAGCGATGGCCTCGGACGAGAACAAGGCGCCGCCAGCGGCTGCAGACAACGACTGGTCTCCTGTAGTCATGGACTGGTGGGAGGCCCCTCAGGACGAAGACCAAGAAGAGAGCCGGGGCGGTGCTCAAGATGAGTCCGGTCGCGGCGTCACGTACGTTGGGCCTCCGCTCCGAGAGCAAGCTTCTGAGGAGCCTTTGCTTGAGCGCTTGGCTACAGAGCTATTTCCTATAGCAACATTCCGTGAAGGAACATCTCCCGAAGAGACAACTGATATCCCAGATCCCTTTGCAAGTATCAATGTCCCGTCGCAGACATTCAATACCTTCAGTACCTTTGTACGATCGCAACAGGGGCCACGCGCCACTGAGAACAACATGCCGCACAGTCAGGCTCGCCGATACTCCCAGTTCCTTCTCCACGACATTCAGAATGAACTCAACGAAGGCGATACCTTGATCTTCGTGGACTTCCCTGCTCCTGCGAACCCAGCAGACAGCGTTGATTGCTTCATCTACGCATGGAACTCGGTCCGATTTCGGATGCCCTCTGAGAAGCTCCTGGCCACTGGATCCTCCAAGTTCGCGGAGATGCTGAATCCTACCTACCAATTCCGTGTCCAGCGTCGGCGCAAGATTGCCAAGAATCTTCCTCCGGGCATCAAATACGTCTTGGACCTTACCCCTCCTTCCGAGGGCGATGATCTCGTCTTTCAGATGACTGAAGCCTCGCTGACACCGGGCATCATGAATTGGTGGACAGCTTTCGACAAGCACGATGTTGACGACTACGTCGTGCGTGGCCATGACGATATCTGCTCTTGTTGGAAAGAAGCAAAGGTCGATAGCTTCAACACGATCATCGACAAGATCTCAGCGAGCGAAGCGTCCCGAGATGAGAACAAGGAACGGGACCCGGAGATGGAGTACGCCATCAGTTCGGCTATCAGAGAGAGTCTGCGCGATGTCATTCCGGAGAACGGCAAGAATAAGGAGAGGCTGTACAGTGAGGACAAGGGATTGGCTGCCAGGGTTCTGGAGAAGAAGTCTAGAGGAGACTTTTCTGCTCCCGCAGTTCCCCCCTATAGACGCATCCCGGACTACTGCCCGATCCGCCATCGCGTCAACATTCTGCGTCTCATGTGCATCATTGCAAACAAGCGAGTTTTCATCGATTCGGCCGCTCGAGTTTGGACCCTGGTGGCAGTTGCCAAGATTTTGGACTGCACCACTGTTGTGGTGAGTTTCTTCGCCACCCTAATCGACTTTGTTTGATTCTAACATGATCAATAGCGCGATCTAGTTCTTCAGTGGATCACGTCTCCTAACAATACCTCCTTCATCGAAGTGTTGCCCGAAGAGAGTCTTCAACTCGGTGTCGCCCTGAAGCTGGAGGCTGTCACCCGCTCAGCGTTCCGAATCCTGGTGAATGAGCTTGCTCTGGAAGAAGCCGCCGATGTGAAGGGAACGCCCAAAGCCGCAACCTACACCGTTTTTGGACGCAAGCGTCACGATCCCGGCGACGACTTGAACAACCTCATCCAGCACGCGGCCAGAGCCATGGTCGAGCGCGTCTCGTGGCCCGTCAACCAGCTGGTCAGCGAGACCATCTTCGACGATCTGCAAATTCCGGAGTGGACGCGGTTGCAGAACCTCATCAGCATGCTCTCGAGCTGCCCAGATGACCCCGTCATGGTCAAAGCCAAGGTCTCCGCGATGACGGTATCGTTTACGCTGAAGACTCTATGGGAAAACCACGTGGTCTACAAGTTGCTTAGAAAGCCTCTCGACGCCGATGATCTCCAAAAGATTGACGACCACCGAGCCAGCTACGTCGACATTCAGAACTTTAACCGCTTCGAAATCATCTACAACCAGTTCAACAACGTGCAGAAGGCTCTGTGCACTTTCATGTACGAGACGGTTGGAAACAAATGGGTGTCTCTGTGCGAAATATACACTTCAAGCGCCTCGGGCCAAATGAATGTGTACAAGTTGGTCACGACCTTGTGGGACCACTTAAAGGAGGTCCTCGTCGCGCACCCCGAGTTCGCCTGGGACGGCGCCTGGATGGCCGTTCTGAACCTCCCTCGCCCCCTCTCCATGAAGAACCCGTTCGACACCCGCGAATTGGATATGATGGGGGCCTACAGATACGCGTTCGACACCCGCGAATTCCAGAAACCCCTCCAGGACTTCCTCAAACCGTTCTACCAGGAATGCGTCCGTGCCGACTTCGAGATTAGGATGAACTTGACGCCGCACTTGCTGCTGAAGCTGCACCACAACGAGTTGAAGTTCTTGCCTCTCTGGGCCGGCGGTAACGACGACGGTACCGGAGGCGTGTTTGAACACTCCCTGCCTCCTGCCGATTATGGTCCGGCCGGTCCGGGACCAGCCTATCACACTGGTATCACGATCCCCTCGGATGCCTCGAGCACCTCGGGCTCGGTGAGCAGCGTCTTGAGACAGCTTCGTCTGGAGGGGAGCGGTAGCACCGTCGGACCTGGCAGCGTAGACGTGCAAGACGGCATCTCGACCGTCTTCAACCCGAACAGGGTCATCGCCGACGACGTCTCGATCCGCACAGAGTCCTTCACGGACGGGGGCTCGGAGTACGGCAACGCCAAGTTCGCCATCCCCGCAGATGGACAGTCTGTGGCTGAAGCCATGAGCACAATGGTACTCGATGAGAGTCACGACCAGTCGGACACGGGCACCAGCATCAACTTCGATACTGACGCTGACGAGGACGATGAGGTGATGACGGAGGTTGGTCCAGAGGACAGCCGCTCTCGCGAACAGACTCCCGAGTACGTCATTGAGGGTTCCGGTGCTCGCGCGGCATTCTCCTCTCGCGAGAATCAGCCGGCCTCTGCTGCGTCGTCTTCCAAGAGCACCGCTTCTTCTTCCCTTCTTGACGACGACGATGATTTAGTTATGGTCTAGATCATTGCATCAGAAATGCGGGGTTCAACCAAATACTCATGAATAACGATTTGGACTTGGAATTTGTTTGAGGCGTTTTGGCGGAGTACTAACAATTTGCATTAAGATTGCCAGGTGGCAGATTCATACTGGTGATTACACAGGGAACAAAAAGGGGTCTACGGTTGATGACACTGGCTCTCACTTATAGGGCAGCACAGATGAGACCGGATGTCTGGGCAAATGCGTTAGATGTTGATAATGCTGTATTGAATACAAGAATTCAATGAAGCCTTTTTGCCGTTCTCACCATAATGTGAACTCCCAAGGCCGTCGTCGTGTCGTGCGTGGTGGTATCCTCCTCGTTCTTTTTGGTCTATGCATCAAACTCTTCCAAATTACATACTCCCACCCGATTGCCCGAATCCCCATTCCTGATCCCACTTCTTGAGCCTCAGCCTCTGTTTAGCGTGTTTCCTGAACCCTTTGGATTCGCCTCGACAAACTCGTCCCACGCTCTCGCCTTCATCGTCTCCTCGTCCGCCTTGTCAAAGTCATCTTCGTTAGGCTCCGGGCGGTGCCAGCTCGCGTCGCCGCCGCCCTCGATGATGCCGCCCCGACGAGCCTCTTCGTCAAGGTACTCGTCGATGCTCATCGTAGGCAGATTGTGGCCGGGGCGGAAGACATCTTTGGTCATCTGCTGTCTGTTCCCGACGAGCGTGAATGGCTGCAGCGGCTTGCCCTCCGTGGACAGTATGGGGCCTCCTTGCCCAAACATGCTCTGCAGCCGGCGCGGGGGCTCGAGACGCTCGGTGTATCCCGCAGCGCCGCGGTCTTCGGTGCGGCGGCGCTCGTCCTCCTCGACGGACGTCGGCGAGGGCATCAGCGGCACCGTGGCCTGGGCCAGGACCTCGAGCTCGCGGTTGATACCCTCGAGCCCCTGGAACGCCATGTGCGCCGAGTATGCGACGTGCGCGAGGTGCAGGTCGCGGGCGACCTCGTCATCGCCGTCCTCGTTCTGGTAGCGCGGGTTCCGGCGCAGGGCCTCGAGGCGGTCCTTGAGGGCCTTTTCCGACTTGAAGTTTGCGATTTTGGCGTCGCGGCGCTTGGCGGGGTCGTTGGTGCCGAGGGTGGAGAAGGCGAGGGGCTCGTCGGTGTAGCGCTCATAGAGCATCTTGTTCGTGTCGGTCAGGAGGTCGTAGGAGTCGAGGGCGCCGAGAAAGGTCTCGTAGGACTCGCGGGCGCGCTCGAGGGCGACGCGGCGCTCGATGGGCCGGCGGGAGGGGAGCTTCTGGTGCAGCTCGGCGAGGTGGTATGTGATGAGGAGGTAGGGGAGCGAGGAGGTGGAGAGGTCCTCAAGGGACTCGTTGGAGGAGAAGAGGGCGGCGCGAGAGACTAGGTCGAGGCATGTCTCGTACTCTGCGATGGCGGTTTGGAGGTCATCGAGGTAGGTCGGGGAGGAGGCCTCGTAGGAGTTTTCGAGGGTGAGGCGCTTTCTCTCGGCCGACGTGAAGACGGATTTGAGTGTCTGTGGTTGATCCTCGTCTGCCATGATCGCTGTTCGGACTGTGGTTGTTGGCTGTCGGGAGGTGTCCGTCCAGAGCGTCGTTTGTTGCTTGGTAAGGTAAGTAGCGGGGATGGATGGAGGGGTGGAGGGTTGGGGGAGAATGTGAATTGGAAATTGCGACGAGTCGCAGGGAATACGAGAAGAAAAGGTCGAGGAGAGACTTGTGGCCCAGCACAAAGGGTGATAAAATTTAGCTGCAGCGACGATCAAAGTATCATAAGCTGTGGCGTGTGAGGGGATTCATAGCTAGCTTGAAATTTACTGCAACGGTTCGCCTCTTTGCGCTTAAAAGAGGCTATCGAGAATTGGCACCAAACTTTAGGTTCCGTCGTTCCAAATCCTTAGGTTAGGTTGAGTGGCGACTTGCATTCTCGGCAAGGGTCCTTATCTTATCTAGGGGACCACCCACCACATCCCACCTCAGGAGTAAGGCTATTCCGCACCCACGCGAAAGCTATCCCGCACCTATACTAGGCCCGTTCGGGGAAATAGTGGGTAGAATTAGGTAGCTATTATACTAAGTAGCTCTAACTGATTCTAGTAGCTAAGTTACTTATATATTAGCCTAAATAACGCGATTATATAATTATTATAGTACTTTTTTATTAACTATATTTAAATATTTTTATATAGATTTAACTACTTAATTCCTATTTTTTTATATTTCCCTTAAGCTTTTTTTAATAAATTTAATAAATAATTCGAGTAACGACTTCTTTATAAAAGTTTAATTATATTAATAAGACCTCGGTTATAGGGTAAATAAATTAAAATTAAAGAAGTAGTAAGACGGCTCTTTATTTTATTTAGATTTTATATATAAGCGTAATAATTAGCTATAGCTATTAGTAGCTAAGTAGTAATAAATAATAACGTTAAAAACGGGCTATTTATAGAGGGCTCGTATATATTAATACCCTAACTTATAAAATAAGTATAGGGTAAGTATAATATATAGTAAGTATAATTATAAATCGCTAATAATAAAATTATACTTATTAAACTAGGTTTTTTATAAATTAAGTTAGTAAGAGCTTAGTAAAGAGACGGTTAATATAAAAATAGAGTTATTATTAATAACTAAAAGACTTACTTTTATTTATATTATTATTAAAATCCGTAATTTTATAAATATACTCGTTAAATAGTATAACGTTAAGAATACTTAGTAAAAGCTATAGTAAAAAAAGTACGGCCCGCTCTTTTTAATATAAATCTTTTTATAAGCGCTTAATAAAAATAATAATATAGTATTTTTAATAATTTACCGTAGCCCTATAATAGGTAAAATTAATAGTATATTTTAAATATATATATAGTACTTTAAAATATAAAAAAAGAACCCTAAATTACTTATAATAAATAATACTTATAAAGTAAGTAATTATATAGTTAGAAATTATTAAAACTTATTAAGAAAATAGGTTAATTATTTTAATATACTACTTTTTTAAATTAATAATATAACTTTTATTTATATTATATTTAACGTAACCTTTTACTTTATATTAAGTAAAAATACGAAAACTTTTAAATAGGTACTAAGCTAGTTAAATTAGTATATAAAAAAAGAGAAATTCCGTAACTAAAAATAATTATTACGGACTTCGATAATATACTAAAAAAGGTAGTAAGGGTAGTATTTTTAAATATACTATAGCAAATCTACTTCTAATATATTTTTAAAAATATAGTATTAAATATTAAGTAAAAGTAGGATAGTATATATAAAGAGGAATCTATAGCTATTTAGAATTCTTACGAGGCTACTTTTTAGCCTCGTATATTAGTACTAAAAAATTTATTACTTAATACTAAAAATAATCCTTTTTATAAAGTATTAGAGTAATTAAAAAGCTCTAGTTAGCTTAATTTTATTAACGTAGAATTAATAAATTTTTAAGAAGTAATTAACTAAGCAGAGATTATAAAAAATAAGGATTTTATAACTAGCTTACTAAGTTAACTTTTAACTTATAAATTACTTTAACTAACATAGCTTATTAATAACGATTATTTACTCTTAATTAATTTATTAATTCTACTACTTCTACGGCCCTTAATTATACTAAATTTATAATTAAATTCGTATAAGTAAATACTTAATAAAATTTTTAAAGCTTAGTATATATACGTTTATACTAAAATTAAAAAGGATTTTAATTATTACTAAGCTATATTTTATAAAATTTTTAATCTTATATAACTACGAATAGTTTTATATTTTAAAACTATTTACTTACTCTTTTATAAGTAATTTTATACTTATTATATTAGTTATTTATAAAATTACGGTTTTAAAGTTACGTTATATATAAAGTTTACTTATTACGAATTAAAATTATACTTACGTAATTAGCTTTTTAACCTCTATAGTCTTTAACTTATTATTATTAAAATAGTCTACGTAAAAAAATTACGATTTAAAAAAGAAGTAAATAAATAAAAATATCGTATTAAAATAGGCTATAATAATATATTAATAATAAGGAATCTTTTATTAATAATCTCTTTTTAAGTACTTAATTAAATCTAATATTAATTACGTATTACTAATAAGGTTTTTTATAATTAGTTTTATATAAAGCGCCTACTTCCCTATACTAATACTTTTTTAAACTAATAGGGCTTACCGTATTATTATAACCTCCTTAACTATTTAAAATTAAGTAACTTAGCTCAGTTACTTATAAAAAATAACGTTAACTATTATTAATAATTAGATTAGGATCTAGTACGTTAGTATTAATCTTTTTACTAAAAAAACGTTAACTAACCTTTTTTACCCTATTCTAGCTTACGATTATTACTCTTTATAAAGCTACTTATAAGGCTAACTTAGAAATAATTAGGTTATATATTAATTATTAATAGTCTGCCCCGATTATTATTAATAATAATACTTTCTATAATAAGCCTACTATACCCTTTTAAAGTTAAAATATTACTCTTAGCTTACGTAATAATTCTATTTTAAAAAAGCCCTTTATTTTTAAATATAACTTATTACCGTATTAAAGTACTACTCCTACCCCTATACTAGCCCTTATATAACTATAAAAAAAGTAAAAGACTATTACTAAGGCTACTAATAAGTAATTAATTAGTATATTATAAGATATTATTACTTTTATTATTAATACCTAATTTAACTTATAACTTAGTAAGTTAATTATTAAAATAGCGAGGCTTTAGTAACCTTAACTACTACTATAATACTCTTTTTAATAATCTTACCGCCCTTATAATATACCCTTTTTATTAAATTAATAATAGTACTACTACTTCGTAACCTCGTTAATACTTTTACTATAGCCGTAATTAAAATAATTAAGCTAATAATATAATAAGTAATAGGGGGGTAGCTAGTAGAATTAGCCTAGCCCGAGCCCGGGTAAGTAATAATAATAATTCTAATATTATAATAATTAATTTAGTAAATAATTATATATTAAGTAGTTATAAACTCGTAATTATTAATATAGTGATTTCTATAGTAGTATTATTATTAAAATTTATATTAAGGCTATACTACCCTAGTTTCTATTAAATATAGCTTAGTATGGGTGCGGGATAGCTTTCGCGTGGGTGCGGAATAGCCTTACTCCACCTCAGTGCTCGCTCATGGCGGCGGCGGGGGAGCTAAGAGATGGAAGGTGGGGTAGTAACAGGGGTCCATGTCGGCAGAGCTCTCGACCGAAGGGCAAGGTACAACAGTACTACCGTACCTACCTAATACTTACAAACATCAACCTCAGATTCCGTGAGCTTTATAAACGACAACTCTTCAAGAGAGACAGCTCACCAGATAAAGCAGCCTTCCTGTTCACACCCCCGCCTGAGTCGTCACCTAGACGCCTTTCCATGGAGAAGCAATAATTCAAAATGCTCAAGCCTTGTTGAAAGAATCAACCACCCAGCTCCATGGGCATTGTTTGAATCTTGGCTCATGGGAAATATAGGCGAAATCTTCACCTGATTTAGTTCGATTGCTTGCCTCATGCTGCTTGCCGCGCCATGCCGGCAGCAATCGGAGTAAATATGTATCCTAGACTGACCGGTACTCTCTTGATGTTTTCCATTTTTTCTCTCTCTAGTCTTGTTTCTAGTTTCGATTTCAAAAGTTTCGATTTTTAATACCGCTACTGCTCGTAACATCCAAGACATCAAACTTCCTTCTAAGCTGGTTCAGTTTCGTTGTGAACACCTTTGCTTCGTTGAGAGTCAAATCACCATTAGGAACAGCGCCTTCCGATGCATCTGGAGCGGGTTCTTTCCCGACTTCTCTGGCACTCACACCTTCCATCCTTGGGTGGAAATACGGGAAGGTAGACGGCCAGAGTTTTCTCCCCTTCCCATATCATATCCTTCTACCATCACCTTCCCTCACTTTTCCCTCCATTACGTCCACTTCACTTCGGCCCTCCGGCCTTCACCTCATCAGACACCACAAATAAGCCAGACGTCACCAGCTCTCAACACATAGGCTGAGGTGAAACTTGTCTCACTGAGAGGTGCCTATTTCTTTACATGCCCTTCTCCATGAGCTCTCAAGACTCTTTGGCTCACACTATTTTCCTTACCTCCTGCAGTGATCTGCTTCTCCTTCGATTTGGCGTCAAAGTTGATGATTGGCGTTGACTTTCGCGCACTTCCGCTGCCTTGAACAGAGACGGAGTTGTTTGAGAAGGAGCCATCCCCCTCTGGGTTGATCCGGTGTCGCGCTCTATTCCCATTCATCTTGCATCCACTCTCCACGAAACCTCTCTGCCTCCCGATAACCCAACGCCATCATCTGCAAGTGTGTTTCCTCGTCAACAACGATACTGAGGCACATAACTCTTCTCACAAAGTATTCGCGCAGATATGGAGACATCCAAACGTCAAAGAATCGGGGATTGGCCTCTCATCGACGGCCTAGGGGAGCTCTACTTGACTCCCCTTCCCTCAAAGCCCTCGAAGCCTGTGGAGAGAAGCCATAAGCCGCCTTCGACGACCGGACTAGGAGGAACCTGCCCGGCACTAGAGTTTTCCACCAAGCTACCCTCTCCGAGCTATTCAACCGCGACTTCCTCAAGGCATGATTCCGTTGTCAACACAGACGACGTCAAAGAGCAGGATCAGACAGATGAGGATGAAGAAGATGACTATCGTCGCTGGAGTGTCAACCCTGAGCGGCCGCGAAAGATCTCAGAGAAGAAGCGTCAGGACCACGCCAAGTTCCAGTCTTGGATCGAATCGAACCAAGCCAAGGTGCTTGAGGCAGCCTCAAAGACCAAGGCACCGACGCATGGATCTGTTGCATACTTGGTGAAGGAAAGTGAGAACCGAAGAATTATTCAGACTCCTCGCGAGTACCAGATCGAGCTCTTCGAAAGAGCGAAACAGAAAAACATCATCGCAGTCCTGGACACGGGCACCGGCAAGACCTTGATTGCCGCTCTTCTGCTTCGTCACATACTTGAGAAGGAGGTCGAGGACCGCGCACACGGAAAGCCTAAACGTACGGCTTTCTTTCTGGTAAGCCCTAGTAGACTGATGGCCAGCAATTGTCCTCAGACTAACGTATTTATGCAGGTTGACAAGGTGTCGCTGGTCTTTCAGCAGCACGCGGTTCTCGAGTGCAACTTGGAGCATTCTGTCGCCCGGTACTGCGGTGACATGGTTGACGAGATGTGGTCAAGCGAGTTCTGGGCTAAACAGTTTGAAGAGAACATGGTCGTGGTTTGTACTGCGGCCATTTTGCAGAAATGTTTAATGCACTCTTACATTTGCATGCACCAGATCAACCTCCTCATCTTCGACGAAGCACATCATACGAAGAAAAACCATCCCTACGCGCGCATCATCAAGGATTTCTACATCAGAGAGCCCGAAAAGGAGAAGAGACCCAAAATTCTCGGCATGACTGCGTCACCGGTTGACGCCCAGACGAACATGAAGGTTGCCACTGCTCAACTAGAGTGCCTCCTACACAGCGAAATTGCAACCGTCTCCGAGGAATCGCTGGCTTTGAATCCCAACCAGCGGAAGATTACAGAGAGGGAAATCCACTATACGCCTCTAGTGAGATCGTTTGAATCGGAACTCGTGCAGAAGATACGGGCACTTGTTCGCAGGAACCAGCTCTTTGACAAGGAGCTCCAATGGACTACCACCGCCATGGCGGAACTCGGTCCGTGGGTAGCAGATCGCTTCTGGAAGCTTTACCTTACCGACAACACGATTGCACGACTGGCGAACAGAACAGATATCAACTACTCAGGTTTCGACGGTAATGGCAAGCATACAGCGGCAGTCCAAAAGCTTCGAGATATCATCCAAAGTCACAACTTTAAGCCACCCGCACTGTCTTTGGATGATGTGTCCAGCAAGGTCCTCCGCCTTTGGGACGAGCTGAAGGTCCGATTTTCTCAGCCAACTGATCATCGGTGCATCGTATTTGTGGAAATGAGACTCACTGCAGTGATGCTCGCCGAGTTGTTCAAGCAGGACGGCATGGACTTACCACACCTCAAGCCGGCAGCACTCGTCGGCAGTCAGGCCTCTGCAGGTCTCGGCAACATGTCTTTCAAGGAACAGCTTTTGACCATCACAAAGTTCAGGCGGGGTGAAGTCAATTGCATCTTTTCTACCCAAGTTGCTGAAGAGGGAATAGATATTCCTGCCTGCAATGTGGTTATGCGATTTGACCTTTATAAGTCCGTCATTCAGTACATTCAGTCGAAGGGACGCGCAAGACAACAAGATTCAGAATACCTTTCCTTCGTCGAGATAGGCAATGGAAGACATACTCGAGCGGTAGCGCAAGCCACGTATGATCAAAGCGTTCTCCGCCGATTTTGCAGTGCGTTACCGGAGGACAAGAAGATCATGGGCATGGACATCAATGCCAGCGTGATGCAAGCAGAGTTGCACTACCAGACTTACACCATCAAGGAGACCGGCGCCAAGCTGACGTGGATGTCTAGCCTAGAGGTGTTGGCCAACTTCGCATCATCACTGCGCCAGTCCAGCGATGAAGTCTTGATGCCAGAGTATGTGGTGACCAACCAGGGACAATCCTTCATCGCCGAGGTTCAGTTACCGGCAAAGTCCCCGATTCTTAGCATGACGGGAATGCCACACAAGAGGAAGCAGGCTGCCCGCTGTTCTGCGGCATTCGAGCTGTGCAAGGAGCTAGTCAAGAAGAAGTACATCGATCTCAACTTACAACCAATCTTCACCAAGAAGCTACCTGCGATGCGAAACGCCCGTCTAGCAATCAGTTCCAACAAAAGGGCAGAGTACAGGATGCGTACCAAGCCTGAAATATGGTCACGAGTTGGTGTTTTTGATCATCTGTACGTCACAGTACTGGCACTTGGTTCGCCAGACGCAGTTGGCAAAGAGTCGAAGCCGCTGCTTCTCCTCACCAGAGAGAAGTTGCCCGACCTTCCTCCTATACCACTGTTCTTTGGAAACGATCAGAAGTCTAATACTTTCATCGTGTCCCTGCCGAAGCCGATCAATATGTCTCCCGCAAATTCAGAGCTTCTGAAGAAGTTCACCCTTCGTGTTTTCAAGGAAGTTTTCAGCAAGGAATACGAAGCTGCGGTCTTCGATATGCCTTACTTCCTCGCTCCGACCGCACAGAGTCATTCCGCCGACTATGAACATGCCGACGCAGCTACACTAGTTGACTGGAACCACCTTCAAGCGACCAACGACAAAGACTATCTAGACTGGGACGACAGCACCTCAGATGAGTTTTTTACTGACAAGCTCGTAATCGATCCTTACGCGGGATCTCGCAAGCTACGCTTGAGGGGAGTTCGCAAAGACCTGAAGCCAATGGATCCCGTGCCCGATGGCGTTCCTGACCCTGGCCACAGGCCGTGGCGCGACTCAGCAGTGGAGAAGAACATCAAGGAGTATAGCGTCAGTCTCTGGATGAAAAGTCGTCTTAAGCGAACATGGCGCGATACACAGCCTGTGGTCGAGGCCGAAGTGATCTCACTGAGACGCAACTTGCTGGATGACTTCGTGGAGGCCACAAATGGAGAGTCCAAGGTCTGCTACGTGATATTGGAGCCCTTGAGGGTCTCGACAGTAAGTTCAGCTCCCTCTAACCGAACTCATAACCTAACTATCCCTAGTTACCTATGGAGACAGTCGCCATGGCATTCACATTTCCTGCCATCATTCATCGCATGGACCAGGTCTTGATTGCCCTCGACTTGTGCAAGTTGCTCAAGCTCGACATCCGGCCTGACCTAGCCCTCGAAGCCGTCACCAAAGACTCTGACAACAGTGACGAGCATGACGCAGAGAAAATCAACTTCCAAGGGGGGATGGGCAACAATTACGAGCGCCTGGAGTTCATTGGCGATACTTGCTTGAAAATGGCCACCACTATCGCCCTCTTTACCAACAATCCAGACAACAATGAGTTCCAGTATCATGTTGAGCGTATGCTGTTGATCAGCAATCGGAACCTCTTGAACAAGGCTATCGACCGGAACTTACAGGAATACGTGCGATCAAAATCCTTCAACCGCCGCAGCTGGTATCCTCAGGGTCTCCGTCTCATCCGAGGCAAGGAGGGCACTGTTGATGCCAACCATGCCCTTGCGGACAAATCCATCGCTGATGTCTGCGAAGCCCTGATCGGCGCCGCGTATCTCACGTTCAGCGATTCGAACGACTTCGACATGGCCATCCAGGCAGTCAGCGCCATGGTGAACGATAAGAACCATCGCATGACCTCATGGGCAGACTACTACGCAGGGTATAAGCCTCCCTCTTGGCAGACAGAGCCAGCCTCCGCAATGTACCGGGATGTGGCCAGACAGGTCAAGAACAAGATGGGATACGACTTCAAGTCACCTGCGCTGCTGCGAAGTGCCTTTAAGCATCCGTCGTGCCCTCATAATGTATGCTCTCTGCCCAACTACCAGCGTCTCGAGTTCCTCGGCGATGCTCTGCTCGACATGGTCTGCGTAGACTTCCTCTACCACAAGTTTCCCAGCGCGGATCCGGAGTGGCTGACCCGCCACAAGAGTACCATGGTCAGCAATCGCTTCTTGGCCTGCCTCTGCGTGAAGCTAGACCTCCATAAGCACATTTTGACGGCGCAGGCATCGTTGCTGAGCCAGACTCAAGAATTCGTTGCCGCTCTCAGAATCGCCGAAGAGAGCGCCAGAGAAGAAGCTCTAATGGAAGCGATTCAAAACGGAGCTCCCGCCGACGGAGAACAAGGAAAAGAATCGCCGGTGACCAAAGCTACAGGGAATGCCACAACCGCCGCCCCGGTGAGCTACTGGCAACACGTAGAAGACGCGCCCAAATACCTCTCCGATATGATGGAAGCGTACATCGGCGCCGTCTTCGTGGACTCGGACTACGACTTCGGCCAGGTCCGCGCCTTTTTCGAAGCCCACGTCCGGCCCTTCTTCACCGACATGTCCCTCTACAGCGACTACGCCCTCAACCATCCCGTCACCAACGTCTCGCACATGCTTAGCAACGATTTCGGCTGCGACGGCTGGCGCCTCATGACCAACGAGGTCGTGCCGCCCGTCGAGGCCGGCGCTGGTGTCATTACCGAGACGCAGGTCCTCTGCGGTATCATGATCCACGGGCAGGTGTACTTCCACGCCACGGCTGCGAGTGGACGGTACGCCAAGGTCGCGGTCGCCAAGGTGGCTATTATGAAGTTTACGGATATGGATAGGGAGGCGTTTAGAAAGGAGTTTGGGTGTGATTGCCAGGATGCGGAGGGTGAGTGTGGCACACAGCTAGTTAGTTGATCATGGAATCGCCGCCTGAGATTGGGAGTGGCGATATGAGATGGGTTTCATGGACAAGGGATGGAAGTGATCCAGAGGGGCTCATGATGGATTGTCATCCAGGTCATCCACGTCGAGCCGCTCAAACCCGTATGGGTAATCTGCGCCACCGATACACGATTCTCTAGGAGCTCGCTCTGCTTACGGCGCCCTCATGAAAAGATACAGGCGTTCTTCTAGCGAGGACTTCATACCGCTCCCTATAAAAGCGAAGACAGCGAGGACAGAGATAGAGCAGCATGTTAACACAGGACGAAGACTCGTTACCCCGTCACCCCTGCCTCCGTCGTGAACAAGGTTCAACGAAGTTTCATCACAGAAGAGCACATCACCAGGTTGGGAAGACGCCAGAAGTGTAGTTTGAGGAAACAGTCAAGCCCAAGTTGATTTGGCTCTGAAGATAGACTAGACGACGACACTAGTCCACAAAGTTCCCTCCATCCATCCTCACCAACTCATCTCTCCCTTTTTTTTCACGCGCCGCAGTCACCTCATGCTGCAGTCGTGATCAATCCTTTTTCCTCCTCCCTTCCTGCGTTTCGTCGTCATTTCCCTCATTTCATAGCATACACGGCTTGTGTTGCTGCTATCCAACGTGAAAAAAGAATTCCGAACACGCTTGTGACAAACAAAAAGAGAATTCATCTCTAAGTATAAATAAAAAACAGACCCGTGTTGAAACTCCTTGCTCTCTGGTTGTTTGTGTAGTTCTCCCGGACCATTTTCTTCTCGTTGGGGAAAAGAAACTTGTGGTCCGTTTGTATGGGGGTATCGTTGAGATATATGCATTTGCTCCGTTGCTTTCCCTTCCTGTCCGTTTCCTCTTCTCCTTGACATTTGTTGTGTGGTGTGGTGTGATTTGTGTGTTCGGTTTTTGGTTTCTCCTCATGCATTTACCGCTTGAATGCCATGGATAGAAACATGCCACTTGAAAAAGTTTTTTGTTGAAAAAACAAAGTTGACCCCCTTTTGCCCTGTTGAAAACGCCGCTCATGATGCATACTTAAGTAAATAGTAGTAAAGGGGGTGTGTTAAACACAAGTCAGAATGAATCGTTCGTTAGTTTGCCGCAACTGCGGCGGTAGGAGCGCTGCCGTTGGTTTGTTGTTCCTTGACGGCTCCGTTTGTCTGAGGCTCAGCCGAAATGTCGCTGTATTCCTTTACCTCAAGGCCCTCGAGCAAGTCGAAGAGAGCTGTCTTCTGGTGGAAGTCATTGTTCACTGGGTAATGTTAGCATATGTGCTCGGCACGATCAAACTGACGAGCAAGACTCACCAATGTTGATGAGGTACCATTCGTTCATGATACGCTCAACAAGGGTTCTACTGGGAGACCCAGCCTCGAAGCAGTGTGCCCAGTCGATGCCCAAGCGGAAGGCCTCGTCCTTCCAGGCCATGAAGCTGATACCCTCGACAATTGTGGGCTGGACAATCTCCTTGCCCGGGAAGACACCCCATGTAACAGCGTTGGGGCTGTCATTTGAAGCGTTGTACTTCAAGTTGCCATTCTTTGTGGTGGCGTAATAAGTCATGTCAGGGTTCTTCTCGACGCGGGCAACGATCTCATGGTACACATCGGGGTGAACGAGGAGTTCGAGGTAAGCCTTCTGGTAAACGTAGCCGTTTGCCGGTCCCCAACCGTGTACTGGATGGGTCGACTTCACGCCGTCGACAGCAGGTTGCGAGTTGATGGTCAGGAGGCCACGCTTGTTCAGTCCAATGAGCTCTTCGCGAATGGGATCGGCTTCGCTAGTGAGAGGTGCCTCACTCCAAGGCAATGAGTCCAGCTCCGTCTCAAGGTATCGGACGAAGATGTTGGCAATGTCCTTCACTGACTTGGGCTCGCCCCACTTCTTTCTGTTCTGCTCGTTCGTACCGGTCAAGCCAATGCCGTAGGCATCCAGCTCACCGAAAGCGGGAGACCGAGAATCACCCCAGCGTCCGTTGGGGAACTCGTCCCAGTCCTGGGTACGAAGAACGTAAGACTTGTTACGGCCCTTCCAGAAGATGGGGCGTACATCCTCCTCTCTGCGTCCGTGGGCCAGGGACTGCTTCCAGGGAAGGGCATGCTTCACAGGGCGGTCGCTCGTGGGCATCCATTCCAGCTCCTCGAGAACCATTCTGGTGGCCTGGGCCAGG
Organism: Colletotrichum tamarilloi; assembly: GCF_030869305.1. Taxonomy (NCBI): domain Eukaryota; kingdom Fungi; phylum Ascomycota; class Sordariomycetes; order Glomerellales; family Glomerellaceae; genus Colletotrichum; species Colletotrichum tamarilloi. The sequence goes on from NW_026849389.1 coordinate 1,116,687, forward strand.
TTCATGGTGTAGAAGTGCAGGTGGTGAATGCCAGCAGCAACAATCTTCCGGCACATCTCGGCGACCAGACCCTTACCGACCTCTCTAACAGCAACGTCGTCGTTCTTGATAGGCTCCAGAGCAGCCATCCACTCCTCAGGCACCTTGCAGTTCATGTGCTTTGCGCGGCGCAAGAAGCTGGAGTAGGTGGCAATTGGCATAATACCGGGAATGATGGGGACGGTAATGCCACGCTCGCGAACCTTGCCGACCCAGCGAACAAAGTTGTCACCGTCGTAGAACATCTGTGTGACAATGAAGGTGGCGCCCATATCGACCTTCTCCTTCAAGTGGTCCAGCAGCTGCTCCTCGTCCTTGTTGTCGTCGCAGCCCTCGGGGTAGCCAGCGACACCAATGTCGAAGTGGTCGTGGTAGGTGGCACGAATGTGCTTGACCAAGTCCTTTGCGTAGCGGAAGCCGTCGTCGGTGGCCTCCCACTTCTCCTGCTCTCTCGGGGGGTCGCCACGCAGGGCTAGGATGTTGGTGCAACCAGCCTTGTAGGCCTTGCGCAAAGCGTCGTTGACCTTTTCCAGGCCCATGTCGGTACAAGTCAAGTGCATGCAGGTCTCGAGACCGTAGATGGACTGTGCCTGGAGGACCATCTCGCAGGTGAGCTCGGCGATGCGGCCCCCAGCACCCCATGTAATATCGATGAACTTGGGACCGAAGTGGTACATGCGCTCCATACGATCGTAGAGGTTCTGGACACCCTGAGCCGTCTTAGGAGGGAAATACTCGAAGGAGAAGGAGGGCTCGCCCGTCCTCCGGGACTCGTCGAGCATAGCCTTGATGTGCATATTGGCGGTTGTGTAGGTGGAAGTTTTCTGAGTGGTTCAAAGGCAGAGCACAGGTGGAAGTATGGCCGCCAAAGGGCTCGCTAGAATCGCCGGGTGTTGCTAGAAGCAAACTTGTCAGACTCAATTGACTAGAGGAAGCAAATACGAAGAGCAGATTGTGGGAGCGAGAGTCCCGTATGGAAAAATGAAGCTATTTAGAAGTGGCGTGGAAGTGCCCTGGGTAAGGGAGACAAAGTGGCGGAGAAGCTAGAAGTAGCGGGGTGGAAGTGGAATGGTGGGCGGTAGGAATGGAATGGTGGAGGGGTAAAAGGCGCGTGTTTAAGGAACGCCAGGAGAAAAGTCTAGACATTCTGAAGCAAGGGAAACGAGAAGTCAATAACTCACCAAACAATCTCGTTGGCTAAAAGCGTATGGTGCGTCTCTCCTAACACACCGATCCCCGGGTCTGCGCAGTAGACAATTTCCCAGATGTCCCAAGAAAAGAAAAAAAAAGGCACTTGAAGGGAATTGGACTTTTGAGGTATGAAAGGGGGAGAAGTTTGGAAATTTTGCAGCACCGGCCGAGATGTGCTACCTCAGTGCTCAAGTTCAGAAAAGTACCTAATAGACCGGGGAGAAGAAGGAGAAAGTGACGGAGGGTAAAGGTACGTAGATACGGGTGGCATCTAGTTCCAGACCCTCTGACCCTTCCCATCCCACGCTTTTGCTGCATCAGAGCTCCGAACAAGGAGGGAATCTACGCATGAGAGGGTCCAATGATTGGCGACTGCCCCTCCATTGCGAGGTACGTGGGTACCTAAGGTACATTTCACTGGACCTCTCAGAGATCCATCATCCATGGATGGTAAGGTAGGGACGGATGTCGCACCGAGCACCGCGGGTCTTCCATGACTCTTGAAGAGTAAGAGTGAGAGTGAGAGTGACTCTGAGACTTCCATTGAGCGAGTGAGTCCCCCCCACCTTACTACCCTCAGTGACCCTCCATCGATGAGGTGATCGTCCCTGCCCTGTGCAACTGCGGGGTGCGGCAGAAAAACTGTCAAGTCTCCGTAGAGGTGCTCACTCTGTAAGGTACGAAAAAAACTTGTGTTTCTTGAAATTTCCGTCTCATTCATCTGTGCTCTCATTACACAGAATAAGGTCGTTGTGTGAGTGAATACTATCTGTTCCAAAGTCCCTTACGGCAAGGACTCACATTAGTGACTGTAACAGGTGTCCTGATGGCATGTGCCCGAGGTGACGAAAGGACCGGATACTTTCTCGCCCGCCGCATCCCTTCACCGCCAGACGGGACGACCTACGTCAGGTACACTGCACCCTCACAAAGTCACAACCCTCTCCCATGCTTCCCCGACACACACACAGAAACACACATGCATACCTCTACACACCACTATACACCAACCAAGCCAGTCGCTTTCGCACCGTGGAAGTTTATTCCAACCAGGGCTTTCCCTTCCCATCCTCGGGTCCGTCGTCGGCGGTCGGCCACTTCCAGCCTCTGGCGCCTCGCGCGCTCCACACAAGAGCCCACCAGTCTCCGACTGTTCGTCCTCCAAGAGCCTCCATACTGCGTAGCTCCAAGAAGGGTCTCCATTTCTCCAGATACCGCACCCTTCTGCTACTCGATATTTTTTGTTTTAGTTTCTACCACGTATTACGTGATTGCACACAGACGGGGTTTGTCAACTAGTATGATTGGCGGATCTCTCGCTGAAACGCCTGCAACCCGTTGGCTCAAGTTTCTCTAAACCAACAAAACGGTTTCCTAAATCTCGGGAAACAGGAAACGGGAAACCGGGAAAAACGGGGAGATCAAAACACGAAGTTCCTTCGCCCAAAACTATAAACCAAGTCGCCGCAAAGGCTTGTTGGGCAGTACATCCCGGGAACCCTTTTTCGGAATGGCGATCGTTGGTCACATTCAGTTGCGGTCAGTCACTTACATGGCAGAGGCAGAAGTCCTGTAAAACGAGGGATGGGATTCTGTGTCATGCCTCTCGACCGGATAAAGTTGGTGCATCGGGAAGCTTTTGATACTACATCGGGCCATCGCAGTAAAACCCCCCGTCACACCAACGACCGATATCCCCGGATCACTGCAACCGAGTCCGACAGTGACAACGGCGCAAAGCTCCGAAGTACTTTGTAACGCACAGGACAACACAGCACGCGCGACGCTTCTCTCAGATCGGCCACTGAGAGTTCAGCAACACCATTTTGCTCTCCCTGCGGAACGTTCAAATTTCGGAGCGACTGACTTGCTCCCGCATCTTGCTTCCAAGCGAAGCCAATAAGCTCCGGCCAAGCATCTCGCCTTCCGCGACTACATGCACTAGCCCGGTCGCCCGTCAGCTCCATGTCGCGCATCTAACCTCAGTCCGGCTGCGCATGCTTCTTCTGGCCCATCCGTTCGTTCGTAGAGAGCTGCGAGCTTGATGCTGATGCCTAGCAAGTCTCAGCTCAAACCCGGCATTGACTGTGGCAACGGACTTTTCTCAAAGTGAACGGAGCTTCAATTTCTCCAACTGGGTTGTCAAGAGTTCACGGGTGAGTCCAGACTAATCCTCGGCAATCTTCAAAGTAGTGGTTATGCCAATAGTATTGGTTGGACTCTTGATTTCGCCTCTCAGTCGGTCTAAATGCACTCTATATGCCTACGACCTGCAAGACGCTTAAACGGCATCAGTCAAGTCAACCACACTGCCCGGCCGCATCTCCAATGCCTTGGCACCCCTTAATGACCGCCACCTATTGCTCTGAGCAATGACACTCCTATCAAACAAGAACCACCACCTCGCAAACAGTACCTGACCAACCTCCCAGCTCGACGCATCATACGGGTCCCCACCCCATATACGCGCCCCTTCGCTAGAATCCTCCAGGTCGTACGCAAAGTTGACCAGGCCCAGCTGGCCCCGAGCCGCAGGCGGTCTCGCCCCGTCAGGCAGACTGAACAGGTTGATGATCCGATCACGGACGTCGGGCCACGGCAAGAAATCCATGATAGGGTGGTGAGGCACCAGCACCTGCGCCGCCGTCGGCTTCCACGTCGCGGGCAGCTGCTCGACCGGCGTGCCCGCGCCCACATTGAACGGCGACGTCGCCGCCGGATCCCACATGACGGATTCGGAGCCCAGTCGCGTGGCCACTCGCAGCAGTCCGGTGAGGAGCTTCAGGTCGCTCAGGGGCAGGAGGTAGCTGTCGGAGAACTCTGACGGCGAGAGGGACGCGCCGCTGTCCATGAGGGACGCTGGGTCGATGGTCGAAGGCGGACTGGGCAGGACCGTCATCGCGGTCTCGCCGCTGTCTGAGCCGTGGTCGAACATTGGTAGGTTCGTACCGTACAGCAGCTCCGATATCGAGCTGTCGTCTGAGAGATCGGCTGGCCACGCCGTAGATGTGTCCAGATTGAATCCCACAGTAGCGCCGCCATCCGGGTCAGCGTTAAATGGAAGGCGGCGGTCTGCAGTCTGCTCAATCGGGTCGACGGCATCAGGAACGGGTGGAGCAGCAGCAGCCGCTGCCGGAGGAGGAGAGCCGCCGTGGTCGACGCATGTCTCAGACACCCGATGCTCTGGGCCATCGGCGCGCCTCTTCTCCCTGGCGAGGCGGTCTTGTTTCTTGCGTTCGCCTATCCTTTCAGAGTAAGTAATCTTGTGAGTCTCTTTTGATGCAGTCGAGATGTGACAACGATGCGCCATGCAGTAGAGTGCATCTGACCAAACGATGGGAGTTTCCGGCGAGGCGGTGAAAAGCAAGACAACGTACGGTATCTGCGCTGGGCCAAAACATTCAACACCCGCTTCCTCTCCGGTGCGTCTTCGTCGATATTTGGCACGTCCAGGGCGGGAGGTGCCTTGGGGAGTCGTTGCCGCGTTCTGGGGCGGTTGCTGTAAGTCGTGGGGACAGCCGAGCTCATTGTGTGCTGCTCCACTGCCAAGAGGTTTCCTATAACGGTGATGAGTAAATTTGTGATGCTGCGCAGTACCCCTGAGAATTGTGATTTGAATTGACTTGGCGAGTTGCAGTGAGGTGATTCGTGGAGAGAAAGTAATGATTGAACTTCAGGAGCGGATGATGAGGTGTAAGCATGTCGTTGAGTGATGAGGGATGCTGTACAGTGTCATAACATGCGTTATGTTAACTGTTTGAGCATAACGGATAAGCATTTCGGTTCCAGTGTGGCCTGTCTCTTAACAAATTCGCGTCGTTGGGTGAGACGAGTACAGTCTGAGACACAGTGTGCTCTTAGTGCCGTCCATGATCTACCAACCTACACCAAGCCACTTCTGTGCTAAGGGGAGAAAAGATATATCGTACACTCTATGACTACTTCTTCTCGAATATCATGGGCCTGATACGCTGTACATGAACATCGAGTTACCAGCGCCTTTCCTCTCATTGCCTTCGTCCGGAGGGAGGGCTGCGAAAAAGATGGGGGCAGTAGACATGAAAACAATCTGAGAGAATGAACACTTTATGGCTGGCTGGAGATGAGAGCAGAGACCCAAAGCCACATGGGAAGATCTAGTTTCATGATGTAAGATGAGATTTTATTGGGTATACAAGCTCAAGAACCAACAACCGTAACCAAACGCCCGTCATCCTGTTCCTGTGATATCGTTCCGTTTACTTTTCTTTCATCGACCCAGTTGAACGTCGGGCCGTCTGCCTCTGATTTTTTTCAATTATAGGATAGTCCGTCGTAGAGTCATTTGTAGGGAAGGTAGCAGAGAAGTTGCGCCCGCTACCTCTAGGTCTATTATCACGCAGGCCCCGCGCCGGTTCCGAAATCCATCCCCATGGCCACGTCAAGACCCTCCAAGTCAGCCGCACTCAGGTCAAAGTTCATATCCTGCAAGATATCATTCATCTCCGCGTCCGACAGCGTCAGTCCGGGGGTACCCGAGGATGCAACAGCGGGAGCGGGCGACACCGTCGGGGCAGAAGTCGCCGTCGCCGTCGACGCCGGCGTGGGCAGCGGCCTTGGCTGCGGACGGACAAGCACGGGCGCCTGCTGCTGCTGCCGGCCCGGAATCTGGCCCCTCGTCATCATCCACCCCTTGAACTTGCCCAACAACACAGGGTCGTCCGCGGCCGTCTCGGCCGAGTTGAGAATCATCCTCGCTTTGACCCGGATCGCCTCGTCGTCGGGGAACGACCCCGTCAGACTAATCTCCGACTCGACGAACTTGATCAGCCCGTCCTCGAGCTCGCGCGCGCAAAAGATGGTGGCAGGCTTCGGGTACCGCGTCTTGAAGGTCTCGAGGTACTTGTTGGTTATGGTGGAATCCGTCTGGAAGAACTTGACATTGCGGATCGGCACCTCGGTCGTCTTCTCGCTAAAGGGGGCCATGTCGCCCTTGGGGAAGGCATAGGGCGGCGCGAAGCCCGTGCCGCCTTGCTCGAGGGACCAAGCGTCGCCGGGCGGGAGGCCGGGGCCGGGCTCCGCGATGATACCCGCATCTCTCTTGAAGCGGCGCAGCCATTCTGCGTTATCGGCTGCGGTTTGGTTCCATGGGTCGTCACTGTTGGGGCTTTGGTTAGCTACACGGTACTTTGTATCTTGTGGTCTCCGGATTGAAACTTACTCATCGTATAGAATGAGGCGTGCTTGGAGTTGTAGCTCGGCATCGGACGGCGTATGTTGGTGGGGGTTATCAGCCGACATGGCCGCCACCGTGTATTTCTTCAACGTACGCGCCAAACGGCGGTAGCAATTTGCGTCGTTCAAGAAGAAAGGACCCGTCTTGACGCCACGAGGCAGTGCAGCCTGATCGGGTGGCAGATAGGCCGCAGCCGTGTCGGCCGTTAAGAAGGAAGGCAGGTTTGCTTGGAAGTTGACAGGCGAAATACCGGAGCCAGAATGCTGCAGCGATTGTTGGCCCTGAGACTCTGGCGAGGTGGTCATACTCGACCCCGACGCAGAGACGGGCTGGTGGCGTTGTCTGAAGGCCGCGAGCCACTCCAAGTTGTCGGCTGCGGTCTGGTTCCAGCCGTCGTCGAATTCGTAAATGACCATCCTGGCCTCGCGCTGCAGGGCTGCGTCATCCGGTTCGATCCCCAAAGCCCTCTGCTTGTCCATGAAGTCCGCCAAGGAGTGTTCCAGCCTGCTGTAGTTGTGGATAGTCGAGTCGATTTTGGTGGTATCCGTCGATCGCTCGTTGACCACCACGATGTCCTCGGTTCGGGGAAGATGGGCTCGTTGCCGGAAATTGGCGAGCCAGTTGGTCGAGGAGAAGATGCATCTTACGAGCCAACTGGCAATGTGATCCGAAGGACTGATCGAGACTTCCTCAACACGTCCAACAATCTCTGCTGCCGTTTGCTGAAGCTCATCGTCCATGGCGGTGAGGCCCAGTAGCCTCTTCGCTCTAACGAACTCGTGAAGCTGATTTTCCAAAGGACAAGTCTGGAAAATGGTATCTTTGGAGGCTAGTTTCAAGGAAGACAGCCTGTTCTCAGCCGCTTGACGAATAGGACCGTATTTGGCTGATAGTTTGACTTCCTCGTCTGACATGATCAGATCACGCAGCCAGGAGAATTCGGACGAGATTTCTCGGATCGACAGTATTTCAGAGGCGAAAATGATACGACAGGCTTCCAGCTGCATCTGTCGGTCGTCTGGTAGGGTCTGGTGCTTATCGTAGTGGTTCTGCATAAAGTATGCCAGCTCGATTTTGATCAGCTCGTACGCGTTGCGAGGGGTCTCGGCTGGGGCGCCACTGGCTTTGTACGGATAGGGCGAGTTGCGCTCATTGTCAATGAGATCTGTATTACCACAAGTTAGACTTTGGGAGCTTGTCTACGGGATAGCTTAGGGGTCGGTGCATACATGGCGGGATCGAGTTCTCGACCATCTCGAGCACCGGTGCTTCAAAACCCCAGTCACCCTTCCAGTCCGCCATGGTATTTCCGTCACTACGGTAATGGTTGGCAATGTGTTCCACTCGCGAACCCCAGCTGTCCAAGACCACGCCGCAGAAACCGCATCGTGACCGAATCTCTGGCGTAGCGACCTTCCAGGCCTTCATGGACCAATCGACAAACTTGCAGTCGTGGACGAGGCGCAAGTGCTGATTCAGATGATCCTTTCGGTAGAAGCATCTCTCTTGGAGCAGCCGCTCCTGGCATGCCGAATGATTGTGACTCTCAACATGGGCGTTGTCGGGATTGGCCTCCCCACAGAACACGCAGGCGAGCTGATTCGTCGCCGGGTTGACTGCTACAGGCCCATCAGGGGCACACACCCACCTCTCGAGGGAAAGATGGAGAGACTTCTCGTGCCGTTGCCAGTCGTGCTTGGTCCTGAAACTTTCGGTACAGAATGTACACTGGAAGGTTTTGGGAGGAGCGGCGAGAGCAGTCTTCTCTTCGACCTTGGTGCCGACTCGCCTCCTGCGGCGCCTACGGCCGCGGTTGAAAGACCCAAAGGACCCGAATGAGCCACGAGAGGCATGGGAGTAGGCAGACGCGAATGAGCCGCCACTGGAGTGGGACGTTCCATGGGACGTTCCGAGAGAGCTGGCGGAGGAAGCATTGCAGAGAGATTTGCCCGATCCGTCGTCGGTGAAGTTGAAGCTGTACGGGCTCGTAAGACCTGGAAGGAGGTTAGCTTCATGATGCATGTTGTTCAGTCAGATGGGAAGAGTCATACCTGATGATGATGTTCTAGAACTAGACGCAACGGCCAAAGCAATGGCAGAGACAGTAGCGGGTTCGTTTTCGGGCGGGGAGTCAACCCAACGCTCCAAGGGATTCATGTTGCGCACTCTGCCGTCCGGCGCCGGAGTTCCTCGTCTCTGAGGAATGTCGATAGCACCGCTGTAGCTACGCGGGTGGGGAGAAGTAGAGCGAGGAGCTTGCGTTTTACCCCTACGACGGGCATTGGCAAGCCAGTTGGTGATCTGAGTTTTGTTGAGGCCAGTCTGGCGCTGAAGCATCTCTTTCTCTTCGTCACTCGGATAGGGGTGACGTGTGTGGGTGGAAAGCCAGTTTTTCAAGATACGGACAGACTCGCGAGAGAAACGAGCGCCAACTTTGGCCGGAGTAGCTGTTTTGGCTTGGGCAATCTCCACGGCAGGCTGCTCGGCTGAGGCGGTCATACCTCTAAGTAGATCTGGTGTCGATGTCTCGGGCAGACCAGCAGCGATAACGTTGTCCTCAAGAGTGCCACGAGGATGATCACCCATCGCCGGCCAAGCGTTCAGAGATGATAGCAGGTCCATGTGGTCATCTTCCTGAACGGCGCGCGGATGGTCACCCATGATGGGCCAGGGGTTTTGGGAAGGGATGGCATCAGATGTGTCGAGGTCGGCCAGGCCGCCAGGCAAGTGCTCGGCCAAGCTGCACTCGCTGCGAAGAGCAACACAGGAAGTACAGTATGACTTGAACTTTCCCTCCTTGATCTGTTTGCACGAATAGCCACCAAGGATGCAGTTGTTGCATGGCGTTTCGGGAGCGAACCACCAGTCCTCCTGGGCGCTGGACAGTTGCGTGTCAATCAGTTCGAGGGGGTTGCCATCAGTCAGACCAGCTCCTGGTGGTGCAAGATCCCCAGAGAAGTGCTCAAGGGCGACGAATCCGAAATCGTCATCGTCGGCATTTTCCAAAACCAGGTCCAGATTGGGGTCGGTGGGTGGCACGTCCTGAGTGGGCATGTTGAAGATGTTGCCCACCTCGGTAGCGGCAGCCTCCCAGTTGACGAATTCGTCCATGCCCGTGTCCTCGGGGATGGTTGTCATTGTACTGACTGGCCCTTAATGAAGGGCGCGGGCTGATTTGGAAAACTTCCTGAAGGGCGTGAATGGCATGGGAGAGATCTCCTGCAGATGGAATTGCAGATCGATAGGGCGTAGTGGTGCTCCAATGTGTCGCGTCGATGTCGATGGTGCTTGTCAGTCGTCAAAGAGACCGGAAGGGCGTCGGTGAGCCCCGCTCCGTGTAATCTTCTTGAACGACGAGTTGACAACCAAGAACGGTCGAGATGGTGAATAGGCCCGGGCTCTTTGGAGTCTGTGACAAATCCAAAAGTCCCACGGAGGCAAATTGAAAAAAAGGTATAGGAAAGAAAAGGGTACAAGTCGGGACAGACGAGTTCCAGGCGACGAAATCTTTTATTCAAAAGGACTATCCTCCTCGCTCAGTAGATCGGATCAAGCCAGATGGATTCTGGCGTTCGAGGAAGCGTCCAAGTCGGAGTCACCAATGGTTGGCTCGCCAGACCGGGATTACAATGGGTCGTGTCATCAGAAGGGCGCAAGTCGCATGTCTTTTGACAAGTTTACTATGCACACCCTTCGGACGGGGGGGAGGGATCACCCCCCACATCTCTACCGCGTACGAGTCTGCGCTTGCGCCGGCGTCTTCCTTGTGCGTCTGCGTATGGGAAAGGCTGGTTCGCGTTCTGGCGGAGGGGATGCGGAGTGTAAGCAGTAGTAGCTGAGATAGGGCGCCGTCAGTTGGCCGGCGGCTTCTCATGTCATTGTGGGATTTAAGTCAAGATAAAAAGATCCTTAACATCAGATGCTCCCAAGGATAATATCGCTTTAGACTCAAGTTGCGCAGACTCATTCATCGTCGGCAATCGACACAAGAGGAGGGTGTTGATATCGTAAGTACGAACAGAACAGATCCTTGGGAACTTTGGTACTAGGACGCATACGGATACAGCATGGCACGGCAATTTGCAGGGTGCTTTCTAGAACCATCATGCTGTTTCTACATTTCAGAAGGCTGAGGTGGTTGCAAAGGATGCAATGGACTCGTCGCCCTCAGCCGATAAGCTGAAGATCACAGCATTGGCTCGCTCTTCTATTTGGCAACTTTGCCTGCAGTAGGTTACTCCGCAGCCTACCCATCTCATGGTATGTTCCGCTACTAGTCAATGGGGGTGTTGAACATGTCCGTCTGACGGTAAGGCCGTTCACACCAGAAAACGCTGAAGCTAAACACTATAGCCAACCCTACGGGGGTGCTTCTACCCAGGCTGTTCAGCCAATGTCGTCCTTCTCAACATGGTCCTGTGTAACCGGTATTAATAATTGACCCGCCTTCTGCAGCCATCCACCCAGAACACCACACTTCAAGCCACGAGCAACTGCGCCGGCCTTGGCTCTTGAAGGACACCAAGGGCGTAGAGACTCGCATTCCCGTCTTACACCCATGCACAACGATTTCTTTCAACGTCGTTATGTCGGCCGGGACCTAGATGAGCGGCTTGTGAGTCAAGGTCGAAGCAGAGTTGAGGTATATGACCATGACAGAGGTTAATCCTGTGAAATCTCTGAGCAGAGATGGGATCTACCCAGCCAGCAGTAATTAGCCGGTCAAAGGTGGAAAAGGCGACTTTCCACTATCAGGTACTTTTGGCAACCAAGACCGACACCATCAGACTTGATATGAGAACGAGGTGCGGTCTCAAGCCGAAGCCGATTCCGCGTTTTGTTCCCAGGCTTCCCGCGACTGTTTCTCCGCGGCTCTCCCATGTCCATGTGGGCATGAAAAATGCTTGATTGCAACTTGCAAGCCCACCCGCCCGTCAGCCGCACCCCCGACGACCGCTGACCGCTCCCCCGGCCTGGGGGATGAGTCGAGAACTCGAGATGCGAAACGGCCACCCACCCATTCCGTCGGTCCAAGTTCTCGGCGTGCGCTAGACCCGGGTTGCTCACCCACTCCGGACTCCACTGCCGTACGAGGAGAGCCTCGGAGCCTCGAACAAAGGCGCTTGTTAGGACCCTTTGTCAATAGCGGCTGCGAAATCGGAGGACTGTCTGGGTCAAAGCTTACGGCGCGATGGCCCTTCAGCCGACCGAAGATGGCTTCCATCGGTCTGTAGCGGTTTGAAGTGGATAACTCGGCCGGAAGGATTTCTAGGATTGAAAATCAAGTTTTGGCATGATCACAACTATCCCATGGGGTCCCCTTAGACTTCATCGAGAAAGAAGCGAGACCGGCGATCCCAAGAATGAATCAACCGGGCCAGGCGGAGGTATCTCCAAGTTGTTTTGGCCGTCAACATTGCAGCAGTGACTCGGATGAGCCTAGCTAACAAAACACAATACCGAGGAAAATAGTCTTATGTCGAGGCTTTGGAAAGTGCGATTCATTCGCAATCATTGGTTTCAATCTTGCTTAACGTTCATTCATGTACAGGCTAACTCTAACAGCAAATCGCGTCAACCGCTTTCTCAAAATATTCATTCCCAGAGGCCTGGTTGATGTACTTCGTGGCAAGCTCCTTCAGCAGCGTCATCTGCGTATAGTCCGCCAGACCAATCTTGTTTTCCCCGAGCGTCGGGTTGAACCTGATATATGCCGTCTTGGGGCCCTTTTGCCTGCTGTTGAGCGCCGCCATGTGCCTCGAAAAATCCTTACCCTTGGCTTCCGTATTGGTAGCGAACGCCATCACCGTCGCCGCGACCCCCGTGAGACGGAACCAAGAGTCGTTTGGCGACTCCGTCTTGTTGTAGCCCGTGCCGAGACTGATCACGCACGAGATCTTGGGCTCCTCGACCCCTTCTTGTGCTTCTCCCGGCTGAACGAGATCGTACCGCGCGTTCCACAGTTGATCGATGGGGTTGTTGTTCAAGAGTCCTCCGTCCCAGAACGTGAGAGGTTTCTCTGCGCCCGCGGGCCACTTGACTTCGGGAAAGTACGTCGGGGCGGCAGAAGTTGCCCTCGTCGCGAGACTCATTGTGATTTCGTTTCCGTGGCTCTTCATGAGGTTGTTTACTGTCGAACTGGTGTACATGTTGGTGTTCTTGTACGTCTTCATCAAAACCGTTTCGCCTCTGTTTTGGGCCGTTGTGCATACAAGCCTTGGTTCCAAACGTTAGAATCTTGACGTAGTCTGAGGTGTTATGGGAGTTTTTATTGACTTACAACTTGCCGGCTGCTGGATGTTGAAGCAGAGCCTCCCCCTTCAACCGCTTGTCGTCCTTGTCCAAGCCAAGTTCATCTACAACTCTATTGATGGCGGCGATCAAAGACGCGTCGTCAAAACGACTACTCTGCACCACGGTCTTGCTATTGTTAACCCAGGACGAGAGCGTATCTCCGAGGAATCCAATGCTCCAGCCATATATCTTGGGCTTGAAGACGTCCGTGGCAATGATGTCGTACTGCTTAATGGCCTCGGTGGCCGTCATGCGAAGTCGGAACAGCATGATGCCGATGATGCCACCTGTGCTGGTTCCGGCTGCGAGCTCAAAGTAATCCACGGGGAGAGGCTCCTTTTCCAGCTTCTTTCTCACTTGGACGCGGCGCATGAGTTCTTGTAGAATCATGAGGGAGACGACGCCGCGGACGCCACCTCCGTCGAGGGCAAGGAGGCGGGCTCCGTTAGGATGTCTTGTGGCAGGTGATCCAACCATGATGGAATTTCGATAAAGGTATTATATAGATGCGATGAGGAGAAGAAGATTGATGCTCAAGCCGCCCGCTAGGTGAGTTCGTCGAGGGATTCGGCCGTCATTTTATGTACATTGTTGTGGCAGGCTTGCGTCGACGCAATTAGACAAGCAACGAATATGCGACTCGTTTTCTCCTCATTCACCTCGATTCTAGACCTTTCAGTGGCGGCTTCCGTTGAAGCTGATGAAGGCTTTACACGTCAATATCGACCTGAGCTGAGAGCCTGAGACCGGCCATACCGGGGGTCTGGTTCAGCTCGTCTGCGTGCGAATCGCGCTATCACCTGCCGATGGGGAAATATTTGATAGACCCTTGTCGGGTTATTCTAACACGGGCAAGTGCCACTCCCATTCCAGCAATACTTAATGTTTAGCTCCAGTGAGTGCGCTTCTCATATGCAAACTAAGTGGAATGTCTGTCCTCATTTGCCCACGAGATAGCCAGTTTCGGGGGGCTCAGCTCCTCGAAAAGGAATGGCGAGGGATAGCGTCCTACGACGCGTCTGGAATAAGAGTGACCACGCAGCAAGAAATGGCTAATTTTAAAACGAAGATGAAGTCTTTCCGTCATGACAGACAGGCTTCAACGGAATCTGGCTTTCAAGGAAAATCACACGATACGGCGCATGATTCGAATACATAGTGCTCATGCTATGCCCCAAGCTGGCGCTCAACTCGAAGCAGCAATTTCAGTCCAAAGAAGATACGATATGATACGGGATCGTGAGTACGCTGTACTCGATGATGAACATGCGACATATTTCACTTCTTACTAATGGATGTGAGAACATCTGATACACGCAACATGATATACCGGCTCCCATTCATCACTATGGACGCGCCTTAACTCGAAGCCACGGCAATAAAGTAACTGAGTCGGACGGAATGGATGGTAACATGATTCTAATCACTTCCTTGAATCCATCATCAGAAGTTTCCCTGGGTCGTCCTTTATTCAGCTGCAATTTGAATTGACGATGGAATTGATATCTAATGTTGTGATTGTGACGATACTCACTGACTGTTTCTGATGGCGGCCAGTCTACCGGCTGGAAAACATAAAGAGCTCACGGGTTCGACTATAGAGTCCGCGGGAACTCTCCATATTCAACCTAACGCTGTATAAGATGCACCGATTGAAGTTTGTGAGATTGTCGTCTCATTCATCATGATGAGTTGAGCTGAAAAGCTTACGGCTGTGGCATCCTTCTCTCCATGGGCACACTTGCCTGCCTCATATGCCTCAGATGCCGCATGCCAAATAACACACAGCCCCAAGTCTCTAGTATGAAAGTTGCTTCGTTTTCCGCGACGGCTTCTGGCTTCCCAATGGCCTCCTTCTAAAGTCGTATCTGAGAACCCTGTCTGAGCCGTACCGAAATCTCACTCCTTCCCACTCGCTCTCATTCAATCCGATGCGTCGAATGGTTGCAAATTCGGGAAACATCCTTATCACTGACTCAAGCATCACTCCCATCATCAAATCATCTGATATAATGCACCCTAAAGACCACCCGAGGCGTGAGATATGCTGTTGCACGGAGAGCATCGTGTAAGACTTGCGTCGACACAGTGGGCTGAAGGGAATAATTCTCTCATATGCCATTTAACTTTCCAGGCAAGTATGTTTGCCCTGCCCATATGCTTTAAATATCCTTTTGACGCCCCAAAAATTGTGTCCACATAGTACACGTAATAATCTTTTCCAGATAAGTGGTATATAGAATGAGAAACAAAACACGCCCCGCGCCACGCCATTCCAAATTACAAGTGAGGCCTGGACTTGACTCTCATTAGGTTTGATGGAAAACCAAAAAAATCAGCTCATGATGGCGGCATGGCACTCGGTCCCGATATTGGGCGTCTCCAAGTTCCCCTTGGTCTGGTTCCCCGGCTTGAGGTAGCAGTTGCCCGGCGCCTTGCCCTCGACGGCACCCGCCCTCGTCGTCCACAGCGGGATGAAGCTGACACCCGTGCACGACGCGTTGCCCTCGAACCCGGGCTCGTAGTTTGTGAAGGATGCGCAGGCGTCCATGCAGTTGTCAAAGTTTGCCGTGAAGAGCGACATCAACGGCGAGTTGGGTGCGTTTTTGTTGCCTTGAGGTGGCATGTCAGTAATGCGCAAAAAGTGAGATGGGATCTCTCAGGTGCACTACTTACAGTACATGGTGAACGTCTTCTTGCCGAAAAAGTCAGTCGTGTACGTCTGGCCAGTCGTCGTCTCGCTCGAGTCGGTGCAGCCGTTGGTGAGGGCGTTGAACCCCGTAGCCGTCGCTGAGGCGCTCGTCACCGTCACCGTCGTCGTCGCCGTCGTCCCGCCGCTCGTCGCTGACGCCGACATGGCCGCCAGCTCCTGGATCGCGTTGTTGGCCCGGCTCGCCTCGACGCCGGTGCCGGCCGCAAGACCGATGACGGCGGCCGCCAAGACGGCGATGATGACGGAGAGGAGGAAGACGAGGAACGTGCAGCCGCAGACGGTCTTTCTGGACTTTTGAGGGGCAGTCTCCCCGGCGGCGTGGTTCTGGTACTGGTTGCCGCCGTAGACGGACTGGTCGACGCCGGAGGCCGGGTACCCGTACGTCGAGCCCTCCTGCTTCATCGGCGTCACGGGTTCTGGCTGTGGCGAGGCCGAGTACGACTGCTGGGGTGGCGGGTGGTAGACCTCGGGGTACTGATGCTGAGGTGCCAGCTCCGGGCCTTCATCGTACTGGTGCTGTGTTGTAGCCATGATCAGTTTTTCGGTGGATCGAATAAGATCTTTGGTGAAGCTGTGAAGAAACCAAAAGAGATGGGGAAAAACCGAGAGAAAGGAGAGCCAAGAGGAAGGGGAAAGCAAGCAAGCGGGGAACTTACCCTGGGAGCCATTTTTAAGTACTTGACTGTACTCATAAGAGGCAGAGAGAGAGGGACAGACAGACAGGCACCAGAAAAGAGCCGGAAGGATTGGACAAGGTGCGGGACGGGAGAAGCATGAGCTGGGATCGAGAAGGAGGAGGAGCAGGAGGTAGATCAACGAAGGAGCTGGAGTGGCCACGGGTGGAAAGACATGTTAGTCTAGCGTTGCAGTAAAATCTGACCCCGGGCAATGGCCCCCCATGTTACCCATCCTTTGGGCTGATGGTTGAACTCTCTTCAACGTCTGGGCGAAGAGTTACCACGGAGTGATGAGCGTGATGGTGAGAGTGAGAGTGAGCATGGCATGGCATGGCTACCTAGCCTGCTACACTAGTAGAGGGGGGCCAGCACGGGTCGCCGGATCCAATCCTTGAATCGACCACACTCTCGCGTATGTAAGAAGATAGATATTGCAGGGGTCCCGAAGAACGGGGTCGGGACCACCACCGCTGCGGGCACCGGTGGATGGCTGACGGGCCAAGGACAGGAAGAAGAACGTGAGGAAGAAGAAACTTCAGACGGGACCAACCACCATTGGTGATGGAGCTGATGGGCTGAGGCTTTGCAGGGTTCCAGTTGCCTACGTGGGCGCTAAGTTCTCTCCTTTCAAATCTGCCGTGGTTCGTAGGATTTTAAGAAACGAAGCTTGTACTCCGTAGCGTACGCAGTAACATGTAAATCAGCTCCCAGTTGGCGCTTCCTTCGCACGGGTTAGCCGCGAGGAGCACACCAAGAGTCGCACAAGGCCCAGCCACGAAAGCTTGACAGGAGCGTTTGTGCGCCGTTGCCCCTTGGGAGACATGGTGTTGGAGAGTTGGGCGCAGCAATTTAGCAAAGACACATGTTTGTGATTTCTGGCCACAATGTATCCCGGCACCGGATACGTCTTCTGCGGGAGAGACAAGCGTTAATGATACCATGCAGGCGAGCGGATCGCCCCAGGCAGCCCTTATGCGCTTCTTTTAGTCGGGTACGAGATGGGCGGAAGATATCTATCACGCCCTCTGCCTCTCTCTCTTAAGGAGGGAAAAACTTGCCTCAAAAGGACCATGGCCTCATGGATTGGCATCAATGATTTCCCAGAACAATTGGATCCGCGGAAAGGAACCAATGGGGTAGTATAGTCAAAGTTGACAAAGCAGAGAGATTGCCAACTCAGTAATGAGCATCACGACAATGTGCTCTCTGGGTTGCTAGTGCTTACCAGCTGTGGGACACAGTTTGACAAGGGCCAACCATGGATGCTACATTGCTACCACATTCGACTTACCCAATAACAGGGTTTGTGGGAACGGCGGGCCTGCGGGCTGAATTTGTGAGGTTACAATTGATTGCCTATTGCAACGCTGAGCGTATCCATGATTCCGCACAATCTCAATTGTCGATGGCCGCCAGATCTGAGGTTTTCCTCGTCAATGGGAAAACCGAATTGCTTTTTCAAGATGGGCATCCGTATAAAGTAAGGCAAGGTGAACGCCAGCAAAGGGTCCGGGATTAGAAGGTTGAATGAAAGGGACCAGCTAGCAGACATAGTCAACCGCGCCGTTGCGGCGCCTTATTGCGCCTGGGATCGTTTTTAGCAAGAGGGCCGAAGCGGCAAGCCCTTCCCGTGGATGGAAAGGTGGCACGCCGCACGCCGCACCACCATCTCTATTCTCTCCTGGGCTGGACCGCTGGGCTGCCTCGTCCGCCCGTTTGCTCAGGAGCTCGCGCTTCTTGAGGGCATGGGCGCTCCCGTTGCCAGGCTGGTTGGTGTGTGTGGTTACTGGTGTGTGCGTGGCCACGTTCGTTATGGAGACAGAGGGGAAGAGGAGATGAAAGGCTATCTTCATCTCTATCTCTGGGCGAAAGGGTGGAACAGTGTACTCCGTAGTTGTGGGGTTATCAACTTATCACCCACAGGCTTTCTTCCGGATGTTGAAGAACTCCGAAATCAAAAGATGGAGGTTTCTGCTCAGCGCCTGCGGCAAGATGCAGAAATTTTGAAAGGGGAAGTAGATCAACACACGATACCCTGTAGTCGCCGACGTGGACTGGGGTGGTATGGTCCATCAACGCCCGCAGGCAGTGCTTACTACGTAGAAGTTCGAGTCTTGGAGATGTATAGATCGATCTTTTATCGACTCTTTTCGTTGACAGACGTTGAGTTGTTGAGACGTTGCTGATGAACCAGCAAGCATCCATATCCTCTCCAAGACCCAACTCTGAGCGGTTTGTGAGGAAGAGAAATACGACGCATGGACAACCAAATAATCCAAGAGCGGGAAAAGGCTTCTCTTCTGGGATGGCCCTGAGAGATTGGCCTGAGCTCATCCCACCCCCTGGCCGAGTCTGCGCCTCTAGCAGGATAACCCCCGGCGGTCCGACTAAGCTTCTTTCAGCCGTACGAAGCAGCCGTCCAATCGCCCCTCGGAGGAGCTGCTGGGGTTCTTAACCGCCAGGCAGACCACAATTTCGCCAACAGAACCAGAGGAGAATCACTAATCATGAGTATTTTCAACATCCGCATCGGATCGGGGGAGAAGGATCATCTTCGCCGAGAGGGAGTCTCGTCAATCTTGTTTAGTCGTTGCGAAAGAGCTTTGCTCATCGACGCTCGGCCCATGGCCCAACCCAGCCGAGAGGAACTTGCTTCCAGAGATATGATAAAAGGGTGACCTCACCTCATTTTAACGTCAGCAAGACCATGTGACGAGCCGTCCTCATTTCTCGTAATCCTGCGGCACAGCAGCAACAGCAGAGGCTATGCCACCACGGTTCGAGAGCCATTGTTCCCATTGTGGTTGGTATCTGCCGTGACCAGCTTGTTCTTTTTTGAAGGTCCAGACGGGCTCATCTTGGAAATTCCCTGAACGTCCCAGGCGAGCTTGAGCGGCACAAGCAGCCATAGATATCGCGGTAACACCTTTATCCCCTCACAACTAAGTAAGTACTTAGAATATCACTTGGTGATGACCATTTTCTCCCAGGGTCATCGAGATTATAACTGTCTGCGTCCGACATTGCAAGTCGCAAGCTGGGTCGATACGGATGCTCCTGCCAGCGTATTTTGAAGCTGGTATCGTGAGATCAGCTAGAATGATCTCAACATCAATTCGCACTCCTAGGGTTTGTTCCTTCATCGCCGGACCCATGAGCATATCTCAATTAAGCTCTTGGTCCTGCACCTCTACATTGGGCCCCTGTCAGGCACAGTCTTCCCAATGGCTGGAAGAATATCCTCCTCCGCACAGAAGTCCCTTTCGCTTCGCGACCCCCGTTGGTTTAAGGCAGACTTCACTGAAGTCACAACCAACTCTTTTGCCAAGCTTCATCGAAAAGTCATTTAAAAGGGGGCCGCTTCGTCGCTCTGAGCTTGAGTTACTATGTGAAAGACAACACCTGCAACTTACAAGTACCTCCGCCCGGCTCCCGGAAACATCATTAAACTTCACGCCCTGAGCAATCCTTCTGTTACGATGAAGACGTTGTCGCTCCTTCCCGCCGTCTCGGCGATATTGGCTCTCGTCGACGCGCAAACGACCGCGACATCGACCTCCAGCGTGCAGGCTCCTCGAGTTACATCATCCGCTAGAGCTTTCTTTATCTATGATACCCATCCGACCGGGAGTCTCGAAGCATCTGTCGTTGCGTACGAGCGCGAGACGGCAACATACCAAGTTGTGTGCCCAACGGCCGATGCAGCCTGCCAAAAGGAGGGTTACTGGCCGGCCAACGTCACCCACATTGAGGGCTCTAGCTGGGTCGGAAGCAATACGGCCACGTCCGGCATCGTGAAATATTGGGACTGCCGGCTCGGCACTGGCGGCCGTCCCGTGATTTCAGATCAGTATGGACGGTGCCACGTATCAACGTCAACCCCCTCGGTCAGGACCGGGACTGTGGATGAGGAGCTCGCCGTCAACACATGCTTCGTGGAGGCGCGCTCTGTCGTTGTGGCCATTACTGCAGGATTGGAGAAGGTCGAGGCAGTCCACCGGATACTCACGGAATCCGAGTACGTTGGGGCTTGGGAAGCTTCGTCTCTAATGTCTCTGATGAGTTCTCGAAGTGCGACCGGAACGTGTTCGCCCTTCACAAGCCCTGCGCCTTACACCGGTTCTCTTGTCACGGGGAGCTCAAGTTCGTCGTTACCTGCGGAGACAGGTGCCGCAACTGGTACGGGAACGGGTGCGGGAACGGGCTCGACGACAGGTGCGGCAAGTGGCACGGCAACAGGCACGGCGGCGACTGGTGCGGCATCGGGTGCGGCGACTAGTGTAGCTTCGAGTATGTTGATGTTGCTTGGAGCGGCGTTTGTGGGGTGTGGTACTCTTTGGTGATCGGCACATCAAGTGATGGGATGAAAGCTACGATGGAGTAAAGTAGCATCCATGTAGCAGATCAAGACATGGCACCTTGGTGTTCAGTCATCATTGCCGCTAATAATATGGTATACCGCCGCGTGCCAAAGGCCAATCTACCCCACGATCCTGTGACAACATCCGAGAAAGGTCGAGACTGTGCGCGCGATGCCGCAGTCGCATGTGAGCTTCGGGCCGGGAGGGATGAAATGTCAGCCGGGCTTCTTGACAGCTTTCTGTCGTCGGAAACGCGCCGCGCGAGACAGACAAGACAGTGGCATGACAAGGCAAGGCTGCGTTTGTTACCCCGCCTGTTCGAACTTTGGATACGAATGCTTCGGGACGTCCTCCTCTGGACTGTTGCCGGGCGCAGGGATTAAGCTTTCTAGTTCCCTCTGGCCAGTTTCAAGACGGCTTGAAACCCGGTGCCGTCAGTAAAGTTGTGCTGAACACGTATGCCTCCATCGCGAATCTCAAATCATGTTGCGGCTGTTGATTGGCCGCCGGTAGTTTGGGTTCGAATGCGAGTGCTTCTTGCAGCTTGTCTGTGGGCAAAGGTTGAAAGTTGGTGTCAAAAGTTATCAAGTAATTATCCTGTCTGTTTTGAGATGGATAGCAAAGCTAAGATTGATGGCTTTGTCGATGCTGGTTATAGAGTCTCGGTTTCGTAAACGACGTATAGGAGTTGTCGTCTCAACAACTTGAGTTGGATGCCAAGGAAGGAACACAACTAATAGGACTAATAGTGCGCCCTACCTGTAGATAATCCAACTCAAACCTCGGTTGCAACTGACAAAAGCAATCAAGGTTCAGCTCGGAATTGAGGCAAGCCGCAAGTCGCAAGAACGGAACGCAGAGTGAGGTAGCATGCCGAGTGGGCCTTAATTGCTTACCTAAAGCCAGCAATTGCCTGCGACTGGAGGGGGGATTCAGGGTCGGGAAACAGCTCCGGGGGTGCTAGTTTCATGCATGTCATAGCTTTCCGTAGGTATTGCTGTGAAGATCTTCCATTGTCTGTCTCTATCCGTACGGAGAATATATAAGGCAAGGTACCGGGTCTCGAGGATGGGTTGCTGGCATATACTTTGGTTTACTATCGATCGAGTTGAGATGGATTCGAACCGAGGCGGATGGTCACGAAAATAGTGACATCTGATGCACTCGAAAGCGAGGCACTAGCAGTCTGCAGTGTCCAGAAGAAGGCCTGTTCCCGTGTTCCATGGACCATGGCACTCAAGGCCGTGGCTAAGCCCCCATGATCTCCATCGGAGCACAGACAGCCCCAGAATCTTGAGCCTCCAGTGAGGGAACGGAGGCAAGGAAGGATCTTCGAAGAATCAGACACTTTGCTGTGTAAGGTGCATGGGAAAAGCCACACACAACAGCCAACCTGCGATCCCAGAACGTACATACTTACGTACCTACCTACCTAGTAATAAGGTAGGTACGGATAGTGGAAGAGCTCTCTCTCTCTCTCCCGGCCACACGTCCCGGATGGTGGCGCCTGCCAGATCCTGGGTGGCCATTTCTTATTGGCATATTTTCTTTCCCGTCCCTTCCCTCCAGCAGCGCAGCTCCCCAGTCCAGTCACCTTCAGCTTCCCTTTCTCACTTCTCGACATTCCTCTGCCTCACGCCTTGCTGTCTCTTCGCCTGGCCTGATCTTGCTCTTCTTTTCTTGCTTTTCCCGCCCCGATTTGCACTTTATCCATTGACTTGTGGCCACTCACACTTCGCCTTTCCATTTTCACCTTCCAACAGGCTACGCCGCTTTCGACCTCCCCAGTCTTTGTTTGCCCCCCCAAGGAGCAATATTTCGTTGGGCGTCAGGTGCGCCGCAGCCCAGCGTGCGATGCGACAAGCTATGTTTCCTCGACTACAGCTCGAATAATGCATTGCGTACCGTTCAACTCACCGTCGAACCGGCAATTCACAACACCTGACCCCTATCTGTCTTTCTGCCAGCTTCTCCCATCTCCAACTTTGGCTCAACCCCGTCTCGGGTCTTGTACTCCCTGACGCGCCTCTCCTCTCGATAGGACGTACGACACCCATCACCCGCTACGCCTCTTCCACCTCTCTGGCGGGTTTGGGCTGTCTAATTCGTCCAACCTGCTCACCTCAGCCAACAACACATCTCTCGCCCTCGACGCCGCTGAATGACGACAAACCCGGGCAAGCGACGACACTCGATCTCGACTTTGGCAAATAGAAGCTCTCATCCGACCCCTAGCTCGGAGCTCTCCACCGATCTGCGCTCGTTATCGTTCCCGTCTCCCCCTGAGCTACCTGCTTAGGCCCCGCCACATACCGCTTCGTCCTATCTTCCACAACCCCTCCCCGCCCATCCCAAGCTTTATCGCGACTACCCACAATGCCTACCTACCTCTGCCACGGATTTCGTTGGGACCGTCGAAGCATCCGCGTCTTTGTCGTCGTCCAGAACATCGACGATGCTGCCCCCGAATGGATCATTGCGCCAAACTCGTCTCCTGCCATCCTCGAGTCATTCTACTCTCTCTTCGACTTCCTTCCCGAGCCCATACCCGACGAAACCGAGGCCCAACGTGACAAGAAGAAGCGCAACAAGTCCAAAGCATCCAAAGCCGCCGCACTGCGCAACGAATACGATGTCCCAGCCTCGACCGTGCCGCCAGAGGAGGATGACGTCCTGCAGAACGACTGGAGTGCTGTCAAGCTGCTCGAGGAGTATGACCCGACTGATCTAAGCTATGTCAGCCGTCCCTACGCATATGTTGCCGACCACGTAGTACGCATTGATCTGAGCAACTCAATAACGGAGGAGATCATGCGGTACGAAGAACGACTGAGCGAGACCAAGGCGATGGCAAGCGCCCCTAGCGATGAATTCTACAAGGCGAAGAAGAGTTCGTCAGGGAAGAAGGCTGGCTGGTTCGAAAAGCTGAGAGATCAGCTTCAACGAGGAGAGGATATTCGCTGGTACATTGTGGTATGCGGCGACGAGGTGCGCGATTTCCCTGAAGACATGGGTGCGACAAGGGCAGAAGAGGAGGAGTTGGATAGGGAGGCTGAAAACGCGACACCCCGGCCCCGCGACCGCAGTGCAGGTCCTTCAACATCGAGAGGAGGGGCATCACCCCGTGAGTACGTGTCGAGCGTACCAGCGAGTCAGTTCGCAGCAGCCATGTCGCCGCAACAGCTCTCACCAAAGGAGGCGGGTCTGCCCTACGGCACACTTCCCCAGCATCCCAACATGGTTGGCAATTGGACGGAAAAGGAGACGCCAACACTACAAAGCAAACCTTCAATGGACTTTAGGCCAAAGACACCCAAGGGCGGCGGCTTCAGAAGATTATTCGGAAAGAAGGGCGATGATCCATAGAGAGGCGGCCTCGGAAGACTGTTCGGGAAGAAGGGCCATGATCTATGACATTTATTAGAAGCTCAATGGTGAGCGTTCTTGAGGCAGCTCTCCACGACCTGAGCCTGTATTTGTACCACTGTACCGTGTGCTGTCTTAGGTACGACACGCCACGGCATCCTCCGTTTTAAGCGAACCATCCGCACGCCTACGCCGCATTTTAGTAGACACGGTTTCAAAGCGAAGGCGTTTACTTGTATAATTGACTACTTCATTGAAAACAGACAAGGAGAGGAAGAAGAGAGAGAAAGGGAGATTGTTAAAGTCTTCATCTTTTATCCCTGTTTGCTCCAATATCTTGCCGCACATCGTCCCGACACCCGCAACCCGCAATCCGCTAAACCCAGCCGCAATGACACCTTGGAGGATCCGCAGCTTTCCCTTTCACTAACAGCTGGAGTAGAGCAGGGGTTAGCTTGCCAAGGTACGTCACTGGTCGTGGGACCTCTCTCGATCATCCTTCCACCGTTCCACGTATTTCAGTAGCAACGCGCCCAGCTCGCTCTTTCAAGACATCAATCTTAACCTAGCTCCATCAGCAACACCCACCTTCAATGCGGCGGAACGAAGATCTGCATTCATCGCGGACTACGGCCTGCAAGCCAAACATCTGCACAGCATCCAATTCCATGACTTAAATTGCTCCTGCCTGCAGAACAGTCCTCAGGTGACCGTGTGTCCTCGACTCTGACGGGACGCATGACGTTCCCCTCCCTGTGGTAATGGCCGAATCCTCGAGGCTTCAGACACCTAGCCGTTCAATTCGCTCTGGCGAAGCGTCACCGTCATTTGCGCAGACCACGGCCGAGTTCAGTCTCGACAGCGACCTCGATTTCGAACCTGACGACGACGATGATGATGTCGAGGACTTGCATTTGCATGAGGCACAGCTTGGCGGTGGCCAGGCCTACGAGCTGAAGAGCCTAAGTGCATCACCTGCGAAGGATACTGACGACGGATGGGGTGATGAAGTGCCGTCGCTGTGGAGAAGAGCTAGCACCAGCACCGTCGCGAGCTTCCAGCTTTACACCCCTGACGAGGAGAGGTCCGTTGTTCGCAAGCACGACCGAAAGCTGGTAGTTTTTGTAGCACTGCTATTTATGCTCAGTTTCTTGGATCGATCTAGTATGGCATACCTTGAGCCGCGGCCATGTGATCTTGCAACCTACTGACAGCCCCTCCTCTCCAGATATTGGCAATGCGCGCATAGCTGGTATGGACGAGGATCTGCAGACGAATCCCCCGTGGGACGGTTGGTATGAGTGGACATTGACGGCCTTCTATATCTCGTACATCTTCTTTGAGTGGATGTCGCTGTTATGGAAGCTCATCCCTGCCCACATATACGTCTCCATGATTGTCCTCTCATGGGGACTGACTGCCTCGCTGCAGTCCGTCTCCGTCTCGTACCCTACGCTCATTTTCCTTCGGGTTTTGCTGGGTATCGGAGAGGCCGGCTTCACAGGTATACCGTTCTACCTATCCTTCTTCTTCAAACGAGAGGAACTAGCATTTCGTACCGCTATATTCATCTCTGGTCAGTATCTTGTCACTCCAGACGACCGTTCCAACCGACTGATTATGGGCAGCCGCGCCGTTGGCAACAACATTCGCATCGTCCTTGGCTTGGCTCATCACCAACTATGCAGAGGCTGGACCCATAGCCCCTTGGCGTCTCTTGTTCCTCGTCGAGGGCTTCCCATCCGTTCTCGCCGCCGTAGCCGCGTGGCACATCATTCCCGATAGCCCGGATACGGCGCGTTATCTCACTGCGCGGGAGCAAAAGGTGGCTCGCCTTCGACTTCGACGCGAGAAGCCGCGCCAGAAGAAACATGGGGGAAAGGGCCATAGCAATCTAAACCTTGGTGAAGTGTTTGCTGTCTTGTGCGATCCCATGGCGTTGCTGACCGCGGCCATGTTCTTTCTTACCAACATGGCGTACTCCTCCCTACCCGTATTCCTACCCAAGATCCTAACCGAGATGGGCCACTCTCGCCTCGCATCGCAAGGCCTTAGTGCTCCTCCATACTTCCTGGCCTTTCTTGCCGTACTTTTCACGGAGCATCTATCGGATCGGGCGCAAACCCGGTCCATTCCCATCATACTGCATGCCCTCGCATCGGCCGGCGGATACGCCGCGCTCGCCCTAGCAAAGCCCATCGGTCTCTCGCCATTGCTGCGGTATCTCGCAGTGTACCCAGCGGCCATTGGCTTCTTCAACGTCGTAACGCTCACCGTGGCATGGAGCATCAATAACCAAGCGTCCGAGAGTAGGCAGGGCGGGGGGTTCGCCCTGATGCAGATTATTGGGCAATGCGGACCGCTTGTGGGGACGAGGTTATACCCGGATCGAGACGCACCTTTCTATGCGCCTGGGATGCAGACCTGCGCGGGTGCGATGCTCGCCGTGGCTGTCTTGGCGCTGTCTCTGAGGTTCTACCTCTCCTACTTGAACCGCAAGACAGACGTCGCTTGCGCCGTCGGTAGCGAAGCCGAAGAAGAGGAGGGCTTGGTGGGATCTGGGGGCCGTAAGAGGACGGCCAGCGAGGAGTTTCGATACATGCTGTAAAGACGAGAGGACAATATTGTAGTAAAGTGTCTATATCCACAAGCCATGCGTGTCAGTGGATAGTTGTGAATGTAAGCAGGTAAGCACCTTAGTTGCAGATCAAGGCATGGGATGAACCTGTCACCGCCGAACCTCCAGAAGAAACCTACAAAATTCCTTGATTGAACTCTTGTGGTGAGAACCGCCAATAGAGAACTGTCGAGTCTATTGTTGCTCGTCCCATGTTTCTTGTAGTTCAAGGTAGCAGCCACCCTGACAGCCAATAAGGCGACCCGCAACTAGGTACCTTACCTTACGTGGATGTGGTGACATGCCGCGTGCCAACGCACGGGCCCGATCTGATAAAAAAAGACCTCGGCTCTTTTCCAACTCAATTGAAGCTCGCAACCTGGAACTCAAAGAACACCCACAGCTCATCACCAACCGGGTCTCCATCAAAATCATTGGACTCCGAAGTCGCTCATTTCAATAGTACATGTCGTCAAGATTGGGTCGCTTGCCTACGCGTAACATTCGACAATATCGAAAGATTTTGAAAAGGCATCGAACTTTAAGCTCGTAAGGATAGGGGACAGCAGACCGCAACAATGAAGTCGGCAAACCCAGACGTCCAGCATTTCCTGTCCATCCCCTGGTGCGCGGCGCACCTCAACGAACCAGACACGGTCCGCGACACAGCGCCCTCGCGGTTCCCCAAACAAAACACTGAGGACCAGCTTTTTTCAACGACCCTCAACACGACGGATACGATTGCCGCGTACCTGACCTTTTACAAGCGGCCGTCGTCGTCGTCGTCAGCATCCTCAAGTACCTTGACCTCAGACAGACCAAAGGACGACGACGCCGGCCCCACCATCATCCGCCAGCTCAAAGCCCTCCTCACGCTCCGCAGCGGGATAAACGGGTACCCGGACGTCTCGCACGGCGGCATCGTCGCCACGATTCTGGATGAGACGATTGGGCTCGTGTTTCCTGTCAACAAGAGCAACGGGTTGATTCCCGACGCGGCGTACATGACGGCGTATTTGAACGTTACGTATGTGAAGCCCGTGAGGACGCCGCAGACGGTGCTGTGTGTTGTTGAGGTGACGAAAGTTGTCGGAAGGAAGTGGTGGATTGATGCGAGGATCGAGGATGAGGGGGGCGCGGTGCTGGCGAGGGCGGAGAGTTTGTATGTGAGGTTGGTTGAGAAGCTTTGAGAGTGGGCATAGAGGTGAGAGCGTAGATGTCTGAAGTTTGCTATGGGAGGGTTTGATTGGGTTTCGGCTCAATTGTTGTGATTAGGATGGAAGGCGGCGTACATGCTATCTTGATAGAGATGTGCAGCGATTACACATACCACGAGTGCATAGAATCTTTGCTCCGAACGAGTAGCAGAGCTTGCTAGATTAGAAGTTCAAAAAAACTCTTCACACGATTGAATACTTATTTGTTTTGTGGAAAAGAGGCAGGCTACGTACTTTGACAGACAAGGAGGGAGAATCACGTCAAGGGGTTGTCCGATTTTGGCTACTTACCCGAAGTACAATATTGCCAGGTGAAGGGTCAGATTCGTATATTGACATGAGTGGTTCCAAGCACTTGTATTCTGCTCTAGCCGTCAATCGGTATGTGGATGGAGTTTCAATGAGTGTGATTGATCCGACTCTGCTATGGAACCATATCGATGCGTGCTACTGCGAGGTGAAAGTCCAAGGCTCACGAATATGTGGCTAAGTCTAGTAGTATTCATGGGGATGGAATACTGTCGTAGAGGCCGCAGGTTAGCGTCTGTATCGAGGGATTGCGAGGTATCCCATATATGCCCCCTTAATCTCATTCCTGCCACCAGCCAGTAGGCGCCCGTCTAGGTCGACGGGCCAGGTCAAACTGGCTGGGGGGTGGAGTGGTATAAGGTCAACTTTCAAATCGCCAACCAGCCTACTCGACGACAGGCTTAGCGCATGCGAGTATCACGAGTTCGAGTCCCGGAATGAGCATCAAGAGATGTAGCCACACCGGCGGTGAACTGAGCTGCGACCACATCCTTTAGTTCTCTTTGAAACGTCTACTTATGATCTGAATCCGGATTTAGAGAAACTTCCTCATCATATTTATTATCAAGCTTACATATCTCGTGTTGCAGAGAAAATAGTGCTTTCTCTCTTTGATAAAGAATAATTTCGGATAGGAAATCGTTTAATGCTCCGAATGCGAGTGTTAACTCCGCAACGAGGTGCCAGATGACGGTTCCTCGAAGAGATCGTCCGCTCTGAGAGATGAGGCTCATAAGGGGTCCTTAACGCTGCTAAAAGCTTGAAGGTAAGTCATCGCACGTGTAGAATTAGCTCTCGAGAATCTGTCATAGGCTTTCTTCTCGCAGGCGGTTTTGTTCATGCTTGCTTGCCGTTAGGTAGATCCCGGAATGTGAAGTCCGATAGCCAGGAGCCGGGGAGGGCCCACAGTCCACAACGTCCAACGCGGATCGCACTGGCCAGCGGAAAAAACGCGCTAAGCTACTTTCGTCTCACTTTCTCGAACCTCTCATCGCAGGATCCACCTAAAATTTCATCCTTGCTCAATCGCTTCATCGACTTCATCAACCTTTCTCACTCTCATACAGAGATCTTACACATACATCGTCTGCAAAGCGAATCGCACCCGCCCGATCCAGGCACATTCAAAGCGTCTAGTCCATACGAAACTGCATTTATCCAGGGTGGGACACCGCGCCTCGCTCGTTTCCGACAGCTTGACCGATCCTCGCCCCATCCCAGTCTCTCTCTCACTCACCATCACCACCATCCCAAACCATGGCTCCTAAACGCGCCGCCGAGGGCACATCCTCCTCAAAAGACCACCAAGTCAAGAAGCGCAAGGGCTTCGGACCAAACACTCTCCCCGAGGGTCCATGGCGTAGGAAGGGTAATGAGCTCACACGTCCCTGAACCTCTCAAATGATCATCATTCACTAACCTCCACCCTCACAGTCGAAAAGAAGAAAATCGAGCTCATCCACAAGGCCAAGATCAAAAAGGCCTACGCAAAGATAAAGGAGCGAGAACTCGCTTCTCGGGAGCCCTCCTCCTCCTCCTCAAATGCGCAGCAGCCCGCCGCCGCGCTGGCAAAGGACATCTCAAGCGAAGATGAGCTCGACTCCCTCCAGGACCCCTCCAGCAAGACGGGATCTCCCGCACCAACTTCAGCACCAGCAGCGGCAACCGCATCGTCATCAGCAGTAGAGACAAGCACATCCTCATTCTCATCAACACCAACACCGCCAACAACAGCAACAGCAACAGCAACAACCACGCCTCACCCCTCAAAAGAAGAAGTCCACCCCTCCCGCGCAGAAATGCTCGAAAATGACGGCGAAACCCCCAACCCAAACACAATCGCCGTCAAACGCAAGCACGCGGCGGAAGAATCAGCCGATGCCGCCGCGAACGAGGACACCGCCGGCGGCGACCGCTACGAACCCCGCCAGCAGCGCAGACCCCGCAAACCAGGCTACTACGAGAAGCAGCTCGCCCACGCCGAGAAGAAAAAAGCCGAGGCCGAGGCCCGCCGCGCCGAGATCCAGCGCCGCCGCGAGGAGCGCGAGCGCAAGACGGCCGACCGCGAGCGGTACCGCCGGGCCATGGCGAAGGCGCGCAAGGGGTCCGAGAACGGCGGGCAGCGCAGGCTGGGCAGGGAGAGCGCGCTGCTGCTGGAGAAGGTGAGGCGCATGGTTGGGGACTCAAAGTAAAGGTGCAAAAACCGAGAAAAAGAAGGATGGGAAGAAGGAGCGGGTCAGACCTGATAAGTAGTCTGGCACGCCCTTATACAGAGCTTGATACCACATTGTATATATCATTATCACATTGTTAGGGCACCGCGGTTTATAAAAGTTTCGGCTTGGCTTTGTTCAGATACAAAGGATGGGCTGGGCCATCCATGAGATATTTGCAGCGTCACTAAACTTGGAATTCCATCTCGCCCGCAATGACTCCATGCGCAAGTACCATGCTCTTCAGCGTCGTGCTCAGTCGTCATCCTGTCACGTATGACTCGTCCTACTTCTAACCAACTGCAGAAACCTCGCCACAAGATTGAACTGAACCGCCCTCGACACCTCATGGTTGGACGAGGTGAGATCGCGCTCTCGCAACGACAGTGAAAACGTCCCCTCAGCCCTGAATCCTAAACCTGCCTTCGAGAACCAAAGAAAACTCCATTCGTGCCCCGAAGCAAGAAGTGTGGATATCATTAAATTTCCCTGGCGTGGAGAAATACTCCCGTATTGCTGCGGTCATGACGGCGTTCGAACAGTTCGAATCCAAATGTGAGGTAGTAATAAAAGCCGTCAGGCGTGTGGAAAGGTTTCTCCGGGCCAGATTCGTTGAATAAAAGGGGGTCGAGGGCGTCAAGTCGTGGGTGCGTTGATATGTACATGAATTTCCAACATCATTTTTGTCCATCCAAGCCAATCTTTCAGTCGGTAAAGATGGTGTGGCTATTCTCGACAACGAATTGCACAGCCAGGTTCTTGGCGTGCATGTCTGTCATCTCACGTTCCAGGCTCGTGTCCCGCATGATAGTGGGCGCAAACACGACCGCCAAGTTCTTGGGAGACATCTGTCATATCAATTAGCTTAATTGCAACCTTACGCCACTGAAATGAAAGCTTACCAAGTTCTCAGGCTCCCGTTGAGCAACCCGCGCAAGATGAAACATCAAGAACTCAAGACAGTCGCGGTGTCGCTGTGGCATCGTGCTGAAAACCTTACGAAGATGGTCACAGCGTTCAGTCTGGTCTGTGATGGCTACCAGGCAATGTCAGCTTAGAATTCGGGCGGGAATGTATGTATATCAACTTACCATTCGACTCCAGGACTCTGTCGTACACCTCGTACGTTAACAACGGCATTGGCAGCTTCCTGAAGTATTGCTTCAACACGCTCGTCACCGCGGTGATGTCTAGGCCAGGGTCTGAGATGTCGTAGTCCTCGCTCTTGTCGAATCCTTCTTGAATGACCTTCACCAGGGAGTTGCCGCCCGTCTTTCTGTAGATGCCTTCAATATCCATACCGCGAAGCTCAACCTCTTCGATACATCGTGTTACTACGCTTGGGATGGTGCGCCTTTCGTAGTCAGCTCTTTCAGTTAGGTCTGAGCCGAACAAGGTGGTGGGCGCCTCTGCGATCGTGGGCGTCGACACGTTGGTCGTGGACATGGACTTCTGGTTATTCTTGTTCTTGAAGAAGCCAAAACCTTGTGCTTGCTGCGCATTCTTCTGCTGCGAGGCAGCTCCAGGAGCCTGGGTACTGGGTGCTTCTACTTGAGAAACAGTCATATTGTACGGCAGGCCGATGCTGTCTCCCGTCAGGCCCTGATGAGGACCGCGTTCGCGCTCCTGCTGGAAAGCCACGACGGCACGGTTGACACCCTTGGCCACGCTTCCTGCGAGGCCCTTGGATCCCTTCTTCCAGTTGAACTTCTTCACCTGGCCCTTCCTAATATCAACCACTGTCGGTCGAGCTTCAACAACTGGCTCATCCGTCTCATGAACGAGAGTCGTGGTCATGCTCGCCGAGTCGGTGAGGTTCAGATTGGATGATGAGAAGACCTTGCTCTGGCTGTAAATGCCAAGGCCGTTGGGAGACTTGAGTTCGCCTCCAATTTGAGACTTGAACCGTTCTTGGATCTGGTGGGTCATTTCGTTGTTCATGTCCGCAAGCTGGGCGTTCTTGGAAGAAAGCTGCTCAAACTCCAGCAGGGCGCGGTCCCTGTCGGCCATTGCCTGGTTCTTCTCGTCGACTAGCTCGTCGCGTTCCTCGTGTAGCTGCTCGATAGCTGCGCTCATGGCCTGCTTGACCTTGTCAAGCTTCTGCACAAACTCCTTGATTGCAGAATCTTCCAGGTCGCGGGGATCGACAGGTGTCTTGGTCTCCTTTGCGCGTTCGACGTATCCGGCGAGAACTTCCAGCTGACGAATCATAATCTCAGTCTGAGTATCCAACACCGAAACTGTTTTGCGCTTTTCAATGAGCGTCTTGTTAAGACGCTTCAAGTCCTTCTCCGTAGTGAACTGTCTCTCCAACTCGGCAACACGATTCTCTGAGTTGCGCAATTGCCTCTTGAGGAAAGCCGGATCGTCGCTCGAGTGCAGGGAAATAGGGCTGCTGATCTCATGTCCGTTGGGATCCTCGGCGATCGGGGTCTTGGGCCAGCGAGGAGAAGCGGTACCGCGGGTGGTCTCACTGATGCTCCTCGTGTGACCTGTGACTCTATGAGGATGTTGAGTCTGAGAATGACCACCCTCGGTACTGTTGGTACGTCCGTGACGGACGGCATTTGATACACGACGAAGGATGGACGACGAATCTGCGTCGGTGCCAAGTATCCTCGCCATGTCCTCGTCCATACTGAAATCGCCACCTGCACTCCATCTAGGCAGCTTAGGTGATACCTTTCCTTCCTCGTTGACGTTCGCCTGATCCTTTGCGGGAGGATTGGGAGAGTTGGCAGGTTTGCCGGGCGGTTGAGGGGGTGCTCGAGGCTGCATGTAAGTATCGCTGAGCTTGTGCTCAGTCATATTCGGTCGCCCGGCTGCGAGACCTGATGAGGTTGTCTCATCATGTGTGTTGGATCGACCTAGAGGTTTGCCGTTGGCTGTGGGAGAGTAAAAAGAAGATTAGGTCGGTGCGCCTTGCATGATGGTAAAACACGGGTGCGAAATTGACTTACAGCTACGCGAGGGAAGCTCTTTACGAGCAATGGATTTGCCAGCAGTTGTGTCTGTTCGCGAGGAAGAGATGGAGTCCATCGAAGGACGCACCTCGCCCTCATCGCGCTGTCTCGAATCTTGAGACGATCGGGCCATGCGTGGAGGTGAATCGGACGAAGGCAAGTTAGGAAACGGCTCCTTGTCTTTGCGCAGAACACCTTCGCTGCTCTTGGCGCTGCCGCTCTCTGGGGTCAAGGCGGCCGAGTGAGAGGCACTTCTCGGGCTAATGAGCTTCTTGCTCTTGGGCGCATCTTGCAACTTAAACTCATCAATCGATGGCGAGAGCTTGCCGGTTGTAACCTTGTGCGATTTCTCATCATTGATGACCGATGATCGCCCGTCATGCCGAGATGACTTTGAAGTCTTGCGCAGCGGCAACTTAATGGGCCCGGACTCATAATCAGACGACGGCTGTCGACCCTTCTCCTGAAAAGCAATATGGGGTGTTGAGGACTGGGATTCGCCCTTTTGATCAGTGCTGGCTCGGGGCACGGTGAAGTAGTCCTTATCCTTCTTGGATGCGCTGGACACGTTCTCCGATGTCGATCGGGGGGTAGCATTCGATGCCGGGTTGTTATCCAGCGCCACCGGAATGAAGAAACCGTCGTCACCGCCGTTAGTATCGGCGTTGTTATTAGGAGCATACATGGTCGAGTTGCGGTTGTTGCGGTAGTTTGCAGCAGGAAGACCCAAGCCGCTTTCCCTGGCGGGCTCGGAGACACGCTCAGGAGAACGCGAAGGCCGAGTGCTATTTTTTGACGAAGAATCATTTCTGCCGTATGCCGGTCGCGGTCTTGGGGACAGCTCGGTCGGAGTCTCCTTGTCTGAATCGGGGTCGACTTTGGTATCGTGGAAGGCATTCGGAGGAATGGCATTGGGTGGCAAGGCGGGAAGTGACTTGTCGGTAATCATGGGGGAGCCGTCCTTCTCTTTCGACTTGGCCTGGGCTGCTGCTTTTGATTTTTTCCTCCGTCTTGCCATGAGCGACTCATGACAGCTCATACAGAAAA
The DNA here is from genome assembly GCF_030869305.1 of Colletotrichum tamarilloi. Lineage (NCBI taxonomy): Eukaryota > Fungi > Ascomycota > Sordariomycetes > Glomerellales > Glomerellaceae > Colletotrichum > Colletotrichum tamarilloi. Next base: position 1,150,909 of record NW_026849389.1, read on the forward strand.
TACCTTGCGAAGTTCGAGCATATCGCAGGTTCTCGATCTTCCGCTTGCAGTTGCGACACCTAAAGCACGTTGCGCAGAAGGCCTGATCCCCGGTGAGGATGGCGAGGTCCTCGATCTTGTTGTTGCAGGCACTGCAGCTATATGTACAGTTGTTGCAGATGAGCGAGCCGTCGCCGAGGAGTAGCAGGTTCGCATCGGAATCGAGAAGGGTGCCGCAAGTATTGCAGCGGAAGCAGTTGAGATGCCATCGGTTTCCAGCTGAAGGAGGAGGAGACTGGTTAGCCTGGTTGAACTTGGAGACTGCGGACGACGCCATGGCCACGGAGGACATCATGGCCACAGGGTGAAGCCAGATGATGATGCTGCTCAGAGCATATTACAGAAACAGAGAATAGGGCAAGAGAGAGTTGAGAAGAGAAGCAATTGTAGGGAACATACCAAGTTCGAACGCTTTGCCCTCTTCTAGGATCTAATCGGGTAGGGTACCGCCATCAGTACGTGCTTGCAGAATAGTCAGAAGTAACGGGGGTGGGCCATCGTACCTCGCCGCAACCTTTGCAAGGGAAGACGTCGTCATTGTCCATGGGACTCTCCAAATAATCCTCCACGACAGCAGTCATGACGGGCAGAATGTCCTTTTTTCGTAGGACGTCGTCACGACAATTATCTGGCGAGCAGGAAGACGACTTTGTCGCCGGTCATGAAAGCAAGTCGAAAGCAAAACGATCGATAGGCGAAGGGTCGTCTGTGAAAAGCTGTATCATGGACGACGAGAGATGAGGATCGGTCGGCAGGCTGTGCGGTTCGTGCCAGAAGCCCGACAGGAAGGGCGTGTACGACGGGCAAGAGAGCTTGTAGTGAATGGCGCTTCGAAAGGGGGTGTGTGCTCAGAAGCGCGATAGCAGCGAAAGCAGAACGGCGGTGCGGGAAGTGAATGTCGAGGTGGTGAGAGTAGCGAGGGGCGTGGGCGGCGTCGTGGTGGTGGTAGCGCTCGTTTGATTTCGTCTGGAGGGTTTTGGATGTAGTTCGCCAGCGAGAAGGTGAGAGGTTGTACTCGAGGGCTCGGGGCCTCTGGGGGGAGGCGTAAAAAAAAGGAAAAGGCAAAAACCCAAAAAGAAGCGACGCGGCGCCGGTGATGAAAATCAGGGTTAGGTGAGGTGAAGCAAGGTAATGAGGTTAAGTGGCAGAGGCCGTGATCTCGCGGTGGCAGTGGAAGCGAGAGCAAAGCTGGGCGCGGGCTTGTCGAATTGGGAATTGTGGTGACAAACTAGGCCCTCGAATGGTCGGTTGGATGAAGAGGTGCGACGACGACGTGGAGGACGAGCGAGACGATGGCAAGCCCTGGGCTTGGTCCGTGGTACCGGGCTAACAGCAACGGGATGATGAGGACCGAAGCTGGCGTACCTGGGAACCTACGCAGTCAGGTAGCAAAGGGTGGGTTGACGGGTTCAGGGGGTTGTCCAGGCCCTTAGAAAGGTACAAGAGAGTTTGATGGGGGAGGAGAGCTGAAAGGCCTCTATCGCGTAATGAAGGAAGGTGCTTGTAACGCGCGGACCTTGCCTTAAGGCAGTGACGGGTCGTGTACGGAGTACAGAGTAAAGGCAATGTGGAAGGTAAGGTAGATTGCTAGCGTGTACGAGAAAAGCGAGGGGTGGAACTTGGAAGATTGTCCAAGTACCTTTATCCGTTCCTAAGGGAAGGAAAGCACCAAATAGTACTCCGTACTCTAGGTAAATGACAGTAGGTGTGTATACCGACATACACGCTACAATCAAATGAGGGAGAGAACGCGAGAGAGGAAAGGAAAAATGTCCCTTCCTCGACACACACATACACACACACACACACACACATTCACGAAGACAGAGAGCGAGGGGGGGAGGGGAAGCGCGAGGAAATGATCACTGGTGGATGGCGGTGGCGCTCGTCGTGGAATTTGGGGGGAAACTCGGGGGGGGGGGGGGGGGGGGGGGAGGGGAGGGGAGGGGGGGAGGGGGGGGGGGGGGGGGTGGGGGGGAGGGGGGGGGGGAAGGGGGGGGGGCGGGGGGGGGCGGGGGGTGGGGGGGGGGGGGGGGGGGGGGGGGGGGGGGGGACTCTGGATGGAACGGGAGACTGATAGCTTGAGGTGGAGGTGGAATCGGGGACTGGAACTGGATGAGAAACGGGGCTGGACGGACGGGAGGTGGAACAGGATGATGGGACACTCACACACAAACGTTGGCAGATGTGATGGATGGTGCGGTGCTGTGGTACGGAGGGGGTGATGAAGTTGGGAACAGGGCGGGAGTGATCGGTACCTTGGAGCCAGGTACTTCCTGGTTCCCATCTCCTTCCATAATCCATCCACAGGTACCTACCTACCGCAGCAGGTAGCTTACCCCCTTCCCGGGCAGGCAGGGCAAGCAGCGGGGTGGGTGTCGAGAGTCCAACACTTTTTTTTTTTGGTCCTTACGGCAAAACATGGTTATTTTCGCTCGCCAAACTGATAGCATCATTCAGTTTAATGAAGACGCTTCTCATGAGATCGAGGTGAAATGAGAGATCCAGTCTCTGATTCTATGCCAAATCACGCAGATGGCTTTCTACATCAACCTATGTACCATAGAGTATAATGTATGTATCATCTGATGCAGGCATCTCAGGGCAGACAATGTCCCACGTGCCTGAGCTAGGCAGGACTCGCCAGGAGGCGTCTTTTCGCAGTGTTTGGGCTTGCAGTGTGTCCGTTTTACACAGAGTCACAACACTTTGTAGCATGAAGAAACGGAAAGGAAAAAAGAAGAAGAAAACAAAAAAGACAGAGACAGAGACAGATAGAAGAGGGATTGATGCTATTTCTTATTTTTATTTTGCTGGTGTCTCTCGGGCACCCAGACTGGAAACCCCCCAATTTGCGACTCTTCACTCTTATTGTCCTACAACTCCAAGAGATGCCGGGACAGAATAAAGAATACATGGCATGACACCTATCCGCGAGCTAAGGTATGTGGGTGCGCATAATCCGTACAGATATACGCACATACGAACACCACACAGCCGTCACAGCCCAACGTGAACGGGACGTGGACATAAGAAAAGAAGATGAGCAAAGGCCCATCCCCTTCTGTGGCACAAACAGTGGAACCCCTCATCACTCAAACCCCCTCCACGAGTCCACAGTCCACTCCATATCATCATGTCTGCTGCTGGGGTCATCTCCCGGCGGCGGAGCGAGGGACTCGAGTCTCATGGGAATAAGACGTGGGGTGTTCCGCCAGGAACCCACGCCTGCTGACTGGCCACTGGCCGCCAGGGGCTTCGGTACCTCCTGGTGCCATTTACCTAGGTATCTTCGTGCCACTTCAGAGTGGTAGAGTACTCGATCCAGGGGATGGGAGAAGTTGATGGTGACAAGTGTACTTATAATATCCAAGTCAACAGACAGCAGTGCAAAAAAGAAAAAAAGAAAAAAAAAATGGGATATGCTGGGCAAGAAACTCGTACGCCAGGCTTCAGCACAAGTGACTCTCGAACTGTACCGCCAACAAGTAATGCCGACCAGCGGTGCTATGTAAGCCCGATGAGCTGCTACACGCACTTGATGGAAGTCACCGTCGCTCGTTCCATGGGACCGATTTCGAGTGCCCGCATCGAAATTACAATTCGTATTGTTGACTACATCGAATTTCCAGACTGATGAGGTGAAAAGGGTGGGCCAGACGATAATAAGCAATGGACTTGGGGCGGTACGGTAGAGTACTTCATACCGACGTCTCTGGTGACTTACACGCTCAGGCCCATTGAATAAGAACCGAAGCACAGGAGGTGACGGTGTTGTGCTAGGCGAAGCATAACAACGACCACCATTGTGCTCTGTACATTGGTGGCCCAGAAGCGGTAACAAGCTAACAACTCAAAGCTCGTCTTTTCCTAGACCACAAGCGATCACCGGGTATATGGAACTATCCAGGCAATGATTGCAAGCCTTGAGTGCAATTGCGAGTAGCCGGTACGGATACTTGATATGTTGGTCGTCTCATGCAAACAAATGACTGCCGTGGCTATCCACCCCATTCGGCAAGCCGTGGGAGACACATAAGAGAGCCACCTTAAATTGAGCCCAGTTAGACGGAAATGAAAGGGTCGTTGCACTTATTACAGCAGACTTGATTGAGGGTTGATTTTCCTCCGTCTTTTACTCTGGGGGCTGTCTAGTGGATATCTCAGATGGCAACCCATGCCTTACTGCGGCTCAGCACCAAGGTAGGACGACAATGTGTTGTTGTTGGTCGTCTTCGCAGTAGAGTAAGCGGCAAGAGTTGAGACGGCGTAGGCTGGGATGGGTCATGGAAAGGGCTTCTCTGCAGTGTACCGCAGAGGAGCTACAGCTCGTGATCCAAGCCCATCATCTCGAGGAGCCTTTATTCCTCTCATTGTCTGCATCTCTCGCGCGTCGCATGCACGTAAAAGGTGCGGTGTGTTGTACCTGAACGGCATCTGACGGGATGTCCCTATGCGCCGTTAGCTGCAGGTCCAGCTGAAGCACGGCCGAGGCTTGGGACACCAGCTAGGCCCAGTCGGTGATCCGTTCGTGTTTCCTAAGCAGCTAAGTTCCTGCGGGTAAGCTCCGAGAGACTGCGAGCGAGCTATGAGCTGGCGACAAGACTCCAAGATTGGGTTTGAGCTTGATAGCAATAATGACTCGAAGCTGACGCGAGGGTTTGAAGTGGGCTTCTCCCCGAACCTAGTTGCCGACCTTTGGGCAGTCAAAAATCCAGTCGAAGGTGCATGAGCAGAAGAGGCAAACCAAACGTGTGGTAGAAGAACAGACAAAGCACGTTGTATCGCGGAGCACGGTGTATCAACCGTATCAAGATATCAGACGGAGAATTGAAGCGGCTTAGATACACGACGGATTGAAACCAAGTCGTTTCCCCTTGCCCGTGACTCGAGCTGTGGCTGTCACATCCACGTCGTATGTCATGTGTGCGTCGTGTGTCGTTCCAGCAAGGCGAGGCAGGTCCTGGTTTGACGTGAACCAGCGGGACGCCAGAAGCTCGAGGTATCTGTAGTTCCTAGGCATAGGAAAGTCGGTACTAAATTTAGCGAGACGTGTTGTTGACTAGGTACCACTCAGCGATCGGGATTTGCCTCTAGCAATGTAATAATATCTGTCAGCTTACACAGCACAGTACTCCGAAGAGAGGCAGAGGAACGAAGGAGCTGGTCGGCTGTTGGTCTGGCCCTTCTGATCAGCGACCAAGCTCCTACCCCCTTACAGCTCGCAGCATGTGGCTCAACAACCCTGCTGTTATGTTAGTGTAGCGCCAGGCTCGGAATCGGAGATCAGCAGAGGATGAGGAGCCGTGTTGGACCGTTGAAGTCGAGGGAAGAAGGTCGATCAATACTTGCAGCAGTGAAGAGGATGTCTGGAATAATCGGATTGGACACAGTGCCAATGTGGCACGCTGTAGGGTTGAGTTGTGGTCAGTGGTCGTCAATCGGGCATCTCACGGAGACTTTGTGATGTTGGGGTACGATGCTACGGATAGTGCCATGCCAAGTATTAGATGCGCCGGAGCTTTGTGAGAGGAAATCAATCTTCAGGAAAGGAGGCCAGTTCGGGGTAGGATCAAGTCTGTAGGGACCGATCCAGTGGCAGACTGTCATGGCAGGCCCTGGGATTGCAATTGATGTTGGGAGTGAACGTGTGAGAACTGGTCAGCAGTAAGGTACGCCAACGACATTGAACCAGAAGATGCCTTCAGAGTAGGTAGGTAGGTACTATGTAAGATAGGTAGGCAGGTACTTTCTGAGATACGTATGCTGGTCGTCGGGGTCGGGGAGGGGTAAACCCTTGATTCTGGGTACGTATCTCATCTAAATGAGAAGTCGAGACGGGTGAACGACTGGACGTGGAAGGCGTAAGTGGAGATTCGGTGCTACTGTTTCAACTAAACGCCTCTCCGCTGCAAACGCCACCAGGTCGATCCGGATCCTTCTCCTCTCTTCAGTCTCTCAGTCTTTCTACACAAAAAAAGAGGGACGGTTTGAAGCCATCCGCACTCTGCCGCTACTCATCCACAATCCATGCAGTCGATCCTTCGGGCACCAAGACTACATACCCTTTTCTTCTCCATTTGCAATTTGCGAACACAACGGCGCGGCAAAAGGCCGCACAATTGCCGTCAACATGGTCTCATCACATCCATTAGCAATCACGAAGTACTTGAATGCCTCAGCATCTCAAATGAGCCGTGGATTCGTCCATTATCCGTTATTTTCATCAAGGAACGTTCCGCAACAACGTGATCAACCAATGATGGACCTCCGAACCAGCAGAGCACAGATTGCTTCCGGGTCGGCGGTGTCCATCAGCGGGGCGTTGGCCAACGTCGTTGTCAAACAGTCCAGCACACTCGGCGTGTGTGGGTAGATGGAGTAGGTTTGCTGGCAATTTCATAGTTCTTCTGATAGTCGTGGTCAGCAAGATTTGACCCTGTAGCAGTGCTCATCGCCTTCTCGCCCAAGATCTCTCGCCTGATGTTGACTTTGGCCTCGTCAGCCAACCATGATACCTCTTGCCCCTCAATGCCGGGACGACGATGTCTTTCACCCTCAGGTACGAAAACAGATTGGGCTTGGCGTCTTCCCTATTTATCCAGACTGGTTACGGAGTATCACTCACGGAACAACTCTTGGCGACAAGCCGACGATGTGCTTCACCAGCTCCCCGCCTTCGTTTCAAACACCATTTCCAATCCCGCCAAGTTGTTACCCAGTTTGCCAGCCCGCATCCTGATGTTACATGGTGTCGTCCTACGTACAGTACAGTTCTTTGATATCCCCAGAGAACCGCGATTGGGGAAGGAATCGGCTCCGTTGGGTTTCAGGCCCTCAGTTTCGGTACCACTACTACGTACAGCAATCCCGGACCTGGCTCATCCCATCCATGATGTTAGACCTGGAGGTAGCACACCGCTTTTCGCGCAGCCTGCTGTTCGAATTTTCGTCATTGTTGGGGTCTTGCAAAGTTGCAAAGCATCTCAATTACTCAAGAGGTCCAACCTTATGGATACAGCTGTTAGTCACTTTCCTTCACTCGTTTATCAAAGCCGGACTGCAGCGGCAATGAGAACCAACATTCTGGCCCTGTTCCATCGTGGACGCAAGATCGGCATTTCTGTGGGGAAGGCGATCGAGTTAGCTATTCCATACTAGGCCAATACTGAAGCCCGACGAGTTGACGACCGCGGATAGGACTGCAACTAATACACCGTGGAACCTCGTCTGAGCGAATTTTCCCCTCAGAGCCCTACCAAGACTCTCTAACCTCGACAGGGAGTCCACGTCGATGAGAGCACATATGGAAACTCTCGGCACGCTCAATCATTTTGACAGCTCAGTTGCCTTAGCCAACGACCCAACGTCAACCTCCTCGTCGCCTCGGTCTCGATCAAGTCCAACCATGCATACGGCTCTCCATGGCCGCTACTGGGGCCGCCTGCAAGCATTTTGTTCCCCGAATTTTCATGAAGAGCACCTTGCGAGTTGCAACATTAGAATATTGCAACAGTCTACAGAGACCCTTTGGCCTAGAAGGTCAAAAGGTGGAATTGCAATCCACTGATGTGCTCGCTAAAAAGAACCCATGTTCGTTCTTCAACATCTTGTCAGCGTTGGAGTTTAACAACTGGCCCCAGTGCTACGCTGTAAACATCACCCAATTTGTTGATTGCAACGCTCTCATTCAACCCTAGCCTCTGAGGAGGGCTCCTTTCAGCCCAACTTGATTCAAACGCAGCACTCAGTTCGCGGAAGCATCCACCCAGCACGTTCTCAATCGTTCGATTATACGGATACAATCGATGGCTCGCCCAGCCCCCTCGCCCAATGGTCGATAGATGCAGGCATCATGTCCCGACTACAAGCTTTCAACATGGGACCCGCCAGCCCTCCCGTCAACCGCTCAAATTCCTAGAATTTTCACCGACGCGGGCGGGATGCCGCAGGGGACCGCGTAATCCTCGGCCTCTGCAGATGCGTTGTCCCTTGCGAAACTCGAGCATTTCCGCGCTGGTCGCCCATGGACACTCCTGGCCTACTCGTCCAATTTTGGACATTCAGATTGCCGATCACCTCCCTTCTCCTTGAGGACTTTGGACGGTTTGCTCAAGGGACGGACAACCTCGCGTCGCGTAAATCCAAGCAACGGGGATAGCACATGGCGTTACGGGATGCTCAAATGAGGAAACGTGGCAATCGCCAACTCCAACCATAGGGGCGTCACTGCACGTCCACAGTGTCATCGGTGAACCGTCAGCTATAATTGACATGTTTCCCAAGTACTCGGGTTCGCCGCACACATCCAGCCGGGCCGACCAGATCTACTGCTATCCAGTATGTCAGTCCAACAGCTGCGGCTGCTTCTGCAAGTCCCAGAGAGCCGTGCCCAAGGATCAGCACGGCCGTCTCTCATGCGGCCGGCCCTCCCACCTCCAAAAATCTCAACGCCGCCGCCCGCCCGGCAGCCCGTAGGCTTATTCTCCGAAGTTGCATTTCCCACCCGGGCGGGCCCCCCTTTCACAACAGCAGTCGGAGTCGCCGCACGTCATACGATTCCCGACCTCGCCGCAGCTCCAATGCAAAGACTAAGACTGCCTTTACACAAACGTGGCTGAGCGTCAACCTTGTGATAGAAATACCTAGCGGAAGACATGAATCTTTTCTTACTACATAACGCCATCTTTTCCATACCGAAAAAGGGGGACTTTGCCTCCTGGAACATCCCTCACAACCCAATATCCCCCACGATCCGGGGAAGCCCGCGAGCCCTCGTCTTCAGCCAACATCCATGCGCCCGCCGTCAATGCCTTTCTCTCCCATCATTCTCTCTTTGGCCAAAGAAGTAAAACCCATTAAACTGAGTTTCTCTGACAGGTGTCCCCGCGTTGCCCGCGCCCCCTTGTCCAGTGGCGACATGGCCTGACAAGTGAAAGTGGTCTTAGTCAACCTGATGCAGGCATATCTTTTTCCATCTTCTCTTGTGTTCAAGCCATACCCCGTTCCGTCCCATGTTCCCCCTTTCCCCGATGACAGTGGCCGTGGATGCCACGGAGGAAATCTCCTCCGTATCTGGGCATCCGTGTCCGCGAGCCAACCAACCTTTGCCAGGTCGGCACGTCAGCGCAGGTCATCGCAATGCTCTGCTGCACACTCAGCCCTAACCAGACCTGACCTGACCTGATCTCATCCTCCCATCTCTTTCTGTCTTGAACGGAATGATATCCTTGACCCAGCCACGTCTCACTCCCCTCCATCAAGATGCCAGCTGCGCCCCTCCCCTGCCCTACCTCATAAGAGAATGAAGAAACCTCGCGCCGGTCTCGGGCAAACACCCCCTTCTAAACCGGCCCGAGGAACTTGGCTCCGAGACTCGGGCGTCCGGGCGAGAGCAAAGTCAGCATCAAGTCTGGGCTGTGCTGCATAATACTACTCAATATCTCTGGAAGCAAAAAATGGCCGGGCCATAAGAACAGAGAGACCACATAGCAGGTCGAGAGAAACGAGGTTTCATCAGAATAGAATAGAAAGTATGTTGGTACAGTACACAGCTTATGCCGAGCAGCTACAAAGAAGGCATACAAGAAAGGCTTCCAAAGTGTAAAATACGCAGAACCCAAAAAAAGAAGAACCTCACTTTCGCCTATAAGCTCGGCCCTCTGTATTCTTTCCGTTGCCCAGCCCCTTTAAGCAAACAATAGAAACTCCATTTTCACTTGTTTTTTTGAGGCCCATGAGGTATTACCCATCAAACCACCCACACATCCCGACGCCGTTTTCCAACTCCTGCAGCGATACCGTATCTCTTAGTGGTACATCGACGTTCCTCGAGGTGCACCGGTACCTAGGCTCCGACGCTGCTCTCCCGCTGATGCTTCGCGATATAGTACGTGATGAGATTCTTCGGGTCGTCCTTGGCGCCTTTGATAAGTTCCCAGAACGGCGCATCACCAATCCGCGCGTGAAGAGCAACGCAGAGTTGCACAGCGCCCATGCGAACACCAGAGTCCGTTGACTCGAGACAGCGGCCAGCGAGGCCGGCAAGCTGTGCGAGCTCATTGTCTGAGGGCGTGAAGCCAGTGCGCTTGTCGAGAAGCTCCTTGAGAACATGCAGACCTGTAGCAAGACAGCGGCTGCCCTCGATCGTAGTGTCCTGCTTGCTTTGCAGAAGCTTGGTCATGACCACAACGATCTCGGGCGGGTCTCCGAGAGCTACGAGCTCTTCTGCGAGGAGCTCAAGACCGCTGACAATGCGAGTGCGTGAGTCATATGCGCTGCGCGTTGATACGAGAGACTCGAGGCCACGTGAGACGTGTGGCTGGAAATTGTCCCGTTCCTTCTTCAGCAAGAGCTTGATGGTCGCGAGGATCTGTGCCTTGACGTCCTGAACCCTCTCCGGCGCGAGCGTCTCAAGAGATGACTCTAGATACTCAAACAGTCCTCGAAGCAGCGCCTCGAACTTCTCATCCGTGAAAACAGCCTTGTTGTCTCTGATGATTGATTGTAGCTTCCTAAAGCCGTGGACGTCCAGAGACTTCGCCTTAACTCTCGTAACACCGCTGTCAAGCAGTCTCGACGTCTGACGGGCTTTTTCGGGAGTCTCGGGCGTACCGTTGGCCTCAAATCCATTGCTCAGCGCTGGTGCAGCAACCTCATTCACGGGCTTATCTTCCAGAACGGGGATAGTGATATCTGGGTTGGCAGTTGTATCGTCATCGACGAAGGGGTCCTCGAACACCTTCAGTCCATTCGTTGACGCCGGCTCCGGTTCTGCCTTAGCCATCTCCTCTATAACAGGAGAGGGGGCTAATCCTCCCGCCGCAGCCTCGGCAGGAGCTTCCACGGCCTCCTCGAGCGGTGCCTCTTCGGTCTCGGCCGCTGGGGCCTCGGGTGAGGTCTCGGTGGGCGCTCCTACAGCAACCTCATCTTCAGGTTCTGCCAAAGATTGCTCGGCAGGCTCCGGAGTGGGCTCAGGAACGGGTTCAGAAGATGCTTCTTGTGCTAGCTCGGCCTTGGGCAAAGGAATCTCCGCCGCAACCTCCGCAGGCGCATCTGCCTCAAAGTCTGGTACTGTCGGCTCCTCTGTCGCGGCTCTTTGACGTCGGTCCAAAGTTGGAGGCGACCTCAAGCTCCCGAGGCTCGGCACCACTAATGTAAGATCTTCATTGTCCCTGGACGGGCTACTCGTCGGGATTGTGGTCTGCATCCTCTTGGGCTTTGCAGGACTTGTGCGGGGCGAGTCGCGAGGAGAAGAAACAGATTTCGAAAGGGTTGACTTGGCGCCGGGTGACGCATGAGATGTCGCAGCACGAGGCCTACTTTGAGCTCTCCGTGGGGAGGCCTCGGTCTTCGGCCTCGTTGTGGTGCTCCTAGACTTGGGGTTTTCGGGACTAGATGTCTCGGCGGAGGGTCCGTCATGCGTGCGTACTGAGTAGGGTCCAGCCGTCGCGGGTCGTGCCGCCATTTCTGGCCTTCTCTTGGTCGGTCTCATGGGCCGAACGGACATGCCTCCCGAGGCTGTCGGCTTAGCGGACGGCGCTGGGCCGCTCGACGAGCTGGACGCCGCTTGTTGTGGTCGAGCGGGAGACAAATTGGCCATTGCAGAGCCTGGGCGAGGCGGCAACTTTTGTGATGCTGCCATCGTCGCCTTCTTCTGTGCCATCATAGTCTCACGCAAGGTCGGTTTCCCAGTGCCCATGGTGCTCTTTGACAGGCCCAGGCCTGGTCTGGCGCGTGTAGCCTCGACTTCCCTCTTAGGGGCGTTGGGGTTGTTGGGGTCCTTGTCGAGGAGCTTCTGCGCAGTCGGTTCCAGCGTATCCTTGAGCCTGTTTTTTTTCTGTCAGCAAGATGCGTGGCAGATCGGAGCACTCTCGACTTACATATCTGCCCTGGGTGGCCAGATTTTGGCAAACACCCAAAAGGTGGCACGCATGCGCTCCCTTACACCGGGGTTCGCGTCATTGAGCCCCTTCTTGATGCATTTCTCGACGAGGTCCAGTCCTCCGCCGTGCTCAATGTGACTCTTGTGATGTGCTTCCTTGGTAAGGATCGTCTTGAGCCAACCAGTGGCATACGTTCTGGGCTGGACATTCTTATCCTGGCAAGCACCCCAGATATGCTGCATGATGCGCGAATTGTAGGTGACTTTGCCGATGATGATGTTGACTGTGGTATCTGCCTGCTGGGAAGCAATCTTCTTCGTTGCCGCGGCGAGTTTGATGAAGGTCTGCATAAGAAGCTCCACCAAAGGATCCATGCCGGGGCCAAAGGTCATGGCGATATCTTGTACGAGATTGCAGCCTTCTTTTGAAAGACTAGTCCGTAGCGAGGTGATGGCCTTGATGATTCCATCGAGTAGTCCCTTAAGACCCAGCAGGAAGGCGTCGGGGAAGTCTTGGGGGACGTTGCCGGCAATCAACCTACGCAACTTTGTCATGCTCTCTTCGCGCTTCAGCCAATTTTGCTCCGACTCCCTGCCCTCAAAGTACATCATCATTTCCCTAAGAATGTCGTCTAATTCACGCTGGGTGTTGGCATATGACGGCTCGACCTCGCTTCGCGTTTCGGGGGCTGGTGTAACAGGGCGCTCGCTCGCAACGGAAGACACACTCGCGGCAAGCTTCGGTCGAGGGGCAGGAGCGGGAGCATCGAGGCCTGGAGTCTTTGGTCGGTCGGCTGCTGTGGGCGCAAGCTCTTTGACAATGGCTTGTTCAATGGCGGGGCGGACATTGAAGTTCTTAAGCTGTCTCTTGAGGTCAGACTTGGCCGCATTGGGAGCATTCCTGCATTATATCAATTAGCGCGAATCATGCGATCGGAACCCGCGTCCAGAAAACATACCGGAACAGCTCAATGACGGTGCTCTTAGCGACGTCGCGCACCATGCCATCAGCGTCTTCGAGCAACTCCATGAGAGTCGGGACGTAGGCGCGGAACTGGGTGCCGTGCTCCTGGTGCATGTACAACAGCCAGTGCATGCTGGCCTCCTTTGCCCTCGGGTTCTTACCAACCATGGCAACATTCTTGACGGAGCGCTCGACGTCCATGGGGGCGGCTGTGTAGATGGTGGTCAGTGCCTGCGATGCGAGGCTCCTGAACTTATCCTTGGGGTCGCCGAGCTTGTCAATGACCAGGGGAAGTGTGTGTTTCGCATCCTTGGCAATGTACTTTGGCTCCTGTCTCGACAGTCTTGTCAGGAGGTGGTTGAGGGCCGTGAAGCCGGCATTGACGAGGACGGCGTGCGGCGAGGTAGAGGCGGTACGGAGGCCGTCGAAAACTTGTGGTACGAGGACATCGGGAACGTTGTGCTGCTTGATGCCGGACTTGATGCCGGTGACGTGCTGGACCTTTTGATCGACGCTGGCCTCGCTGCGGAGGATCTTCAGCAGGTCGTCGACCTGTTCTTCGGTGATTTTTTCCGCCATTCCCTGCAAAACGAGGGTTGGGCTCGGGGTGGGTTGTGCCTGGTGCGAGTAGAAGGCAGTGTCAGCAGTTGTCTGTGTATATCGTGGTCAATGGTGGTGTCGTTTGTCGTCGTTGTCATCACAAAGGAAGCTTGGACGAATGAGACGGTTTGCGCGCGCGCGGGGGTAGGTAGCCAGTCAGGACAGACGAGCGACGGGGAGGTCGACGATGAGCGAGGGTATGAATCGTTTAGCGCACCGGGGGAGGGGAGGGGGGTGTGTGATATCGTTTGAAACTGGTAGGGCAGAAGAAAAACGCTTACAACTATGTGCAAATATGCGTTGGGAAGCGAGCAGCAGCACGGAGGAATATCCCAGTGCGAAGAATGTGGCAGATTGGGGCCGGGTTGCGCAGGTGGCAGCAGTGGCAGAATGGAGATGGGCAAAATGGGGTTGTTGTTTATGGATGCGGTTGACGTTCTCGAAACCAAACAACAAAGGGGCATCGCAGGTTGTCCCGTGCACCAGCAGCGCCCAGCAAGCCCCAGCCCGGGCGACCATTGGCTGGCGGTTCCGCTCCTGCGGTGTTGCGGGACGCTAAGAAAGACCGCGCTAGGTCCTTATCCGCTTATCGTGAGAGGGCCCTGACTCCTGAGCAGTGAGGTGAGGGGCGGCCACGGGGCCCGGACCCTTACCCCTGCAGCCGCGGGGGAGGCACGTTCCCACCCAAGCAGCTAAGCACCTGAGGTACGTCCCCCGATCGGGAGCTACAGTTGCCTGTCATGCTGCACCTTACGGCGTATGGAACAGGGTCCTCCGTCAAGATGATGTGGACTCGTGGAATTCCTGTTTTCCTTCCCTCATCCACCTCGGACATAAAGGGAGGAGCGTTTCCTGTTTCTATGCAACCTCTCGAAAACGAGATCGTAATGTTAATTATATGAGAGACACTGGCGTGTAGTACAACCAGAATCCGCTTCCGCATGCAGCTACTTATCTTACCTCAGGCGTTGAAACTCGAGCAAAGTACGGATACCTGCGTCCCATTACAGTGATCGAAACTACCACTACCTCACGCTAGTTGGCTAGGTACTCACGAAACCAAGGTACTCGGTAGCTCCAACAGGTACCCTACCTAACTTCAAACTATCCGGATCCGTAGGGCACATCATCTCGAGCTACTGCGTCCCTCAAAAACCCCCCTCGCGGGTCGCTCTCTCCCAGATGGTCCTCCCACCAAACACCACGCCCAACCCTGATCCCATCGCCATCTTCCTCCCAGCCATGTCATCCGCCGTCCCAGAATCAACACCAACCTCCGAGGCACCGGGCCCGGCCCCGGCGCCCCCAGCCGCCACCCCGCTCCCCGCCCACCTCAAATCATCATCAGATCAGCAACCGCTAGCCCCCGCCGCCGGCGCCGCCAGCAATCACCCCCGTCTCGTCCCGGACTTTGCCCTCCCCAAGCTCCGCCTCGAGATCCGCGACCTCAACGACCCGGCCGCAGCCCACTTCCTCTCCGCCGTGAACGCCAGCACCGCCCTCGCGACCGCCGTCCGCTCCGTCCTCACCCTCCTCTACGAGTCCCCCTCCAACCACACAACCCACGTCCCGCCAACCCGCTCCGTCACCCTCATCCTCCGCCCCATGGGCGGCGTCGCCTACACCACGGGCTCCGACCTCGACGACGACCACAAGGAGATCCACTTCTCCATGTCCTACATCGCCGGCATCCCCGCCGACCGCCGCACCGCCGAGATCATGGGCGTCCTCACCCACGAAATGGTCCACTGCTTCCAGTATAACGCCCACGGAACCTGCCCGGGCGGCCTGATCGAGGGCATCGCTGACTGGGTCCGCCTTAACGCCGACCTGAGCCCGCCTCACTGGAAGCGCGACGCCACCGGGAACTGGGACGGCGGGTACCAGCACACGGGCTACTTCCTCGACTACCTCGAGGGCCGCTTCGGCAAGGGCACCGTCAGGAGGATCAACGAGAAGCTTCGTACCCAGCGCTACAAGGAGAAGGAGTTCTGGACCGAGATCGTGGGCAGGCCCGTCGAGCAGCTGTGGAAGGATTACGGCGACAAGATGAAGGAGGAGGAGGCTGTGATTGTGAACAAGGACGATATTTCGGATGATGATGTTAGATTGGGAAGGATCCGAGCTGCCGACGAGGTTCCACAGTGAAGAGCTGTTCCACTACCATACTAGCGTAAACGAGGAGATACACTTCCTGTCATTTTTGGAGTTTGTTAGACTTTGATTGCCGTGGACGCGGCGCTATGCGATGGTCTCTCAGAAGGCAGACCAACAGGGAAGACATGGGATCACGGGGAAATGCATTTAGAAACTAAAGGTTTTATTTCAAATCATGTGCCTATCCGCCCAAAATCTATTCGTGCTCTGTTTCCCAGTCCTGTTGATCCTTTTGCGCCTTTCCCTGCTATTTCCGTCGCCGTGCTTAGCGAGCTGACTGAATCAATTGTGATATACCAAAGAAAAGTTGAAGAGAAACCGCGTTCATGCGTGGACACGGGCCTGCGCAGTTTCGCTGCGAGTCTCGCTCTCGCTGACAACGCTTCCAACCTCGGACCAGCTAGCGGGAGTCATCATACCCTCGCTCTCACTCAGCACATCGTAGTAGCGGCTGTTGTCACCGGCTCTAGACGAAGCGGCATCGTTGGCGACGTCCTCGCCGGAGCCAGCGAGGGAGGCCGAGTCGGTGGGGGTGAGCTCGCCTTCGCTAACAAGCTCGGGTTCGGACATGGGTACGGGAGGCGACATGGGAAGCGGTGAGTAAAAGTTGGAGGGGCTGGACCCTTGTGCCCAGGCTTGGATGGAGGCATAGGCTTCTTCGCGGTTCTCTTGGCCAGCAGTCATGTACTCGTCGGCACCGAGCTCGCGGTCGAGAGTCGTGGACTTTTCAGATTGGGATGAAGTTTCAGAGACGTCGACCAGAGGGGGCATTTGGGCAATGGTGGCGGCAATGTCTCGGGGGCGTTCGTCGGCGTCGCGGGTGGTGGCGCTGTAAATGTCTGACACGGCCTCGTCGTGGGCGGGGGACAGGGAGCTGGGCTCTTCCATGACTGGCAAATCTTCCTGATCGATCTGGTGTTCGTCGGCGAAAGGGTTGGCGTAAAGCGAAGCGTTGAGGCCGCGGACACCCTCGGGACGGCGTCGAATAAGCCCCTCGTCGTTGTAGGTGGTTGCGCCCGTGTTGTAAACGAAGGATCCCTTCTCGCCACTCTTGTCCTCGTGCAAAAAGTCATCGAAAGATCTACCTCGCGCTGGGCCTGGTGGCGGCAGCTCCCGCGATCCGGATTCTTCGGCTTCGATTCTCTCCTTCTCCTTCTTGGCCAAGGCCACGGCATTCCAATACAAAATCTCCTCGCGCTGGCGGCGGCGTGTCTCGTCATCGGCGTCGACTCCGGCTTCAGCCCCTCCACGGGACTCTAGGAAACCCTGGGCGTCCTCGGGTCTGTTGAACATGGGCGGGCGGTCGTTGGGCTCGAAACCCTCGCCCAAAGAGTGTAAGGCCATGGCGATGCGTCTCCGGACATCGTTGGCATATCGCTGAAGTTCTGGTGACTCGTAGATGGCAATAGCAGCTGCAACGGCAACAGACACAGCAATAATGCCGGCTGAAGCCAGGGCACCGTTGTTAACACCAGGCATCGTCAAGCGTCGAGGCAGTCAGAGTTGTAGGGGATGAAATGGCGAGAAACGGTGAGGTAGCAGGGAGCGAAACAGGTTGGTTGCAATTTTGCAAAAAAGGCAAAAAGAAACAGATGAAATAGCAACCCGAGAAACGAAACTGTCAAGCTCTAAATTGGCCACGCGCCCGAACAAGTCGGGATTGCGTGGTCCTGGATGCCATTTGCCACAGGCCTGACCACCTCAGGCAAGCAACGTGATTCGCGAGAGCGCTGACGCGGGGTAGTGTAGGTACGTGTATCCGTAGTGTAGGCTCCGAATGAATAGCAGAACAGCAGATCGTCGGGCGGTGTTTGGGGATGCGGGCATGGGGGGGATTCGGGGGAATTTCCATCCATTGAGACGGAGGGGCGGTAGGCGGCGACAAGGGGGTGGTTGTACAGATGAATGTCACTGACCTTTGGCGGCGATTGGCACAGGCATTTCGAGCAACCTCTGATCAGCAGGCCAAACGCACTTTGAAATAAAAGTATTGACCAGAGGTTGTAGATGCGAAAAGAAAGAGTGTGTGAAGGAAGTACGGTATGTAGGTGAGGGAAGTGGGAGGAATCGGAGCAAAGTCAAAGGAAGAGAAGAGAAAGGGAGATGGTGTAAGTGAGAGGGTGCGTTGCGTTGCGGCAGGCTGGCGACTTAGATACCTCTCTACGACGGTACCTTTCTTACCTTTTCTCACCTTGTCTCTTCCCTTCAACGGTGCGGGTTCTCTTGGGGGATTGCGTATTCCCTTACCGCAGCTTGAGCTCCCCCTCGCCGCATATGGACCTTGGTAGGCATGCCGCAGCCGTCAGGTACCTAGAGATAGGTCGGCAGGACGGGAGGCCTTGAAAGTACCTTGACGAGCGCTCTCGGTGGCCCCGTACTACTATTCTTCCAGACCCAGTACCTCTTCTGCCCTCACAAAGTCGGATCCAGGGCTGCCGCAAAGGGGGAAGGCCAGGAACGTCCAACCAATAGCCCGCTGCTGCTTGACCATACTTGGCGGGGGATCCCTGGACGTGACTTGCGTAGGGGGCGTCCGAATGGCTTAGCACCGATAAGATGGTGACAGTTGGATTTTTGGGTTGACTTTGGTACCTAGGCCTCGTGGTCCGCCTCGCCGCGAGACAGGCATGGACACTATCGTCCGAGTCCGCGGCGTGCGGTCAAACGTCCAACGAGTCACCCACCGCTTTGCCAGAGAGCCTAGACTTAGAAGAGGGCAGAGGGGCGCCTGCGCGTGCTTGATGGGTCTTAAGTTGGTTCATGTTTGGGGGCGCCGCCGCATGGCAATCCAGGCACCCACTCACGTCGCTTGACTCCCTGAAGGACCTTGTGGATTGTGGGTTGTACTTGTTGCCACCCACCGCAAGCTTCATCACCTATTTGCTGCCAGAGCCTCCAGCTGCGCCCGGCTGGAGGAAGCATGGCGTCGTTTATTGTCTCCTAGCCAAGCTGGAGGTGAAGCCTCTAGGGTGCGGCATCCTTCCGTCGGTTTCGCGAGAATGCCATCCGCGGCGCGAACATCCCGCTGGTAATTGCCGAGCGATGAGCAACCAAGCCGAGATAGCACTCTCGTGGTCGAGAACGAGACGGGCATGTCCCACAAAAAATCTGGCGGGGGTTGAGGGCCAAATCGCCCGCGTGACTCGCTAACGCAAGGTCGGTGTGCAAGCAACGGCTGTCACGATAACATGCTCCGGTACTTCATGCAATAATAGTTTGTTGAGCTGGTAGGGCGTTGGGGAGAAATCCTCGATCGATGTAGCCTTCGAGAGCCACTCTCCTCTTCTCCTCTTGATCAGACCGGTTCTGGCGCTTCGCAGCTTACAGATCGGACGTCATCCGCCATTGTAAGATGAATGCGTCGAGTTGCACGATGAGGGTTTAAGTCATTCTTCTGATGTACGTCGGTATACGTCTGGAAGAAGGCACCTTACTCTGTAATTGTTAGTGTGCTCTTACTTGAGGCTTGGTGCTGCCGCCCACCGGCTGCGGGGCGCCACTGAATCCGGACATGGGAATCCACCTTGTAGTAAGGCAGCAGGTCGGCTCCGGGAACTGTTCGGCCCCGCTCCGGCTGCAATTCCGATTTTGGTACAACCCTGTCGGCAGAGCGGCCCAACGACCCATCCGGAGGGCCAAATCAAGAGTACGAGGTCCAAGAAAACGCTTCAGTCTTGCTTGATGCAACTTGCTCGCGGCACAGCCTAGTTCCCCTGCCGACAGTTGATCAGCGACAGTTTACCATACTTCAGTGGCCGTGATCCACCGTCCTCAATCCCCCGTCCTCAATAACATGAGAAACTCGCTAAATGGTTGATTTCTATGGCTAAAAAGACACGCATACTCGTTCGCAACATACTTAGGCCAAGGATCATATTTCATAGCGCCCTGCTCGTGATATTGCAACACCTTCATGGCTCGATGCGAATGGTTTTTATGTAGATATACTCCCAATTTGCGCGTACTAGTGTACGTACTCACTGAGATTATATTTCATGGAGTACTGGCTGGAATCCCCAATCTGCTTGCTAGCGAATCTTGCCGAAGACTACACCTGAGCAGCCTCACCAAGCGAACGCCAAAGATCTCCATAGACGAAGACGCAAATAGTAACATTTTACTGGCCAAGCAAGCAAGTAGATGATTCTGGCTGCAAGGATACTGAGCTTGAGGTTTTATGTATTGAAAATATAAGACGTGACACAAATAGTATTCCAGCTGTTGGCTTTCACCATGTTGGATTCCAATGTGAGGGGCAATCACCGACTTTTGGAAGAGGTTGTAAAAGGATGGTGATTCTGGCAACCGACATTTGATAAGCTTATCTTATGAACTCAAGTAGTCGCGCTGAGGGAAAATCTGCGCCGAAAGTAAACCGAATGCTGTTTAAGGAGTTCTTCAGTTGTATATCGTCGAACAGCACTTGTGATATTAGCGTCACTCACCGCCGAGATACACCTGGGTGTCGACAACTTCATACATACCTTATATGTACGTATACTTGTGCTAGCTCTCTAGCACCATAATAGTTGCTAGATGGCCGTGAATGGGAACCCAAAAAGATCGGTATCACTCCCCGAGTTTAGCGTGACCTCCATGACAACCTCTGATGCTCGCGCTATCTGGTCGTATCTGGTCCTTAACAGGACTTGACGCTATACCCATATGTCTGTATAGATTTCTTCTTGTGCAAACCTGGAAACTGATGTAGATGCACCTTGTTCCCGCCATTAATGAAGCGAGGAGGAAGAGCATGTAGTAGAGATTCACATTCAGCGCCATCCACACTACCGAAATGATCTTACTAATTCAAGTATTCTGGCAAGGCATCGCAGGGCAACTATCTAACCACCGGTGCTTATCTACGACGGACTAAAGTTCACATCTCTCTGCTGCTAACTTTGGCTGTATTCATACCTTACTTATCCATGCTTCCCTGCAGTCAACTAGCTGTACGTTATCCTTCGCTGCTCTAGACAGCATGAACCACCAGGTGAACGTCGAGCTGGGAACCATTCGGGCGTGTGGTAGTATAACAACGAACCGTGGTACTTCGGAAGACACCGCAGAAATCTAAAAACGCTTGTTTGCTTGTAAGTATTCGTGATGTTTGAGGTAAGGTATCAACGACTGAGAAAACCCCATGCGGGTCCACCACATGCGATTATCGTGAACCCACCAAAACTTCAAAAACATACAACACCAGGTATTCGCTGGTCGTCACCGACCCAACTACTAATCCGGCCCTCATTGGCTTATCTATGGGAGAGCGGACGGGATCCCGAGTTTTCCAATGGGTATGGTCGTATGTGATGATTTGAATCGAGGGAAGCACCTATATCGCGAGATTGGGGAAGGTTGAAATGGATGTTTTTCTTGATTAACACAAAGAGATGGCCGTAAGAAGTGAGTTTTTCTTAGGATGGAAGCTAGCTTATGTCCCAACTGGAACGTAGGCCTTTCGTGTAGAGTCGACAATTGCTCGATTGTCCGCTTTGTCGAAGCCTGTCGTATTATCATTCATCTTTCTACTAACGAAACATAGACCCGTAAGACTTGCATACGCGTTTGGCGGCCGAAAATATAGAATTTCAAGAATCAAACAGTTGGATCTCGTATTACATTTCAAGAGCTTTCATCATCCCAGCAAGTAATACTCGCCAGCTTGGAGGGGGGTTCGCCACAGGAGTGATATGTCACCCACTGAACCCCCTCAAAGGCCGACGGCGCCCTCAAATCCTCTCGCATGGCTAATGGGATTCGGAAAACAATCTCTCAAGTCAGAAATTCGTCTCCGTGGCATATTGTACTCGGCAGCTAACTGATGGCACTGTCTAGTATCCGACCCCCTAGCTACTAAGAAGCAGACGAGCACTGGTGAGAGTAGAAGAGCTACCAATCTTCATCTTAGACTCGTCCGCCGGACCACGGCATTATCCAGCAACCGGACGGTCCACGACGATGGAGACCACGGATTTGTAGAACACCGTCCATACTAGGCCGTAAGGACTGGCAAATCACGAAGTCGGCGGTCAAGCAAGACCGACCCCGACAGACATAGGAATAAGTCGGCCAATTTTTTCTTTCGTTTGCCGCACTACGTTGTCCACCGGTTCTCGGGACCGACTCGGTGCTCTTCGGTGAGGTACGCTTACTTGAGAGCAGCGGGGGCTCTCCGAATCACGAATTCGCCGCTCAGACGTGGAGCTAATGTAGCCCTACACGATACAATGTACAACATGGCCGCCCACGGCTCTAGCGGGCTCGAGACTAGCGGGATGAAGAAAATGCTTGTATCATGGCCAACCGGTGGCGTGAGATGACTGTTGCTCAGGAGCAGGCGACAAACATCGACCCCAAGGAGTCTGGTGGAGCTGTGTTCTAGAGGAAGCCGTCGACACACCGTCTGGATCAGGGTCCGCCGGACGAGATCCACCGAGTCAACGTGGGATCAAATTATATGCCCTTCTCAATAATCTCATCCATGCATTGCATGTAGAACTTTCGTGATCGGGTCGGGATTCGCTCTCGCTGACTTTGGTCTCCGGAAGTGCCGGATGTTAGGCTACCCGCGGGAAAGCGTCTTTTTGATGGGTTTGACGGATCTGGTCAGTGACGATGTACACAGTATGCAATTTAGAGTGAGGTATAGTGAAGAACAAGTTCATTGCCCATCTACTTCCCGAAGAAATAAGCAAAGAAGACAAAATTGTCAGCTGCGAGCTGCTCTATACGCCAATATTTTCCAAACCTCCGTGCAGATCCTGCTTTCGCCCTTCGCCCTTTCGCTCCAATGCACACCGGCGTGTTGCCATATACGTGCTTCGAGTAATTTCTCACGCACACCGGAGTTGACGGATAGCATGCCCCCGAGTATTGGTTGTGGAGTTGAATATCTTTGCCGTCGGCTCCGATCAGAGGTCGCACGTTGGTCCTCAAGGGGTTTCCTATTCCTCCACATGTCGTGCCTATGTAACGCCGTGATTGCGCCGTTCAAACAAGTGGTGGGCTTTCATCACCCTATCCCGTCACCGTATTTGACCGCGCCGTCTTCGAGATTTTTCTTTCCCTGCCCGACTTTCTTAGTTGAGATAGTTTTAAGGCCTTCTTCTAGTGGGAGCTGCTGGTGGTCGAAGCAGATGATGAGCTGGTCTGTGAGTCGGTAGAGTTTGTCCTCGTCGCCTTCGTGCGCTCGCTTGGGGACCGTATTAGTGCGAAATGTCAGAGATCGAGCACGGTTGCTTCACTCACTACGTAGAGCGGTCCTGTAGATGACACTCATACTTGGCACTGCCAGTCTTGAACTGGAAACGGATGCCCTTGTTCTCCAGTACGGTCTGGAGTTGACCCTTCTGAGCGTCGGCGGAAGGCATGTTGAAGTTTGCGGAAGAGGATGCTCGAGGGTGTTAAGTTGCGGTTGTCCTTGAAATGTTACGAATGGTGTAAAACGATTGTCGGTAGCCAAAGTCAGCAAGATACTGTTCGGAGAGAGACAATGGAGGCAAAATGAAGGGAGCAGCAGCTTGTTTATATATTACAGAGCAAGGGCTTTCGCAACACTAATACGGCTGCCGACTTCTCCAAGATCGTTGGCCACCCGCTTAGACTCGCAACAGACCTGCGCGGAAGAAAAGGCCCCAGCACTGGCGAACCCCAAGGTTCGCCGATTCGGGAACGAGGACTACATATTACATGGAAGTGGTCCACCCCGCAAAGATCCACTGCTAAGGCAAGGAGGGCAAGGGAAGCCGATATGAGCGATATTCGAATTTGAGTTGGAGACTGGGAATGGCCGTCAACCCCGAGTTTAATCAAGAGATAGTAGGCATTCATTCATTTAACCTGCATGGTGACCCATATTGCTTAGCTTACGGACCACTCGGTCACAGTGTATCCCAATGCTCATCTACATGCTCAGGTACCAAGCACCAACATGGGGTCTTAGTCTTGAAAGGACCTAGACTAGATTCCGGAGTATTGTTTCTGCCCCCCATCCCATCGATTCGTAGTAGGGTTCTTGGGCACGCGACATCCTGTATCCGGTACGATGGTATTCAAGGACCCCATTAGGATCGACACTCGGTTTTACAACACCAAGAGGTATTACTCGGGCAAAGTCCTACTTCGAACCAATTGCTGACTACCATCTCTGCGCGTGATGTACAATACACCGCTGGGGCTTTCTTCCTGGGGCAGCTAGAGATGACCGACCCCTTTCTCGGTTATCCCATTCGCATTCCGTGAAAGCTCTACAATCACTTGTCTTCAGCTTGCCCTCTGTATCGTAACACGGCAGTACCCGTGACTTAACCCTTACAGCTTCTCTTGACTTTCATACTCGTACACGTCAAACAGTTGATTACAAGTCGTCACTCTCCAAGCTTACGTTTCCCTTCCTTCTGAGTGCGACAAAGTACGCCTCTTTCGAGTCCTGTGAACGAGTCAGCGTATTCCCATACACAATGTGGCTCTCTGTCCCTACACTGCGAGATGACTCTGGCTTCTCTCGAAAAACCTTTGCAAACAAGGTCTTTAGCTTCTTTTCAAACTCTCTGTCCTCGGAGCCTTGATAGAACTTGCAGACAAAATGCCCGCCGTTCTTGAGTGTGTCATTGGCGAACTGCAGTGCCGCTCCGCATAGATCCTTGGTTTCTCACCTCAGTAACTTGATAGACAGCAGCAGGGAAGAGAAAGATACGTACCATACTCCCAGCGTGGTCTCGGAATGCCATGCCGCTCGTGTTCATCATCCTATGATAGGGATTACTAAGACTGTTCACGCCGAATCCACTGGTCTGGTCCCAAGGTGCTGACATGTCACTCAACACAATCTGGTCCTTACGTCAGTCTGCAACGTCCTAAAAGATCTTGATGAAGGGGGAATAACGGGAAAGACTCACATCCACCAATCGACCTTTCTTAGCTTCCGATCCATCCTTGGCGGTACTTGAAGTTTCGGACGCTGCTCTCTCCATGTCGATGTAGCTCGGTTTTTCCTCAATGACTGTAGCCTCGCTATCCGCAGGTGATTCTTCTTCGTCGTTCTCTTGTTCTTCATCTTCTTCTGCTGGCAGTGAGTTCCGCTTGCGGTGCCTGGCTCGCTCGAGATAGTCCTTCACCATGCCCTGGACGTCGGATGAAAGGAAGTTGCCTTGGATTGTTGAGACGCCCTTGGGTGGCTGTGCGGGTATGATGTCGATGCCCAGGATCTGGCCATTTGGCTTCGTGCGCTCGACAGCAACCTGTTTAGCGATGTTACACGTACTCTCCCCTGACGCGCGACTCTCCGTTCATCTAAGAAGTCTTCTTAAAAACCGACGTACCTGAGACCAACTTCCTGGAGCATACCCCTTCATCGCTTTCTCAGCCTCATTGCCTCAATGACTCTTGAAAGGGACATCAAGCTACTCTCGGAGACTCACCAGATCTACTACCGTCTGCCCTTTGCGAAATATCTTGTATTTGGCATCCATCTACAATCTTCGTTACCATTTTTTGCCCTTGATTGACTTCATAACAAGATTTGATGGTTTCGTACCTCTAGGAGCTTGAACGCAGCCCGACTCTTGAGCCCCTGCACCTTGGCCTCGCGGGCGAAAAAGTCTTTACCCTGCCTCATCTTCCACCGCGAGTTGGAAGAAGATGCGCGCGTCTGCAAAGTCTCGGGAAAGCTTTTTTGACATTGCTTACATGTTGTGAATATGCTGGAAGAGGGTCGGCGCAAGGCAGCGCTCCACAGAGGGCGATATGCTGCTTCTGACATTGTGCGGATGTGTTGTGACAATGGTGGTTAGGATGAGGTTGGGCGTCGTCTTCTCAGTTCTCATATGACACGTCAAGACTATTGATAAGAGTCGGCAGATTTGACCACGCTTGAGCGTTCAAAGCCGCTATGTCGCTCGATGCTCATGAAATGAACGATGAGAGACGTTGAAGGGAAGCTTCTGCAATGGAAGGTGAGCTGAGAGACTTTATTGGCCCAAGCTTCTCGGATGCGACTAGGGGTAAGACTCTAAGGCGACCTCAGGTTTTGACAAGGTATTGGCTTCACTTCTTTCCGCGTCCAACATCTCCTTAGGCACAACTGAAAGCCCTCGGAGCGCTTAATTACACGGATACTTGCAACAAAAATCATTCATCAGGACGCAAAATTCTGGCAAAATGGCAACCGCATGCGGTCTCTTAATTGGGGGCTTAGAAAACCCTACGTTATCTTTACATAAACCTCACCGACTAGCCAACCCTGAACGTAAAAACAACCGACCGAAAACGCCGCCGATGCATTGTCCCTTTTGACTCCTCCCGTTGAGCTGAAATTCCAAGGAAAAGCATTCTTCGCTTGAAAGCACAATTATTCAAAGCCGATCACGCCAGGAAGCTGGCACCGACTCCCCTTCTGTCCTTCTTGAGCGGCGAGAATGACTTCTTGCCAAAAGCGCCAGCGTTCCTCACCATGCTAAGATGAGTCTTGCCGAGAGCTCTGCCGGCACCCATACCAACCTTGCCAGGCCGCTTGGTAGCAGCGGGAGGCGCTTCGCCGTCGTCATCATCGAAGAGTGTTGCAGTTTCACCGCCCAACTTGCGCTTCTTCTTCTTGACTTCTTGTTCGCCCTTGCTAGCAGCTGGAACCTTTGCGGGAGCCAGATTCTCTGGCTCGTCAGAGTGAGGCTCCTCCAGCACCTGCTCAAGAGGAGCACTTGATGGAATGTGAGGTTTGTCAGCCGCAGCCGAGACCCCCTGCACAGGCATATTTGGCGATGTTTCCGTCAAGGCCTTCTTTGGTCGGCCACGGGGCTTCTTTGCTTCACCATCATTCTTGGATTTCGGCTTTGCTTTCGTTGTCTTGGTGGGGGCAGGCTTATCCGCGGATTCTTCCTGCTCTTCAACCTCCTCCAGCTGTTCTGGCGCATCTGCAATCTCGACCTCGGTCCTAGTATCGATCTCGACCTCTTGGGAATGAGACTGGTGGGACAGAGGGATATAGCTGACATCAGCTTCCTCGTCCTCTTCGGCGACGGCATCCTCGACATTGAGCGTCTTGGACTTGGCCAAGAAAGGAGTAATGGAGAACAGTGACTTCTCACCCAACATCGTCTGCTCAAGACCCTTCTTCTTAGCAGGGCGCCTGCCGCGAGTGATGTCTTCTGGCGTGCCAAGGCTCATGTCGTTCATGGTGACCTCTTCAACTCTTCGCTTCTTGCCGGCCTGCGCCTTTGCGCCTCCGGCACGCGCAGAAAGCTGTGCACTCGGTATCACTGTTGGTCGAGCTCCCAACTCCGCACGAACGGCCTTCAACTCATCCTGAGCGTTGCGCAACTTGGACTTGACCGTGTCTAGGCGCTGTTCGAGCATCTCATTTTGCGTTTGGGCCTCAGATAGAGCCATCTCATGCTCTTTTCGTAGCCTCTCCCGCTCCCGCCTCTCGACTGAAAGCACCTTCTCCATCTCTTGGATCTTCTGAGCCAACTCGCGTTCCGCCTTCTTGGTCTCTTGTCCAGCCTTTGCGGCTGAGACGGCAGCCTCAAGCTCTTCCTGCAATTGTTCCTTTTCACGCTTCTCCGTCGTCAGCTTCTTCTCGACGTCCTTGAGCCTGCGCCGCAAATCGTCTTCGGTCGATTTGTCGCCTTCCGCTTGTGCCGTCTGCTGTTCCCGTGCTCGTTTTTCGGCAGCCAATTCTACTTCAGCCATATTCAGCTGACGCTCTAACTCCAATTTCTCGGCGATGACATTTTGCTGGTGGGCGACTTGCGACCGTAGATGCTCCAGTTCAGGTTTCATGGCGTTCACCTCCCGAGAGAGGGCAAGCTTCTCTGCAAGGACTTTCGTAGAATCTTGAGACAGGCTGTTGAGGGATTCGAGTTCGGCCTGGCACATTCGAGGTTAGGATAGTTCGTCGGGTGTTTCCGAATCGGCGTTCACACCAACCTTGATGTGACCAAATTCCCTCTTCTGAGCCTTAAGCTGTGTGTCCTGATCGCGATTTGTCGCCTTTAATGATTCCAAGTCACTGCACGTTTGGTCGAACTTTTCGGACAACTGGTTGACTTGCGCTTCCCTTTCGGCAAGCTGCTCGCGTAATGTCGCGTTCTCATCGAGAAGAACTTGTTTGGTGACCTTCTGTCTTCGCGTGTCTTCCTCCTTGACGATGAGTTGTGCTTTGTGGATGTGTTGCTGGTGTTTCATCTCGAGCTCATGAGCCGCAGCGGCCCTCTGTGTGAGAAGTTAGAGACATACCATTATTTGCTGTCCGACTACTAGACTTACCTCTTCCGAGTCCATGTTCCTAGTCTTGCAAGGCATAATGGCGGTGTTGTGCAGTTGCTTCTGCGCTGGAAGCGCGTTGACGCGTTGGATTCGGAGGCCCCTAAAGAGGTGTTGTGTCGCTTGAAGCTACGGCGTTATGGTTCAGAAGTCTTCCTTCACCACAATGCGCGATAGTGGAGATGCCCGCGCGTAAATCGATTGAGGTTCGCGATGTCGATGTTGAGATGGTGGTGTGTTTGGGTTGATTTTGAAATGGAGTACCAATGGGCAAGGTAAACATGGTTCCCAAAGCAGTTAGTTCATCGACGCTCCCCCCCCCCCCCGGCTCCAGGCAGACTGTCTCCACAGTTTCTGAACTACGTAGTATGTACTCCGTACGCTGATGTCTCGGTCAACGGTTTGACGGTTCAGGGTGACATAACACTGGGATAGTTCAGGGTACCTGCTTCCCCTAGGAAGAACCAAAATCCGAATCCGAGCGAGCTACCCCCGACAGCCCCGATCGTGCTTTCCTTCCACACCCCAATCGAGGTACCTTACCGTACCTTTCGTACTTAAGCCAAAACAGGAACGATACGTACACAACCTTGAGACTTGACCCACTTCTCTGTGGGTTGTCTGCCGCTGTTGAGAGCTGTCCAGTTCGAGCTGTTGAAGCAGTGTGTGGCATCTCGACGACACTCGCGGCGCGCACCAGTTCGTTACGCCAGCCCGACTTCAATATCACCAGCAACGGCCAATTGGCCACATCCTCAACCTTTCGATCGCCTCCCAAGCTATTGTTGCGTCTGAATCACCGACGCATCCCTAAAAATGCACTTCCTTCGCTCCCTCCTAGCGGGAACCTTTCTCGCTGCCGGCGCCTTCGCAGCCAAGAAGACCCCCGAAGAACGATTCAACGATTTCCACGCAAAGGCCCTTACCTCGTCTCCGATCAAGCTCGCCGATACCAGCTACAAGTCTTTGACTTCTGCTCCCCGCGATTACACCGTTGCAGTCCTCCTGACCGCTCTCGAGAATCGATTTGGTTGCCAATTGTGCCGCGAGTTCCAGCCGGAATGGGATCTTCTGGGCAAGACCTGGACCAAGGGTGACAAGAAGGGCGAGTCGCGCCTTCTCTTCGGTACTCTCGATTTCTCTGATGGCCGCGAGGTCTTCATGTCGGTAGGAAAACCCAGCCCGGAACCAGGTGACAATGGACTCGGCCAAGAACTAATACGATCACTACCAGCTCGGCCTCCAAACCGCCCCCGTCCTGCTCCTGTTCCAGCCCACCATCGGTCCTCACGCTGTTGCTGCTGTCGATCCTCTGCAATACGACTTTACCAGCGGGTAAGCTATCTGTCTCAAGAACGGAGTACCTCGTAGAATAAGCTAACGACTCAAAACAGACCTCAGTCTGCTGAACAGGTTCATGCCTGGCTGTCGAGACACCTTACTGACCGACCTCACCCTCCGGTGAAGCGCCCGATCAACTGGATGCGATGGATTTCTAGCATCACCATTGTCCTTGGTCTTGGCACTGTCCTCGTTACTGCCTCGCCTTACATCCTTCCCGTCATTCAGAACCGCAACTTGTGGGCCGCTATTAGTCTCATTGCCATCCTGCTCTTCACCAGTGGCCACATGTTCAACCATATCCGCAAAGTTCCCTATGTTGCTGGAGATGGCCGTGGTGGTATCAGCTACTTTGCCGGTGGCTTCCAGAACCAGTTCGGTTTGGAGACCCAGATCGTAGCTGCTATCTGTTTGTTTACACCCCCCTTCACGTCAAGTCTAAAAGCTAATCAAAAGTAGACGGTGTCTTGGCTTTCTGTGCCATCTCTCTCACCGTTAAGGTGCCTCGTATTGGCGACAACAAGAGACAGCAGGTTGCTGTTCTGGCCTGGGGTGGTGTTCTGTTCATCATGTACAGCTTCCTTCTCAGCGTTTTCCGCATCAAGAACGGTGGCTACCCGTTCTCTCTGCCTCCTTTCATGTAAGGATGCTATTTGACAAGCCGGCACTATCGGAAAGAACGACCTGCGCTAGCAACTTCTCGTCTGGCTTCGAGTTGTTCGCCATCGCTGTTCGCTAGGATAGCCATACCTTGGCAGTGGCCAAGAGCCCCGGTGTCACCATTGACACAAATGTAACATAGCGGAAAGAAGTCACCAGAAACTCATAGAGGGGGTGATTGGACGTGGTAAAATGACGTTCCACGAATTGAACTACAAAAGCATCGTAATGCATTTTTCCACCTCTATTGGGATTCGTTCACTGTAGTTTCGTTGAGCAAGGCACAAGGGAATGGCTTATGCCCTATCCGCAAGTCCCCCTTTGATCGCAATGTGCTTGTGTCTCGCGGTGCTTTGACATTTATACCAGACCACGAGTCGACTCTATCTTTGCATTAGACCTAGGTGATTGGTCTATATTTATTGAGCTCCTTCTCAGTCGCCTCTAGAAACCATGTTCACACGCCCAATGCCTCTTTTATCCCTCTATCGGGATGCTGCCTCAAGATCAACTAGGTTGTTGTCTCGAACTTCCAATTAAATAGTATATTGCGTGAATAGTATGAAGCTCCGAACTATCAAGCAACCTCAGATTGGGTTAAACGAGGTTCACGGGGCTACGACGCATGGCCTTCACTTATCCAGGTGACTCTTCGGGCAGATTGATAAGCACCGAATTCTTTATTGCTTGTCATGCTGACAGTTGTCTCCTGCCTAACGAGGTTGAGCCCGGGGCCGCATGGCAGCATTTAATATCAATGAATTGTCGCACCATTCTAACTTCGGAGGCGAATAGAGGAGGTTTCATCCGGCGGCATCTGACCAATTTACAGTTGAAGTAGCCAAGCCGTGAAGCCAGGATCGGAGTTTTTAGCCGGCCAAGGAGAAATTAAGCACTCAGCACGAGGATTGTCCCCCCGCTGATCTGGGGTTGTTGCCGGCTAAAGTGATGACTACCACCCTAGCTCGTAACACTTTATTTTGTCGTCGGGAACTCTAGAGGAACGAATCAATTTAGTTAGGATTGGTCATTAGCCACCTCGTCTGCTTGGGGTAATACCGTTTTGACTGGAGGCTCTGGGGTGTCTGAAATAATTAGACTCGCCGTATGGCACTGCAATTCTTAGGGCAACATCGATTTCGAATATGCGCACTAGGTCTGCTTCAATTTTCTTTCACTTTCATGTGTTTTTGCTATATAACACGTACTCAAAAACAAAGTGATGGGGTTAGGTTAAAACAACCGGAAAAGGCAAGTGAACTGCAAGGTTTACTAGAGCATCAAAATCTCTGCACCTACTGCTCGCCATTGTAAAACAATTACGCCGGGAGTACTGGATATCTTACGATATCCGGTTAAGACGGCCCGTCCTCGAGGAAATCTGCCAAGTCGGATGGCACCATCACTCGTCCACGTT
This sequence comes from Colletotrichum tamarilloi, assembly GCF_030869305.1. Classification (NCBI taxonomy): domain Eukaryota; kingdom Fungi; phylum Ascomycota; class Sordariomycetes; order Glomerellales; family Glomerellaceae; genus Colletotrichum; species Colletotrichum tamarilloi. The sequence continues at coordinate 1,182,232 of NW_026849389.1, forward strand.
TGGGATAATTGTGCAGAATAGGAGATCTGCTCTCGAATGGTCGAAACGGAGGTTGGTTTGACGAGGTGACATTTTCTAATATTGCAAATACCACAATGTTCTGGGTGCTCTAACCATAATACTAGACTCGTAAGCCAATCATTCCTTGATTATTAGATGAAGTTGTCAATCTGGCGGTGATCTTTGCATCGAGAACCCTTGATCGTGAGGTGCTTTGGTGGACACCGCGTAGCATGAGTTTTGTCTGATTGCAGTCGTGACAGAGCCCATCACCTTGCCCATGGGAACCGCTCCCTTGGCTGGACATTTTTGATTCGGAGGCTTGAGACCGAAATCAATACAGCCACCGGGCCTGGTGCCTGATTGCCGTTACTCAGAGGTTCAGGGATGAACAAAATGCAAGACTTCGGAGGTTGACCATTCTTTCAAGGTATTACCAGTGTAGATAAATAGTGTCATGGCTCCCAGTGCAATCATGGCTCTCATCAGAATCTCAGCATCGCTACTACAGAGCTCATCATCTTAAGAGAGTATTATTATCATCAAGATGAAGTTCACCGCCGCTACATTGGCGGCTTTGGCCTCAACAGCCATTGCTGCCCCTTCTCAGACGATCAAGGAGCAACCTCGGGCAGCAGCCGCTGCATGCTCTGCTAACGTCTCCCTGGATGCGAAGACCAATGTCTTTTCCAAGTACACCTTACACCCCAACAGCTTCTACCGTGCAGAGATCCAGGCTGCAGCTGCAGCCATCTCGGACAGTACGCTCAAGGCCAAGGCCCTGAAGGTTGCTGACATCGGCTCCTTCCTCTGGCTGTATGTTGGACATCTACGAGCCCTTCCTTACGCAATATGATACTGATATTGCAGCAATGCAGTGACACCATTGCCAACATCCAGCGTCTCACGCCCGCCATCGCTGATGTTCCCTGCAACAACATTCTCGGTCTGGTCATCTACGATCTCCCCGGCCGTGACTGCGCTGCCAAGGCCTCCAACGGCGAGCTCAAAGTCGGCGAGCTGAGCCGCTACAAGACGGAGTACATTGATCCCATTGTCAAGATCCTGAAGGCGAACCCCAAGACCGCCTTTGCTCTCGTCATCGAGCCTGACTCTTTGCCCAACTTGGTCACCAACGCCAACCTCGCAACCTGTCAGGCCTCGGCATCGGGCTACCGCGATGGCGTTGCATACGCCATACAGGCTCTCAACCTTCCCAACGTCGTCATGTATCTCGATGCTGGCCACGGAGGTTGGCTTGGGGTAAGTTCATCATCACATCCGTCCAAGCGACATGTTCTCGCACAGTCTTGCTTTCCATATCCTGATCATGTTGTCTGACTGGATTCATAGTGGAACGACAACCTCAAGCCTGGTGCCGAAGAGCTCGCCAAGGCATACAAGGCCGGCGGCAGCCCCTCGCAGCTTCGAGGCATCGCCACCAACGTTGCCGGATGGAACTCTTGGTAAGTCTAGCTCATATGCTCAAACCTTTGAAAAGTAGGAAACAACGCAGCGAGAGCCATTTCACTGACATCGCGTACTTACAGGGACGCCGAACCCGGTGAATTCGCCAACGCCCCAGACGGCCAGTACAACAAGGCCCAGAACGAGAAGAAGTACGTCACCCTTCTCGGCGCCGCCCTTCAGACGGCCGGGATGCCCAACCACGCCATCGTCGACACGGGCCGCAACGGCGTTCAGGGCCTCCGTCTCGAGTGGGGCGACTGGTGCAACGTCAACGGCGCCGGCTTCGGCCTCCGCCCCAGCGGCAGCACCGGCCTCGAGCTCGCCGACGCCTTCGTCTGGGTCAAGCCCGGCGGCGAGTCCGACGGCACCAGCGACTCGAGCGCCACGCGCTACGACTCGTTCTGCGGCAAGTCGGATGCCTACAAGCCATCTCCCGAGGCTGGTACCTGGAACCAGGCCTACTTTGAGATGCTGCTCAAGAACGCCAAGCCTGCCTTCTAAATGGGAAAGAAAGGCTTCCGCTACTCTGGCCATGTTGACCGCAGCGAGAACCCTTCATTGTGCTGAGAAAGGGGGCCTCTGCTGAATTTTTGTCTTTCACACATGGCTTAGTTAAATTCTCTTCGTATATATACAATGCCAAGTCTTCATATATCTGTATCATTCGTGTCTTATTCTAAGTGATCCAGTGAGGGGCATGGGTCTTGAAAAAGTTGCGACTATACAACATACGAGAAAGAGACTCGGTCATCACATCTCACAGCAAGAAGGCCACCGTGCTCATCATGAAGGTAGTTGCTTACCCTGTGTTCTGCATAATATGGGGGGATAGTCGTTGCTAAAATGTCAAGTCTACAGACGTGACGTTGAAGGACGAGTTTTCACAGTCATCACTCAAGGCAGAGGCAGGATTGATGCGAGTGTGAGCTGACCAAGTCAACATCACGAGTTGAATGAACGAGAAACAGGATTTTTTTGAGTTTGCCAGGATCTTTTGATTTGGGCGTTACGGGTTCATGTCCGAGTCCTTTCGTGGGCTACCTATAAGCCAGCCATGCAGTCTCATCCCCAATTTTTCACAAATCGTTTTGACCCTGCGCATCCCGAAAGACATAACGAGGAAGCCAGCCTAGGACGCCCGCCATGATCTACCAAGAGAGCCCTTTCCCCACCACACTTCGTCACCATCATCGCATAACCCAGAGAGAGAGAACAGAAGAGAGCTTCACGCCCGTTTATGCTCTCGACATGACACCCCAGGCACGGATGATGTTGTCGGTGTAACCGGCGAACAGGGTCTGGCCATCGGCGGACCAGGCCAAGCTCACGCACTCAGGCTCACGGCTCTTCTTGCCGACAGCAGTGAACTCGGGCTTGAGCTCATCAACCTTGCTCTTCTTCTCAAGGTCGAAGATGATGATGCTGCTGGCGGTAGCAGCGCAGAGCCAGTAGCGGTTGGGGGAGAAGACAAGGGCGTGGATCTCGTCGTTGGCGTTGAGGGAGTAGAGGTGCTTGGACTCGTTAAGGTCCCAAAGCATGGTGGTACCGTCCTTGCCACCGGAGGCGCAGAGGGATCCATCGGGGGAGATGGTGACGGTGTTGATGTAGCCGGTGTGGCCGATGTGGTCAGTCTGCAGCTTGCAGGTGCTGAGCTCCCAGACCTAGAAATTTGCCCTTGTCAGCCATTCTGATCTATATGGAATTTTCCACACGGCAAAAAATAAAAATTGAAGGTGCGAGATCAGGGCAATGGTGAATAGTGGTCTCATGGCCTGCACGGCAGGCTCTGAAGTAGCAAATACTTTGGTTGCAAGCATCACGTCGAATCGAGTTGTTGTGGCGATGTTTCCTGGAAAACATAGAAGGGGGTGTTTGAAACTAACCTTGACGAGCTTGTCCCAGCCGGAGGAGACAATGACGGGGTTCTGGGGGTTGGGGCTGAAGCGGACGCAGGAAACCCACTCGGAGTGACCCTTCTCGGAGATGGTGTACTTGCAGTCACCGAGGGTGTTCCAGAGCTTGATAGTGCGGTCGCGGGAGCCAGAAACGATTTGTCTGTTGTCGGCGGAGAAGGAGACAGACAGAACGTCGTTGGTGTGGCCGACAAAGCGGCGGGTGGTGGTGCCGGTGGCAAGCTCCCAAAGGCGGAGAGTCTTGTCCCAAGAGGCAGACAGGGCGTAGGCGCCGTCCGAGGAGATAACCTATTTTCCTTCCCATCAGCCCAGAGTTCCCAGTGATCCTAGCCCCGCCAAAGAGGGCGAAGGAGATTCTTCGTAGAAATCGGAGGGGTTCGAGAGACGTACGCAGTCGGAGACGATGTGGGAGTGGCCCTTGAGGGAGCGCTTGGGGTAACCGTACTGGGACTCGTCACGGGTGAGGTTCCAGATGATCAGAGTCTTGTCACGGGAAGCGGACAGGAGCATGTTGGGGCTGTCGAAATGTTAGCGATTGCTGTCTTTCGAGATTCTCGGCCTCCTCCCCCGCCGCCGCCACTGTGCAAAGGCTCGCATGTCGTTGCCCATTTCGAAGAATCCCATCCTTCTCGAAAATCAACGTCGGCGGCAGCGGTAGCCAGGTAGGGGTGATCGCAAATGAAGAGGATTGTAGGAATGGTCGTACTTCTCCATGGAGGTAGCCAGGCTGGTGACCCAGCCATTCTGCAAAAAGCATCGCCGTCAGCCTCAAGCACAACGCAAAAATGACCGGCGCAACGCTGCGGCGTGCGGGCAAGTGAGACGGCAACAACTTACGTGGCCCTCGAGGGTACCCTTGAGAATCAACTGCTCAGCCATTGGGAAATGAGGCAATCAGGTCGATTGAGTGGTGAGGGAAAGGTAGAAAGATTGGAGTTGATTCTGAGCGTCACACCTTTGACCCTTGGGGAGCTTGAGCTGAGATTCCGGATTTTGGGTGTGGGTGAAAAAAATTAGCAAACTTCGCTTAGGGCCTGGCAGGTGGAAAGAGCGCCAGCCTTGCTCCTGCTGCGCTTGGTGTGGGTAATCGAGGTGGGGCTCGAGCCAATGGGGATCGCTCGTAGCTACACTTCTTCTGAAATGCTGACACGAGGCTGATTGGCCCCATAGTCGAACAGAAAGGGACGGTACATTAGTACCAACCTCAGAAGAATGATAGCCATATGTTTCGGGCCCATCACAGGAAGTTCAATTCTGCATGTCACTCGCTGCAGGGGCTCGCAGAATAGCAGCTGTTCACCTATCTTTGATCGCAATATGACAAGTCCATGACTGGCGAACTTCCCGCAGATGTACGCGTTTCTTATTCAGATGTGGTCTCCACGAACCCAAAGCTCACTCTCACGACTTGAATCAAATGAATGCCAACGCTCCCGACTCTCGTCCATGACCACTGTTGTATCCTCGGTTTCTCCTAGTCACATCATAACCTGTTATGCGGGGAGCTACTGCTAAGCGCTCTGGGATTGCTGATAAAACTAAGGGTAATCTTGATGATTCGCTAGCTGCCTACGCAAAGTTTCTCACAGCTTTGCTTTTATCCATGCGGTCGCTGTAAAGTGCTCAACCGGATAATCGTATGATCCTCCTCCTGCGTCCCATCTTCATTCTCGGCCAAGAAATGATGTAATCTGCTGGAACTCGTCCACACGATGAAATACCCAAACGCCTTGCTGAATGCATGTCCATTTCCCAAAACAACCAATTCCTGTGTCTGCCTTGACTGGCACCCGACACACTGGCCTATGCAACCCAAGCCCATAAGTTCTGATCATTGCTCATCCTTTTTGATTATGTGGTCGTCCTTGGAAGCACTGGACTCGCGCTTCCGGCCTCTACCGAGAGAGGACGACTAGCTTTGCCCGGCGGCTCGTTTGCTTTGTCGCTGCACTTCCCTGCGCAAATGCCGGGCGTCCGAGTTGACAATCATGCTATGATCGGCAATCTCGAGTTGTTGGCCGGTGGCGCCGCCTTCCTTTTTGACGAAACCTTCCATAGCGGCAGCCCAAAGCGAATAGCGCTCCTTGGTCATAGGATCGCGCTCCGACAGAGATCTGATTTCCTTCTGCTTTCGGACCTTTGCCGCTCTGACCAGGCCTCGAAGGGCCTCCTCTCCTTGCTTCGAGGCCTTGGCCGCCTCTTCCCTTGTCTTTTGGGGGTCACGACCGTTGTCATCTTCCTTGGGTGTGTATTTGTAGGTATGTTTGCTGGGAAAGTCGGGGAAGGACTTTGGTATGTACGACTTGGCTTCCTTCTCGGGCTTGCCGCTCAGCTCCTCGCCGAGGAGAGGTAAAGTTGTGTACGCATCCGGATCATCGACCAAAGGATTAAAATATTCCACGTCTAGCTTCGCTTTTGGTACGGGATGACGGAGGTGAGGCCTCAGCGCCTTCGTCTTCAGAGTGTAGCGTCGCATCGTGGACTCGAAGTCCGCTGGAGTCGGCTGCTCCCTTCGTGCTGCTAGAGCGACACGTTTGGCATCGGCGATCATGGAGGCCATGTCTGGACGTCGAGTCAGCGCCGAAAAGCATCAGTTTTCACACAACGTCTCGTAATCTCACAGGTCTCTACGGCCCCCAAGAAGCCCTGCATCGCTTCCGGGGTAGCGGAATCAAAGCCAACTTGCTGTAGTGCCAGTCCTATACTTCTTTCGAGGCCACTTTTTGCTTGATAATCCAAAGAAGGAATGGTGACTTTTGTCGCGCCAGGCAGGCTTGGCTCTTCATCGTCGGCGGCAGGGTAACTTTTTGCCGCGTCGCTATTCGTCTTCTGTCTTTTGATGATTGGGTTCTCATCTTCACTAGACGAGCTCCGCTTGATCGGAGTCGTTGCCGCGGAAGGTGAAGACATGGCCGACGTCGAACAGAGCTCGAGGGTGATGGAGGCGTGTCACGGCGAGGTCGCAAATGTACGCGCAGATGTCAAGAACAGAAGAGTCTGGACACTTCTATAGATTAAGGTAGAGAAATGCGCGACGGTAATGTATACGGCGCGCGCTCCAAATGTTGGATCTGGGCCTTGGGCGAGGAAGACGCGATGTTGGTGAGAGGAGGTTGTTCGAGGTCCGAGATTCGAGATTGTTTGCGCCTCGGACGGAAGGTACATGAGCTAGGTAAGCTACCTAAGGTAGGTACGTTGCGCGCGAGAATGGGTACGTACCGACGAATGAGAAAAAAAAAAAGGGATTTGGGATGAGGCTCTTTCTCAGTCTTTCTGGGGCTCGGCAGTTGCCCCGCGGCTCACCATCCACTGTAATCGGACTTGCATCCACCCTTCGAGACCCCTTTCAGCGCCTAGGGGCCCTAAGCCAATCATGGATGGGTGATGGATGACCTGGACATCAACATCCAAGGTGGACGTCCAACACTTTTACCAGAAAAAGGAAACGACTCGGGAAGAGATTATTTATCTCGATGACATTTATCTCTTTATCGCATTACTGACCACTCGCAAGCCCAGAGCGGTGTTTTTCCGCGTCAGATCCCGAAGTACGATCTCGTCGCAAGATGTGGCATCATCAAACCACGTACTATCCAAGGGGAGGTCTTTGAGCATTTTTGTCATTCACTTTACCTCAGATACTCTCATTACTATTCTCAAGTCAAAAATGCACTCTTATGCATTTACATTTTCGCAGAGACACAGAGGATACTGTCTAGCGACAAAAAGCTCGCCCTTTGTCTTTCAGCTAGGTAATAGCAGACACACGTGTAAAACAGGAGGACTTCGTATCTTTACTCACCTTACCCTACATAGTCTAATTAATGCAAGGAGACCCATCTCAGCCAGCCTGTGCTCACTATCTTATCTGAGTCAAGCGCCTCGATGCACCCCTTTCACGACCCAACAATACCTTAGACTTCCTCATAATTTCAATGTCCTAGTGTTCAGTAGCCTTCGTAACTTGTGTCGCTCTCTTTTGCCTTTGTCGTTGTCTTTACTTCCTTAACCCTCTCCGAACTGGCTTAGGGGTGGGATTGGGTTTCTATCTGTCACTTCGGTAACACCAAATAAAATCGCTCACCCGTCCAGTGGCTATTGCAATAATGCAGGATCTTGAAACTCTGCGCAATGGAGGCTATCGCGGCCAAGGTCTGCAAAAGCTCAAAATCACCGGCACTTTAGACCATTTCCCCTCGGAAATCCTAGATCTAGCTGAAACCCTCGACCATCTTGACCTCTCCGGGACCGGGATTTCTGTTCTCCCCGATGACTTCAGCAGGCTGCGCAAGCTCAAGGTCGCCTTCTTTTCCGACTGCCGGTTCGCCGTGTTTCCCAAACAGCTATCAGAGTGCCCCGAACTGGATATGGTGGCATTCCGCTCCAACGGCATGACGACTATCCCAGAAGGTTCCTTGCCACCCAAGCTGCGTTGGCTTATCCTCACGAACAATAGCATCGAGGCACTGCCCCGAAGCATCGGCCGCTGTTCTCGGCTCCAAAAGTGTATGCTTGCCGGCAACAATCTCACAAGCCTCCCGGATGACATGGCGGTCTGCAGTAAACTTGGCCTACTCCGCCTCTCCGCCAATAACTTCTCTGACTTGCCAAAATGGCTGTTTGAACTCCCCGAACTCGCCTTTCTGTCTGTTGCCGGCAATCCCTATTGCTCGATCAGTCTCGAGGAGGAGCTTGCTCTGCTGCGCAAAGTGGACTGGGAGGATGTTGAAATGAGGGAGTTGCTGGGCCACGGAGCCTCTGGCGATATCTTCAAAGCGAGGTGGATGCTCGCCGACTCGGTGGTAGAAGAGGTAGCCGTGAAGCTGTTCAAGGGGGAGGTGACGAGCGATGGGACACCGCTAGATGAGATGGGCGCCTGCCTGGCAGCAGGTTCGCACGACAATCTCATCAGCACATTGGCCAGCATCAAGGGCCATCCAGAGAAGCACGGCCTCATCATGCAGCTCATTCCTCCCCATTATCAGAGTCTCGGCCTGCCGCCTTCCTTGGATACTTGCACTCGAGACCGGTATGCACCAGGCAAGAAATTGTCAGTCAAGGTTATTCTTGAGCTTTTGGGTGGCGTTGCCGCAGCTGCTCTTCACCTTCACAGCCGGAAAGTTTCTCACTGCGATCTATATGCGCATAACATTCTCTTCAACGATCACGGACACGCTTTGTTGGGCGACTTTGGCGCAGCGACGATCTACGAGCACCTCGGCAGATTCAACTTTGAGAAGCTGGAGATACTTGCATTCGCTCACCTCATTGATGACATGATTGGTGTTGCTCATGTCGAGGAGAGTGGTGAAAGAAAGCAGATTCTACAACGCTTGCGGGAGTTACACATCCGCTGCTCCAACTCAGTCGTCTCTGAGAGACCTACCTTTGCTGGCGTCGTCGATTCTCTCCAGGCATTGGCATGAACCCCAACAGCCTGAAAAGGCGATCTTAGCCTGTTGTTTCGGCCTCTGGGGTTCCATGCGGCGAGATATGCATGGCGGGTCCAAGAGAGGTTTCTAGGCAAGGACACATCAGCTGTGCAGGTGCGAACTTCACCTGAAGTTGAGTAGATGGAGTCTTCATAATGAATAGAAGCAAGAGATACGACGGGGATGAGGCATGGGGCTATAGAGTTAGACATAACCTAGACTTAGACGCATTTAGATTTCATCCAAAACAATACTTAGAGTAACCATCTTCATTTAGTAAGCTTTTCTTTGAAGAGTCGCCAGGTGGAAAGATAATGCGATTGAGGTTCATTACTTGGATAAGTTTCGGGACTTCTGCAATTGTTAGCAGACTGTTGAGCTTTTCTGTTAAGTTTGCGGTCATGACTGATGTGTAGTACAGAGACCCGGCTGGTGAAAGTAGACACCTGGAGTGCTTGTCTTCAGATAGTTGAGGTGCTGTTCATTAATGGAGTAGGATTTAACACCCGTATGATAGGTTACTTCTAACGATACGAAACTTCTACCCTTCCTAGCCCGACTTTCAAGATGACGACAAGGTATGCCAGCCTCCTAAATCCTACTCCGTCACGCCCGTCTTGCGCTTCAATGTGGGCTGATCAGAGGTGCACCTGTTTTATGGCAACTACAAAAAAAGGACTCTCGACGGACGATGAAGACAGATGGCATGTCTTGGGAGTTGAGATAAACCCATACACGGTATCCTCGGATGCTCTTTATCTTTCGTGAACATTAGTTGAGAGTTTGGGTAATAATAGTCAGATCAATGTGTATCAAACATGTGTTTATGAGATCAAATTGATTTATAGAAAGCGAGCACGCATGGCTACCACGACTGTACACTGCTCTAGTAAATTTTGCCTAGTCATACATGCCATCTGTGTACAATATTCGGCGCAGCAGGGAAGACAAGCAGTTCATCAGCGAAGACCGTCGTCAGTAGGTTCCGCAACCGGGGCTGTGGAAGTCGGTAGGGCCTCACCAAAGTCCGGGTCGATTTCGGACTGAGGCGGGTCGTCGGATCCGCATTCCTGGCCAGTTGGCACGTCTTTGTAAAAGACGTCGGAGTAGGCGGCATCCAGGAAGTTCTGGAAATTGTTATCGCTGAAGGGAACTTTGGTGTGCTCGTACTGCATGCCATTGAACTGCTCCTTGACGAGACCGGGGAGGCTCTGCCAGCCCACCAGAGGGGGTCTCAGAGCACCGTCCGGGCCTGAGCTGGAGGGGAAGATGGGTTGGCCAGCATCGTACGCCACGATAGGGTGAGTCCCAAGGCCGTACTCATCATCGGTGAAGAGGGTGTTGGACCTGGTGGTGTCGAAGTTGCCGGGGCTGGTAGAGTAGCTCACGCCACGACGAGAGAAAACTCTGGCATCATCCGGGCATGTGTCAAAAGCAAGCCAGACGACAACAGTCAGCCAGTGATGTCGATGCTGCTCTTCTTTCCCCTGGACCTTGGGCAAATAGTAGCTGTATAAGACCGCCCATCTATCATGGGATTTTCCGACTCGTGAGTATGTTTGACCGGATTGCTTGAAGTCGCGGCAATCACCGCCGGCGTCACCGGTAGGCTTCAAGCCTCTCCTGGTAGGCGATTGAGATCAGCGAATGCAGCTTTTGCTAGCAGTAATTACCTACCCATGATTGCCGTCGACATCGACTGCAGGGTACGGGATACAGCCGTGCCATGAATATAGGAAGGGCGCGAATTTGAGCTCAATGTCGCCGAGCAGGTCCTCGTCGGCACGCGGACGGAGCGCGATGATTTCATTGTGGTTTTTCCATTTGTCGCCGAATGCTATGTCTTTGCCGCGGGGCAGTAGACTTGAGGTGGCTAGGCCTAACAGGGGAAGGAGATGGAGGAGAGAGAGGAGAGGATGAGACAGCATTGTGATGAGACGAGCCGAGTTGATGCTTCATACAGGATTCTTGGTGAGAGAAAACTAGGATAGACGGAAGATTATAAAGAGTAAACAGCTATGGGCTTCAACTGTCAGTGTTGAAAACATTCTTACCTCCCGATCATTCCAGGGACTGACTAAGAGCAAACCGGAGTCGTGATTTTGCCCAGACGAGTTATAGCACCCGGATATTACCACCGGTGCTTTGGGAGCAGAAATTATATATCAAGGTGAGTATGATCGTCTTGGTGTGAAGGCTAAAATAAGTGCTGTGAGTTGTTGAATCCTTTTTTGAGTGCTAGAGTGTAATTGTGGTTCCACCTTTTCCAAGATTGAAATGAGTTGTCTAGTCATTTGCAGTATCCGGGCTCATGTTCGCCCAATTGATCAGGTAATGATTATATCTCACTGCCGCTGCCCGTCAATAGATCACTGACAGCCAAGCGCGCCGTGCCAACTTCGTCTTCAGCGCTCCGCCCATTATTCACGCAACTGCCGGCCTTCTATGCGACTGAGTGTATCTCTGCATCGCGCTCTAAATCATCTTAAAAAGCATGCTGTACTTGGACTAAATCGTTCTGACAGCTGTATTCAGCCTTTTTCAAATAAGCGCGCATGGGTGGCCGGGAAAGCTAGCATAGGTAAGGGTTTCCGAATTGAATGCCGGGAGCACCGGCGACTCCGGTGGACACGGAGCCGGCAGTGCGGGTCACCGACCAAGGGACACCTGATCCATGACCGGGCCCTTATATTCACTCAACTTACTTAGATATCCTACTCAGCGTGCAAAACTTAATCCAAGATTGTTCATTGAGCCAAGTGCGCTTCCCAATTTCGGGCCATCCGAGAGGAGTTCAACTATGCGAGGAGGAAGAAAATGGACTCGTATAATCGAATTATAAAACTTAAACGCTTTGCCGGCCATTAAGGTGTGTTTCCAAGCCGAATGATTTCTCTCTCCAAAGAGCATCACATTGCAATCATGAAATTCTTCGCCCTCTTTACCTACTGCACCGCGGCGATCGCCAGCGTTGTGCCTCTGGCCACGGACCTGACCAATGTCGATGTACAAGTTCGCAACGCTGGCGAAGTATTCGAAACGGCTGATTCGGTGTCTTTGGCGAAGCTCCTCTCGCGCGACTCGGCGAGTGCCTACGAAGAGGCTAGGCGGGCCGCTGGACGTAGCCTCTCCGCCGGCACCTACTACTACTTCATGAACTGCAACGAGATGGTCGAAGGCGACTACAACCGTGCTACAACAAACAAGGGGCGCTGGATGATGGACACCTATTCTTGCTCTCATGTTGGTCTCGTCGTGGGCAAGACTTCGTGGCTGGGGCGCAAATTCAAGGCGCATTATATACACATCAGGACGTTCTCTGATGGCCTTGGCCAAACCCACCACGATTACAACCCTTATGAGCACCAGAGGTATGCATGCTCTTCGAAGGGAGCGATGTCTCATCAACGCTGACGATTCACAGACTCATTTGGGGTGGTAAAACCACGGAATCCAAGGCCAATCTTAACAGGTTGGTCGATGCTGGTGAGTTTGATTACCTGTGTAGGCTCACTGAAGATTACTGACATCCATCCCAGGTAGAAGCTGGCTCAATGGAGCGATGGTGATCACCGAGGAACACAACTGTATGGCGCATTACGAGTATCTCGCCAGTCTACTCTAAGGAGTTGTCACTTCTCCTGTCTCGTGCTATGGGGCAAAGGAGGACTGACTGGCGGTCGTGCTGGAAAAGGAGTGCGGCGTCGAACCGTGACCGACACGATTAATTAGCGTATTCAACCACCAATCCCCGTTTTCTTGTCTTTCCGTGATACAATTTGTACCTCCGTCACGACTATTGATTATTGGAGTTATCCGCCCGGCCTACAGCGTGCTCAATTTCCCTCAACGTGGCCCGCACGCCGTCCGTTCCTCTAAGCATGGCCTGGGAAAAGTTGAACCTATCATCTTCCCCACCGGCAGGAACCCCAGCTTGCCCCGCGAAGAGCCGTTATATAGCTGGAATTTGCCATAGTATCTCTATATAGCACTCAGTCTAGCCCGAGATCGCGAGCTGAGATCCCCGAATGAAGAATTTTATACCAGGCGGAAGTCGTTCGAAAATGAGAAGACACAAAATAGCTTACTGCTGGGCTGGCGTATCACATTCGCGGCCCCGCTGTTCATAGGTCGCTACCTACCTACCTAGGTAGCTCCCCGCTGGACCCACTTCCATATCGGACGAGAGCCGATTCGAGCAGGCGCCCAACCCAATGCCCTGCGCTTCAACCCTCAGTTGCACGATTACGGTCTCGCCCAATTCAAAGACTCACTTCACCGGCTCACACTTCATCAACCTTCGAGTGCGATGGTCGGTACGTAATAGTACGCTACCGAGGACACAGCATATTTTCACGACGACTGATCAGAAAGCCCTCGGCCTCTGTCCCGCTTGCTTTCCTTACGGTATCCTCTCTTCACTCACCGTACGGTCACTCTCGGCCCCAATTCTACATACGACCAAGACAGCGAACTGATGAAGCCTGCAGCATTTTGTGTACTGGAAACAGCGGCATCTTGGCAGTACCGAGGTGATTGGTTTTCCGACATTGGATAAGCTTATGGGATAATTTACTGCACTTCAACCAACTCGATAAACCCAATTCGAGAGAAGGAAAGGCAGGGAGGTCCCGTCGCCCTGAACACCATCTGATATTCACCACCCGGTCACCATCACAAGTCTGGCCTGGTCCAACTCCCGCCAAGATGTTTCCTTTCGATGTGACCGCCATGCCCACGCTACCGACGCGCAAGGGTCTGTTGGTGATTGACTTCAACAACGATTTCATGTCTGCCGACGGCGCCCTACCAGTCACAAACGGCAACGAACTAGTCACACGTACCCTAGAGCTGGTAAAGGCCTTCCGCAAAGTCGGCGATATTATCTGGGTGCGCAGCGAATTCGACAAGTATCGCCTTGCCGCCGGGGAACAGATCTGGGCTACCGACACAATCCCCAAGCCCAAGATTCTCGAGTCCCGTGCTAGAAGAAGGATTGGAGGCGCATCTAAGCAAGCGCCCGAAGAAACTTTCGATGCCGACCCGGAGGCTTTCCTCAGCCAGCCTGGACCCAAAGTCGTTCGTTCTGGCACCCCTGGTGCCGATTATCCCGCCGCCGTCAAGGAAGCAATCGGCAAGAGGGATATCAACTTGTCCAAGTCACATTACTCGGTCTTTTCCTCCGGCCAGTTGATCCAGATGATGCGCGTCAAGTTCGTCCACGAGCTTTATATTTGCGGATCGCTCACCAATATCGGCGTCCACGCCTCAGCTATGGATGCCGCCACGTTCGGCTATTCCATCACCTTAGTCGAAGACTGTTGTGGTTTCCGCTCCGATGTACGTCACAACGCTTCATTAACCAAGCTTGTCGAGGTGACGGGCTGCGAGGTGATGGAGAGTGAGGCTGTCATTAAGAAACTGCAGCCCAAATCCGAGTCAAAGCCGGCGGCCCCGTCATCACCCGTCGTGCCCAAGAGGATCGCGGAAGCCAGTGGTGTTAAAACGCCGCCCTCGGCTGATTCGTACAAGACGAAACTCGAAGAGCAGTTGGCCAATCTTTCAATCAAAACTTTAAAGTCCTCAGCAAGCAAGCCTCCCATCTCACGCCCACGCCGAGACTTGTCAGGTCTGGGCTGTGCAACCGCTTCCGATGTTTTGGAGGTGGATGTGGACGCGGGTCCAGTCAGTGACTCAGACGACAAAGAGGTTCACAAACGATCAAAGAGTCCAATGGTAGGCAAGGGCAGTCTGGAAATAGAAGTAGACACAGACTCGGTACCGGAGAAAACACCTATAAAGAAGCAACAACTTCCTAAGAAAATCGCCGGCGAGAAAGCATCTTCCACGTCCGACATTGAACTCGAGCCAGACTCAGGCCCGGATTTAGAGCCAGAACCAGCCAAAAAGCCTGTTGTCATGAACGATAAAATTGAGGTCGATGACTCGCCGCACGCTACCGAACCTCTATGCGAGGGTGACACCACCGTCATTCACAATATACTCCCTTCGACCATGGCCGAGTGCATCTTCGAGAAGGTGAGAGACGAGGTCTCATGGCAGAGAATGTCCCACCAGGGCGGTGAGGTCCCTCGGTTGGTCGCCGTGCAAGGCGAAGTAGCCGACGATGGAAGCATGCCAGTATATCGGCATCCCTCAGACGAATCACCTCCCCTCTTCCCCTTCATCCCTACAGTACAGAAGATCAAGGCAGAGGTCGAGAAGGAGCTCGGGCATCCGCTGAACCACGTGTTGATTCAGTTCTACCGCAGCGGCACCGACTACATTTCCGAGCACAGCGACAAGACCCTGGATATCGTCAAGGGATCGTACATTGCCAACGTCAGCTTGGGTGCGGAGCGCACGATGGTGTTTAGGACCAAGAGGCGGGACAAGGACCCGTCCGGCACCGCAACGCCGTCGGGCGAGGTCTCTCTGCAGCGGCAGGTTTGCCGTGCCAAGCTGCCGCATAACTCTCTCTGCCGCCTAGGCCTGGCGACGAACGGTCGATGGCTGCACGCCATCCGCCAGGACAAGAGGATGGATCGAGACAAGACGCCTCCCGAGTTGGCTTTTGACGGCGGACGCATCTCGCTCACCTTTAGACAAATTGGCACCTTTTTGAACCGGGATAGCACCCTGATTTGGGGTCAGGGGGCCACCAGCAAGAACAGAGAGGCGGCTCAAGCGGTCATCAACGGTCAGTGCCCACAGGCCGTCGACATGGTCCACGCCTTTGGCACCGAAAACCACTCATCTGACTTCGACTGGGACAAGTTTTATGGCAAGGGTTTCGATGTTCTGCACATGAGCACTTCGCCGCGCCTCTGCGCCTCGGCTGATCCTATCACCAACATGCGCATCGCCCTAATGTTAGCCGAGTACGGCATCTCGTACGGCAAGGGGAGCATTTCGCCGTCCTTCAACTGGAAGGACAGCAATACCGGCGGCAAGGATCCAACCGCTATTTCTGCATCGCTGCCGATTCGATTCGTCGACAATGACGTAGCAAAATCCACGGTTCAGGGCGAGTTGGCCATTATGCTCTATCTGGATTCCGTATACGGCTCCGAAAAGAAGGAAGCGGCAGATAAGTCGCAAATAGATGTTGCGAAAACATTCACACGTTTCCAGGATGGCCTTGCGCTCCTCGACAAGTGGCGAGGGCTCGAGAAGGACAGCAAGTCAGGAAAGCGTGACCTCGCACCCTTGAAGAGAGAACTCGCCACCTGGGAGGGATATGCAGGTGAGGCCGACTTCATTGCGGGCTCTAGTATGTCGTTGGCCGACTTTGCAGTATGGCC
Source organism: Colletotrichum tamarilloi (assembly GCF_030869305.1). NCBI lineage: Eukaryota > Fungi > Ascomycota > Sordariomycetes > Glomerellales > Glomerellaceae > Colletotrichum > Colletotrichum tamarilloi. The sequence continues at coordinate 1,198,351 of NW_026849389.1, forward strand.
GGTGTTACACGAAATCTCCAAGGACGCCAACACCGAAAGTCTGGAAGCGACCAAGAAGCTGAAGGCGTACTACGAGAGAATCAAGTCCACCGAGTCTGCCGCCAAGGTCCTTGATGCAACCCAACCTGATACCACTGGGGCTGTATCGGCGGACCCAAAGACTGAAAGTGTGATCGAGGCATCAAAGCCGAGTGAGAGTCCCTCAGGCGAGAAGTTGCAGAAAGACTGAGCTACAAAGGGCGGTTTCAGGATGCAGGGCGAGCTTCGAGGACGAAGTGTTTAGATAGCGGACATCGCATACTTGATAGCTTTGAATAGTTCCAATTACACTTTGTAGCCATACACTGTCCTTCCTTTCTCACAGCTCTGGTCTTTATAGTTTACCTTTTCCGTGAACGGCTTGGTTATGTGAGAGACATAAGTTTACGAAATGTCACAACCATCATTGAATAAAGCACGAATCTAAGAACGGATTTTCCCGCAGCTGCAATTTCTATTCCACCATCTCGTTGAGGATGGTCAAGTTTTGTCAACGCTAATTGGTCTGTGCAAGCCCCCCTAAACGATGCATATGCAGTTTGGGGGAAGTGGATACCCTCACGGATATAGACCCGTATTTGATATGAAAATCAGTAAGGCTGGATGGAACGATGAGACCGAAATCGTTCTCGCAAAGCCTGTCCTCATCAAGAATGCCCCCATAGAACGCCGTAAAGGAAGAAGAGATCCCGTGCCCAGTGCCCATTTCACGACGAGTTTCCATGAACTATAAGCTCGTCGGAGCTGGTCTCATCGCATCGCTTAAGAAGAGTGGGCGTCCCACGGCAAAGGGTAAGTGCCCACCCAGTCGGCCACCTCGGACCTCAACTGAACAATCTCGGGATCGTTCTCACCATCACCAAGATGCTGCATGTAGTGTCTCAACAGACCAGGCTTCTTCTCTCCCTTCTCCTCGGCCGCCTTCTTGGCGCTCTTGTTGACGCGAATAGCGATGGTGACGGCGCGGTCAATAATGTCGGCCACGCGGCTGAAGTCCTCCTCAGTGAAAGCTCTCGTCGTCATGGCTGGCGTACCGATGCGCAATCCACCAGGCACAAGTGCCGACTTGTCACCTGGCACGGTGTTCTTGTTGGCAGCAACACCAACGAGCTCCAGCACACGCTCAACGCGGCTGCCATCGATGCCCTGTGGCTTGAGATCCACAAGAATAAGGTGGTTGTCGGTGCCGCCGGAGACAATGCTGTAGCCCAAACCTCCCTTCTCCTTGGGAGCACCCAGTCTCTGGGATAGCGCCTTCGCGTTGGCCAGAACTTGAGACTGGTAGGCCCGGAACTCAGGGGCTTGAGCCTGCTTCAAGGCAACGGCCAAGGCGGTGATAGTGTGGTTGTGAGGGCCACCCTGGTGGCCGGGGAAGACGGAGGCGTTGATGGGGCCCTCGAGGTTGTACATTTCGTCCTCCTTCTTGGCATTCTGGCGACGCACTCCCTTGCGGAAGAAAATCATGGCGCCACGAGGTCCTCTCAGACTCTTGTGACTTGTAGTGGTGACGATATCGGCATAGTCGAACGGGCTGGGCATCACCTTGGCTGCCACCAGGCCAGAGATGTGGGCCATATCGGCCACGAGGTAGGCGTTGGTCTTGTCACAGATCTCGCGGAAGCGCTGGTAGTCGATCAAACGGCTGTACGCGCTGGCTCCTGCGACAATGATCTTGGGTCGGTAGAGCGTAGCAAGCTCCTCCAACTTGGCGTAGTCGATTTGTCCAGTAGCCTCGTCCAGCCTGTAGGGGACTGTTTCGAAGTACTTTGAAATGGCGGAGATCTTCTTAGTCGGTGTCTGGTAGCCGTGCGACAAGTGACCACCGTGAGGCAGGTCCAGACCCATAAGGCGATCGTGGGTGTCCATCAACGCCGAATAGACGTACAAGTTGGCCGGGGCACCGGACAGAGCTAGAAGAAGGTGTAAGTAAATGCGTAGGAAGCGGGTTCCTGTGTTGTAAGCTGAGCGCACCTTGGACATTGACACCCCATTGCTTTGAGTCGAGACCGAATGTATCAAGAGCACGCTGCTGGCAGAGACGCTCTGACTGGTCGATGAATTCGTTGCCGCCATAGTATCTTGCGCCAGGATAACCCTCGGAGTACTTGTCTTGGAAATAGTCTTAGCTTCCGTCACATCTGGAGCCAGCAATGGACATACTCTGCATCACACTGCCCAAGGCATCGAGGACGGCCTGGGAGGTGAAGTTCTCCGAGGGAATGAGGTTGATGAAGTGCTTCTGTCTGGTTTTCTCCTACGTATTTCCAACCGTGTCAGCGGATATGTCGTATGGGAGCATCCTCGGCGCACAGGTTTGTGTGCTGGGAAGCTATCGGTGGGCTTGGGCGGGCTCGTACCTTTTCGATAATGTCGTAGACGGCGGGGTCAGCCTGCTGAAGCTTGGCTGCCAGCAGCTGTTGGTTGCAGAGTCAGTTGAGTAACGTTCCCGTTTGTATGCAACCGCGATAGGGGCAGCTATGCGCACCTGTTGCTGGCCCTCCAAGCTCTTGGTCGAGATGAATCGCCTCACGCCACCTGCGCAGGGAACTGACGCCGCCTTCGGCAGGAAGCGGGAAGCACGAGCTGTGCCTCGAAATGCTGGAAGTGACATGACGCCGGTATGACGAAGGAACTGTGAAATAAGAAATCAATTGCCTGTTCCAAGAGTTGTTGTGAAGCTTGAAAAAGGTTGGAGGATGCGAAGGAGAATAAGTTGGGGGGTGAGACGAAGTTGGTGGCGGTTAAGGAAGGAAGGCGGTCGACATACTAGTGAATAAGGTAGGGACGGAGCTTACAACTACAAACCAATTGACCCAGCTACAACAATACCATGATGTAGCGGCGGCGGGCGTGCACAGGCATGAGGAGACCGCGGTACATAAGGACCTGGGGATTGGGGGGTTTCGGGGGACAACTGCCGCTGCTTCAGGCGGAATGTGACCCGAGAACCATGAAGCAAAGCAAAGCGCCCGGTGTGGTGGCCGAGCTGCTCAGTGCTTGTGTTGGTGGTTGGCGGTTGGAGCCGGGGTTCGGCTCAACTTCCGACCTCGCACTTGTCCGTCGTGCACTGCATTCCAACTTCCATCCTGCTCGCCATCCTGCGCTCCGCGCTGCGCGCTTATCAGCACTTATCGCATCGGCCCATCGTTGTGGGACAAGAAACACACCCGAGGCACTGATATCGTTCCAAGCCTTCAAGGACCTTTGGCATCCGTCCTCCGTGGAAAGTTGAGAACGTTGAGCTGAACACGCACGGACCCCTCGGTAGCGACCCGCCGCGCTTGCCCCAGCCCCACAATCTCTACCCTTTTTCAAGGCCGCGTTGTGAGTTCGAGCTTTTCCTTTCTCTTCTTCTCTTCTTTACAACTAAATTGGAGATGACGAGCACGCTTATTGTCACATCAGCTCTTCCGCTTCGGCGGGTGCATGATGAAATGTTCTGGCGTCCTCACCACCTTTTTTCAGGACAATATGAAACAATCTGATCCAATCCATGTTGTGCTTCTTTACTCATCTGTTTACCTTGTCTTTGAAAATTTTCAACCTTTTCCATCCTAACTCTTTGTCGGACGCGACGGACACGGTTTTAGAACCACATTCCATCTTTGCCGCCATCAGATAGAATCAATATTAGAAAAAAAAACGTAACTCGGAATGCCATCGGGGATGGGGATCCTGGCGAGTGCCACGGACATTCTTCCAGACCGATGAAGCATCTGGTTTAGACTGCCTACTGTGGAGATGTCTACTGGTTGTCCGCAGCACATTTTGAAGCAATGGTAAGGACAGCCCAGTAGTCCTTTGTATGCTTTGCCGTGGCCTTGTACTCTTCTGGTTGTGGTAGCCCAAGCCACAATGGGCTGACGCCGTCTGGAGTAGTACGGATGGATATCTTTAACAGCTGCGGGGACTCACTTGTAGTCGAGTCAATGAGGATGGCTTAGATGCTGAAGTTCCATACGTCTCATTTTGGTTGGAAACATCTGTGTGGCCAATTTCCGATGTCCGTCGAACCAAACATTGTTTAGCCCGACAATCCCATTGGGTTGGTGGCCCACGCTTGATGAGTGCGGACAAGCACGCGGTGTATGACGCTTAGACTTCACCGAAGAGAAAGACGAAAACTGGCCCAGCTGGTGAACGATCTTGAGAAGGGTTGAAAAAGGGTATCTATCGTCAGACATGACCAGGAAAATGTCACGAGGACTCTCATGAATGTAGAACCGTAAAAGAATTGCTGCTACTCATTTTCGTTCCCGTAATTTGCCATGTCATCGATTTCCATTTTTCAATGCTACATGCCAAAGCCCTGCTGCGACAATAGGGACAGTAGGACGTAAAAAAAGAAGACCCAACCCGATGACTCCGAATGCAGCCGCCTAAGGACCGAGATCGATCGTGATCATCTATTTGGCCTCCTCCTCGCCCTCGCCCAACAGAGCGTTTCTCTTCGCCGTCTGTCTCTCCTGCTTGCGCTCGCGGGCAGCCTTGGTCTTCGCACGCTTGGCGTCCATCTCGTCCTTGAGAGCCTTCTCGCGGGCCTTCTCGGCCTTGGCACGGTGAATCTGTGAGGTATCCGGCGTCAGCCCACCACTCATCTCCAATATTGCGATCCAAAGATATAGTTGGGGCGAGACTTACGTGCTCAACGAGAGCACGCTTGTGCTTGAAGGCGTTACCCTTGCTGGAGTGGTAAAGCTCGTGGTAAAGGTGCTTGTCGATCTTGCCGGAGGCACGGTACTTCACCAGAAGACGGCGAAGGACACGGAGGCGGCGCATCCAGAGGACCTGGCTGTGATGGGGTCAGTATGAATTTCCGCCAGATGTATCAAATCGGTCCGCGAGCCGTAAGACTTGTGGATATCATTGTCGAACGTTCAAGGGGGTTGCCCAAGTGATATCCCAAGAGTAACCTCCAATAGCGGACCGATCGATGGGAATGGTGTCGACGAACCTGGGCATACGGGCCTCAGCGGTACCCTTGCGCTTACCGAAGCCACGGTGGCGACCGATGCGGCGAGCCAAGTTCAGCTCACGGGCACGGGACCGCGAGTGCATGGTCACGGGCTTGCGGATGATGAGGCCATCGGCGACGAGCTTGCGGATGGTCTGGCGAGAGTTGGCGTTGGAGATCTCGTTGACCTCGTTGGGGTCGAGCCAGATCTTGCGCTCACCGCAGCCGATGACCGACGCGGCGAGGCGCTTCTGAGTTCGCAGATTGACCCTGTGAAGACATTGGACATCAGCAATTTGTCCTTGGTGATGGGAGAAAAAACCATCGTCGTCCCGCCGTCGAATTGATGGATGCCGTCGTCGGTTTTTGTCGCCCCCGCGTGTCCCGGGCTTCGATAGACCCTAAATAAGGCTTGCCCGGTGCAGTAGGCGACGCAAATCGATTTGGGCTCGGTGGAAGAATGGTGTAGTGCTCGTGTCGTGATAACTTACATCTTGAATGCTGTCCTAGTCGATGGTCGTACCTACCGGGGGAGTCGAGGGTGTTGAAATTTCGAGAGGGGTGACAGGAGGCCAATTTTTCTGAAAGGCGAAGTGTGAGAGCAGAGTCGGGGCTGACTCTGTGTGGGCAATGTGGGGCGATGGGTAAGCGAGCCCGGAAAAATCGAGGCCACACTTTCGCTCTTAGGTCACGTGTCGTCAACGACATAGGCCCTTTGGTGTGTCTTAAGGGGCCGGTGCACGCAAATGAGAGATACATCAGGTACTTGCACTCCATGTTCAGGGCACCTCTGGAAGGTTAACATTGCCCGGCAAGGATCCCAGCATATGTACCTCAGGTACCTTGAAATCTAATGTTGTCTTCCTATCCTCGCGTGAACGCTGGTTGAGGTGGTTTGGAGAATTAAACAATGAAATGGTTCTCGCCGAATTCATTGAAAATACTAATACCTTGACCCCGAGAGTCATTCAGCGGTAGCTACTGCACGAGACACGGAATCATGTTTAGTCTCGCTCGTCACTTTTGATTTCCTGGAGATATCTCAACTTTGATGGAGCGTCATCTCCATCAGATAGTGCAACCATGGCATACCTTCGTCTTCCAGGGCCGCAACAACCGCCTTACTCATTTTAACCTCAAGCTAGAGAGCGAATCATCTTTTTACTCAACAAAGCCGCTTAGTGATCACGTAAAACAAAACTTTTAAATTTCAATGTTTGCCCCTTCCTTTTACTACAACCTTCATGCCCTATCTACTTGCCAAACACATCCTCACCAACGTCGACCTTACCCACGCTCCAGATCTCCTTCTCGTCCTCGACCTCGTCGCTAGACAGACCCAGGCCCCCTTGGCCACCCTCAGCCTCTCTCCGCTCACGTGCTTGGGTACCCAGCCGCATTGTGACGCGCTTGAAGTAATCCTGCATGCTCCTCTTGGTGTTCGGCGGCAGATTGGCACTTTCGACGTACTTGTCAAAGACCCGTGTCTCATCGTCCACCACATTGAACAAAGCCATAAATGCAGCTTCGGCGGCTAGCTTGACTGGAATAACAGGGTCCCTGACACTGGCAAAGATGGGACCTGCAAGCGCAGCAACATGCGGCCTGACCATGTCCATGTCCACGCGGCTCATTGTGCGGACAATAACCAGAGCAAGTCGGCGCGAGTCGACAGGGCCTCCCGGTTGAATCGTGTTGGCAAGTGCCTCAAAAATCTTCTTGTTCGAGTCGAAAGACTTTGTCGAATCTGAAAGGAGATATTTGCCCGTGGCAAGGATGACATTGTCGGCAATGTAAGGCTGTGATACGAGTAAGTTTTGCGTTACTTAGAGGCCATCACAACGAATTACTTACGTTCTTGTGGGACATGCCCTGGCCAAGGAGGTCGGGCAAGTCGTCCGCGAGAGGACTTTCAAGGAGACTCTTCGGAGACTCCACGAGCACTGCGTTCAGCGCCAGTGCAGAAGAGTGACTCCAGTGGCTAGTCACAACTCTGTTCTTAAGCAACCCATTGGCAGCCTCCTCGGGAACATTCTTAATCAATGCTCCAAGCAGCTTGGCGTTTGTGATTGTCATAGCATCGTCCCTCTCGTCGGTATCCATGTCAATGAGACCCAAAACGGCGGTTCTCGATGTTTCGCCCATGTTGGCGCCAGCTTTGCTAATGACTTCGTAAAGTGCGCTGAGCATAGCCGTTTTGACACCGGGGTCTGATGTCTTGGAGCCAGTGACGAGCTCGGCAATGAGCGGATCGATACGTGGCGTGTACTTGATAAGAGTACCCAACGCCTTGGCCGCGCGGGCTCTGAGGACCTCGCTCGATGTGTCTGCAAGAGACTTAGCGAAGGTGCGCTGAAGCTGAGGCAAGAATGGCTTCAGTGCCGCAGGCATCTTTTCCAAGAGGTTGTTGAGAGTCAACAAAATGGCAGACTTGACGTCTGTAGACCTTTCGGAAACAACACGAATGAGTGGACCTGTTATTTGTGTAACAAACGGCTTCAACGAAGCCTCGCTTGTCCGGTCGACGATATCGGAGATAGCCAGAGCTGCCTGTGTTCTCTGCTCCGGCGTGCCATTCATAAGACCCTGCAGGAAGATGGGCAGGATGGCGTTGATACCCTTGGGGAGCTCGAACCCGGGCAAGTTCGCGCCAGCCACACCAACCTGCTGGAGAGTTTGTCTGGTGGAAATAACCAGGCCCTCCATCTCTTCTTTCTTGAGCTTTTTGGTGAACTCGCTAAGTGCAGCCCAGGCACCCTTGACAACGCTTGCGTCTCTATCATCGAAGGAGATGAGAAGCGACCGCACAATATCTTGATTGTAGCGCGAATAATCCACTTCGCCAGCGGCAAAGAACTTGCCCAGGTGGCGGGTCGTCGCTGCACGTTTCCGGTGATCGTCGTGCTTTGTAAGCTGAAGTAGTACGTTCATCACTGTATTGAGTCCGTCATACTCGTCGATGGACAGGATCACAGTATCGAAAGATGTCTCGAGATCCTCTCGCAAAGCCTCGTCCTCGCAGGTAATGATGTTCTCCATCAATGAGTTGATGATGTTGGGCAGGCGGCGGTTCATAGCAGCACCGGCCACCCTCGACAAGGAAGCGAGAGCCTTGGCGTTGAACGCAGAGATGGGAGGGGTAATAAGCGTGGGGATAAGATTGGGAAGAATGATGTTTGAGCGAGTCGTCTCAGTAAGGAGGGTAAGCAGGGCTGACAAGGCGTTGTCGGCGTTCTCATCGGAGCGAAGGAGGTTGAGCAGGTATGGAAGCACCTGGTCCACAGCTCTCTTGCCCAGGATCTGCTGGAGAGAATCGAAGGCTTCTGCGGCAGCCTCTCTAACATCAGCATCTGAGTCAGTGAGGGCTGTTCTGACGACAGAAATGAGCGTCTTCTCGTGGTCCTCCAAGGCATCCTCTGAGGCCGAGGCAATGAGTTCCTTGAGGGCAAGGCAGATACCCTGCTTCGCGTCTGTGTCGGTGGAGGTTTGCAATCCCTCCTCAAGAGTAGGCAGCAGGGTGGAGAGGACACCATCACCGGCTTTGCGGATCAATTCGCCAAGGGCATTGCTAGCAATGACCTTATGCTCCATGTTGGAGCTTCCCAAACGCTTGATGATGAGTTGAGTAAGCGTCGGCACCAACTCCTTAAGAATGCGAGGGCTGGAAACCAAGGCCTTCCACACAGCAACGGCAGCGGAGCGGACGGCGTTGGCGGTATCGCAGCGGCAAACATAGAGAGCAGAGAGAATCTTGTTTCTCTTTTCTTCGCCGAGGACCTCGCGAAGTGATGCTCCTGCCTCTCTGGCGCTCTCCTCGTCCTCCTCTTCATCCTCGGCCTTGCCACTGATACCTGTGAGGTTGAAGAGAAGGTCACCAACGAGCTCGACTGAGCTAAGACGAATGCGGTAGCTGTCATCGGCCAAGCCGCGTTCAAGCTCTGGAAGTAGCAGATCAACAGCGCGAACAGCAAAGTTCTTGACAAGGAGACGACCTGCACGAAGAGCAGTCTCGCGGATAGACTCCACATCATCAGCAAGACCAGACAAAATGGGAGGGATGATTCTGCCCAAGTAGTTTGCAAAGCTGTTGCCAAAGCAAACAGGGAGAAAGATGAAGAGGGACATGAAGCCTTCGCGAACAGCCGGCTTGGTCGACTCGACGTTTTGCAGAATGGTCGGGAGAGTCTCTTCGAGTCTGGTGGTACCCAAACCTGCGAGGACCTCGCTGAGAGCTTGGGCGGAACCGAGACGGTCGCCAGCGCCGTTGTCTGCCTTGAGGGTTTGCATAAGGCCAGGGATGAGATCCGGCAGGGCATCTTCTCCCAGCTTCTCCACAAGTGATCCCAAAGCTCTTGATGCGGTGGCACGAGTTGTGGGGACAGGATCGACGATGGCAAGCTTGAGTCCGGCAACAAGGATTGGCAAATGCGAGACCAAGTCTTTTCTCTCAGTGAGATGCGCAAGACTGCCAATGACTTGTGCTGCTTTGCGCTTGGTGTTTGAACGGTCGCCCAAACCACGTTGCAAGATTCTTGTGACCAGCGCCAGTGACGGAGCATCCAAGTAGTGCACGAATTGGACCTTGATCAGAGAATCCAAGGCATCATCCGTGTATCTAGTGGGGTCGCTGAGCGCTTTGAGAAGGATGTCGACAAGACCCTTGATCTCAGGGTTACTGATTACCTCGCCAAATCTCTTCAAGCTCTTGTTGGCACCCGAGCGGACCTCCTTGTGACTGTCGTTGAGAACACCAGTGAGAGGGGGGATGATATCGGGCAAACTCTGCGCCAGTTGGTTGGGGTCAAGATAAGCCATGGCTCCCAGCAGGTCACAGGCTCCCTTTTTACTACGCCATTGGTCATCGTCCAAACCGTTGAGTAGGGTAGGAAGGATCTTCTTGACACCATATGAGCTCAGCTTGCCGAAACAGGCCTTTGCTGCTGCCAGACAGGAGTCTCGGACGTTGGCGTTGGCGTCACCAAAGCCAGTAAGAAGCTGAGGAACGATTTGAATGACGTAGGGTTCGAAGAGACGACCTAGGATGGTGGAAAGAAGCTCGTACGCCAGGAGGGCGGCTTCTCTCTGGTTCGGCTCCTTTTTGTTTTCCATGGCACCCCTCAGTGTCATCATAATACGCTGGTCTTTGAGTGACGAAATGCCACGACCCTGAACGAGACCGGCGAGACCATAAGCAGCACCACGCTGCTCGGCATACTTCTTTGAAGTCAATAGGGTCTCAAGGACCTGAGCGAAGTACTTGGATGACTTGTCTCCGTAAGCCCGGACTAAAGGTGGCAGGCAATCAGCAATAGCATACTGCACGGTCTCGGAAGGCGTGCTCAAGGTCGCCAGCAGTCTGTCGATGACCACAGGAAGTTTTGAATCACCTGGGTTCAAGTGACGCGCTAGCGCACCATACATGATGATGACAGCTTCGTTAACACGGTCTGACGCTTCGGTATTCTTATCCGGACCTTCGAGCGTACGCTCGAATACCTTCATCAACTTGTCAACCATTCCCTTGCCATGCAGATCAATGGCGTGGATGGCTGCATCTAGCATCTCGCCACGGACGTTCGCGTTCTGGTCACCCAAAGGCCCGTTCTCAATCAAGAATTCAAAGAAAGGATCAAGCTGCTGCTTAGCCATGTGAGGGGCCAACTCCTTGAAAGCAGATCCAATGCCGTGGCGCGATTCCCAAGGATCTGCCAGATTGGTTTTCTTAGGCATGCCATATTCATCCAACTGAGGGACACGCGGTTTGGCGAGGTCGGTGTATGAGGCTTTCAAAGACTCCAAGATAGGCTCCAGCGTCGAGTTGTGTGCCTTGCAGGCTTCAGCCAAGGCCCGGGCTGCGGCTCTACGGAGCTGACCGTCAACACTATCCAAGTAGACGAGCATCTTGGCTGGAACCTCTTCAGACAGGGCAAAGCCGCTTTCTTCCCAGATCTCACGACCAAGCTCCACATTCTCTTCGATGTCGTCGTGACATGCGATCCAAATTTCGTTGGAGAAATTGGATTCGCTCATATCAACTTCGGAGCTGATAGCCTGCAGCACAGCAGTTCTCACGCTGACTTGAGGAACGATGGATCCCTTAGCCAGGGCGGCGATTTCCTCGGATATCATGTTAGGGGCAACGCATCGGCACATGTCAGCGAAGCAATCCTTGATGATCTTGTAATGCTGAGTATACTGCTGCATGGCCATTATCAGAGAGGATATAACCTCCAAGCGAGGCGTTGCCGGGTCTTCGCAGATATTCGTATGGAAGGAGAGAAACTCGATGGCGAGAACAAGTTGAGCATCTCGATCGTCAGCAGATGAACCGAAGCCTCCGCTTGCGAGAACAGTAAATACTAGGGGAAGGGCGTAGATGAGAGACACCGTATCGAAAGGACGTTGCTCGCCGGCAAATCGCAGTCGGTAGAGCACTCGAGTGACGAGTACGTCGACGGGCTCTTCCTTGTAGTGCTCGGGTAGGGCACTAACCTCACGAGCGCGCAAGGTGGCCACTCCGACGAAAGGTCTCATAGGACCAAGGCGGCTGGTGGTACGGTCTGAGCATGCCAGGTAAGCCAGGGGAGCAGCATCGCCTGTGAGAAGACCAGCACCAGCGTCAATGACGTCCAGAAGAGCCTTGACAGCAGGTCCAATCCAAAGAGCGGACTCGGTTGGGGGTCCGGTTGCAAGACTCTGAATAATGCCAATGCCGCGTAGGAGTCTTCCCTCGATACGACGAACCGTGTCGCGGATTCCGGCCTCCTTCTTAAGCTGAGCATTGACCTTCGCTGTTTCCTCGGCAGTAAGCTTCTTTTGTTGGCCCTTTTTCTGGGCCAATTGCGATCTCAGCTCAGCCTCCCATTTCAGAATATCGTAGTCCTTATTGTTCTTGTCGGGTACAGTTGTCTGTGCCTTCTTCGCGAGGACATCCACGAAAGCAGTTCCCTCTGGGGTTCGGAAGATAGCAGCTTCAACCGGACCAATGGTGCGCAGTTCCTCGGGTTCCAGATCTCGGCGTATAATCTCGACAATCTTGCTGGTCATGGTATCGGGAGATACAAAGGCAAGCTCTGCCGCGGCGTTGCAGGCGGCTTGCTTCACTGCCTCTGATTTCTGGTCGATAGAAGTCCTCTCTGAAATCTCCTGCAGCAGGTCGCCCTCAATTTGGCGTGCCATTTCTCCGGGATCTCTTTCAACACGCAAACAAAGTTCAATCCAGCTTGTGCGGGGAACAAGCTCCTGTCTGGCGAGTACGAGCAGTGAGCAGAGCTGTTGATCTACGGCCTCTCGCACAGAGGTCTGTGAGTCTTCTGGCAGGCCCTTTGAGTTGACACATATGGCACGAAGAACAAGATGAAGGTTCGATTTGTCGGTTTTGGACAAGATAGCCGCGCTATCCTTGTCACCACTTTCCAGAGTTTCGAGCCAGTGCCAAATGCCACTCACGATAGCCTGCGAAACAAGTGCAGGTCTGATGACATAAACCTTGGTCAGACTATCTGACGCGATCTGTCTCGTCTTGGGGGTAGCCACAGAGGCCACAATGGCGTAAATGAAGGCCTCGGCCCAGGCCACGGCAACGGGCTTCGGTGTCCTCTCGGATAAATGCTCCGCAGCGGCCGCCAAAGCTCGGGAGAACCAAGTAAGCTCGTCTTCGGCTGTGATTTTACCGTATACACGAGGATTGAGCAGGAACGAGGGCTTCGGTTCAAGAGCGAGACACTGTCCAGTAACGGAGACTTTGGCAAGTGCTGACTTGAGCGCTGATGATACATTGGGTTGCTGCGACCACAACGTAAGGGTGATAGCGATGAAGGCGCCAACCGTAAGGTTATTTTGAGCTGCAACCAGAGGGTTGGCGACAATCTCGTTGTAGGTATCGAGAAGCTTGGGCACAGTAGCTTCGGCAAACTTGACAGCGTTTGCTGAGAGAGCGCCAGAGGCCGAAGCCAGGTTGTAAATCTCACCAAGGCGCAGAAGCCAGATGCGCCGTGTGGGAAACTTCTTGTCAGAAATACCCTTCAGGCATGCGTCAATGACCGGCTTGGCCACTTCAACGTCATTTTGGACTAAGTAGCCGGCCGATCTTGCGAGGGCCGACGTCTCAACAACGAGGGCGGCTTCATTTCCTTCCTTGGCTGAGACGGCCGCCAGAGCCGTTGCAATCTTGTCGGCGGTAGTCTTGGATAGTGGAATTGCCTCTAGCATTTCGCAGTGAAGGATTCTGTGGTCTGCTGATGCCAGCTTGCCACCCTTGACCGGCCCTACAATCTCCTCTGATATCTTTTCGAGTGCCTTTTCCTCGTGGCTCCGGGCAGCAAGGGCGTTGAAAGCCTTGACTGCCCCAGTACGAGTAATAGCGTTGCTGGACTTCACATTCGAGAGGATAGGTTTCAGCAAGTTGCCGACCAAGATTTGGGAAAGGTCGTAGTCCTTGGGAAGGCAGCCGATCAAGGGGATAAGAACATCGCTCAAAACAATCTCAGGGGCCCTGAGCAAACCCTTCTCGAGAGGTGGGATGATCTCCTTGGTGAGTTCTTCAAGAGTGACGAAGTCAAGGAAGAAGTCCTGGAGGCCGGACGCTACGTGGGCCGGTAGTGCCGTGCGTGAACCAATTATTTCTCTGACGTAGAAAGTGAAATACTGGGATTTCTGGGCCTCGAGGGCTGGCTTGACGGCAGCGATTCTCGAACTGACGCCAGCGATGATGCCCAGAAGAGGTGCTTTCGCTGCGGAAGGCTGCGCGGCCTTTGCCGTCAGGAGTTGGACAGCATCTTTGAGGGCCTTCTCGGGGTTTTGGTGCTTCGAGAAGAGCTTGCGCAGTCCTCGCCGGGTGACAATGATGGCAGAATGGGCCATACCACCCTTGGCGGCGGGTTGAAGACACTTGTCCAGAGCATCAGCAACACTCAGGAGAATCTGAGAAGCGAACTTGTCCCAATCAGAGGTCTTTGCAAGGTGCTGCATGAGCAAACTGCACCATTCGACGAGAACAAAGGCATTGCTCGCGGCGATGGCAGGTTTCTGTGACTCTGCGCGCAACGCAGCGATGAAGGCACTAAGGACATCAGGCTCAAGACCCTTGTCCAAGATGGCGGAAAGACATTTCTGAACAGCGAGTCGCGAGGGTCGGTCGGTGTAAAAGGCATGAGTCCAGAATAGTAGCTGGACAAGCTTGCGGGTAGATGCCGCGTCGGTGTCTGTAGCAACAAGATAGATTCAGCATCCTGTCTTGGAGAGATGATGTGCGCGGTGGCCGTGATAGGAACTTCACGGAGGGCAAGGGCGCAAAGAAGAGTTCGTACCGGCGTTGGATATCCTTTCCTCAAGAATGCGCAAATGCGCTATTCTTGTCGAGGTTGAGGAGGAAGTCAAGGCGGATCTCGTGGCAGCGAAATCGACAGAGCCAGAGCTAGAGCCATTGGCGACGACTTCAGTCATTTTGGCGGAATTAAGGGCGGACAGAAGGCAGCATTGGGGGCAAGTCGGCCAGCTGAACGGTCGACAAGCAGGAGAAGGGTCGTCGTCGGATTTCGTATGCGGATCGGGGGAAGGACGACGTCGAGTTGAGCAGAGGAGTGAGGTGGTGATGAAGTGAAATAAGAGGCAGAAACAAACGAGAGGTTCGCCGTTGGCACAAATTGCCAGGCAGCGGAGAGAGTGGTACCTCGAAGTAGCCGTTGATGCAGTTGGGTACGGTGCAAGCGGATAGGGTCAGGTCAGGTCACCTTACAGGTACTTTAGCACTGGGCTGGGATTATTTGCAGTTGTGCCGCCCTCCTTAAACCTCAGTCCAGTGGGAATACTTTTTCTGCCGAACGCAGCTTGACGGATGAGGTACCTGAAGTTCAGGTACTTGGGTAGGGTTGTGTGGCCCGGCGACCAAATCGAATGGGGTGGAGGGGTTGATGATCCATATGAGGCAGGCGGTGACCATGGTATCAGTTATCCCACCTCAGATATGTACAAAGTACCTGCCCTTTGATACGCAGCGACTAATGTAGGTGGGAGGTTCCAGCTCGTCGTGGCGGGGCAGAGATGCTTGACCAGCGGCTACGATCACTCATGATGGCTCATCCAGACTCACCAATCGCCATGCGTTCGTTTGCTTCCATTATCAGAGATGACCTGAGGTAAGGCTATGATACAATCTCTACCTCGGTAGGCTCAGCCCTCGACGAAGATAAATTTGCCCGTCTCTACGTCCCCCTGAACCATCATATAATCACTCGTCTTGTGATGCAGACAATGCATTTCTTACTTCTCTGCCACCACAGGCATGGTTCATAGTGCTGGAGCTCTCTCAGAACCTTGACTGGTGACGCAGGGGCAGCTCCCATGAAGCCCTAGCTCAAGGCAATGCCCAGGTATCTGCTAGGGAGCCACAGAAGTTAGGGGATTGTCACTGACCGGTCTGACTCAAAGAGGAGGGAAAATATTGAATTTTCCCTTCTTTCACTCACTCCAGCCACAATGGAAAAGAGAGGAAAGTACCTTATTCTCCACAGAAAAACTGCCCAGTCTTACTCCTATGTACTGCCTGACTTATTAAGGTCGGTTGGGTCGGTAGGTTTTGCTGGATCCCCCACCATTTAGTACCTGATGGGACCTGAGCATCTTCCAGACTTTCATCGGTGGTTGTTGTTCGGTTTGGCCTTGGGCGCAAAATCATTACCTTTGCATGTCGCGACCTATCTGGATTATAAGCCACGTGCAGTGCAGCATACCAACTGAACAGTAGGTAGAGAGGAACCCGTATCAGCTCAAAAGCTACCGGAGACACCTGCTGCCTACCCATCTACTTACCAGAGTATCTCCTCACAAATACATCATCATCATCATCCATCCATCCATCCCGTCCTCTACTATTTCGTGGATCCAGCCAGACATGGTAGCGTAGGCCACGTTTTAGCAACCTCAAATCCACCTTAGCCTTGCCAATTCCCAATACCGCCGACGGCCTGTCACTCCGTCCAGAATTTGGCGCCCAGTGTGCCAGGCAGGCACCCGACACCCGACTTTGCGGCAGAGACACACTCTCTTTGGGCTCACTCACTCACAAACACCCACTCACTGAGGTGCTTTACGCGTTGCACTCACTACCTTACCTCGCCTTCGCCCCGCCTCTTGCAAGCAATTCTGCCAGGGCCATTTATCAACCCTGACAATGCTAGGAGCCCAGCCACACCGTTGACATCACTCTACCTTGCCTGCCTACTCTACCACACTCAAATCGCCTCACACACCAAGCTACCAGGTAATTATTGTCACCTTCATCCCGGAGTGTGCTTGGTTTGCGCTCACTTGCCTCACACACTCAACCATATATTCTTGCTCACTCATGATAGGACCTCAGGAGGATTCAACGCCATCTCCGGCTGCTTCACCAGTCTTTGCCTTCCTACCGCCCCCTTCCGGTCCTTGGACCCTTCATTTTCCGCCTCCGTCTCCGCCTTCGCCTCTCGGCTCGGCTCCCTCTCCAGTCCTTCCCGTTTCTTCGACTGATTCTCCAACCTGAACTCATACCCCAAACTGCTTGCTTCTCACTAAGCAGCCCTCACACTCGGATTTTTGGACGCCACCAATCTTGCTTTCGACATTTTGCAGACTCACAAAACTCGGACCGGTTGCTAGTCGCAACTGATACCTCCTTCTCCTTCTTCAGCTTCACCCTACCGACCTTATCATGGCCGGTGCAAAGAAGAAGAAGAAGCCCGCCGCCAACCCGGCCAGAGGCTTCGCCACCACCTCCGTTGCATCATCCAAGCCTCGGACCGAACCCGCTGAAGGAGCCGATGCCGCTGCTGCGGCCCGGGCTGCCACTGTCGCTCCGGATGCTAGTTCCAAATCGGATGCCCCGTCAACTGATCCTCAGTCTTCCACCAATGGTGCTGGTGACAAAGCTGCCAAGGCGGAACTGAGCCCCGAGGAGTTTGAAAAGCAACTTGACGAGTCCGAATTGCAGCTCATGGTGGAAAAGTATGCGCAAAAGACCAAGCGGGATGCTCAACGCCAGCGCACCAGGCTTGAGACTGATCGCCGCCTGCTCAGAGGCCAAGCCGACACTGTCAACTCGAGGAAGTGGTTGCCTCAGGAGTTGATGGACCAGGTCCTTGATCTGATTCAAGCCGAGAGCCGCTTTGCATCGTCAAGTGTATCTACAGAGACCTCTGCGAATGGAAAGTTGCTGCCGGAAGAGGATATGACCATCAAGCTATGGACACTTCAACAGACACTCGCTAGTGTTGGTTTTCCAGAGGAACGAGTTCAGGCTGTGATGCGGCACATTCTTGATATTGCGCCGAACATTCCATCTTTCACCAAAGATAGCCTTTGGGGTCTTGAAGAAGCCCTTGACTGGCTGGCGAGAGAGTGTCCAAGTGATGAGTTGCCTGATTACGAGGGTCGAGGGAACAAGAGCGTTAGACAGTTAGGTAAGCTACGATTTTGTGAAATTCAAAGCCCTTGCCAAAGAAGCAAAACTGACCAGACTCGTCAGATACACCGGCTGAGAGCCCCTTGCCTTCAGGAGCCACAACTCCTGTACCTGATGGACGCCAGAAGCCTGGTCAAGCATCCAAAAACGGCAACAAGAAGAAGGCCGTGGTGACTTGCGACATTGACATTGAGCCAGATGAGCTGGTTCCTGTTTATCTCGAAACAAAGATCAAATTATTTGAGCTTGAGAAAAGTCAACAAGGAAAACGAAAGCAGAACAGCAACAAATTTGAGGCAAGTGACGGGGCAGATCTGCAAGCCGAGCTCCGCGCCAAGATTGTGAGGATCGAGAAGGACGTCCTCTTCGACAAGTTTGCTGCGGAGCAAGAGTGGAAGACCAAGAAGGTGGTCTTGGAGAAAGAGTTTGCAGCCGCAAAAAAGCAACAAGCCCAGGAGGAAAAGGAGAAGGAGCCTCCAAAGGCGGTCGCCGAAGCATCTGGATCTTCTGATGGAGACATCAACGACGAGGCCGAGCGTATCGCTGCTGAGATTCTGGCACAGAACGACGACGATGACGATGGCGGTCTTGGTGATCTCTTTGCCAATCTGCCTGTCACCGAAGTGGACGCCACGGGCAAATCAAGCACGGTGCTTAACGGCACAGACGGCGTCAAGATTACCATTCGGGATTTCGGAAAATGGACCGGTGTCTCCCCTATGCGGGCTTTGGAAGAGGCCTGCAGAGCGAGGTATGGCATTTCAATCACTGATGCTTGATACTCATGCTGACTTTGTTTCAGGGACGCCTCCACGAGGATCAACTACCGTCTCATTTCAGAAGTTCCTTTTGCTAACCGTCACTCTGTCTACATCACCTGGGCAAAGCCTCAGGAGGTCCCATCCGCATCTCAGGACGATACAGTTGACGTCGTCAATATTCCGTCAAGCTTCAGCTTCAGCATGAAGTCCATCGCCACTCCCGACAAGAAACAGTCGGAAGCATACGTCGCAACGTGGGCCTTGTTCTACATCTTCGGCACCTCAGCAAAGGAAGAGAAGGTCGGAATGAGGTTGCCTCATGTATGGCGTGAGTTATGGGATGAGCTTGCAGAAGCCAGAAAAAGCCAGCTGGACTCAGAAGATCGAGAGGCAATTAGAGAGTTACGGGCTCTTGTGCGCCAAAGACAGGATCAGGAACTGGAGGATGGCGTCATTCTCCCCAACGCCTTCAGGGGAAGGGCCGCTGCCCGCAACCAGAACGACAACAAAGACGAGGCAGCTCAAGAGGCCGCCAAGCGTCTGTCCAATGGGCCTGAATATTATCAAAATATTTGGGCTCAGAAGATCAACACTCCTAGGTATCAGACCATGCTCCAATCCCGCATGCAGCTTCCCATGTGGAATTTCAAGCAGCAAGTCACGGATGCCGTGGACAGAGAGCAAGTCGTCATTATCTGCGGAGAGACTGGCTGTGGCAAGAGTACCCAGGTGCCGGCCTTCCTCTTGGAGCACCAGTTGGCCCAAGGTAAGCCATGCAAGATCTTTTGCACTGAGCCGCGTCGAATCTCAGCCATCTCGTTGGCTCGCAGAGTCAGTGAAGAGCTCGGTGAAGGCCGTAATGATCTAGGCACGCCCAGGTCATTGGTAGGCTACTCCATCCGTCTCGAAGCCAACACTTCTCGCGAGACCCGGCTAGTCTTTGCGACTACGGGTATCGTTATGCGAATGCTGGAAGGTTCGAATGATCTTCGGGAGGTCACTCACCTGGTCCTGGACGAGGTTCACGAGAGGTCCATTGACAGTGATTTCTTGCTCATCATCTTGAAGAAGCTAATGCTGAGACGCAAGGATCTGAAGGTGGTTCTCATGTCAGCCACAGTCGACGCCGAGCGTTTCTCCAATTACCTCGGCGGAGCGCCTGTTCTGACAGTTCCCGGACGTACATTCCCCGTTCAAGTCAAGTACCTGGAGGATGCTATTGAAACAACCGGTTACACCGTTGGCCAGAACCCTCAAGAGAAGATGGTTGATCTCGACGATGATGTTGTCGAGGCGGAAGCCGAAGGACCCAAGTCCACAGTCGGAGCTGATCTTTCAGCCTACTCCGCCAAGACCAGGAACAGCCTTGCCCAGATGGACGAATATCGAATCGACTTTGATTTGATTGTACAGCTAATTGCCAAGGTTGCCTCCGCGCCTGAGTACATCCCCTACAGCAAGGCGATCTTGGTCTTCCTTCCGGGTATCGCAGAAATCCGGACCCTGAACGACCTGCTCTCCGGTGACCCTTCGTTTGCGCGCGACTGGCTCATCTACCCGCTACACTCCACTATCGCGACCGAGGACCAAGAAGCCGCTTTCCTTGTGCCGCCTCCCGGCGTGCGCAAGATAGTGCTAGCAACCAACATTGCCGAAACCGGCATCACGATCCCTGACGTGACTTGCGTTATCGACACGGGCAAGCATCGCGAGATGAGATTTGACGAGAGAAGACAGCTCTCCCGCCTCATCGACACCTTCATCTCCCGCGCCAATGCAAAGCAGCGCCGCGGGCGAGCCGGACGTGTACAGGAGGGCCTCTGCTTCCACATGTTCACAAAGCACCGGCACGATGCCGTCATGAGCGACCAGCAAACTCCCGAGATGCTGCGTCTCTCGCTGCAAGACTTGGCGATCCGCGTCAAGATCTGCAAGATCGGCGGCATCGAGGAGACGCTGAGCGAAGCCTTGGATCCGCCTTCGGCCAAGAACATCCGCCGCGCTGTGGATGCCCTCATTGATGTCAGAGCCTTGACGCCTGCCGAGGACCTGACGCCTCTGGGTAATCAATTGGCCAGGCTGCCTCTGGATGTCTTTCTTGGCAAGCTCATCTTGATGGGTGCGATCTTCAAATGCTTGGATATGGCCATCACAGTCGCCGCAATCCTATCCTCCAAATCGCCATTCACAGCACCATTCGGTCAGCGAGCTCAGGCCGACCTTGTCCGCAAGGGCTTCCGCAGAGGCGATTCAGATCTCCTTACCGTCTATAATGCCTACCTCGCATGGAAGCGCGTATGCCAATCGAACACCGCTTCTGGTGGCAAGGACTTCCAGTTCTGTCGCAAGAACTTCCTCAGCCAGCAGACCTTGGCCAATATTGAAGACCTCAAGGGTCAGCTGCTAGTCTCGGTTGCAGACTCTGGCTTCCTCATGCTGACTGACGAGGAGAGAAGAGCGCTCAATAGAGTACGCTACGGATCCAACTCGAGAGGGGGACGACGCAACCAGAGCTTCTTTGACATTCCCCAACGCGTGAGCATCAACAGCGAAAACGATGCCATCACCACAGCAGTCATCACATGGAGCTTCTATCCCAAGCTTCTGGTGCGGGAAAGCCCGGGAGCCCGAGGTTTGCGCAATATCAGTAACAACCAGTCAATCAGTCTTCACCCATCCTCTGTCAACAAGGGACACAATGAGCTCAAGTGGCTGTCTTACTACCACATCATGCAATCGAAAAGGCAAGTTTCCTTGTTATTCAGCCTACGAAGTGCATAGACAAGAAGCTAACAGGCCAACAGCGTTTATCATGCGCATGAGACGACGTTGGCTGACCCCTTTGCCATTGCTCTCCTGTGTGGTGACGTCCGAGCCGACGTGAGTATCTCCCTTGTCAAGCTTGAAGCCCAATTTCAGGAACTAATCCATTTCCCCCCCACATAGATGTTCTCCGGTGTGCTCGTCCTCGACGGTAACCGCTGCCGCTTTGCCCTGCCCGACTGGAAGACGATGCTCGTTATCAAGGTCCTCCGCACCAGGCTTCGCGAGCTCCTCACTCGCTCCTTTAAGCAGCCCGGCAAACTGCCGTCGGCACAGCATGAAAGATGGTTGGCCATCTGGCAAAAGATTTTCTCGCAGGAGGCCAATAAAGAAAGGGACATGACTGCGAGTGTCAGCAAAACATAGAATGTTTGCAGCATTCGCTTGTCCTAGGACGATAACCGTCTACACGGAGGCCGTCCTTCTGGAGGGGTGAAAGTCTGGAGGGGTGAAAGGAAGCAAGCAGCCTTGTGCATGATCCTGTCAAGATGTTTCTGCCTTTGTAGGCCCAGGAAATCCTGTTGCTAGCTGATGTGTTGTATACACGAGGGCGGTACATTGTACGACGCCTATGGCCATGCATCTTTTCATCTGGGGAATCATTTGGAGAGTCAGAGCAGCCAAAGTTGGATGAGATAGCATGTCCATTGATGGATACAGTCCTTGGGGTGGCCGCGAGGCCAACATCGCTAGCACTGTTTTACCGAAAGCCATTGAGGGAAAGCAGCAAGCACGCTGAAAAGAGCACCAGCTGTGCCTTGTGTATGGTGGACAATGACAGACTACATGTAATTATCAAGCCAACAACAGATGCTTGTACTTGTGTCTCGCTAGCCTCACTCCGCAAAGTACACTCTGCCTCTTGCAACCGCACATCAGTGGAAGGTTCCGAATCACAAAGGATGGCTTGTACAGCAAACAGATCGAGTTAGACGCAAGTACGGAACCTAGGCTAGCTGGGGGACAAGTCAGTCGAATAATTAGATGACAGAGCATTAGGCACTTGATATTAACCCCTTTGATGTTGAGGCATGATAAGATATGTATAAGTGTGTGTTTCTGTGTTTGCCAGGACTCCTACTCAAATGCAAGAGTCATAATACCATTTTCCCATAAACGCCGTAATTATTGACGGTCTTCCACGACCGGACCACTGCCATTTCCCCCCACACTTTCTCCGTCCTTGGGCGCATTAGTTGTAGTAGTTGTAGACATAAGCAGAGCCTTGAAGTCGGCATTGCTCTTCATCGGTTTCCGAGTCTCTGTTTCCACACCAGCGCCATTGACTTTGGATTCTGGTTGTGGATTTGCGGCAGGGCCACCCTCTCTCACGCTCAAAGCCTTGGGCATAAAACCCAATCCTCCCCTCTTGGCACCGCCCAAGACTGGCCGCTTGACAGCCGTGGAAGGAGGGATAAAGGCAGGGCCGGTCCCAGCCTTCTTTGGTGCCGCAGTCTTGTCAGTCTGCTTCTTGCCGCCAGTACCGTACACAATCTTCTCTGTCCGGAATTCTCCTTTTGCCCGTTTCAGCTCCTCAACAGATCCGGTTCGCAACTTGCGACCATCTAAAACATAGCCGTCGAGCTGGAGCATGGCGCGACCGGCACTTGGTTCGTCTTCGAACTCGATCTTGGCGCCACCATGACTAGGCTGGAGAACGAAGCTCTTGAAGCCCCCCACCTTCTCAACAATTTCCTTCACCCGCGCGTCGTTGACAGTGTCTGGGATATCTAGAAGGGCGATGGTCCGTGAGGCGATCTCGGCGCGACTTGGCCCACCTTGAAGGCCAGTCGCATCACCATTGCTGTCTCCCATCGTCGCGTCTCCGTCATCGTCTCGACTTGGCGCCGGAGATGCGCCCTCTTTCGAAACAGCCGCTGACCTCTTGTAGATGCTGGGTGTTGACACTTGTACGGCGATGACGTTGCCGCGGAAGTTGACGTTGTTCAGCCCAGAAGCAGCCTTCTCGGCCTCCTCCTTGGTTCCCATTTCAACATAGGCTGCTCCATGGCCTTTACCTGCCATGTTTTTCGGGATGCTGACGCGCTTCACAGTTCCGTATTTCTCGAAAACCTTATGGACGTCATCCTCGCTGGCCGCAGGGTCGAGATTGGTGACGTGAAGTTCTCTGCCTTCCTCGATGGCGCCATCACGCTTCTTCGCACGGGACGGATCAGAGTACATGGCCGATAATTTGAACTTTCCATCGAGAAGAGTACCATGCTTTGCAGTTGCTTTAGCAGAAGCCGAACGATCGCGAAATGTCACGTAGCTGAAGCGTCGGCGAACGTTACCCTTCAAGCTGGGCATCCTGATACTCAGTATCTCGCCGCAATCCTTGAAGAGGCTTGCGATGTAGGCCTTGTCTGCTGTGGGCGGGTAGTTGGTGACGAAGAGGGTCAGATCAGTTCCGGGTTTGACGTTGATTTGGGCCGGTCCGAAGTATTTCCCGTCTCGGAGCAGAGCCGATTGAGCCTCCTCCGGGGTCCTGAATTCTACCATGACCGTCTGGGTGTTGTCTGAAGGGTCAATGGCAGGGTCCGTAACGTCGACAATGTGGCCGTACTCTTTGAAGTATTGGCGTATTTTGGTCTTGGTTGTTTCCGCAGGAAGGTTGCTAACGAGAACTGAAGTGTTCTCTCGATCCCTTTTGAGGCTCTGATTCTTCAAGGCTGTCTCGGCCTCTGTGGCCTCACTTCTGGGTCGTTTGTTGGTAGTATCATCGGCTGTATCAGTCTCCGCTTCCCGCTTCCTCTTAGAGCTGGAAGACGCGTCATCATCCACCGCTTGAACTGCATAAGCATTTTGCTGTTCTTGCTGAGCAGCATAGTACTCAGCGGCTTGAGCTGCCTCTCTCTCTCGCCGCTTGGCGACCTCCTTGCGGGATTCGTAGACCGTGTCAATAGCAATGCGAACCGTACTGGGGAGCTCGTAGTCATTGCAGTGCTGGACGTAAACGTCAATGACCCTCTCAGGCCAGTCTAAGCTCTTACGCTTGATGGCCCTTCCGAGGACAGCTGTAGCCACCGACGGCACTCTTAAGCCAATCGCCGCGGTGGACGGTGTTGGGCTGCGGTCTTTGCCGTTGGCGGCAAACACCATCATTTCCCAAAGGTAGTAGTTCAGCCAGAAGTCATAGCTATCGGCATATAGCTGCTTTTCGGCCAGCTTGTGCCACTCGCTTCTCGCTTCGTCGACGTTGCGTTTCTTCTCGGTTAGATACTGAATGTAGATGCGCTCCAGACGGAAATTAGGATCGCCTCTGTAGCTATCGCTGTAACGGTGTTTGGCCTCCTCAAGAGATTCAAGTGCAGCGCGCAAGCCCATATCAGCGACATCAACGTCCTCGTCGGTTGCATTCAGATCCATTGCCTTTCGCTTGAGGAACCCGCACCAGGCCGCGTACATGTCGATGAGCGCCGTCATGCCATTCTTATAAAGCTCAGGGTTGCTCGTCGCCTTGTGTTTGATCTGCTCGATCTCGTTGAAGGGGAGCTTGGCGTCTTCAGCGGTTAGGATGTAGCGCGACCAAATGGCCCCTGACCACGGGCAGTGGTCAACAGCCCGACGCAAAACATCAACCATACCCTGGGGCGATTGTGCATATGTCCCAGAGGTAGATAGAAAGCGGACATATTCATTCCAGGTGGTATCGTCGAAGGCAAAGGTGCCGGTCAAGGCTCTGGCGTAAAGTCCCCGGCAGAGGTCACCCGTAGCCTCTGCCTGCTTATTGCTTCTCTTGCTCTGAGCGCACTCCCACTCAAGATATTCTCTGAGGAGATTGCGGTAAGCTTCGTCCTTGCCCTCACGGGACGCTTGGCGCAGCTTAAATTCGTAGTCGTCACGATCCTCGGTCAACTTCTTGGCCTCTTGTGATTTTGGATTTGCAGTGATTCCCTGCATAGTCTCCTCCCAGGCGGCTTTGTTATAGGTCGATAAAAACTCGGAAAAGTCTTGCATGGTACTGTCGCGGGTTACATGTGGAACCTGCAGTCGATCGGTGTAGAGGAACGTGATGCGGCGGATTCCCTCGGCGGTGCGCGAGCGTGCGAGCAGCCCACTTTCCAGTGATATCCATCGGTTCCAAAGTTCGTGACTGTCGTTGATTCGGAATAGGATGGCCTCGTAGCCTTGCTGCCATAGCGAGAGGGCAGCGTTGAGAGAAAAGAGCTCGCAGCCCATGCGGCGTTCCTCGTCGGGCCATCCTGCTTCGTAAGACTGACTGTCGACATAAAGGGACCAAAAGTAATCGCAGTATGCGCGCCAGACTTTGACGCTGTTGGGTTCGGCCTCGACGGCATGTTTGAACAGCTCGATGACATGAACGCGCTTCTCTAGATCGTTGGCGTGTCGACTGTTCTCAGCGACGTAATCCAACCATTTGTCCTCCCCTACCGGCAGGGTCGCCATCTTGCAGAAATCGTGAGGTCGTCAACAGACGAATCATGGGAGGAGCAGTCGTCACAGAGTGTGGTTCAGTCGTTCGCTTGCGCCAGACTCATGCACCGAGGGTGTAAAATTGAGGATGATGCGATGCCGACGGCGGCGACGAGGGGAGGTGGGTGTGGTTTGTCAACGGGGACGTGGACGACGAGTTTTGTTGAAGAAAAGTCAAGCTTGGACGGTCGGCGCGTGTACGAGCTTCGGAAGCTGCTAGCAACGATGAGTATTCGCAATCGAAGAATTGAAGTCGCGGTAGCGGCAGCGACACAGACTGCGGCTCTAGTTCCTCGCAAAAGGAGAAATACAGTGTTGGCCAGCAGCAACGACGAGAACGGATTGAAAATTAAAACGTGGTCAACAGCAAAATGGAAACCTTTGCGCCGGTACGAGACAGGGCGGGCACGTAGGCAAGCAATGTCTATTCAGCCCGGCCGCCTTGCTCTCTCCCCTTTTTTTTTCTTTCCGTCTTTGCTTGGTACCTACCAGGCCAGGCTGTGAGCAAAACAATACAGCAGGTACGTTAATTGGTTGGGGTACCTTGGGCGTTGTCGGCAAGTACACGGGTACCTCAGGTACCTACCGCGAAAAATGACAAGAACGAGAAGGAGCGCTAGTGGAACTTGGAGCTGCAACTGGCAGTCATAAAATCTTCTTTTGCGGTGGAAAATGCCCATTATCCTCATTTACTGAGTTGTCCTCTGGTTCATTTTCTACATTCCCATATGATACGAAGGTTATAGCATTCCAAAGTCGAGTAAGCTCAGTGTCGATACTGCCTGGTTACTCTACTGTACTGCTAAACTTGCCGGTGTGTACCTTACACAAACTGGGATGATGCATTCTAGTAAGAGTCAAGCCCTAGGATTGGTACCAATTGCCCAGCCGACTTGCTTATGCTTAAGCATACTTGAAGACATCGACTGCTGCGACGTCTCATTCATGGTTGCACGGAACCTTGGACATTGGGACTCTCCTAGGTGAAGGTACCGTGAACGCCCAGGACTCTTATGTAAGGAAACGCCATAGATCGAAGACACGGACCCAATCACGGCCAATTGAGGCAAGGTAAAGTTATCTTACTGGTTTGCATGCTTTGCGAAAGCGAGCGTCAACATAACTTGCGGGAAGCTCATAGAGGCCGGGGTATCGAGAGGTTGAGAACGAGGGAAAACCACAGCGAAACTACACGAACCGCCCAGTCCTGCCTCGTGTTCATTTTCCGCACACTCTCGCAGACTTGTCGATACATGTAGCTCGAACCAATACTTAGCTTACCTCACGCCCACGTAATAGGTCACCAGCGCGTCCCTGATCAGCTGAATTGAGATGAGAAGTGGAATGCCGGGCACATCTTGTGGGGAGGGAGAACCAGAGCCCGCCTATTCCCGGAGCAATACTACGCCGAAGCCCGGCTGTTATATTCTGATGAATGGACACGGCCGGCCGGGCAACAGTCCTTATCGCCGTACAAAAAAGATGTTAAGTAAACTTTTGGTAAGAATTTTCCAAAGGGGCTGAACTTTATCTCGTTTGCCTTGCCCGGCTGTTTAGCCGTTTTTCAGATGGCTGAGGAGTAAGACACCAAGCCGTTGGCGAGGCCAGTGGGCTTGGCATTGGTGAGGTCATGCCGATGTGCCGCGAGAATGATGCGACGCCCAAGAGGCTCTTGACCTGCTGGGTTTTTCCAACTCTTGTGATTCCTTCCATGCGTCTTGTTTCTGGCTCCGAGTACATTTCCAGGTACAGCCGATGTCTCCCCCTTTCTATGCACGTTTTGCTGGTCGAATCGGCCATCATGATCGTGAACTAAGCATCGCTATTTTCAAAGCACTTGAGCCCAGCTATTCATAGCATTCGTAGTGATCTCCAGCGCTAGTCTCCCTACCTTGCGGAATGGACTCAATGGAGTCATGAGCTTACTCAAAAAGTCGTACCAGTGCTGCTTACGGGTACTTGCCTTAGCCCTCAAGGGCCTTAGCCCGCAATTTACGCGAGTCTATCTGTAAGTCGCCTAATTCAGAAGTCTAGACTCTGATGTCTGGTCAGCCGGCTCCGATCAGTCTCGGCACCGGAATGAACTCCGAGTCCGGATCTGACACTTGAGTCTCGACAGCATACCCGTCAACAGCTTCTAAACTTCGACTTCCCACCACTATGAAACCACGTGATATGCAATCGACGCCTGTAGATGTATTCGCTGTATGCTGGTTCAATACGACTGTCACTCGGGCGGGTGGTAAAATGACAGCTAGTCAGCATATGATTAACCCTCTTTCCAATACCGTTCCGATTTTCCTTGTTGTCACAGTCTCGCCGAGGTACCGTTACTTTGAGGATGTTGTAGAGAATACCATCGAATAAAGAGGGAATAAGTATAATTTGGGGCATTAAGTTGAGATATCGATAGAGGCAGAGGTAGTTATGAAACGTAGAGACATGGGATCTGTTGATGCATTCCGTCACCCAATGACCTGTCAGTCTACAACGCCGGAGCCGTGGTCCGGTTTAGCGGAGTCAGTAGTGACGAAGACGGGCACTCCGGCGCCGTCTCAGCCCAACGAGATCAGCTACACGACTATGAAGATTTCGCGAAGCTGTCTGATTTACTCATAGAGCGAATATGACATCCTACTCAGTCTACCGCCACGAACATTCTGATAAGCCCATGTTTATCTGCATCAAGTTGGCAGCTGTGCTAGGAAACAGAATATCCAACTAAGGGCATCACTGTGTCTTTCTGCCATATGACCGGGCCTCAAGAGATCTGGTGATGGAGAACTTGAATAGCAGAACCAGTCATCAGTATCTTCACACCGTTACGCAGTCGCGAAGCAACGAGAGCCGGAACGACAAGTTGGCTCAGCCATCAACATGAGACCGCAATGGAGAACCCTGAAGATTTCGGGCAGGCGGTCGTCAAGAAAGAAAGAAGAAGAAAAGAAGAAGAAAAGCTCCACTTTTGTGGTGCTTGTTACAGCGCGCCCCTTCTGATTTATGCGCAGGGGATGTCTATCCTAGGCAACGCAAGCCACATATAGCAGAACAGCCGAATTATTGCCATCGAGATGTAGCCTTGTTTGCCAGTAGCCGTGATGCCGCGAGGCGCATGAATTCGCGACAAGCGAGTCCATTTATCGACGGCAAAGCCATGTTCAGGTCAAGATGAAGGGGCAGAAAGAAGCAAGCGGAGAATGCGGCAGGCGACAGGGCAAGCTGTTCGACATTTGAATATGGCCTAGCTGTTATGGGGCTTTCGCAGTCGAATGTGTACGTTTGAAAAGAATGAGTGAACTTCTGGAGATGCCTCCATAGGTACCGGTTGTAACCATGATACGGCGGCGACAGAGAATGGCCTACGCCTTGGGCAGGCCTATTGTTCCGGCTGTGCTCCGTATCTTGGAGTTAGCAGCAAGAAAGTGAGGGTCAAGTGCAGCAACGGAAAAGCCGAGAGATTTGGCAAGCACTGTCCAGGGCTCCAGGCCGCTGAGTGTGTGGATAGAGGCTTCCCGTCCGACTCAGGAGAGCGCTGAAACAGGGGAGCGAGGGGTCATGACAGCGGTACTTCATTCTGTCTGCCCATTCGAACATTATGTGCAAGGGCCAGCGGCGGAGGCCAAGTAACCGGCGGTAGACGCGCAAGTCTCCGGGACTGCGGTGCGAGGAAGGCATACGGACGCTGAGGATAGCATGCGTTTGGTGGGAACGAACAGGATCGGAAGAATGCTGTTGGTTGAATACGAAAACACCCTCAGCTCGAGCTCACAAACTTTTCAACTTATCTCATGTAGGTACCTCACAACGTCGTTAACATTTATTCATAGAACGTTTGTCTTTGAGCCCAGGTTACCTTGCATGGGATTGGCATTCAGCGCGTTCCTTACGACCAGTCAAGTAGGTAAGCGGCACAGGTTTGGGGTCTGGGTATAGCAACTTGCTTGAGGTTAGTAGTTACAAACCCATTGGTCCTGTCAGCACTGTCGGATGACAGCTTACATAAGGTACTTCCAGGGCCATGGAAGAGAGGAATGGAGACCAAGGTGCCTTAAGTAAGGCCGTCCAGGTCCCCATGCCGGCGACGGGAGTGCCGCACCGGCATCCGCAGTTCATGCAGCCCGATGGAACATGGAACTCCCAGGTTCCTGCTTTCCTTTTCGGGCACCCGGTTTGTCATGCTGCAGTCTTGTTCCCTTGTTGGATGACGACGGAATCCTCGTATCATGGTGCGCAGTGCGCACAGGCTAAGCGAATAGATCGGAAAAGGAAGTCTTGTAGCATTCTACCTTACTTACCGTGAACTTGGGTGTCGGGATGGATTTTGAACGATGCGCTCCGAGCCCGTCGCGGCCGTCTCCTTTTCCTATCTTCCGTGCCTCCCTAAGTCTATGGTGAAGCGATTGATGTGCGGTGGCTTGCGGTGGCTTGCGGCGGCAAGATACACGACCTGCCTAGCGCAGATCAGCCTCGGAACCAATGACAGGTGGAAGCGGTCGATGAGTGTAGGTACCTAGGCACGTGCTTGACCGTTGTAGACCCCTCATCGGCCAAGAGGACAAAAAGCGCAGTTCACAGGCTGGATTCGCCCCCTTTCCACCAATCTGCCGCCAACCTTCGTTTAGGTAGTCTTTAGCTGGGGCACGTCGCGCGAGGGGGCTTTGACTGTGCCCCGTGTCGCAACTACAAGCAATTCCTATCCAGCCAACCAACCCCTGGCTACGACTACGACTAGGGATCGGACGACCAGGCAAATAGCAGGTCGTTGGGGTCGGATGGGGCCAGCGTTCGCCAACAATCCGACAAGGTCCTGTTAGAGACGGGGCCGAATTCGTGCGTGGCTTATTCTTCAAGAATAGCTTCGGACGATCTGTAAGATTTAATAGGACGACGCAGGTGCAACCCCACGGCGGCACACCTATATCAGCGCTACTTTGATGTGCAAACATGAGCCAACGTTATGCGCCGCAAACTCGACCTGCCGTATTGTTCCCATCATTCTTGCTCTGTAGGCCGTCGAAAGTATTGTGACGAGGGAATTGGACATGGAAGCTTCACGTCTGGATTGTGCGAATAGCTCACCAAGAAGAGTGGATGTACGGCTGAGTCGTCTTTGCCATTTACCGGGCCTCCCCCTCCATTGAACGTCATCCCTGGACCCCCATTTCCATTTCCGCAACCCCTGTCAAAGCGGGCTCATCCTGGCATGGCAGCTCGCGGCACAGACTCAGAGTACGTGGTAGTCTCCCTCAGATCGGGCCCAGGCCCAATTGGGGATCCTCCACCAGAATCCATGGCGAGCCGCCGATGTGACTTGCCTCGACGGGAACTTAGCCTCGTAGGTACACCGTACTACGTACGCATAACAAGTCAAGGGTGACGAAAAGGCCAAGAGTCTCCCACTTCATTTTTGCCTGACCTCGGATGGGAATCTGGATCCCATGTGCGTCTTTTGTTGAATCATCGGATGACGCAGCTTTTGCGGTGATGCTCTAGGTATGCGCAGGTTGATGGTGTTAAAAAGCCAAAAGACGAGAAAGACAAGGACATGCAAGAGCATGATGCAGCCATACTAGACCGTCGGGGCCTCTCCTTCCTTTTCCTCGTTCCAGTCTACGTTGCCCTGAGGTGAATAAGGTAAGGTGCCAAGGGTGCCTACCTCAGGTAAGGGATTACCTGAGTTTACCTCAACCAACCTGGAAAGCGCCCGGGCCTGCTCCCTTCTCAAACCCGTCCACCCCTCGCATCAAGATACTTGCCAGTTAAGGTGCGTGTCCGTCACTTTTGTCTACCTGCTTGTTTGAGGAAGTACAAGTAAAAAGTAAGGTACCTACCTTAGCTTTCCTCTGCAGAGTTTAGAGAGGACTATCCAGTATCAGCCAGCAATTGGCCCGACACGCCTGTCACCATCATTATTCATCTGCCGCAACTTACCTTGTCGACCTTGGGTATCGGTCTGCTGACTCCAGACTTTATACATTAAAGGTACGCAACACGTCGGATGCCATTAAAACCGACAGAGAAGACAAATAGTTGAACACGTCTCCGTTTATACCTCTATTTGACGCGACTGTACTAATTTAACGTGGACGCGACAAGGTCCACGGGCTGTCAACTGCCAACGTCGCACTTGCACCAGAGGGAAACCCCGGGCTGTCTTCACAGCCTCCTGCCTGTGCTCGTGCCTCTTTGGTCCCCTTCTATTTCTCTCCCCACCCCCTTTCCCCTGTTCTTGACAAAAAGAGGAAGGAATGCCCCTCGTCATGAGTGACATGGCTCTCTGTTCTGATTTCCTCGTCCGATGATGTATCTGGATTCTTTGCTCATGAACCAGGGCAGCCCCGTGCATCTCATACGGGGCCAACAGTGCCTTCCATCCCATGATCCCATCGGATCGGTTGGCCCCTGCCATGACTTCTGGCCCACGTCCTCCCGTCCTTTCTGCATGTGGGTAAGCCACCGTGGTAAGGTAAGTTGCACTGCTCTCTCTGTGGAGGCAAGGTAGTCCCTCCCTGGACTGCCAGTGTAAGTGCAAGTGCGAGGGATATGTGGGTGTGGGAGTAGGACCGTGTTCCTTCTTCAATACGGCAATATCCCTCCTCCCTCTCTAAATCTGAAATATTACCCTCACTCCCCGCTCCCTTCTCATTCCCCCGGAACCTCACCTGCGAGCTTCTTCCATTCTTTTCTCCTCGCTCTGTACCTTGTTTCTTCTCTTCTGCCCATTCGGAATCTTCTTCAGCTTTTCTCCCCAGTTCGTCCCACGCTGGCTTTTCTCTTCCATTCCTCCCACTTCGCCTTGACCGTTTATCTTCCATTCCAGCTTTGGTCAACTTGTTTCGCTTCTCCCGCCCCCTCCCGCTGCAAGTCCATCCAACTCGACTTGACCTGACTTTCTCTCTCTCTCTCCCCCTCTCTCGCGACGTCGACCATCTGCCGCCAGTCTTGGCCCAGATCACTTCAGCCATCTACCTCACTCAGTCTTGGGGTTCGCGTTCTTTTGTCAGCTTCGTCGCCTCTTTAGTCACCTTGACCGTCTGCCGAGCAATCTCACACGTTCTCTCTGAGCCTATTTCGCGCCACGTAACGAACGTCCTATTTCCATACGAATATCTGCGCCGTGCCGGAGTACCTCACCAACCACTTGAACTCGAGACAGATCATGATGTTCTGTGCGACACTCTAAAAGATCCGGTCTTATGCGCAACAGGTGTTAGGAGGTTCCAGAGAGTGACGCGCCGAAGTTTTGTCTCCAAGACACTTCAGTTGACGTTAATAACATCAAGTATTCTGTCGCACTTACGTTCACCATTCTCATCATGAGACGTCGATTCTGGTTTCGGGCTTTCGTCATTACGGCCCTTCTTGGCAATGTCTGCGCGCAACTGGATTCATTGCCACCATGTGGTGTAAGTCTTTGCCGAAATAATCATTCAGAGACATGATTGGCTGCAATAAGACACATTTCTAGAAAGCCGAGCGAGTATCAAGGACTAACACGCTCTTGCCCTGCAGATTACCTGTGTCAACAATGTCATTGCCAAAGGATTTGGTTGCGCCTCTGGAGACAATGCCTGCCTCTGTAAACAACAAGACTTCGTGTTTGGTGTTCGCGATTGCGCCTCGCAATCATGCGCCGCAGATGTAGCACCCAAAGTCAATGAATATGTCGCGGGTCTATGTGCAAGTGAGGCAACTTCTTTCCCTGATCTAGTTGAGACGTCACTGACTTTCCATGATAGCTGCTACGCAAGCACCTCCTGCTTCGACACCGCCTGCGTCAAATCCGCCGGCTTCTACACCCGCCGTTCAGCAGACAACACCCCCGGCGGTGCTGCCGTCGACTTCTCAGCCGCCTCCGTCGCCATCAAGCTTGAGCGAGCCGCCGAAACCCAGCGCCGCCGAGACTCCCACTTCCTCTGAAGTCGCCAAAACAACTCCATCGGAAACCTCTAGTAACCCTGTCACTGATACTGCTCAGGCCTTCCAGCCGTCGACTGCAGTTCCGACCACCCTCGTAAGCTTAATGTTTTCAGTCTCTGATGATGTCTCTAGCACCGACTAACTCATTCCAGGCCACATCTACCAGGTCATTGTCCTCAACCTCTTCGAGGTCGACGTCGACATCTACCGGAGCTCGCCCATCGCAATCCGGCTCAGCCTCGGAGACCGGAGCGGGCAATCTAGAGAGCGATGCGGCAGGCCTCTCTTCATCTGCTAAGATAGGTATCGGAGTGGGAGCAGGTGTAGGTGTCCTAGCCATCGCCTTGGCCCTGTGGCTTCTCATCAGACGACCAAAGAATCGTACAAAGTCTATGCAAATTTCGGGCCCAATGCCTGGCTCCGGAAGAGACTACACTGGAGGTTTCATTGGAATCAAAGACAAGAATCACTCGGAGCTGGAGATGAAGTCGAGAAGGTACGAAGACATGTTGCCGCGCCAGTCACCCAGGCGTTTCGAGTGAGAGGCAGTTCACCGAGGCATTCGCCATGCCTGTCTTTTCGACTGGCCCATCTCAAGCAGATGAGCAGTGCAAGCGGATGTCTTCCACTATATGAATTATGACTAAATGAATGTTAATGAGCGGTTGCGGTGGAGTGGGGTTCAAAGGCGGTTGTCGAAAAAAGGTCAGCATTATACCACGGGATATCCTATTTCTATTGCATACATACACCCAAAGGCACCGGTAAGGTAAGGGGGATACGCAGCGAAGATGGCGTAAAGGACTCTATGACAGCTTTTCATTGTACATATTCTTACAGGTTTTGAGTGTGTTACAAGATGATATCTCAAGCACTTCCGGTTATGTGTCTTCCAGTTGTGACCTTTGTTTTTTTTACCATGAGTAGTAGGGTCTCTGAGCCGTCACTGGCCGGTCAGGCAAATGCACCCAGGGCTTTCTCCTCGCCTGCTTGGCCAACTTCTCCGTGTGCTCTCGTATCCTCGTTTTTTCCTCCTTCAAGACGATTGAGATGCCTTCAAACTACTGTTAACCTTATGACGGACAAGATTGAGTGGTAGAATGGGAAAGCATCAAACATACTGGTTGAGGGCGACTGCATGATGCCGAATCTGCCTCTGCCCTTGTAATCAAGCTCCTTGGCCCTCCAAGGTCCTCGACCAACCCAGGCTTCAGAAACATAGAGTCTTGTCGGGTCTGTGATGGTCATGGTCTTGCCTTCCTTGGTCTGGATTTTGATGGGCTGTACGTTGGTGGCAACGCGACCGATGCCCATGCGGCGGGTGACAACAGCCAAATCTCTGGCCTCCTCCAGCTGGTACTTGACTTCGGCCGCCATCTTCTTCTTGGAGTACGACATCTGCAAAACGGCCTCTTCGAGGGACTTGCCCTGGATCTGGCGCGCCAGATGCACGAGCTTCTTGACGCTGGTCTCCAAAAAAGGGCTCTTGTGCGACAGCTTCTTCTCAGTCTGTGCGATACGCTCCTCACGGGTGACGTGGCCGTTCTTGCGCACCATCTGGATGACCTTCTTTCTCTCCCAGCGGAGACGACTTCGCGGATCGGGGTCGAGGCGCCACGCCATCGTCTCTGGTGTCTTCACCGACGCTTGGGCAGCTTGAGCCTTGGAGCCACCCTTTTTACTGTCCGCGACGACATCGTCGACTTCCTCCTCGAAGATTGAGCTAGACATCTTGGGCTGCTGTGACTCGGCAAAGCGTTCGCGGACCTTTGGGTCATCGAGGTTCTCGCCCATCATGTCATCGGAAGCTTGGGCTCGCCTGCCGCGACGGCTGCCAAAGATACTGCCGAGAGTCCATTTGCTTCGGACCTGAGTGGCTGGTCGAATGGGTAGGGTAAAGGATCGAGGAATCGGTCGGGTGATGGCTTGAAGTGTCGAAGGAGCTGGTAGTTCAGAGAAAGTTAGCTACTTAGGGAGCCCAATTCAACAGGTGACAGCGATATAACACAGTGTTGGGGGCGAGAACGAAGCCGAAATAACATCAATTGGACATACCGGCTGAGGCCAACCGCCTCGTGGGAAGACTCATGGCTGCTACTGGTGTTGTTGATTCAAGCTGATTGATCGTCAACCAGCTTCAATCCCACCCGTTACGGGGAAAAAATGCTCGGAAGATCCCATGCGCGTTGATGGTCGCCCCTGGGCCACGTCCCTGGGCCTGTTTAGCCGGTGTTCCTCCGGCCAGTCTGCTTACCTAAGTTTTTTTTTTCCTGACTGAGATGCAATGGTAGATGCCAGGGCCAACCAGGGCGAAGCAGTTTCAATCACCGAAATGCTTAGCTAAGGCCCAACAGCCGTCACAAAGCCATTACCTTGGTTGAAGAGGAATTGAATATCACGTGATGTTTCCCGTCGCGCGAATTGATCAGACCATTCGAGCTACTCGCCAAATATCTTAGCATCGTCAAACAACCCTCCGATTACGAACTCTCGGCTCAATCGACTACCACAACCCTCTCCGCACTACACATCACAATGGCCGGCGCTACTGCTGTTAAGCCCATCACGGGCGTGCGTTTTCCCCCCCTTCCGACTATAGAATTTCCGCCGGAATCTCGGAGGAAGAAGACGAAGGGCAACGGACTGTGGGCTAACGACAATTGACAGATGCTGCGACGCAACCTCGTTCTCGACCTTGGTATCGCCCTCGGTAAGCCTTTTTCGTGGGCAGGGCTGGAATTTGCAGATTTGCTGCTGCTGGATTGAGGGCGACATGCGTCAATTGAGCCTCTTGGCTTCAGCATGCAGCGATTTGCTACTCCAGTGTTCAACCCTTGCTTTCCGACACAATCCGAGAATGACTCAACTAACGTTGCCTTTACAGGTCTTGGTTTCGCCATGGCCAACGTCTACTGGTACGCGATCGTCGACTGAGTTCTACAGAAGTCCCACCCCCGAAAACTAAGATTGAATCATAGGTACGGCTTCCACATGCCGCGCACGAACGCCCGCGACAGCTACTACGCCAAGCTCGAGCAGCAGAAGGCCGAGGCCCGCAAGGCATAAGCGACAATCAAACAGCCGAGACGAAGCGGGAACGGAGCGAATTGAGATGGTCTGTTAGATTGGGCGGAGGAAGCACGAGAGGGCATTTGCAGTCATAGACAAGATACGGGCTTCATCAGTCGATCATCCAACCCCGATTGTACCATACACTTCAGCAATTGAACCAAGAGCCTCTTTATGTGAATTGATTGGATGCATGCGTCGATGTTTGTCGCCCTAGTCGACGGACCATTGTCCACCAGTCCATGGCACTTGATCCATGCTGCCTCCACGTTGAAGGTCTTGCTTTGCCGAAACCTCGTGAGAACCAAGTGCGACAGACTGTGGTACGATCAAGAGAACTTGGCTTTGCTCGTCTGATTATCTCACGTATTCAGAAAATACAGGCTTTATCGCTCGAGACCTGTGTTGGTGATACACATGATCGACGTTGGAGCGTTGCTGTATGATCTACGGATATGATTACAGCCTTGGTTTCGATGCACTCGGATCGATTATCCACGACACAATCTCGCCGGTCCGTATCATCATACGATCGGCCAGGTGCGCATACTATGTGCTTCGAATGAGATGGCCAGATAAAGATACCTGGATGACGTGTAGTGTGCGTCTAGACGCCATAGATACCCCGGAAACAATGAAGCCCTGGCTCATTCATCCTCCCATGCCTGAGACCATTGATGGTATGATGGCTCACTAGAATGGCCGTCTTGCGATTTGCCGTTGCCTATAGCTTGGGAGTTGTGACGGGTGGTGGTGGTGGGGTCTGACTTTGAACCCTCCCAAGCTGTGGTCTCAACCATGAACGTGCCCTTTTTGTCTTGACATCTAATGAATCACATACACAATCAGTTTACAATATTCCCGACGACGGGTATTTGTGCGACACTGGCAAGGAGAAGGTATTAGAAGAAATCAAAACTCACTGTCGGAAGAGCCGGTGAATTGGCCAGCAGCGGACCGGGCTATTCCGGGACTGCGAGTTCTCGACAAAGCACCTGTACTGCGTCATCTCCTTCAACGCACACTTGGTCAGGTCGACATCGGCGCCTCCTGGCAGCTTGCGCTTCTTCCCCTTGACATCTGCCTGGACGTGCACATCCAATTTTGACGGTGGGAACGCGGCACACGGCGGCGACATTTGCTAGCGGCGACGGCGACGGCGACGGATATGGAGATGGAAATGCCCTCGGTGGCCGCTTTAGCCGGCGCAAGGCTGCTGGGCGAGATCGAGGAGACGAACCTGGACGAGGTACGCAAGAATCACGAGTCCGTCCTGTTTGCGCAAGCTGTGGGTTTTGGGTTGGGGGGATGCTTCTTCAATTGGTTCCGGTCGATGAAAGCTGGATGAGTGATGTTTCCGTTCAACTTTTCGTCCGTGTAGCGAACGCCGAAATCCCCATGACCGTTCCTCACCACCACCACCAGCCATCTTTGACCTCATCACTTGTACTCACGCCCAGCCCCGCATCATCCAAATGACCACAATGAAGTCGCACATACGCACTAGCACTGACATGAAGCACCGCAGATACTGTATGCTCTCCGCATAGCGATTGATCCCGATGCGCCAACAAACAAATCGAAGCATCCAAAGTCATACCCCGTTCCTGGACTTGACGATCTTGTCCAACGGAATTTTCGTGCAACAAAGTCTGCTCCATTGGCTGTGACCGGCCGCCAACTCCCGCTCGTCTACGCACTCGTCTCGGCCCTTTTGTCACATCCACATAACAAGACGGTACTGATCCTCGATACGGAGCACCGTTTCGACGCAACTCGCATCCTTGGTGACCCAGATGACCTGCGCCACGCCTACGTGCATCGCCCAGCTCGCCGGAGCACCACTGTTGATAGCCGCAGCGGCGGAAGCGGGGGCGGAGGCGGTAGTAGCATCGGCGCGGAGCAAATCCGGGAGCTCGTCGCCGCTGCGGAGAATTGGATGCTCTACGGCGGACACCACAGCGGCGCCCGGGAATGGTGGGGAACCATAGTCATCGGCGCACTCGGGGCCGGCGACGTGACTGCCGCCTGGAAAGGATGGCTGCGCGTTGACCGCGAGTACGTCCCGGGATTCTCCCTCGGCTGCAGCGCGACGGAGGCTGTGAAGGACCGCCAGCAACGCCAGGAAGCCGTCGAAGCTGCGTCGTGGGCTGCCTCTTCGCAGTGGGGCAGTTTCACATTCACAGAATCTCACTCTAGCACTACGACGCCCGATGCCAGGGGTCCGAGGCAGTCGAAGCGTGTCACTGGTACCGACCGATAAGAGATGCGGAGGTTGCAGAGGGACTTCCTGGAGGAACTCCTGGAGGAGCGAGGAGACGGAGACGAGCCAGCACCATGTGGAGGCGGGGATGGGGAGGAGTGTGCACATAGCAAACAAGCAGACTCACACTCCTCTCTGCGACCACCTTTTCGTACATGTACTTCTGCCATTCTTTTCTCCTCCCGAGTTCCATACTCGTGCGCCAATTCCTCCACTTCTTCCCCTCCCCTCCTCCACCAGTGATCAACAACCCGCGAATCCATTTCTGCCCGTGAGGAAACCCACGCGCGCGGTGGGTTGCCTTCTCCACAGAAGCAGGCGAGATGCGAGGGGGGAAACTGGCGACGAGTTACTCTTTGGAGACAATCTTCGTCTGGGCAACATCTGAGATGCTTTGCCAAGCAAAGACGTGTTCGGCCACTCGGCTTCTCACGGGTACCAATTCTCTAATGAACAGTAGCGCCAACGGCGGGATCAGGAAATAAACAGAGGGATGCAGCTTATATTCGACCCCGGCCGGGTCCTTAGCAGACCTGTGCGGGAGGCGGCGCGGCGCCAGGTCCGTGAATGACGGTGTTCTGCAGGCTCGGGGTCGGCTCGTGGGGAGGGGGGTTGCCAACAGCATGCTTTCATGAAGCTTGCTTCCCTTGCAGTAGTATTTTCGTTGCCCGGTTCGATGTGCATGTTCATGTCGAGGCGGTTGTGGCGGAAGAATTACTCGCAAATGCTAGAAATGGTGGACTATGATGAACTATCACTAGCCGACGTGTGAGCTATCATTCACCGCTATAATTCTCTCAGTACATCACAAGACGGTTAATCGGAAATGATAAGAGTAATCCAAAAACATTTGGCGGCTAATGCGCCTGTAGATTTGACCGATGCGAATCTGCTGACAAGCTATTTATGACTCTAGCATCTATCTGTAGTCGTGATGTTCATTGCTGACGCCTTTGGTATCACACTTTTACTCCGTCCAAGTGAATAATCAGATTCAGAAAACGAGGGAGCTCTGAAGAGAGCTTTGGCAAAAAATATAAAAACCGCTAATATCCCGAACATCCCTTTTTATCGCGCAAAGTTGTAAATGCTGAAAAGTCGCCGTTTCTCTAACCCAGAATTGGTTGCGAACGCTCCTCAAGGGGAGTGTAACACGCGCTACCTTTCTCCTGCATGGCGCGAAGGCAGTCTTCTTCGCCGAGGATGTCCTTGCGCAACGAGGTGACGACCCGCTTGCGGATCTCGCGCTGAATACCGTAGCGCACGGCGTCCAGGACGGTGTTAACGGTAGCCTTGGGCTTGTAAGCCGGCTCCGTACCATCTTGGTAGACACCGGTCTTGACCAGGATGCTGTGCCACTCGTTGTCCGCGTGCTCGTCGTACAGGTTTGTGCCGCGAATATCGGACTCGGGAGTATCGCCGACAAAGTAGACAGTGTCGGGAGGGGCGTCGAGGCCGTGCTGCTGGCGTCTCCATTGTTGCAAGAGCCTCGTCGCAAACTCGAACGTGCTGACCTGGGGCTTGCCGAAGGCGTGTGTGTGGAGCTTGCCCTTCTTCTTGGTAACGTCCTTGAAGGCGACCTCGAGCATGCGGCGGAGGGCACCCATGCCCAAGCGCACGTTGTCGTGGGCCGCGGACCAGACGACGTCGTTGTGGGAGAAGTAAATTGGTGGGCCCTCATCAAAGGTCTCGCTCAGAGTACCGATCTTGCCGCCCTTGGACATTGCGATATCGAGCATAATCTGAATATCACCGGCCCAATCGCGAGAATCCGCGAAGACGAAGACGGCCTCGATGGTAACGTCAGTGAAGTCACGCTCGCGAGAGTTCTTGAGCTCGTCGGGCGTAAGCTTGCGGAATGGTGTTGTGGCCGAGTTGTGCTTGATGATATCGCCGGGCGTGATGACGTCCTTGAAGCCGTAGCCTTCAGCAACTTGACGGCACTTCTCGCCTTCTCCACCGACAACCAAGACAGTCTTGAATCGGTCGGCCATTTCCCTCATGGGAGTGTGGCCACAAATGAATTGTGCGGGAGAGATTTCGATCTCCATTTGTTTTGACAAGTCGCCACATCTTTCTTCTTCGGTCTTGCCGCCTCCGTTCGTGAGGAAGATATAAGGACTAAAGACTTCCATGTCAGTTTCGGATGTAGGTCAAGCAATGAGTTGGAAGCAACTTACATCTGAATGCCGTATTCATTCTCGCCGTTGAGTACCTTCATAGCCTCAACGGCCTCGGGAATGGCACGGCCACCACGGATAAGGACACCATCAATGTCAAAGGCGAAAGCGAAGCTATCGGCCACGGGAGCATCGACTCTTATCGAAGGGGTGACGGGTGAAAGAGCGCTAGCAGGGCTTCCGACAGGAGACTCGCCAGGGGATGATGCTTCTGAGCCGTCGAGAGAGGAATCAGGAGTGCTCAGTGCCATATTGTCCAGTTGCTTCCGGGCAGCTTGAATGCTCTCGATGAAGCTGCCGGTGGACGAAGCTCGGTGATTGGGAGCCATGGTGGGTGGTGTAGAGAGTGAAGCTCTTCAAAACTGGTTAATTGAATGTGGGTAAGAGCTGTAAGCCTGTAAATGTCCAGGCTAGAGGGGCTGACTTGGGGAGTGAAAATTGAAGCTATATCTGTCAAAGACGGAGCTTTCGACGAAGATGATAAGTTGAGGTTGGGATGAAGTGATAAGACAAACAGGTGTAGATAATTCAAAAGGAAATCACGGGGGGGCTGCCAGATTATATACTCCCGGTATGAGAACATCTTGACTTGATGCTGACGTCTCTGATCTCACTCTCTCTTACTCTCTCTTACTCTCTCCCTGCCCCTCGCTTTCAGAAATGCGCGCTTTCGAGGCGCCCCTGCGCTACCCTCTTCCAACATGTGGAAGTCTCCGCTAAAACCAGGCAAACGCGGGTCCTTGCTCAGTGACACCCTTGGGATGAGTTTCTTGAGTCGTGCATGGTCGTGGATACCGTGGAGGCGAAGTAGCATGAGAAGTTTTTTTGGATCCAAGACCAAGAGAGGAGCCTTGCTCCACTCTGTACACACAAGGACCTTACCTGGTGGTGAAATTTTATGATTACGACACAGAAGAGGATAAAGACACTGCCCTTTGTTGCGAGCAGCACTGCTCCAGTAGACGTACTTCCGTACAGAAGAGTACCGCCAAAGGGAAACGGACCGGGATGCGGCTACTTGCCAAGAGGGAGAAAACTCGTGTGGCACCAAAGGTTCCTCCATCTCACCGCCAGGGCAGACTTCTAGTCAGTCCAAGTAACATTTGTTCCTGGCTCCTACGGGTTTTACCAACACAGATAGATCCAAAGTACAAAGTACAGACGTAGTGCAAGTCACAAAACGGGCGAGTAACCCAGCGAGCCACCAACAAGAGAAGGGCAAAAAGCATGTTTAGGAGGCTCCATAGGCAGAAGAGGGATCCATCTTGCCAACCGTCATGGTGGAGACTTGGCTTTTCGGGTTACTCGTTGCGGCTGCAAAAGATTCCGCCGTGTGTCGCGCAAGGCATATGGCTAGGGGCCTCGAAATGCCCCGAGCAATGATGATGATCTGGGTACCGATGCGGCAGCGATCGACCCTTACCCGAGGCGGCCTTGGCGCGACGACGAAGCACATGCGAGCCGCCGTCACGGCCAGCCGTTGGACCCTGAGGCAAAATGCAAAGGCTTATTACAGCATGCACAAAGGCTATTTGGTGTGTTCAATTTCTCTCACTTTTTCGTTCGGGCATGTACCGGTATCTATCTCTTAAGCCCAAACATGGAAGGATAAGCCAGGGGAAATCCAGGGCAACTTGGCCTTGTCACAAGGAATCTTGGTAGGTAATTCGGACCAGGACCAAGGACGTCAAAAGGGGGAAAAGGTAAATACCATGCGGCGTTTCGTATGTCGAGTCTCCGTACCTTTATCTGTATAATGGCACGAAAAGGTACTCCGTAAGGTAGTCCGTGAAGCAGACCATGCCTAAGTCAGTCGGTCTCGTCGGCTTCTTGTCTTCAGCATCAGATAAAGCAGCACCGGCGCAATCTCTGCCCCTCCTTCACCCGCCTCCTTGAAGACCCCTCCATGACTCCCATTGGGCGTGTGCCTACTCCTTATCGACGACTCCTTACGATACGGCAGGCTGACACAGGGATGGTGCCCGCAGGAAGTCGTGATAGCGCCGGTGGTGGTCCACAAATGTGAGAATGCACTTGCACCATGAGGTGAGAGATGTATCAAGGAACTTTGCCCGTGTGGTGGCCCAGCGGGTTCCATAAAAGCGGGTTACGGAGACCCCGTAGTGACGTCATTGTCAGTGGGCCCCGGTGTCGCGACAGCAAGGATTGCGATGAGAACGCCCGTGGCTCGGATGGCTACATTTC
Source organism: Colletotrichum tamarilloi (assembly GCF_030869305.1). NCBI lineage: Eukaryota > Fungi > Ascomycota > Sordariomycetes > Glomerellales > Glomerellaceae > Colletotrichum > Colletotrichum tamarilloi. The sequence continues at coordinate 1,241,441 of NW_026849389.1, forward strand.
ATTGGTCGCCGTCGTAGGCGAGAGGCTCCGCTAGACGGCCCGAAGTGGCAGTCGTCTCTTCCGGCGGCTTAGGTAATAGTAGAGAGCCTTTCTAGTGCCCCCCTATGGCAAAGAACCGGGCATCCAGCGGCATCGGGTCCGGAAACCCCTCGGTCCCTTGGCCGTTCGACGCCGGCCCTGCATGATTGCGCTTGTCTCACCATCATTAACTAATTGGGACATTGAAAGAAAACAGAGGCAAAGTAATTGCGGAGAGGCGAAGAAGAAGGGGGAAGAGAGATTCTTCTGTTGCTGACTTTTTTTTCAGCTCCAAAGAGGCCACTTCGCCGCTCATCACTTGTGTCATCGCCCCGAAAGAGCGCTTAGATACTATTCTAGGTTGGTTCATGACTCGGCGAATGACGTCCATCTTTCCCTTCTTCATCTCAAAGTAGGAACACACTATGTACGCAGAGTCCAGACTGAGTACGACAGTATTCAGGGTAGTTGCGTGAACAGGGCCACAAAATATCACCAAGTCCAGAACATTGATACCCAAAGAAACCACGCATCTCCAGACCATCCACTTATGCTGTACCCGCTCACAACATGTGTATTTTGTGGCCTGTTCCTCTAAACAAGTCCGGGGGTTTCATTATTCTGTGACCGACGGTCGATCTCGACGTTTCTCGAGCGGAGAATTGGGTATAGCATGGACACGGGCAGTGTATCTAGTGAACAGACGTGAATCTTGGTGTATTCGTAGCATGAAGAGATTTCGAGATAATAATGTAGCACAAGCGCAGTTGCTCAACAGCTCGATACCCGTCCTGCCGTATCACACGCTTCACCGAACACTCCCGAGATTTGCGGTTGTACCGGTAAACGCCCATTTCCCGTCGCGGGCCTTTGCTTCCTTTGCGGCCGGCCTCCCGTCACCGTTTTTTTTCTTCTTCTTTTCCTCCTTGCTGCACAACTACGCCATTATCCAGCATTGCCGAGCCGGAGGAGAACGCCCACCCACGGCCTACCAAGCGTAAACCAGGCTTCAGCCCGGCGCTATTACTGTCGCGTCCCGCTGCCGCCATACACGCTACTCGTCAGTCGCATTGTGATGCCGTCACCGTTGACCAGACTCCATGCAGACACCCCTGCCCCTGTCCGTATCCATACTGTATGTATGTAGGGATGGAGTCCGTCACTCGTTTAGCTAGTCGAGTGCACCTATCAAGGCCGTCTTATTCGTCCGTTGCCCTCGCTTGGATGGTTGGAAAACCACCGAAGACGGTGAAATTGGAAACCGGAACCACATTTCGCTCAAACAAAAAGCAGACAAACGACAAGTATGAGGGATGGGCAGAAGGGGGGCATTGGCTTGCATACGGAGGCCTGATCCTTGTCCAGTAATAAGAGGATGAGAGCGTTTGATGGAAGGGGAAAGGAAATCAATGGATTAGCGTGACTGGCCGACATGAGCACGCAAGTGGATTCAAGGAATAACGCTCACTTGCTAATAATCAATCATACATTCCTCAATCCTTGGACTTTTGTTTCATCCTGCGGTGCTCGAATGCGCCGGTTGGAAAGGTAGGCGGTCTTTGCAACTGTGTCTTTTTCTTTTCCCATCCGTGCCCTCATAAATCCCTCATCCCGTCGTACTTTTGAGTCCTCCATGGGCCGGCATTCTATCTGCTACTCGGCCAATAGGCGGGATACCCCGATACCAAAGCACTTTAAACCAAACAAAGCAAACTCGAGCTTGATAGGCTGAGAGCGCTTTATTGAAGATTAACAAAGAGGCCGCCGTCGACCAGCAACTGCGCGCCAGTCACATAACCACTCAGGTATTCGCAGGCTAGGAAGACGGCGGGCCCGGCGAGGTCGGACGGCACGCCGGTGCGGCCCAGTGGAATGCGGCCCTCCGTGTAGGCCCGCTTGGCATCGTCGGCCAGGTCCTCCTCGTTGAGCTGTGTCTTGATCGTACCGGGGAGCAGAGCATTGCAGCGAATATTGTACTTTCCCAGGGCAACGGCAGTGCTCTGCATGAGGCTGAGTACACCAGCCTTGGTTGGGGTGTAATGGGTCTGCTGGCCGCCACCGACGAGGGCGGAGATGGACGAGATGCCAATGATGCTACCACCGGCGGGCGATTGCTGGCTCATCTGGCGAGCGGCTGCCTGTACGACATAGAAGGCGCCGTCGAGGTTGGTACGGACTGTCTTGGTGAACAGGTCCGGAGTCAGCTCGAGAAACTCGGCAAATGTGCAGATGCCAGCATTGGAGACGCAGATGTCTAGACGGGCGTTGCCGGAATGCTCGACGGCACGCGCTACCAACTTTGCTGCCGTCTCGGGCTCGCGAACATCACCAATTATATCGGCCAGACGACCCGCGTTGGGGTTCTCTTGCTTTGCAGCAGCGGCGTCGGCAACGAGAGCATCAAGGTGGGGCTGGTCCTTTTCAAGACCCAAATGGTTTACGACAACGTTGGCACCCTGCTTTATGTATTCCAACGCAATAGCCTTTCCAATGCCAGTGGTGCCGCCCGTGATGATGGCAGTCTTGCCGGCAAGCAAGTTCGTCGGGGCCATGGTGCACAATGTGAAAATATAGCAAGCTTTCTTGAAAAGGAAGGCTGTCGTCGATATATAGGATGTCGAAATGAGGTCGTATGCGGGGTTGCCTTGGACGGCACGGCGTCGAATCAGATCCTGGTGATTGGATCAGCCAAAGAAAGGACCAAACGGTGAACGATTGGCGATAGATGGCAGACGATTGGCGAGTGATCGTGTTCGTCTGTAAATCCGTGGTAGGCTTCGCTCGTGCTCGTGCGCGAGGACGGGTGGTCGGCAAGTCTATATTTGTAGTTGACGATACATGCCTGGAAGAATTCTGGTTGGTGCGGAGGAGGCGGGACAGAGCTGTGAGGACGGAAGGGGGGGTTATTATGCAGCGAGGGCGGCTCAAGTGAGACCCGATGACCGAGCCACGACTGCCGCCCGCTCCAGGAGGTGCCTTCCGAGTCCCACGATACCTACTCGGGGGGGCAGAGTTGGGGGATCTTAGGTAAGGAAGGCTGCTTGTACGTATTCATTTGTGACCCCGGGGCAGCTGCCGATGACAGACCCCTTCCGTGACCTGCGTGAGACCGTGGCACGCGTGGGTACCCTTTTTATTCGGAATTCCCCATGACTTGCGGGCATCCCACTTTCCACCCCGCACTCTCGGTCACAATTATAGCGAGCCTCACCCCACCAACCACCATGTTGACCATATTGCGTATCCATCCCACCTGAGATGCTTCATGCTCTTCCCAGGGACGGTGTTTCCTCTGTGGTGTTTGTGATCCCGTCACTCCGCCCTCACTGCCTCCCAACTGGTTCCTTTCTCTTAATGATACACATCGAGGATGGGAGTCGTAGGCCAAGCTAAACATGGAACCCCCACTCTCCGCGTATGTGTCGCGCACGGCTCCGCGAATCTCAACTTCATCGCCACAGATCAAGTCGAAGCCTTTGGTTCTGACACATTTTACGAGTAATCCCGAGGGTTTCTCTGCCGCCGTAAGGCAATTAATGATCATACTATTGCATCCTTAGCCTTGGTTACAGAGAAAACAAATCCAGTTCGTGATGGTCAACATTCCATGTAGCTGCTGTAAACGTTGTCATAAATCTATTTTACGTGGTAGCTAAGCATACCAGCTGATTCGCCATGTACATTGCGCCAATAAGTCATGTCAAACACCGCTACATAGTTGAACCCAACCGCCCCGGTCTAAGTATTCCCAATAGCCGTGCAAGTGGCATGCTATTTTACTTCGACGATGTCACGGGCCTTTAAATCTGGCCGCAACATCATGCATAAAGTTGCTGTTTATTTCGCCTCCGTCTCCTCCACCGACTTGAGGGGCCTCTCCTACGCAGTTGTTAGCACATCTGATAACACAATGATTTGCGACTTTCTGTCCACTTACGGGGCTGGCATTCAAAAGGGCCTTGCCCGAGATCAGTTTTGACCTGACGGCGGGGTTGAGCGTCAGACCGAAGCCGGGCTTGTCAAGATCAGCCGTCGTCAGGAAGCCCTTTGTCGGGATGGGCTCGTCGAGGAACAGGTCGCCGAAGACGGGCAGAACGCTCTTGCCGTCGGGCGAGTTGGCGAGGTACTCCTGGAAGGGCGTGTTCGGCTGCGAAATGACAAAGTGGTAGCTGTAAGGGCCACTGGCGTGAGGCACAACAGGGATGTCGTATGCTGAGGCCATGGCAGAGACCTTGAGCAGTTCCGTGAGGCCACCGAGCCACATGACATCGGGCTGGATAATATCCAGGTTGCGTCCCTCAATGAGCTTGCGGAATCCGAATCGAGAGTACTCGTGCTCGCCAGTGGTGAACTTGATGGTGGGGTGCGCGCGCTTGATTTGCTCAAAGCCGTCCGTGTCATCGGGCGACAGACACTCCTCCCACCAGTTGATGTTGAGGTCCTCGCAGGCCTTGACAATTTCGATTGTGTAAGACACATTGAGACTCATGTAGCAGTCCACCATAATGGGGAAATCGGGCCCAACGCTTTCGCGGTGCTTGCGAAGGAACTCGACGTTCTTCTTCAGGCCGGCGTGGCCATCCTCTGGGCAGTACGGAAGAGGGACCTTGCCGCCCCAGAAGCCCATCGTCTTGGCTGCCGACGGTTCGGGGCCAGTGCAGTAGAAGTCCAGGCGCTCCTTGGTGGCGCCACCAATGAGCCTGTATACAGGCTCATTTCTCACCTTGCCAAGCAAATCCCAGATGGCGAGATCGATGACGGAGATGACGGCAAGAGGAAGACCCTTTCGGCCATAGAACATGGAGCCTCTGTACATCTGCTCAAACAGCAGGTTTGTGTTTCGAGGATCAGCGCCGATGAGGAAACGCTCAAAGTGCTGGTGGACGAGCCAACACGCCGGAGGACCTGCGCGGGATTTGGTCAGCAAAGTCTTCCTCAGCCATGTGCTCTCGTATTATGGACAAGACTACGCACCTCCAAAGCCAGTAGCAATGCCGACAGTGCCGTCTGTCGCTTCGATCTCGATGAGGAATGAGCCCAGGACGTTGATGCCCCAGCTAGTTCTTGAGTTACGGTACTGCTCCCATCGCGAACAGGGAGTGGAAATGGGGCTGTCAATCAGCCTGTTTATTGCATTGTTAACTCATGTCGTTCTATGTGTGACGAGGCTCATTCAGAGCAGCGCTACAAACGTACCAGTGGCCACCCTTGACATTGTGGTAATCACCGCCGGAACCAACGCCGCCAATGACAAACGTCCGAATCTCCTTGATGGAGGGGAAAGACCTCACGGACGCCATTTTGTTGCCTCCAGAATCCGCGTCTGCCAGTGTAGTGAGCAAGGAAGGGGAGGAAAGAGGGGGCTTTTGAGAATGCGCAGGTGAGACACGGTATGATGATGGAGAGAGCAAGTGAGGGGGAACGGAGGGGGATTGGGTTTATGGGCGTCTTTTAAGAGGGACGGAAGACCACTTGTCGCCGGGATTCCAAGACATGTGAGCGCAGTGAACAAGACAGGAGTAGAGGAGCCATGGCGACCGAATCGGACGAAAGTCCACGTTAGTGGGGTCTAGACACAGCAGATTCGACACGAGTCGGCTCGGAGCCAGACTGCTTTGTGCCATTGTGGTGGACGGTGGTGGACGGGAAGGTTTTGGAGATCGGCAGCAGATGCACCGACAGGCGGAAACAGGGGCAAGGCAGTGGGTTACGGGAAAGGACCCCTCCCCCTCATCCAGTCCCCATCTGCCGGCCTCGGATGTCGGGTGTCAGTGACATGGCTTTTCCTGAGGCTTTCAGACTTGTGAATAGTCTAAAGCGAAGTAAGAAACACTGTGAGACAAAAATATACGGGCGTTCGAGGGCCATCAAACAGTGGATGGGCACTTGGGCACGTTTATTGTGCACCAGCTATGATGATCAATGCTTCATACACATACAGCACGAAAAGGGAAAATCGTGCGTAGATTACACCTCAACTCTCTAATGGCTTCTCGCTTAGTCTCCGGCCAGAACCGATGACACGAGGGCACAGGGCCAATCGGACAATTCTGGGCGTTGGACTGGCTAGGCCAAGTGTCTACTGCAAGCATTGCTGCAGTCATTGAGTCGTCAATGAGTTGAGGGTGTGTGTGTTGGTTGTGTGAGAGGGCGCATGGTGATGGACAAGATCACCGTGGGGGCACGGGGGGAGTATCTCTCTCGTCTGGGGGTAGCGAGCAGGCCGATTCAGTCCCATAGTTGAGTGTATCCGCACAAACATAGGTACTCAGTAATTGACTTTTGAGGCGGTGGTGAAGCGCACAATCCCGGTTGCTCGGGACGGGAGAGGCCGTAGCTGAGAAGGCTTGTGGCACATTACCTTATACCATGGGCTAGCTAGCGTATGGTTCAATGGAAGGTATGTACGCAAATAATGCCATAATGGCTATCTTGACTCTTGAATGTTTACTTTTTCCCCTCTCGCCTTTATTTTGTCGGTACCTAGGTTCTACGGTGGTGAAGTTCGTGACTCGGTCAAGCTGTATCCCAGCAGTATCGAGCTGCACGCGATTCCTCTTTTCAAGTACCCACCGCTGGTTACGGGCGACTTCGGAGACGTGGGATATCTTCGCCCGAGAACTGCACCGAATTGCCCGATGTGGGTCCTACTCTTGCTGGTCCGAGGCACTGCACGCTTTCTCAACGAAATTCCTCTGCCTCATTCCATCTTGCCTTGCTCCTCTCAAAACATTTTCCTCCGAAGCACGTTACATAAGACATCTTACCTAAGGTCGGAGGTAGGCCGACAGTGAGAGCCAACATAATCAATCGAGCAGTGAGCAGAGAGAGCGTGGCACCTGGAAGATGAATGATAACTGAAGAGGCTGTTCATTGACGCAGGATAGTCAACCTGATATGACTGATACTGTATGGATGGAATCCGAGGCTGTACAGAACAAAAGACTGAGTCTTGTTTTGTGTTGATCTGTGGTAGGTATTCACATTAACATACTTAATTTCTTCTGCGGCGTGCCATGGTGACCGTCTCACATTATTCAAAGTACGTACCGATGTCTGGGACCACAGCCACCTCCACACTCTGGAGTCTGCTGTGGCTGGGTGTGAGATGCCTCATCCAATGAAAGAGGCTAATTCATTCCACACATTCCAGTCCCGAAGGTTTCATTGGATGAAAGCGTCCCAAGGACGGGGCACCTCGTTGAGCCTCGGAAGGTGCCAATCTGTCAGCGATTTCTCCGCATTTTCGTCGCTCTCGTGCGGGCAGTGGTGCGGGCAGTGGTGCGTGCGTGCCTGCTTCCTTCTTCTTCCCCACACAATCCATTTTCGATTCGGCCGCCCCCAACCGCCGGCAACATTCGCTCTCTACCTGTCGCTTCATCCCGCATTCTTTCTGATCTTGTCTTGCGCCTGATATTATAGTGGTCGTCAATTTGCTGAGCTGCCAAGGGCGAGCGCTCTCTCACAACGACTCTCTAGCACGGAAATCGCGTCGTCGCCTGACGTTCCTGGGCCCTTCACGTTGTCTTGACAGCTCGTTCCTAAGGTATCATTTCCGGGTGACACCGAGTACCTACGAACGTGCTTGTTGTTGTAATCTGTTCCCGCAGCCCACGCGTACAGGAACCATAACGAAAGCAGACCAAAGAGAAAAACGACTACTAGGGACCAGACTCCGTGTTCTACATTAAGCTTCCCAGTTGCGAGGCAGTAGTATCAATTTATCTATCCAAGGTAGCCAAGAATTTATACGTCTACACGCACCTGGGGTAAGCACCGCAAGGTAAGGTACCGTACCTTCCTTTAGCCCATTGGGACAGTATGTTCAGCTCGTCAGGCCCATCCCTCTTTCCCCATCTCTTCCAGTCCAATTAAATCCCATCCCGGTCACGTATTTCTAGCTCATCCTCTCCACCTCCGCTTCCTTCCCCTCCCCCGAACTTGCTTCCCCGCTCCCTTCCTTGTCGTCCTTTGTCTCGTGCAGTCCTTCTTGGTGCCTGTCCAACAGTCTGGACTCTCACTGGAGTGTGGCACGTGTGGGACAGAAAAAAAGAACACAAAAAAAATACCCCGAGCCTCTTCTTTCCCGACCCCAGCCTCCGGTGCCCTTTTTTTTCTCCCACCCTCTGCTCAACATTAACCCGAGATTCCCAAGCTTCTCCCGAATCCGCGCGTTGGAATCTCGCACAAACGCCTGCGACTCCAACTCATACGCACGCCTACGCGTTCGCCTTCTATCCGTGTGTGTGTGTGTGTGCGCGCCCGCCCGACCCAACCATTCGGCTCTGTGCCTGCGTCACACTTGCTCTTCAGATACACATCTCTCGGCCTTGTTTTACCCTTCCGCCAGCCATTGCTCGGAGACTGCCACACCGAGGATGCAGCACAACGGTCACTCCCTCAGCAGCCGGTCACCGCCTGCAGCTAACATCAAGTCGATTCAGCACAACCGTAGTCAGAGCCATGACCAAAATCAGTCTCATAGCCAGGACCAGGACTCTGACGACGGCAACCAGCTGCAAAGCGGAGACGAAAACGATCTTGACCAAGACGATCAGGATGTCACCCGCCTTGGGAAGCGCAAGAGACCCATATCTGTCTCGTATGTCGTTCCCCGTCCTAGCTCATCCCACCTTACCTCTCACCCCATGCCATGCCGCTCACTCTCACTCAACTCTATCACGCCTCACTCATCTCAACTCATATCAAACCCGGCTGCTTGGGTGCCTTGCTCCCTCTATCCACTTACTCACCCACCTGCCTCTCTCCCTCCCCTTTGCCCAGTTTCTTGTCTTTAATTGCCCTCTTTGGGCTTTGCCCCCATGTCCCTCGAACCACCATCGCCTGAACCCGTGCCTTCCGAGCAGAACCCTGAAGCTAACAATCCAACTCCAAGATGCGAGCTATGCAAGCAGAGAAAGGTTACACGAAGTTCCTTTTCCTTTCCGTCTCTCTCTTCCTTTCTACCTGAACCTCAGTTTCCCATTATACCCTATCATTGTGTCATGCGTAACTCGTTCACAAGCCGAGAAGTCACGAACTACTCTCAGAGATATCCTCTTTGTTCTTCTCTTCTTACGCCTCAGATGACCTGCTTAGCTCTAAACCTGGAATCTGTGGCTGACTCGCCTCGACTGAGTAGGTGAAATGTGACCGAGGACAGCCCTCCTGCGGCTGGTGCAGCCGCAATGGAGCCTTGTGCGAGTACAAGGAGCGCAAGAAGCCCGGCCTCCGTGCTGGCTACGGCCGCGAGCTGGAGCAGCGACTAGACAAGCTCGAGGAGATACTTAGAACTCACTCTGAGATTCTCCAGGCGACTCTGACATCCAACCAACACCACGGCGTAGCCCCAAGCATTCGGAATAGCAATCCAAGTCTGCCGAGTGATCATGGCACACCACGAGAGACCAATGCCTTGTTTAGGCCATCTGAGTCCCATCGAACGCCCCAGGCGGAAACGGCTCTCTTCCTTCAGAAACCATCATCTTACCCCTCAACTTCACAATCTATGGAGTTCGGAATGCCGCCTCCCACCCCATCCATGCACGAGTTTCAAGGTCAAATGCCCATGACCAGCATGGCTGCACCCCCAAGCCATATCACTGCCATGTCACACCCTAGCAGTGCGGCACAGGAATATTACGGCACAAACCAAACGCAATTACATTCTCCAGATGTTGCCATGGCACAAAGTCAGGCGTCAACGGCGCCAGACCAGGAGCTGCCGCCCTACGACCTGCTTTATGCCCTCGTCGATCTTTACTTCAAGCACATCAACACCTGGTGTCCTATTCTGCATCGAAAGACGACCCTGGATTCTTTGTTTGGCCCATCCACCCTTGAAGAGACAGATCGTATTCTGCTTCATGCCATTGTTGCCACAACACTCCGATACTCTACTGACTCAAGACTGACCGAGGAAAGTCGGCAGCATTACCATTCCATATCGAAGCAGAGGGTCTTGCTCTATGGCATGGAAAATTCCTCTGTTAAGGCCCTTCAAGCCTTAGTAATTCTTGCTCTGGATCTCGTCGGCAGCAGTAATGGCCCCCCTGGTTGGAACATTATGGCTCTCATTACTAGGTCAGTTGTTCAGCTCGGGCTGGCCGTTGAGAGCACTTCCTTTTCAGTCTCGCCAAATTTTACCTCCATTTATACACTGAGGGCCATGATTTTACCAGAACCCAAGGACTTCATCGAGGAGGAATCTAGGCGGCGGCTCTTTTGGATGATTTACCTTCTCGATCGGTATGCTACTCTAGCCACTGCCTTCGAATTCGCTCTGGATGACAAGGAAGTCGACCGGACCTTACCGTGCCGAGATGATCTATGGATCAAGAATCAGAAAGTTGAAACCCGATGGTTTAGGACCCAGGACCATTCTGAGGACACGAATCCTGAATACGAGATCAACAAGCCAGAGAACCTCGGTGCTTTCTCATATTACATAGAGATCTTGGCAATACTGTCCAAGATTCACAAGTTCTTGAAACAACCCGTCGATATAAGCGCTCTCAGCGACGTGGAGCAATGGCAGATGCGATACAAGGAGCTCGACAACATGCTCACATCCTGGAAGTTCGGCCTTCCTGGGGAGTATGGCAATATGGCCAAGTTATTCCAGCCCGGTAATAAGACGCTGAACTGCGGCTGGGTGATGCTGCATGCAACATACCACACGGCTGTGATCCGACTGCATTCATCGGCGGCGTATCCGACAACTCGTTCGCCAATTTTCACCCCCTCATACAGTGCCTCGCAGCGCTGTCACGGGGCCGTCGAGAACATTGCTGCGCTGGGTGAATTCGTCGTCAATAACGGCCTTTTGGCAAAGCTAGGCCCTCCCTTCGCATTCACCTTATGGGTAGCCTCGCGTCTGTTACTAGTCCATGGGTCTACCGTTGAGCACAAGCTCTCGCCTCAGATTCAATTCTTTGTCGAGACACTACGCGAAATGGGACGCTACTGGCCTGTAGCTGCGCGATACTGCGGCCTCTTGCAACGTGTTTTGGATGAACATCGCGACAGTGAGCGTCAAGGGGATGGTGTCACGCCCAGCTCAGTTAAGATACTAGCCGACATGCGTCGCACAGCGTTTGACCTCGACTTCTTAATATCCCGTCAGCCCCGTGCCAACGGCATGCCAAATCACAGCCGGCTTCCCAGCGTCACACCAGCCAGAACACCAGCACCAAATGAGCTCGAGTACCTGGACGTATTCGACTTTTTCAACGTGCCACGCCTACCCGCTGGCAACGAGATTCAGCATGGCATGAGCGGCAGTAACGGGCAGAACGGGACCACGTCGGGCATGGATGCTAGTAGTGAAAATGGCGGATCCAATGCGCCACCAGCCCCGGGCAACGAGTTCAACATTACGAATTTCATGGTTGATGCCAACAGTGATTGGCTCTTCAAGCAGGAGGGTGCCAAATTTCTTTCATGAGCGGGGTAGTAGTGCCACGACGAGGAGACATTCGTGAATAGGGTCCTGAGCGTGGGTGCTACTTTACCGGGTTTATTGGGGGCATCATTTACGTAGGAGCTTAGCAAAGTCTCCCACTCTTGCATTCGACTTAGCGAACTTTACTTTTGAAATGGCATTTGGAGGCTTGTATGATCATGATGGACTTCACGGAAGGATGAGCGTGAGTGAAAAAGAAAACTAGGGCTGTCATACTAGTGAGGAAGATGAGGATGAACAAGCAGTCAGTGGCTTGGGGACGATGTCTCGGAGGACAATAATGAGAAAAAGAGGATGACATGAAGCACTGCCACCTAGTCTTGAACGTTGCTCTGTGTCCATGTTTGTTTGACCCACGTCCTGCATCACAGGCCGCGTCCCGGCGGGCCATTCGGCCTCTCGCATAAGGTAGGTACCAGGCAGCGCTAGCCGCCTTGGACACACCAACCCCAGCTGAATGCTGTGCGACTTATCAGCTATTGAAGTGTGCGCTGAGAATGTCGGTAGAATCCAATCCATTTCTATAAACCAGTAGATGTGAGAGGACGTATGACATAGAGTATTGCCCGCAACTAAGATAAACGCCATTTGATTATAGGTAATCTACAATGATGAGGAGTATGACGATACTCTTTGGTGCGTTATCTTTAAGCATTGGTATAACCACACAGAAATTTTTATTGAAAAGACTAGTGAGGATCACGATGTAACGGAAGTACATCAGCAAGCTTGATGATGTGGCTGAACCCCCTGACCACCACCGTATGTACATATTGCCCAAATGGACAAACTTCAAGGATAATGGAAATGGTTCCAGTGATCAAGCTCGCTGTTTCGGATCGCTAGCCTAGAGTTGACCTCGGAGGTATACATAGCCTATGGTATGACTATGCCGGTGGTGATGTAGCGGCTGCTTGGGTCTTCGATGAGGCCGTATCAAATGTGCGATAGATTGAAACCATCGTTGATCAGTGGTCGGCGATTATCACAGATACAGACTCACTGAACCACTGCTGTGGACAGGCAGCAAGGAGCATCTCAAATAGATCTGCAAAACCATCACATTGCTCAGCCTTATGAAGGATTAGATAAGGTTTGCTCTTGTGCCGAGATTTGTTCCGGATACGAGAGCAGTGACTAGATTCATAACTGCAGGAAGAGGCAACTTCATAATTTGCCATGATGAACCAAGAAGTAGCAGAACGAATAGAAGAGCGAACGCAAGAGACAAAGGGTATTGATTCATTGTGTGCACGGTTTTGAGCACCTTGCAAATTGCTACCAGACCGAAGGAATATTCAACCTCACGCGACAAATAGCAGACATGTGCGCCACCAACGCCCCGTCATGAGACGCCTTTTCCAAACGCTCGTTGTAAAATCAGAATGCTAATTCAATTAGGTCACCATTCTCTCAACCGCAGCAGACACTTGGCTCCTCAATTCCAACAATGTTATTGGGAGCTGCTGGTGCCAGAGCCTCCAGAGTGACACGAATAACAAGCCAATCGCAAAGGAATTTGCCCAAGCCAGCGCCGATTATGATGGAAATGATGAGGTAGCCATTGTAGTACATGGCCAGCAACATGACGATGTATGCCAATCCAAAAGTCGCGGCGTGAATTACAGATCGGATGAGCTGCTGCAGTGGCGATGCACGGAAGACAAGCGTCTGAGGGGCGACAACAGTGGGAGGTTCGCAGCAGTCCGTCTCCTTGGGCATACGAGCTTGTAGTTCGGCGGCGCGGGCATGGAACTGGCGCTGGATGAGGGCGTCGTATTCTTTTCCGAGTCGTCGGAACACTTCGAGGAAGACGGTGAGCAGACCGACACCGATGCAGCTAGCGGCGAACATGCCGGCGTTCTTGATCTGCCATGAAGACGCGAGGAAACCTATCGCATCGGCTCGTTAGCTTATTTTCCGAATGTGTGGGCTTACAGCACAATGCTGCACTGTACCTCGAGAAGATACTCTCATTGTACTTACATGCGTCAATGGTATACCAGTTCCACAACATCTAGTCGTTATGTTAGATGAGCACATGTACTTGGAGGCCGCGGACAGTAACACACCGACATCTTGCAGTCTGTTGAGCTGGCCATCGAACTGTGGTCCATAATGGGCTAATTTGGCAAGCCAGAAGCTTGTATGCGAAGGGAGAAGAGACAGGGTTGAGCGACCAAAAGCAGGGGAGCCTGGCGTTGAATGAAGCTATTCAGAGTAGCAAAGTCGATATAAGTGAGGCGTCGCAGGTACGATTGGACGGAATGGGATACGATTTGTTGAGGCGGTCGATGGAGACGTTCGTTGACGAGGGCGATTGAGCAGCGATGTGGTGCGAATGGTAGTGAGGACTGGTTCGGGTTGAGAGCGTTGGAGTGAAGTAGAGCGCTGGCAGACGTAGAGATAACTTCAGCAGGCACCCCGCAGGCCGCTCGCGCCGGAATCGCTTGATATCTATACGGGCTGAAGACCCGGAGTAGGCCTGGAGGCTGGATGGGTGTTGGGTGGATATGAGAGAGTTGAATGAACGTCCCACAGGTACAGGGTCAGCACGGGCCGAACACTCAGCGATTGCAGGATTGTAGAAGTGACAGGGACCCGGAGAAGAGGGAAATGGCACACATAACGCAAAGAGAGGGCAAAGAAGGTGTGTGGAGGGGGATGTCACTACTTATGGGTTAGCGCAGATATGGCTGGCAGACCCTGGTCAGTCAACGGCAAAGGTGGTGCTGCGCAGGTTTCAAGAGGGGTCGGCATGGGACATGAGCATGGAGGGATTGAGTAAGGACTTTAGGAGCGTCTGTTTCCGCTGCTGACGATTCAAAGGGTTCCACTCATGCTGCCTTAGTCAACCGAAAGGATGTTACGATGGTATGGAAAGGTTGGGCGTTGGATAGTTGGCGTGTATCCGAATTACGACAGCAGACCCTCTATCTTGCTCACGCTAATCTGGCCTCAGTGTTTGCCAAGGGAAACAGAGTAGGAATAGACACCATTAGCAACTTACCTGGTCTTACCTAAAGCTGCTGGATAGCAACAGACTGGGAATGTGTCTTTCCGGAAATGACTCGAATCCTTTTGCCACCGGATCAAGTCAGATTAAAATCCACAGGCCATTGTAATATGCGACTCGATACTATGTCTTTGACAACGATACTTGCTGAAGACAATCAACGCAACCCCTTCAAGGGAATCTTGAGTGAAATGGTTTGAGTTTTCTCTTGAGTTGCACAATAAGATATCTCGGGTGTTACCCATTATGTCCATAACGCTTTCGGCGTTCAGTTGTCAACTTGACCGTCATTGCAAAAGCCACCCGACCCGAGGGCGGGTCTCCCGTTTTCCAGGTTCCGCTGAAATCATCTCGGGTGAGCGTTCAGCCTGTTGGGCCAGCCCTAGAACATACCTTATTGAGGTTTGCCCGCCCTGCTGGGAACAACAACTCAATGCCAAAAGAGGCAATGGCTTGGACAAGCTGGAGATGATCCTTCACAGCATCAAGAGATATTGGTGAGATGACTGGTGGTAGTTCGGGATGAGGGGAAACATGGCAGGAAGAACCTTGACGGTCCCGAGAGCCGCGCCGCTCCTGCAGCCCGGCCCCACACGCCACGGTGGATCTCGTAGTTAGGTTCCCACGTGAGACCCCGGCTCGGATCCACTTTCTAACAGAAACTTGCTCAAAGATGCTCAACTTGCTCACTCCTCTTCTACCACACGATCATAGTTTCCGTGTTTTGCAACATCTTCACAGCACTGTCGCTGACTTTCACCCGGCTTATGTTGCCCATTTTGTTCATAGAATACTACCTCACTGAGCATTTGATCCCTCGATTCTCCTAGTCCACATGGCCATTCTGCCACTTTCTAAAGAGTCCTTTCGCTATGGGTCTCCAGAAGTTCACAGTTCCGGCTCATTCCCCGCTAATGTGCTCCAGAAACCAAACCAAGAACCCTTGTTCCTTTTGCGAATAGCAGATCTCCAACCTGGCCAGCCCCTCCCATCGCCCTCCAGAACTGGGGAGTAATTATTGCCTTGGCCAGACTCAGCGCAGCCATTCTTGATGACACAGAAACTTGCTCAAAAAGCAACTGTATAAGCAGGTTTCAATATGGGGATTCTCTTTAAGAGTGACACCAGTGGCCCCGTTGCCCTCCTTCCGGCTCCAAACATCGCGGAGCCGCCCCAAACCCGGAAACATTACCAAGACCCCTAGATTAACTAGCCACCTTCGCAGACCCCATAACCCGCCATAAAGACGTCCCGGAAACCTTCTCAAATCCCGCCCGGTCCCGTTTCTTCTTCTCGAATGATGATACTACCGGTACACTCCATCCTCCGTGCCACACCATCCTCCCCTTAAGAGTCTCTGCCTCGCTGGCTGCCGTTTATCTACATCTGCTCTCATCATCTACCATACAGTCCCCCGACTTCTTTTTACGTTGTCCTTCACATTATCCTCGGTCCATATCGCAAGATCTAGTATTCTTTGCTCCCGGGAAGCTCATGACCTTGATGTTGTACTGAGACCGGCACTACAACGGCACTTATAATTACATCCACCATCTCGACCACATGCGCACACGCATCTCTTTCAAAGTAGATTACCACCAGAAAACCGAAGTATCAAGACGGCGCTGAGCGCTGTCGAAAGATACAAGCCGACCCTCGGTCAACTCTCACATCTGGTCTTCTCACAGCACCTCCAAGAACACCATGGATTCTCAACTCAAATCTCAAGTGGCGGCCCGCCACATCCAGAACTTGAGCGATGCCACCACGATAGAGCCTCACTGGGGCTACGTGGATCGGGCCCTTCCATGTACCAACGACGCCGGGTCCTGCGCCTATCTGGATGTTGTCTACGCCTCTCATGATTTAGGCATGCTATACGTTGGTATTTTGTGGGCGGTTATTGGCGCCATCTTATTGTTATGGGCCGTTGGTCGACGGTCATTGCCGTCTCTCTCCGAGGAGGATGTCCTTCGAGCTGCTCTCCTCGAGGATACAAGAGCAAGCAAGAGCTTTCTCAACCGCCTTCGTCAGACTGCCTCGTCCGCAATCAATCGATACCTCCTCCCCGACTGCGTCCGTCCCATCTTCGGTAGGACAACCCGCCTGCAGGTACTGGTCTTGGCCGTTTTGTCCGGTTATCTCTTGATCTTCTCCTTTGTTGGTATCATCTACAACACATGGATCACCCCCGTCAAGAAGATGCCAGGCGTCTACAATACTAGAGTCAGTCTCGGTCCCTGGTCTGATCGTATTGGAACACTTGCCTACGCCCTTACACCTTTGTCTGTCCTCTTCTCGACACGAGAGTCAATCCTCTCCCTTCTCACCGGCATCCCCTATCAGAACTTCAACTTTCTTCACCGCTGGGTTGGCTACATTATCGTTGTCCAGTCCAGTTTGCATACCATCGGCTGGCTGGTGATTGAGGTCCGTCTATATCAGCCTCAGCCCACGGTAGCCAACGAATGGATCTCCCAGCTCTACATGATATGGGGCTGCATTGCCTTGTTCTTCCTCATGGCCCTATATATCCTCAGCTTGCCCCCGGTCATTCGTCTGACCGGCTACGAATTCTTCCGCAAGTCGCACTACGTGCTTGCCATGTTATACATTGGTGCTTGCATTGGTCACTGGAAGAACCTGGAGTGTTTCATGATTCCAGCTCTTGTCATCTGGTTCATGGACCGCTTCGCCCGTGGTGTAAGAACTGCGCTGATGCATCACAACTTCATTGAGGGTAAGGGCATGGGCTTCTCTGCTGCGCAGGCGGCTATGACAGTATTCCCCGATTCAGAGAATGGCGACGTTGTCCGACTCGACTTCAGTCACCCCCATGATGCCTGGAAGATTGGTCAGCACTTCTACTTGTGCTTCAGCGAGAGTAGCATCTGGCAATCACATCCCTTCACGCCTCTCAACGCCCCTGTTACTGTGAACGGAAAAACGACACATTCCTACATTTTCCGCGCAAAGGGTGGTGAGACGAAGAAGGTTGCTCAGATTGCTGCACGCAAGCTCGCTGCCGGTCCTGTTGAGAAGACTAACGCCGGCCCAACTACTCCAGTTATCTTGACTGGACCTTACGGCGACCCAATTCTGAGAAATGTCACCTCAGACGTCAACATTCTGTGCGTTGCGGGTGGTACCGGCATCACCTACGTTCTCCCTGTTTTGATGAGTCTGAAGAAGCACTCTGGGGCATCTCGAAAGCTCGAATTGGTCTGGGTTGTGAGACATACAAACGACGTAGCTTGGGTGCAACCCGAGCTTGATGCTTTGGAAGCTGAGCAAGGCCCGAAGGTGGTGGTTCGCATCTTTGCCACACGCGACTCCGGCAATGCCTCCTCTCGCTCCGGAGATTCCGGGGACATCTCGGAGTCGGAATCTTCGTCTGATGCTGGTAATAGTTCGGGTGAGAAGCAAGTGCAGGTGTCAGCTCGGGCGATAGACCAGGTCGGCGTCAACAACACCCACCGCCATCCCGAACTGGCGACAGTTGTCCGAGAATTTGTCGACGCCACTGTCGATGGGCGAACGGCGGTGTTTGCAAGTGGCCCTGGCGGACTGATGTCCGACATGCGACAGGCGGTGGCCCAGTGCAACTCGGTGGGCAAGGTATGGAGTGGCGAAGAGCGGTATAACGTATCACTCATCCATGACGAGCGTATGGAGCGATAATCACAATAGGGCAGCCCGACGTGGGGCCAGTGTGGTGGTCGATCTTGATTTGAAATGCATTTGAAGCCTTATGAGTTACTATATACCCTAGACGAGCTATCTCTCGTCTTTTACTCAAATGAATCAACTTCTATCGTAAACCGGCACATTCAGATATCAGTGAAATATTTAGCAAAGGGTATATGTGCCGCACGTTTGCCAGTGTGGCATCAAGCCGGTTAATAGGCATAAGACTCAATAAGCACTTATCAAATTCCGTGATCAGGACCTAGGAGGAGCTGGAAGGAGTTAAACATAGGTCTCTAGTTCCTTTCGAGCAATAACCAGGGGCAATAGACTATAGGAGCGACTCTACGAAGTACTTAATAAATACCTTAAGACGATAAATGGTTTAAAATATTCTACTAAGTATAGGATAGTATTTATTTATATTTTTTATTTTTAATAATTACTTAGGTAGTTTTTAATATTAAATATATAGTATTAATATCCCCCCGATAGAGCAATCTACTAGGGCTATACTATATATTACGTATTAAAAAAAACTAAGTATAGTACGCTCTATACTTAATTACTAATTAAAA
The DNA here is from genome assembly GCF_030869305.1 of Colletotrichum tamarilloi. Classification (NCBI taxonomy): domain Eukaryota; kingdom Fungi; phylum Ascomycota; class Sordariomycetes; order Glomerellales; family Glomerellaceae; genus Colletotrichum; species Colletotrichum tamarilloi. Next base: position 1,260,204 of record NW_026849389.1, read on the forward strand.
CTCCTAACCTTTTATTACTTATTTATAGGGCGAGCTTTACTTATTTTAATATATATAAGACTTCTTAATACTAACTTATATAAGTAGCTAGGTCTAATATAATCTCTTTTTTAATATAAATATTATTATTATCTAAGGGGTTTTATAAGAGCTATTTAAAATACTAGCTTATTATTTTAACCCTATATACCTCTAGCTTATTTATTATAATTATTATAATTAATTTAATATTAATATAACGTATATAATAAGTGAGTAAAATAGATAAGTAAGTAAAATACGAAATCGTAACTATAACGTAAATATAATTAAAAAGTACTACTAATAGTTTTATATTAATTTAAACTACTTGGTATCCTCTTCTTTAGATATTTCTTTAGTAATTTAATATATTTATATATTATAACTAGTATTTTTATAAATATTATATTATTATTAACCCGTCTTAGTCCTTAGCTAACGACTATTATTTTAATACGTTTTTTTTTTAATTTAAGTTGTTACTTCTCTTTATAACTAAAAGTCTTCTTTATTAATTATTATAAAACTTCTTTTTTATTTAAAACGTATTTTCTTAGCCCTCTTACGTTAGCTAAATAAGTTATTTTCTTTTTAAAAAATCTAGTTCTCTAACTTTAATAAAATAATTTTATATATAAATCCTTATACTCTTTTTAATAAATACTTAATAACTTCGATAATCGAAGTTAAGGAGCTATTTTAATAATAAGTAATTCGATTTTTAATAAATTATAACTATAATAATACTTTTATTAAGTTATTTAATATTTAAAAAGTCTAGGTTAGGGGTATTATTAAAAAGGATCCTAGAGATATTAGAGTATATAAATTTATATTTAGCTTAAATAGTATACTCTTTATACTTAAAAATATAAGCCCAGCTCCTCTAAATCCTCCCTAAATATTTTTTTTTATAATTGCTTTTATAAATACTTTATAAAACGTAAAAAAAAAGTCCTCTTTTATAATATAAATATTACTTTATTATATTTTTTTCTTAATTTTTTAGCTATATACTATTTTTAAAAGCTTAAAATATTTAATATCTAAGGGCTATAGTAAATAAAATAAATAAGCTAGTATATAAAAAGTACCGATATTATTTTCTTTATAATATAACTTAAAATCTATAGAGTAATAATTTTTATATTCGTTAATAATAAAGAGGTAATATTAACTTTTTATACGTAGTTTTATATACCATTTAAAATATTTTACCTAATCTAAGCCTCTCTTATTTATTATTTATCCGTTTTTAAATATTATAATAACCTAATTATATAATAAACCGGATTCTATATACTAAGTAAAGAGGTAATATTTACTTATAATAATACTATATAGTAAGATACTATAGCTTAATAAGCTAATAGCTTAGATAATTATAACCTATTTACGATTACTAAGCTATATTATTTTTATATTTAAATACCTTTTTATACTTATAATAACTATTTTAAATATAATTTAATTTATTATAAAGTTAGTTTTATTAAAATTATAAATATCAGATTTTATAATATTATATTTTATAATTATATTTATTACGAAGTAAAACTATGCGTTTATTATATCTAAATCTTTATATTAAGCCCTTTTATAGTTATACTTATAAAAAAATCGCATCCGGAGCTATAATTAGTATTTAATAAAGTTAAAAACCTAGCGCTTTTTAATAAGGGGTGCGTTATAATTAGCGAGTAGTTAATTAGTTATATTTTTTATATTACTAATATAAGAAGGAAACGATTAGGAATTTAAATTAAAAATATACTTAACTAGCTTCTCTTTTTTAAGTAATATTAAATTCTATAAGTTAGAGGTAGTATTATAACGTAATTATATTCCCTTAAATCTATAGATAAGTATAACGTAACTAACTAAATAGATCTTAGCTATAGCCCGAGCGCTTAAATAAGGGTTATTTTAAATAGCCTAGAGAGTAAACTAAACCTAAAACTCTTTACTTAGGCATATTATAATATATTATAAAAAAAAAGTACCCGGTTACGTTAGAGTATTATAGTAATAAGAGTTTTGCTATTAGGGCAGTACCGTTTAGCTATTAGGGTAGTAATCTACTTTTTTAGCTAATTAGAGCGTCTAGATTATTAGAGTTTTTTTATTAACCCGCGCGTCCCGTATTAGTTATAATTAATATAATTACTCTATACTCTATTTAAGTACTTAAACTACTTTTACTTACTTATATAAAGTAATATAATTTAAAAATTATTTTAGTTTTTATTATAATAATTAAGAGATCTTATCAAATTTTAATTTTTTTTAAAATTATTAAAACTATTTTTAACTACGGCCTCTTATTAATTAATTAACTAAGTTAGAGATTTCCTAATATTATAAATATTAGTAATTACTTAATATAATATTTATATTATCTTATTAATATTAAAACGTCTTTTTTAATTATAATATAATCCTAAATAACCCTTTAGGGTCCGGTCTACCTTATTAAGGGCCATCTTTACTTTTATAAATAAGCTAGTTTATTAAAGTTAATATTAAGTATCTTTATTATATACTTTAATAAAACTTTATAACTAACTATAGCCGGCTATAGCCGTTATTAATTATTAATACTAACTAAACTTAAAATACTAATAATCCTATTATAATATATTTATTACCTTTTTAATAACTAAATACTACTCCTTACTTTTTTTTTATCTTATTTAATAATAATCTCTTTTTAATATTATTATTTAATACGCTTATTTATACTCTTTTTAAGTTCTTAATTATATTATTAAGTCTAAACTTATTTATATTATTTTATTATATTGAAAAGGTATTAATAAAAGCGACGCTTATTATAATATATTTATCTGTTTTTTATAAGTTAATATTATTAATATAATATTTATTAAAGTAGTCTTTTTATATAGTGGTTTTTTTTCCGGCTTTATAAGTATAAAAGATCGACCTTAACGGGATTACGCTTTTAAAAAAAATTATACAATATAGTATACTTTTTAACTATATAATACGCACAATATATCCTAAGTACGCGCTCAACGTAATATAATAATTTCGATATAAAAACCGCTATTTAATTTAAAATAAGTAAGCTACTCTACTACTTACTAACGATAAGCTAAGTAATATACTCACGCGGTAGCGCTAGTTAAAAAGGTCGACGGTAGAGGTCGGCCGTAATAATTAGCTGTAATAGTTAGCTGTAATAGTTAGCTATAATAATTAGAGGCGGCCCTTAACCGCAAAGGTTCTGAACTTTAATAGCGACGTAGAGGTTTTTAAAAAAAGGGCTAAATAGGCCAATATCTACTACTCTTCGTACTAAAGCTCGTAAAAATTCTTTCTATCCTCATCGCTTCTAATATCGCTTAAAACTACTCTCTATTTAAACTAAACAAATTTACTAAACAAATCTACTAAACAAATCTACTAAACAAATCTACTAAACAAATCTACTAAACAAACTTATTAATATACAAACTACTACCTAAATAGCTAGTTAAATAACTAGTTAAGAGGTTAGCTAGTTAAAATACTACCTCGATAAGAACCTACTCTACTCCTAGTATATAATTAGTAATTAGTGGGCTAAAGATGCCCGTTAATAAGTCTACCCCTCTCGGGCTAAGCACCCTCTTTAGCTAGCTCGATATTATAGCTATTATAACTAACATAAGTATGCCTAAGAAGTGGTAAAGTACTTTTTAGGGGTACGGAATTTAGCTAAGTAATATCTTAAGTACCGTAAATAGCTAGGCTAGTACGGATACTAAGATCTAGTATATTAACACTAGCCTAGCTATAATAGTTACGATAAATAGGCCGGAGGTATATAGGGTTAGGGTAATAAGCCGGCGCTTTAGATAGCTCTTACGGGACCCCCCGGGTAATAATAATACCTATATAAAAGAATAGATTATACTAGACCTAGCTGCTTACGTAAGCTAGTATTAGGAGGTCCTGTGCGCGTTAGAGTAGGTAAAGCTTACCTTATAAGCGGGCGGCAGAAGGTTAGGAGCTGTTTTAATTAGTAGTTAGGTATAGAGCGCAATATACTTAGTTTTCCTTAATACGTAATATACGGTACGGCCCCGGCGAATTACTCCGTCGGGGGGGTAGTTTTTTTATAATTTAGGGTCGTTTAGTATAATACTTATAAAATTAAATAACTTCTAGTTATTAAAAAAGCCCTAAAAGTCGACGAGTTATTAATAACGTCTTAGTATTTTAATAAAGTATACTTAAAGTAAATAGCTAAATAGTAATAGTAATAGTAATAATAAGGGAAGCGTTTTCGATTTTAATAAAAGAAACGAAGTAATAAATATATATATATATATACGAGTTAAAGTTAAAAGTATTAAGTAAATATCGTAAAGTTAGTATTATTTTTAACAATAATAATAAGGGTAATTTTAATATTACTATTATAAGCTATTATTACTTAGCGGGCTATAAATTTAGTTAAGTAGGCGGCTTATAAAATAGTAGCGTCGGGTACTTAATATTATTATTAATAATCCGTAGTTATAAACTTTATAAGAAGGAAAGTTAAAAAAGTAGAAAATTTAAAAAAAAAATAGTTTAACGAGATAGTAAGAGTATTTATTAATATTATATATTAATATTATATAAATAATATCGAGAACTGCCCGAGTAGCTAGTAAAAGTAAAAATAAAAAATAAAAAATCCTAAATAATTTTTTATAATAGCTTAGTTACTAATTCGTCCTTTATATTATATTTAAATACTAAATAGTTATAATAAATACCCGCCCTTATTAACCGCGGGGCTAGGTTTATAGTTTTATAAAGCTATTTAGTATAGTTATAAACTTTATAAGAAGGAAAGTTAAAAAGTTAGAAAATTTAAAAAGAAAATAGTCTATCGAGATAGTAAGAGTACTTATTAATATTATATATTAATACTATATAATTAATATTGAGAACTGCCTAAGTAACTAGTAAAGGTAATATAAAAAAAAAAAAAATAAGATCTAGCTATTTATACAAGCTAGTACTAAGAGGTCTTATATATATTAAAATAAATATAGCTCGCCTTTTAAATAATTAGAAACGGGAGAAGGTTAGGAATTTTAATTAGTAATTAAGTATAGAGCGTAATATACTTAGTTTTTTTTAATACGTAATATATAATATAGCCCCGGTAGATTACTCTGTCGGGGGGATTTATAAACTTTATAAAGAAGAAAGTTTAAAAAAAAATAAGTTTAATAAGATAGTATAAGTATTTACTAATACTATATATTAATACTATATAACTAATATTAAAAATAGCTCAAGTAGCTAGTAAAAGTATAATAGTAAAATAAATGTTAAGTTATATTTATTAAGTTAATATAATAACGTTCTAACTTATTTTAAGTCCTTTTTTATAATATTATTTAATATTACTTATAAACCTTATTCTTTAAAAATAGAATAATAATATCTTAATTTATTAATCTATTATATTAATAACTACTCTTATCAATAAAAGCGCAATACTAAGTAATACTTAATTAATTAACTACGTAAAGTAATTAATACCTTTTAAATATATATACCCCCTTTATTAAACGCTATAGTTTAAGATAAAAACTAAGGAGCGTAAATACGTTTTAATATTAATAATTTTTAATAAAGTTGTTATTTATATAAATAATATTCCCCACGATAGAGTAATTTACTAGGGCCGCATTATATATTATATATTAAAGAAAACTAAGTATATTACGCTTTATACTTAATTATTAATTAAAACTCCTAACTTTTTATTACTTTTAATAATTTAAAAAGCGAGCTATACTTATTTTAATATATATAAGACCTCTTAGTACTAGCCTGCGTAAGTAGTTAGATCTTATATTATATACTCCTTTTTATTAAAAATTAAAAAACCCCTTATATATTCCTTTATATTTATAATATAGCCTATATTAAAGGGATTTTTAGTTTTATAAAATATAATTTTTAAACTAATATTAATATATTAAATCTTAATATTTATATTAACTTTATTATTTATAATATTTATATTATTACTTAGTTAAATTCCGTATTATTAAAAAGTATTATATTATTATTTAAGTATATTTACGTTAGTTACGATAGCTAGGGCGTCGAGGGGGCCTAATTTATCGAGCCCTAGAGGGGGGGACTTATTAAGGGGTATTTTTAAAGTCTTAGCCCGCTAGTTACTAACTATATACTAAGAGAGTAAGTTCTTAACAAAGTAGTATTTTAACTAGCTAATCTCTTAATTAGTTATCTAACTAGTTATCTAAGTAGTAGTTTATATATTAATAAATTCGTTTAATAAGTTTATTTAATAAATTTATTTAGTTTAAATAGAGCTTTAAGTAATATTAAAAGTAATAAGGATAAAAAAATCCTTATAAGTTTTAATATAAAGAGTAGCTAGATATTAGCCCTCTTAGCCCTTTTTTTAGAAACCTTTATATTATTATTAAAGTTTAGAACTTCTATAATTAAGGGCCGCTTTTAACTTTTATAACCGACTTTTATTATTAACCTTTTTAGCTAGTACTACTATATAAATAAAGAGGGTAGCTAACTTATCCCGAATTATAAAATAATTTTTATATTAAAATTTTTATATTATATTAAGCGTATACTTAGGGTATATTATATATATTATATAGTTAAAAAATATACCGTATTATATAATTTCTTTTAAAAGCGTAATCCCGTTAAAGTCGATCTTTTGCGCTTATAAAGCCGGAAAAAAACTATTATATATATATATATATATATATATATATATATATATTTTACCTTTACTAGCTACTCGGGCGATTCTTAATATCGTTTATATAATATTAATATATAGTATTAATAAATACTCCTACTATCTCAATAGACTATTTTTTTTTTAGATTTTCTACCTTTTTAACTTTCCCTCCTATAAAGTTCATAACTACGCATTATTAACGGCGATATTAGGCGCCCAGCGCTACTAAAACTATTATATAAAAAGAGTATTAAAGTATTATAAGTATTAATAAGAATACCGAACTCCTTATATTTAACCATAAGGTTAATCTTTTTAACTAGCCCGTAAAATAGCTTTTATTTTTTATTATATAAGCTAATTAACTTAAGTACCTCCGTTATATTATTAATAAGCTCGTATCCCCTATTTAGATTTATAATAAGGGCCTTTTTAATAATATTAAGTAATATAATACTAATTTTAAGTTTATTTAGGACCTATATAATTAAAATAAGGGTACTACCCTCTAAGCCTAAGTTAAGAACTAATTTAAAATACGTATTACTTAGTACTACTTTAAATAAGTACTTATTTTTATAATTAGCTAGCTAAGTAATAATATTAAGTAGTTTTATAAAATAACTAAAAAAATATTAACGTTATATATATTATTATTATAGAGCTTTAGAAAATTATAAAGTAGTTAGACCGTACTTTTTAGATTAATACTATACTTAGTAAGCGTATTAAATATTTAGAAAACGGCTCTATAACTAGTATTTATAATAATAAACGTAATAATAATACTTATTATAAATTAAAATAGTGCCTTATTAAACTCGAGGTATAGGGTAGTTATAAGAATATACTAGCCTTAGTATACTAACCTTTTTATAAATTTAAAATACTTAACGTCCTTATTTTTATTAATAATAATAATAATAACGGCCTAAAGTTCCCTTATTAGCTCTAATATATTATAAAACGCCTTAAGAACGCGAACTTTAGTATTAATAAATACTACTTAAAATATATTATTAATAAAGTTAGTAATATTATAATAAAATTTAATTATTTAATACTAGCCTTTAATAAAATTATTATTATAAACTAGTTATTATATAAGCTTAGGTTAGCTTATATTAGCCTTATTATTATAAATAACGCTAGTTAAAAACTAAATACCCTTTTTATTACCTTTGAAAATATTTATTAAAAATACTTTATTTTTATTAAGCTTATTTATATTAATAAGCTCCTTAAGTCCTAATAAAAACGCTATTTTTATAATAAACTCCCTATTTATTTCTAAAACTAAGCTATTTCTAAGTATTTAAATAAGGATATAACTTTTTAAAAGTATATTAAGTACGTTACTTAGCTTATTAATATAATATAGCCCTTATTAATTAGTAATAGGGCCCCGAAAAGTACTATACTTACTTATACTATTCTTATTAAAAATAAAAAAAGTAGTATTACTAAGTAAACTACCTATAACTAAATTATTAATTATAAAACTATCTTAAAGGCTTTATATTAAAAACTTAAGGATAGTAGTATTTATTTTATTTATAATAAGCCTAGTTATATTTCCTAAGACTATTTTAAAAAGCTAAATACTATTATAATTACTATAAATATTATTAATAAATAATACGCTTTAAATTTAAAAAACTAAGCTCCCTAATATAAAGAACCTCTTAACTAGGGGATAAGTATAAAAAAAAAGAAATTAATAATTTATTTAATAAGCTTATATAATTTTATAATAGGGTAGTTTTTAAAGATCGAGCTTATAATAGTATTTAATAAATATAGAATCCGTTTTAAAGTTTTGTTTAATACGAGAGTTAATAAGTACGGATTTATAAATAACTATCTGCTATTAATCCGTGATTATAAACTTTATAAGAAGGAAAGTTTAAAAAGGTAAAAAATCTAAAAGAAATAGTCTAATAAGATAGTGGGAGTATCTATTAATATATAGTATTAGTAAATACTTATACTATCTTAGTACCCTTTGGGGTCCGGTCCGCCTCATTGGGGGCTAACTTTGCCCTCACGGGTAAGCTAGTCTACTAGGGTTAATACCGAGTTTTTATTACGTAATAAACTTTATAACTAATAATAGCTAGCTATAAATATTAATACTAACTAAACTTAAATTACTAACAATCCCGCTATAATATATTAATCGCCCTCTAAATAACTAAAAACTACCCCCTATTTTTTACTTTTTTTAATAATACTAAATATTTCTTTTTAATCCTTCCTAATTTACTCCTACGTAGCGATTTTAGAATATTAATAATACTTAGAAATTAGTTAGGTATTTTAAAGCTACTATATTATATAAGCTAAGTACTAATTATAATAATAGCTACGTTAATATTTCCGATCTTTAAGTTAATAATATTTAATCCGTATTTCTTAAGATAATCGTACTATAATTTAGGGTCCTTTAGTATAATATTTATAAGATCGAACTTCTAGCCCTTAAGGTATCTCTATAGATTAATAAGTTAATATTTTAGTATTTTAATAGTATATATTTAAGAATAAGTAGATAATTTAATAATAATAGTAATAGTAATAATAATAGGGTAATAGTAATAGAGTAATAGTAATAAATAGCGAGGGAAGTAGCGTTTTTTAATTTTAATAAAAGAAACGACGTAACGAATATATATATATATAAATAAAGTTAAAATAGGGTAGATATTATGAGGTTAATATCGTTCTTAACGACAGTAACGAGGGTATTTTTAATATTACTATTATAAACTATTATTACCTAAAGGGGCCGTAAACTTAGCTAAGTAAGCGGCTTATAAAGTAATAGTATTAGGCGCTTAATATTACTATTAATAATCCGTAGTTATAAACTTTATAAAAAGGAAAGTTAAAAAGGTAAAAAATCTAAAAAAAAATAGTTTATTGAGATAATAGGAGTATTTATTAATACCATATATTAATATTATATAAACGATATCGAGAATCGCCCGAGTAGTTAGTAAAAGTAGAATAAAAAAAAATACTATTTTAGTAAACTATTTTTTTTTAAAAGATTTTCTTTTTTTTTTTTTATCTTTCTTTTTTATAAAGTTCATAACTACGGATCTTATAAATAACTATATAACCCTATTATTATAAGAATTTAATATAGCCCTATTTAGTAAATTATTATACCCTATCCTTATTACTAAATTTAATAATAAATAATTAAAAAACGTTAATATAATATAAAATATTAATTTATATATTAATTATTAAGTCTTTTCAATAATACCCCTATTCTAACTTAATATAAAGTACTACGACCTAATTTTTAAATAGAAGTAGTTTAAGTATTATAAAGTTAACTTTAATATACGTTATAAGTACTTTATATAGCCTAAGGAATCCCCCCAACAGAGCAATTTACCAGGGCCGTACCGTATATTACGTATTAAGGAAAACTAAGCATATTGTGCTCTATACTTAATTATTAATTAAAATAGCTATTAACCTTCTATTACTTATTTAAAAAGCGAGCTATATTTATTTTAATATATATAAAACTTCTTAATACTAGCTTATATAAATAGCTAGATTTTATATTATATACTCTTTTTTATTAAAAATTAGGGGACCCCTTATATATTCTTTTACGTTTATAATATAACCTATTTATTTTTATATTTTACTTTTATTAACTACTTAGGTAGTTTTTAATATTAATTATATAATATTAATATACGGTATTAGTAAATACTTATACTATCTCGGTAGACTATTTTTCTTTTTTTAAATTTGCTTCTTCTTTTTTATTTTTCCCTCTTATAAAATTTATAATTACGGATTATTAATAGTAATATTAAGTACTTAATACTATTACTTTATAAGCCCGCGCACCTAGCTAAGTTAGCTACCCTTCTAAGTATAATAGTTTATAATAGTAGTATTAAAGATACCCTCGTTATTATTATTAAATAATATCGACTTTTATAAGCACAATATTTACTTTTTAACTTTACTTATATATATATATATATTTATTATTTCGTTTTTTTAATTAAAGTTAAAAATATTTCTTCCCTTACTATTTATTATTATTATACTATTACTATTACTATTTAACTATTTACTTTAAGTATATTTTAGTAAAATACTAAGATATTATTAATAACTTATCGACCCTTAGGGCTTTTTTAATAATTAGAAGTTCGATTTTATAAGTATTATATTAGATAACCCCAAGCTATAAAGAGACTGCTTTAATAAATATTATTTTAATAATATTAACTTATAAAAAATAAATATATATATTATAATAAGCGTTACTTTTATAAATACCCTTTTAATATAATAAAATAGTATAAATAAGCTTAGATTTAATAATATAATTAAGAGCTTAAAAAGAGCGTAAATAAGCGTATTAATTAAGAATATTAAAAAGAGGTTATTATTAAATAAGATAAAAAGAAAAAATAAGGGGTAGTATTTAGCTATTAAAAAGGCGATTAATATGTTATAGCGGCGGGGTTATTAGTATTTAGTAACGGCTATAGCTAGCTATAGTTAGTTATAAAGCTTTGTTACGTAATAAAGATATTTGATATTAACCTTAATAGACTAGCTTACTTATAAAGGCGGAGATAGCCCTTAATAAGGCAGACCGGACCTTAAAAGGATAATATAACTTATATAATAGTTTTTTTTCCGGCTTTATAGGCACAAAAGATCGACCTTAACGGGATTACGCTTTTAAAAAAAATTATATAATACGGTACACTTTTTAATTATATAATACGTATAATATATCCTAAGTACGCGCTTAATATAATATAATAATTTCGATACGAAAACCGCTATATAATTTAAAATAAGTAAGCTACCCTATAGCGGTACTAGCTAAAAAAGTTAATAATAAAAGTTAGCTATAATAATTAGCTATAATAGTTAGCTATAATAGTTAGAGGCGGCCCTTAATTATAGAAGTTCTAAATTTTAATAGCAATATAGAGGGTTATAAAAAAGGGCTAAATAGGCTAATATTTATTACTTTTCGTACTAAAGCTTATAAAAATTCTTTCTATCCTTATTACTTTTAATATTACCTAAAGCTACTTTTTATTTAAACTAAATAAATTTACTAAATAAATTTACTAAATAAACTTATTAATATATAAACTACTACTCTATTCTTAGTATATAGTTAGTAATTAGTAAGCTAGAACTTTTTAAAAATACTTATTAATAAGTCTACCCCTCTCGGACTAGGCGCCCTCTTTAGCTAGCTCAATACTATAATTATTATAATTAATATAAATATATTTAAAAAGTAATAAAGTACTTTTTAATAATATAGAATCTAGCTAAGTAATAATATAAACGTTATAAATAACTAGGCTAATACGGATATTAAGATTTAGTATATCGATATTAATTTAAAAATTATATTTTATAGAATTAAAAATCCCTTTAATATAGGCTATATTATAAATATAAGGGAATATATAAGGGGCTCCCTAACTTTTAATAAGAAGGAGTATATAATATAAGATTTAGCTACTTACGCGGGCTAATATTAAGAGGTTTTATATATATTAAAATAAATATAGCTCGCCCTCTAAATAGCTAGAAGCGGGGGAAAGTCGGGAGTTTTAATTAGTAATTAAGTATAGAGCGTAATATACTTAATTTTCCTTAATACGTAATATATAATACGGCCCTAGCGGATTGCTCCGTTAGGGAGATAATATAACTTATATTAAAAGAATTTCTAGCTTTATAGAGCATAATTTCTAAACTAGTATTAATATATTAAATTTTAATATTTATATTAGCCTAGCTATTTATAATATTTATATTATTACCTAGTTAAATTCTATATTATTAAAAAGTATTACGCTACTCTTTAAGTATATTTATATTAGTTATAATAGCTAGGGTATTAAGGGGGCTTAATTTATTAAGCCCTAGAGGGGGGGACTTATTAAGGGGTATTTTTAAAAAGTATTAACCCGCTAGTTACTAACTATATACTAAGAGAGTAGGTTCTTAACGAGGTAGTAGTTTATATATTAATAGGTTCGTTTAATAGGTTTATTTAGTAAATTTATTTAGTTTAAATAGAACTTAGTTATAAGTACTTCTACTTTATCCCTATAGTAAATACTAACTATCCTTAGAGTAGCTTTAAGTAATATTAAAAATAATATAGATAAAAAGAATCTTTACGAGCTCTAGTACGAGTAGTTAAATATTAGCCCTTTTAGCCCTTTTTTTTAAAAACCTCTACGTTATTATTAAAGTTTAAAACCTTTATAGTTAAGGGCCGCCTTTAACTTTTATAGCTAACCTCTATTATTAACCTTTTTAACTAGCGCCGCTACGTAAAAAATAGCTTACTTATTCCGAATTATATAATAGGTTTTATATTAAAATTATTATATTATATTAAGCGCGTAATTAGGGTATATTATATATATAATATAATTAAAAAGTATACTATATTATATAATTTCCTTAAAAGCGGGATCCTATTAAGGTCGATCTTTTGTGCCTATAAAGCTAAAAAAAAAACCGCTATATAGCCTAAGGAATTATTATTATAAAATAGCCCCCTTATTATTGTTAAGGATATAAAAAAACTTACATACCCTTAAGGTTCGCCTAGTATCGCCGTTAATGATCTTGAACTTTGCAGGAGGGAAAGTTGGAAAGGTAGAAAATCCAAAAAAAAATAGTCTATCGGGACAGTAAGAGTATTCACTGATACTGTGTATTAATACTGTGTAAACGATACTGAGAATCGCCCGAGCAGCTAGCAAAGGCAGAATACAAAAATAAATACCCTTAAGGTTATTAACGTTTAGTATTAAATTAATACTAAATAATAATAAAAATATTCAAAATAAATATAATATAGTATAACGAGTAATAAAAAAAGAAGCGGGCGCTATTAGAGTTTATTAAGATATTTTATTAACCCCTGGGTATATAAAACCGATATATATAACGCTTTAATAATATTTAAAATACTTAGAAAATAAACTACGTACTTATTAATAGGTTATTAACCTTTTTAATAAAACCTAAACCCATATAGACCTTTATTTAATATAAAAAGTCTAATATTATTTTAAATATTACTTTTATTAATACTTTAGTATTCGAGATTAATTTAAAATATAAGGACGTAGAACTAGGCTTTATATTATTATATAAGCTAAATTATATAATTAAAAATAAGTAATTAGGATAAGAGGACCCCTTCAAAAGTAATAATTAAAAGACTTAAGATCTTATTACTATAAAGTTTTTAAAAATATTAAAACTTTAAACTAATATTTTTAATAAAATAGTAAGTAATATGCTAGTACTATATCGTAACTATAATTATAAAATAGAACTTATAAAGAGTAGTTAAGAAAAGCTTATTTATTACCCCTTTTATTTATTTCTTTATTTTTACTTTTACTAGCTACTCGGGCGATTCTTAATATCGGTTATATAGTATTAACATATAGTATTAGTAAATACTTTTACTATCTCGTTAAACTATTTTTTTTTAGATATTCTTTTACCTTTTTAAACTTTCCCTCTTATAAAGTTTATAATTACGGGTATATAAATTATAAAACTATTTAGAAGGAGTAAAGTTTACTTAGTTTCTTATTTAAATAAGCTAAAAAAGGCTATAGAGGACCCCTTATTTAGATAATACTAAGACCCCCTACTACTAATCCTCTATAGCTTTAATAAGCCTAAGTATTAATTTATATATTCTACCTCTAGTAGCTACTCGGGCAGTTCTTAATATTAAATACACGGTATTAATATATAGTATTAATAAATACTCCTACTATTTTAATAAATAATTGTCTTTTATATTTTCCTTAACTTTCCCTCTTATAAAGTTTATAACTGCGGATTATTAATAATATTATTAAATACCCGACGCTACTACTTTATAAGCCCGCGTACTTAGCTAAGTTAGTTACTTTTTTAAATATAGTAATTTATAATAGTAATATTAGAGATACCCTCGTTACTATTATTAAATAATATTAACTTTATAATATCTACCCTAATACTTTTAACTTTAACTTATATATATATATATATATTTATTATCTCGTTTTTTTTTATTAAAATTAAAAATACTACTTCCCTTACTATTTAGTATTATTATACTATTACTATTATTATTACTATCTAATTATTTACTTATTTAAGTATACTTTATTAAACCCCCCGACGGAGCAATCCGCCGGGGCCGTACTATGTGTTACGTATTAGGGAAAACTAGGTATATTGCGCTCTATACCTAATTACTAATTAAAATAGCTCCTAACCTTCCCCTATAGTCCTCTAAGTTCTAGCTATTTAGAGAGCGAGCTATACTTACTTTAATATATATAAAACCTCCTAATACTAGCCCATATAAGTAGCTAGATCTTATATTATATACTCTTTTTTATTAAAAATTAGGGGGCCCCTTATATATTTTTTTATATTTATAATATAGCTTATATTAAAGGGATTTTTAATTTCGTAAAATATAATTTTTAAACTAATATTAATATACTAAATCTTAACGTTTATATTAGCCTAACTATTTATAATATTTATACTATTACCTAACTAAATTTTATATTATTAAAAAGTACTTTACTACTTTTTAAGTATATTTATATTAATTATAATAACTATAGCGTTAAGCTAGCCGAGGGCGCCTAGCCCGAGAGGGGTAGACTTATTAACGGGCATTTTTAAAGAGTTCTAGCTTACTAATTACTAACTATATATTAAAAATAAAATAGGTTTTTATCGAAGTAATAGTTTATATATTAATAGGTTTATTTAGTAAATTTATTTAGTAAATTTATTTAGTTTAAATAGAGAGTAGCTTTAGGTAATATTAAAAATAATTAGGATAAAAAGAATCTTTATAAGCTCTAAGTAATAAATATTAGCCTATTTAGCCCTTTTTTTAAAAACCTCTATATTATTATTAAAGTTTAGAACCTCTATAGTTAAAAAAGGCCGCTTCTAACTATTATAGCTAATTATTATAACTAACTATTATAACCGACCTCTATTATTAACCTTTTTAACTAGTACTATTATTAAAAAGAATAGCTTACTTATCCTAAATTATATAGCGGTTTTCGTATTAAAATTATTATATTACGTTAAGTACGTACTTAAGATATATTATGCGTATTATATAATTAAAAAGTATACTATATTATATAATTTCCCTTAAAAGTATAATCCTATTAAGGTCGATCTTTTGCGCTTATAAAGCCGGAAAAAAACCACTATATATTTTATTAAAATATTAAGACGTTATTAATAACTTATCCACCCTTAGGGCTTTTTTAATAACTAAAAGTTATTTAATCTTATAAATATTATACTAAACAACCCCGAGCTATAAAAAGATTACTTTAATAAATACTATATTTATAATATTAACTTATAAAAAATAAATAAATATATTATTATAAATATTATACTTATTAGCGCTCTTTTAATATAATAAAGTAATATAAATAAACTTAGACTTAATAATATAATTAAGAGCTTAAAAAGAGTCTAAGTAAGTATATTAAATAAAAATATTAGAAAGAGGTTATTATAAATTAAGATAAAAAGAGAGAATAAGGGGTAATATTTAGTTATTAAAAAGGTAATTAATATATTATAGCGGGATTCTGGCCGGCGCCGCCGCGTGAGTATATTGCTTAGCCTATTGTTAGTAAGTAGCCGAAGAGGGTAGCTTGCCTATCCCGAATTACATAGCGGTTTTCGTATTAAAATCACTATATTACGTTAAGCGCGTACTTAGGGCATATTATACGTATTATATAGTTAAAAAGTGTACCGTATTATGTAATTTCTTTTAGAAGCGTAATCCCGTTAAGGTCGATCTTTTATGCCTATAAAGCCGGAAAAAAACAACTATATATTATAGCGGGATTATTAATATTTTAAGTTTAGTTAATACTAATAGTTAGTAATAGCTATGGCCGGCTATAGTTAGTTATAAAGTCTTATTAAGTACGTAATAAAAACTTAATATTAACCCCAATAGACTAGCTTATTTATAAAGGCGAAGATAGCCCCTAATAAGGCGGATCGGACCCTAAAGGGATAAACCTAAGTATAAAGTCTTACAAATAGTGAAATTATAAATATAGTATAATAAACTATAATACTAAGCTAATTAAAAAAAATTTAATAAGGACTTTATATAATATAATATAAAAAGCTTTTATAATACATTAATAACCCTATAAGCGTTTTATAAATAATACTTAATAACCGTAAGATTATTAAGGAACTTTTTATTATTTATTTTTTTTATTCTACCTTTACTAGTTACTCGGGCGGTTCTTAATATTAATTATATAATATCAATATATAATATTAATAGATACTCCTACTATCTTAATAAACTATTTTTTTTTTAAATTTTTTAACTTTTTAACTTTCCCTCTTATAAAGTTCATAACTACGGATTATTAATAGCGATATTAGAACTTTTTATTATAAATAGAAATAATAGCTAATATAGTAGTTTTTTTTTTAGCTTTATAAGTACAAAAGATCGACCTTAATAAGATTACGCTTTTAAAAGAAATTATATAATACGGTATGCTTTTTAACTATATAATACGTATAATATACCCTAAGTATATACTTAACGTAATATAATAATTTTAATATAAAAACTATTATATAATTCGGGATAAGTAAGCTACCCTTTATGTAATAACGCTAATTAAATAGGTTAATAATAGAGGTTAGCTATAATAATTAGCCATAATAATTAGCTATAATAATTAGAGGTAGCCTTTTTTAACTATAAAGGTTCTAAACTTTAATAATAACGTAGAGGTTTTTAAAAAAAAGGGGCTAAATAAGCTAATATTTATAGAGCTTATAAAGATTTCTTTTATCCTTATTACTTTTAATATTACTTAAAACTACTCTCTATTTAAACTAAATAAATTTACTAAATAAACTTATTAATATATAAACTACTACTTAGATAGCTAGTTAGATAACTAGTTAAGAAGTTAGCTAATTAAAATACTACCTTAATAAGAACCTATTCTACTCTTAGTATATAGTTAGTAATTAATAAGCTAGAACTTTAAAAATACTTATTAATAAGTCTACCCTTCTCGGGCTAGGCGCCCTTTTTAACTAGCTTAATACTATAACTATTATAACTAATATAAGTATACTTAAAAAGTAATAAAGTACTTTTTAATAATATAAAATTTAGCTAAGTAATAATATAAATATTATAAATAGCTAGGTTAATACGGATATTAAGATTTAATATATTAATATTAGCTTAGAAACTATATTTTATAAAGCTAGAAATCTTTTTAATATAGGTTATATTATCCTTTTAGGGTCCGGTCTGCCTTATTAAGGGCTAACTTTACCTTTATAAATAAGCTAGTTTACTAAGGTTAATACCGAGTTTTTATTACGTAATAAACTTTATAACTAATAATAACTAGCCGTAATTATTAATACTAACTAAACTTAAGATATTAATAACCCTACCGCCGTAATATATTAATTACCCTCTAAATAACTAAAAACTACCTCCTATTTTTCGCTTTTTTTAATAGCTCTAGATTTTCTTTTTAATCTCTCTAAATTTCTTATTTTATTATAATAATATTAAAATATTAATAATATTTCTAAGTTTATTAAGTATATCGAGGTTATATTATTTAAGTTTAGTACTAATAATAGTAATTCTTATAAAGGTATTATTATTTTAAATCTTTAAGTTAATAATAACTAGTTTATACTCCTCTAAATAATTTATTTATAAATCGAGATTATTAAGTATAATATTAATAAGATCGAAATACTAGCCCCTAAGGTATCCCTATAGGCCGTTAAGTTATTAATATCTTAGTATTTTAAGTATTTTTAAAGTAAATAGTTCGATAATAATAATAATAATAAATAGTAAAATAAGTAGCGTTTTTAACTTCAATAAAAAAAATAAAGTAATAAATATATATATATATA
The DNA here is from genome assembly GCF_030869305.1 of Colletotrichum tamarilloi. Lineage (NCBI taxonomy): Eukaryota > Fungi > Ascomycota > Sordariomycetes > Glomerellales > Glomerellaceae > Colletotrichum > Colletotrichum tamarilloi. Next base: position 1,279,018 of record NW_026849389.1, read on the forward strand.
TATATATATACGAGGTAAAGTTAAAAATATATATTACTACTTATATAAATTAGTATTATTTTTATTAATAATAACGAGGGCATCCCTAATATTACTATTATAAAGCTATTATTTAAAAGGGTTACGAACTTAGCTAGGTACGCGGGCTTATAAAGTAATAGCGTCCCGTACTTAATATTATTATTAATTTATATTTATAAACTTTACAAAAAGGAAAGTTTAAAAAGTAGAAAAAAATCGAAAAAATAGTTTAACGAGATAGTATAAATATTTACTAATACTATATATTAATATTATATAACTAATATTAAGAATTACCTAAGTAGTTAATAAAAGTAGAATAGTAAAATAAATAGGTTATATTATAAATATAAAGGAATATATAAGGGGCCCCTTGATTTTTAATAAGAAAGAGTATATAATATAGGATTTAGTTATTTATATAGGCGAGTATTAAGAGGTATTATATATATTAAAATAGGTATAGCTTACTCTTTAAACGGGCGGGGGAAGGTCGGGAGTTTTAATTAGTAATTAAGTATAGAGCGTGATATACTTAGTTTTCTTTAATACGTAATACACGGTACGGCCCTAGCGGATTGCTCTGTTAGGGGGATAATAGCTAATGATAACCCGGCTTTATTATAAGTTAATAATAATATAATAATTACCCTTATTATAAGCTTATAAAAGGTAATTATAAAGGATTTAAATAGGGAATTAAGCGCTATAAATAGCACTTTTTATCTTAAAGGGGGGGGTAATATTATAATACTAAGTATTAGGCCCCTTAATATCTAGGCCTTAGGTACTTAATAAACCCTCTATACGTTATATAACTATTAAATTACTAAGCCTAAAAACCTAGCGCCCTAGATTCCGCTTACTAATCTACTTTTTCCCTTTTTACGTTAAGTTATATTTATTAAGTTAATATAGTAGCGTTCTAACCTACTTTAAGTTCCCTTTTATAATAAACTTAGATACGTTATTAGCTATTTAAGAAGCCATTAAACGAGCTCTTTATATTAATACCGTTCTTAATTTTAGTTTTTAATTATGATTTCTATTATTTTATAAAAATGAGTTATTATTAAGCTTATAGGGTTTACTAAACTAGCTATTTTAGTATTATTTACGTTTTTATATATACTTAAACTTTATATATTTAGTAATTAATTATTAATAAGCGCTCTATTTATAATAAATAGAGTCCTTAGGGTATTAATAAGATAACTAGTTTATAAAAGTAATCTACCCTAATTATCTTTTTTATTTAGCTTTTTAATAAATATTAGTATTAAAATAAGACTTATTTTATAATAAGCTCGTTATCCTAAATAAAATAGGGTTAAATAATTAACTCTAAATAGTTATAATTCGTTAATACTAATAACTTTTTATTAATAACTAAGCATCGTTTTATTAACGTTTTATTTATTTTTATAATTTATTATTACTTATATTAGTTATTTTATAAAAATAAAAACTTTAAAATTATAAAAAATTAAGTTATAAATACTTAATTAGTAAGGCTATAATATAAGTATAAGTATATTATAAAACTAAAGCTTATAAAGTCTTTTATATAAGCTTTATTTTTTAAAAAGTTTTTTTATAATACGATCCGTATATAGGTTACTAAGTTATTAGCGTTTTATTACCGGCCGTATCCCTAATATATTATATAAATAAAGTAGTTATTATTATAAGAAGCTATTTATAAGCGTTATTTAAAAAGAACTTCTTTATTTATAATATTAGCTCGCTTTTTTAAAATAAGTTAGTATTAAAAACCCTTAGGTTATTAATAATTTCTAGCTATATATCTTAGCTTATTATAGTTATAGTATTTAAAGTTCTTTCTTTATTAAAGTTATTCTTTTTTAATAATACTAAGGTTTATTAATCCGCTATACTACCTAGTTATAATAGTTATTAATTTATACTTATTTATTTTTATATTTTATTTTTATTAGCTACTCGGGCGGTTCTTAATATCGATTATACGGTATTACTATATAGTATTAATAAATACTCTTACTATTTTAATAAACTATTTTTTTAAGTTTTGCTATTAGGGCAATACTATTTAGCTATTGGGGTAGTAATCTATTTTTATCTAGTCCGTGCGACTAATTAGAGGCTATTAATTTTTAGCGCACCTTCCCTAGCCTATTTCCCGCACTTACTACGCGGGCCTAAGCTTAAAATACTGATTTAAGTAGGTACGTATTACTACTTCTACTTACCTAATTACCTACCTACTTAATTTAACTTACTTCTACTTACTTACTTTTATTTCTACTTTTACTTAACTACTTCTATTTCTAACCTCTACTATTATTTTGTTACTATCGTATAGTTAATTAGTAATTAATTTATTACGAATTTTAATACTAATAATTAATTTCAAAAACTCTTATAATATTATTAATATTTTTTTTATATATTAAAAACTTATTAAAAGACTACGTATTTATTAATTTAATTAATTATTTTATAGCTAACTTCTAGTCGTTTACCTATAGTTACGGCTTTTTATTACGATCTCGTTCTTATTACGACGTTTATTATATTTTTATTTTTAATTTATATATATATTTATTACCTCGTTTCTTTTTTTAAAATTGAAAAACGCTTCCCTTATTATTTATCGTTATTACGCTATTATTCTTATTATTAAATCGTTTATTTATTCTTAAATATATATTATTAAAATACTAAGATATTAACTTGTCAACTTATAAAAATACCTTAAGGGCTAGAAGTTTAATCCTATAAATATTATATAAAAGGACCCTAAACTATAATATAATCGTTTTAAAAAATATAAATTAAATATTATTAGCTTAAAAATTAGAAATATTAACGTAGTTATTATTATAATTAATACTTAGCTTATATAATATAATAACCTTAAAATATCTAACTAATTCCTAAGTATTATAAATACTTTAGAATTACTATATAAGAATATATTAAGAAGGGTTAAAAAGAAAAGTCTAGTATTATTAAAATAAATAAAAAATAGGGGGTAGTTTTTAACTATTTAGAGAGTAATTAATATATTATAGTAGGGTTATTAATATCTTAAGTTTAGTTAATATCAATAGTTAATAACGGCTATACTAGCTATAGCTAGCTATTATTAGTTAATATAAAGTCTTATTAAAGTACGTAATAAAAACTTAATATTAACCTTAATAAACTAGCTTATTTATAAAGGCGAAGATAGCCCCTAATAAGGCGGGCTGGACCCTAAAGGCATAATATAATATATAAAATCCTTTTTTAAGTATAACGAGCTTATTATTTATTATAATTAATCCGTTATTTTAAATTTTTAGCGCTTATAACCCTTAATTATTAGTACTTATATTAATATAAGCAATATTATTAAGTTTTAGTTAAGCTTTAGTATTTCTTTAATTAATAAATACCCCTAAGGCTCGTTTTTTAATATAAAAGACTTAATAATAAGTCTAGACTATTATACCGCGCTTTTTAATAATACTTATAGTTTAGTAACGATATTTAATAATAGTAATTTTAATAATAATAAAACCTAGGTTTAGTTAGCCTTTTTTAGTACTTATTAAGTCTTAATATCCTCGTTCTTTTTTAATAATACATTAATAAGTATATTTTTATATTTTAAATAGTATTAGATTTAAAAATTAAAGTTAGTTAGGGCGCTAGTTTAGTAAGCTTATTTTAAGTTAAAGAGGCGCTTTATTACAAAAAATAAAAGTAGTTAGTAATTTATAATAATATTAAACTTTTAATAATAGTTAATTAGCTCTATATATTACTTTTTAAAATAAATAATTATTATTAGTATTTTTTTAATATATAAAGTATAGTTAAGCTCTATATTATTTATAGTTTTTGAATAAAACGTTATAAGATATAATAAGCTATTATATATTTATTATTAAACTGAGGTTTTAGTATATACTAAGCTCAATATATTAGTTTTTAAGTATATAAATAGCTTAGGCCTAAAGTATTAAAATATAAGTACTATTATAAGGGCTAGTTTCACTATTTTAAACTTAATATTATAATTAATATTAAATTAGAAAAGTACGCGCTTATTAATTAGCTTTATTAAAAATCTAACTACGTGCCCGTAGTTTTTTATAAACTTTTTATAATATTATAAAAGCTAAGGAATAATTAAACACCCTTAAGTAATATAAATAGCTTTTAGTTTTTTATAAAAAAGAGCATATTTTTATTAAGTTATGTAGTAGTTTTTTTCCGGCTTTATAAGTACAAAAGATCGACCTTAATAGGATTACGTTTTTAAAAGAAATTATATAATACGGTATACTTTTTAATTATATAATATATATAATATGCCCTAAGTATGCGCTTAATATAATATAGTGATTTTAATATAAAAACCGCTATATAATTCGGGATAGGTAAGCTGCCCTACTACTTACTAACAATAGGCTAAGTAATATACTCACGCGGCGGCGCCGGCTAGAAAGGTCGACGGCAGAGGTCGGCCATAATAGTTGGCCGCAATGGTCGGAGGCGGCCCTTAACCGCAGAGGTTCTGAACTTTAATAGCGACGTAGAGGTTTCCGGAGAAAGGGCCAAATGGGCCAATATCTACTGCTCTTCAGAGCTCGCAAAGATTCTTTCCATTTTTATTAAGTTATATAGTAGTTTTTTTTTAGCTTAATAAGTATAAAAAATAGACCTTAACGGGATTGCGCTTTTAAAAGAAATTATATAATACGGTATACTTTTTAATTAAGAATTAATATACTAGCGTTATAAATTAATATATTAGCATCGCTCTTATATTAGTATTACTATTTTACTTTCTAATTAGTTTAAAAAAATTTTATTAATATAGTTAAATTCTACTAAATATTTATAAAGTATTCTTAGCTTTTATTCCTTTATTCCTTTTTTACTTAAGTTATATTATTAAACCTCAAAATCTAATTTATAATATTTATTTATAATAGCTTTTATAATTAGAGTTAAAGACGTTCCCTAAGGTTAATTTTAAAATAATACCCCCATTAAAAAACTTCCCTAAGGCTAATTTTAAAATAATACCCTTATTAAAAAACTTCTCTTTTTATAAAAACGACTATTAATTAATTATAACCTCTTATTATTATTTAGTTAATTATTATTATCTCTTTTTTTAAAAAGTAGTTACCTTAGTGTTAACTAATTTTATAAAATTAATAATTTTAAAAAGTAATACGACCTTATTACCAAGCTTTTAGTTAGTATATTATAAAATATATAACTTTTTATAAATAATTATTTTAATATAGAGCTTATGTGGTGGTTTTTTTTCCGGCTTTACAGGCACAAAAGATCGACCTTAACGGGATCACGCTTTCAAGGGAAATCACACGATACAGTACACTTTTTAACTACACAATACGCGCAATGTATCCCAAGCACGCGCTCAA